>NC_053435.1:60119553-60851198 GCF_007990345.1 Gossypium hirsutum
TTTAAAGAATAAAAATTTAGGTGACTAGAGGTTAATGACATTTGGCCAAAGGCTTGTGTGCTAGCAAAATCGGTATAAATGTTGTTCGATGTGTTGAATGAGTAAGTTAGATGTTGGAACACTTAAGGATTTGCATCTCTATGACATTAATATAAATGTATGAAAGGCTAAGTTTAAGTAGTAAGGCCAAATAGTTATAGATAAGCACTTGTGAGTATTTGGCCAAGCATTTGCAAATTAGATTAGGGTTCTTGTGACATTTAATGTTGAGTTTAATTTGTATATTCGGCCATCTAATTAAGTATATAGGTGATGTTGAATTTAATCTTGCACATTCGCTATATGGTGTACACAATTGTGATACTATCCTTGATTGGATTATCGACCAATAGGGTGATAGTATATGGTTGTTAACCAAAAGTTCAAAAGCATGGGGTAGAAAGATAAGAATTGGCCATGTGTCTCCTATGCTATGAAATCATTAATATTTTGATATAAATATTTAGCAAGACGGTTAAACTAGTTAATTTATCGATTTAGCTCAAGAAGTTAAAGGTGGAGAGGCAAGCAAGGGCAAAGGAAAGAACATCGAGTAGCCGAGTTGGAATCGTTTTCCCCAACATAAGGTAAGTCACCAAGCATATATTTTGTATTGATCTAAATAGACATAATGTCTATGTAATTATGCCGAATGGAATGATAAATTTATATATATGTATGCATGTGTGATGAAAGTGTTGAATGAAAAGAAAAGAGGTGAGATGTATTGAGTTGTTGATTTCGGCACTAAGTGTGCGGGTATAAACATTTATGATCATGAGATTGGCACTAAGTGTGCGGGTTTAAATTGTACAGCACTAAGTGTGCGAGTTTGATTATATAGCACTAAGTGTGCGAGTTGATTATATAGCACTGAGTGTGCGGACTTAATATATATTTTTGAATCACTATGGACACTAAGTGTGCACATTATTGAGTTGATCACGGACAGCGGATCGGGTAAGTACCTTGAGTTCATGGCTAATAGGCGCTATGTTTATATTTGGAGTTGAGCTTGGTAAGTTTGAACCTATGTGACAATTATAATTGAAGTCACGTACATAAGATTTATCGTGGAATAGGTGAAAGGTCGTTTAGTTGTATGATTGTAACGAAAATAAAATGATGTATGAAAATGCCTCAAATATCCTATTGATGGTATATGGAATGTGAATGCATGACTTGGTATGAGATTGAGCCGATAGGTCTAAGGAACTATGGCATGGTTCGGTATGCATGGTAGTGCATTGCTTATGACTTACTGAGTTATATACTCACTCGGTGTTTTCTTGTCACCTATTTTAGGTTTCTTGGACTCGTTTCTTTTTGCGTGATCGGGCCGTCATCGAAGTCATCACAGCAGCTAGCAAGTTTTGGTACTTTCTTCTTTGTCGGTTTAGGAGAACATTTCGGCATGTATAGGCTAATATGTTTTGTTGAAATTTGGTATGTAAACTTTTAGCCATGCGAAAATGGCATAAATATTCGGTTGGATTTGGTTCTATAATGTTAGGTCGTAAGTCTTGGTAATTCGATTTTTATGCCATATGTCATGGTTGATTATTTTGGTGTTAAAATTTATGATATGGCAATAGTGTAGTACGGAGATGTTTGACAATGATTAGCCTTTGGCATGGCTAGTCATGATCATAATTTGTGATATGTATGATGAATTACTAGTTAGATCAAGGAGAAATCACGAAATAGGCTTAGTTGCTTTAGTAGCAGATGCTGGCAGCAGCAGTGACGTGAGATTGAAAAATCACTAAAAATTGTAGGAATGGAATTAATTAATGAATAAATTATGTAATTGAAGCTTGACGAGTCTATTTTCATATAGAAGAACGAAACGACCATATGAGCTGTATGTTAGGAGATAATTAAACTCTTGTGAAACAAGGCCAGAGCGATTTCTGGATCCCCTGTCCCGACTTTAGAAATTCACCCTAATTAATCAGAGACAATTAGAAGTCATGCTTTATATGTATAGATTCGGTTTGAGTCTAGTTTCATTAGAAACCAACGGCATAAGTATTGGAGCTCTGTAAAGGGAGATATCTAAGTCGTAATGCACAAGGGTCAGAGTAGTTGAACCCAGGAACAGGGACGACTTAACTAACAAACTGTACCAATTGGCCCGACCAAAAATTCTACAAAAATTCTACCATATAGAGATATGAGTCTAGTTCCGGGGAAAATTTACGGAACTGGATTTGAGTTTCATAACTCAAGATATGATTTTTAAAGTGACTAGTACGCAGATTGGCAGCTTGTCTGGGAAAGTTTTAATAAGTGGTTTGAAGTCTGTTAACACCTCGTGTTCGACTCCGGCGACGGCCTCGGGTTCGAGGTGTTACATGATGATATCCAGATCGAAGGTCGATCTTAGAAAATACAGAAGCCCCCCTAAGCTGGTCAAACAGATCGTCAATCCTTGTCAGTGGATACTTATTCTTAATTGTCAGTTAGTTCAACTGGCGATAATCAATGCACATCCGCATTGTACCATCCTTCTTCTTCACGAATAACACCGGTGCTCCCCATGGAGACACGCTTGGCCTAATAAAGCCCCTATCCAACAACTCCTAAATTTGTGCCTTTAGCTCCACCAACTCCTTCGGTGCCATCCTATACGGTGCAATAGACACTGGCGCCGTCCAGGCAACAAGTCAATTCCAAACTCCACTTCTCGGTTTGGAGGTAATCCCGGAAGCTCCTCCGAAAAACACCTTGAAACTCCTTTACGGTCCTTACCTTATCCACTGTCAATCCCTTTCTCTTCTGACTGGCTTACAAATGCCAAATAGGCCTCACAACCTTTTCGAATCCACTTTTCGGCCCTCAATGCTGACACCACATTAGACAAATAATCCCTTCGCTCACCTATCATCATAACCTCCTCACCCTCCGTGGTCCTTAACACCATTCGTTTTGCAGCACAATCTAAAGTCGCCCTATGCTTAACAAGCCAGTCCATTCCCAGAATGAGGTCAAACTATCTGAACGGTAACTCCAACAGATCTCCAGGAAAAACCTTGCCTTGAGTTTCTAAGGGTACATTCCTATATAGTTTGTCTACCCTAACCGAGTGACCCAAAGGACTTAACACAGATACCCCACTCACAATCTTCTCAGAGTGCACACCCAACGACCCAGATATGGCACATGCAACATATGAATGAGTAGATCCAATATCCACTAAAGCAGTATATGTCATGCCAGAAACCAAGAACGTACCAGTTATGACGTCAGGTGCGTCGCCCTCCTCTCGACGACGAGCTGCATATACCAAAGCTGGCTGTCGAGCTTCCGCATTTCCAATACCTCTGCCAGGTGCCCCTCGACCTCGGCCATTTCCGTTTCCACCCCTACCTTGTCCACGTCCTCTCGGTGGTTGTGGTCCACCTCTCATGGGTTGAACAACCCTCTGTACAGCAACTTGAGCCTGATCAGCTCTCTGTGGGCAGTCCTTAACTCTATGCTCCATAGATCCGCATCGGAAACAAGCACCGGAACGTTCCTACACTCGCCCAAATGTACCTTACCACAGTCTCCACAGATTGGTGGTCTAACCACATTCATCGGCACTGCTCGCACAGGTTCCTCTACTCTTGCTCTCTTAATATTCTTATTAGCACCACCCGAGGGTCCTGAATCCCTCCGAAAACTGTTTTGATCCTTCTCCCGATTCTACTTTTCAGCCCGCTTAACCTCCTCTGCTATGTTTGCCTTCTCCACCAAGACCGCAAAGTCGCGCTCCCTCTGCGGAGCAATCAACACCCTCAGGTCATCCCTAAGACCATCCTCGAAGCGTACACTTCGCTCATATTCCGTAGCAACTATGCCCACGGCATACGGGCTTAACCTCAGAAACTCAGCCTCGTACTCGGCAACTGTCTTACCTCATTGCACAAAATTCAAAAATCCTTCCTGCGAGCATCCACATAACTTGCCCCAACATACTTGCCTTTAAAGGCCGTCTTAAACAGTTCCCAAGTTACCCTTTCAGCTGGGGTTCCTTCTCTCACGGTGAGCCACCACTGGTAAGCCTCGTCCCGTAGCAACGATACGGCTCCCTTCAGTTTCTTCTCCACAGAGCAATCCAAGTCATCCATAATTCGTTCTGTGGCCTCCAACCAATATTCTGCCACATTCGGGCAATACTAGACACACCCCTAAAAATCTCCGCTCTGTTGGCCCGGAGTCATTCCGAAATGGACCCTCGAACTCCATTGCCCGTACTTGCCCCGGCAACCCTTTCCAGAACACGAAGCATTGCCTGCGACAGGGCGTCATCCCCAACACCACGATCATGTGACTCTACTTCCGTTGCCGATGGTACAGGTGCGTCTGTCGCCGGCATATGTCCCGAAGATGAAGATACCTCTCGAGCCCTTCCTCGGCCACGTCCACGGCCTTCCACGGCCTCTTCCACAAGTGGCTCTTGTACTCATATTGTATTATCTGTTTACGAATTTATGCATTAACCCGGTATTCCAGTGATTATTACAGATGTTTTATGAATCAGACAGTATTTCAGAGATTGTTCTCGCAGAATCGAAGTCTAACTATAGTTTCAGTCTCTTATCAAATTTTCCTAGGGTTTTAGTATCATCCTATCTACAGCATCTTAGCAGAGTTTCAGTACAGATAAATAATCCAGAAAAATATTTAGAGAAATTCAGAATGATACTTACAGGCTTGGGCCGGAGATTCGGAATGCCACCTTTAAAAGTCCAGATTTTAAAAATCGATTTTTTTCTTTTTGAAAGTATTCGTTTTTGTAAACCCATTCCACAGCTGAGTTATTGCAACCTGGCTCTGATACCACTAAATGTAACACCCCAAACCCGGCCTAGACGTTATGACCGGATCCGACGTGCCACATCAAAAACGTTAAAAACATTTTTCCATTCTAAGTTCAAAAATCGTACTTAATGTTCAAAGGATTAATTCATTAAGGGTTAAAGTGAATGGAAGCTGTGCACCAGGTAGGAAACCGGAAAAGAGGAGGTGAGTCCATCGGACTGCTTAAGTACCAAGCTATTTCGGATCTAATCCTAGACATGCACACCACCATTCCCACACTCCAACATCGTGTATTTCTTTAAGTTACCATTGTAATTATGTTCATTTTAAAATAAAATATATTTAATTTTGGGAAAATGTTATCACAGTAGAAGCCTTGTTCGAGATCGTGTTACTTTGAAATCAATTTATGTTTTTGAAAACGAACCCTAGATCTAGCCCATTTGATAGTTAATATAAATTAAGTTCATCATAATAAAATATAAACCAACCCATAAAAATAATAGAGCGGCCTTATTACATAATAAAACCCAAATCATCAAAGTAAATGAAAAATAAAGTCCAATTCACCAGAAGAAAACCATATTGCAGAACGAGTGGCCACTCCGAATCCCTCGGAGCTCCAAGCCCACTATGGTTGGGGATTACCTGCATGATAAAAAAGGGGATGAGTTTGGGGAAACTCAGTGTGTAAAATTAACCCAACCATAGCCCATATCAGCTCAAACCACAGAAACAGAATAAATTGGCCTTAGCCAGAACAGTATACAGAATTAAGCCCATAGGCCCATAGCAGATCAGATCAAATATTTCATGTATATGCAAAACCCGACCCATAACCAACCACATGCACCCCCCTTACCAACATTTCACCATGTAAGGAGACTACTCGACCCACCCAACAGCTACACGCCTCAGAAATATGTAGCATGGCTGCCAGAACAGATAATGTGACAGAGTCACCAGATACAGATAATCGTCGCAGAGCTACTAAAACAGATATATGTGGCAGAGCCACCAGATCAGATAATTGTGGCAGAGCCACCAGGACACTTCCTCCATAATATAACCCATGTCCCCATGCAACAAATATTTATTCATGGCATACATCATACAGATTAAATCAACATACTTTCAGACAAAATTAACCCTAGGGGCATATTGGTCATTTACACCTAGGGGTATCATGGTAATTTTCCATACATAAGGGTATTGTAGTAATTTAGCTACTTTAGGGTTTCATGCATATCCTATCCATTTATGTACTATCAAAATACTTACCGCGCATACTTACCAAATTGAGCCCGTTGGCCCATAAACCCGATTTTTGGCCCATTAGGCCCAGGTTTTCAAAAATACACGAAATCGCACGTACTGCAGTTTATTACCTTCAGAATACCAAACGTACAAACCCAACTATCTTATAAGCATTCGCACACTCGCAAATTCCCAAAATACCAACTTTCCGGCATTTCGGCTTTTCGGCTTTTACCGATCTAGTCTATGAGAGGGTGTCAGTTACACACCTATTTTATGACGATTCGCTGACGAGATCCATGCACAAACTGCCTATAATTATAATACTACCACGTTAATCATACTACCGAAATGAACTACATAGTAACTTCTTACCATATTCGGCCAACAACACCTTAGGCCTTAGCGTTCCTACCTTTGCCGAAAATAGCGTCTCGATCCAGATCCGTTCGCTCCACTTGTCCAAGCCTTGATCAACAGCCTCTTAATCACACTATTACCAAATAATACTATTATCTCAACCCCTTAGGGCTATAAGTCCAAAAAACGACAACCTCCCTAACCTTTTAGGGATTCTGGCTTTTCTTAAAATATGAAAGATAGACTAAGTTTTAAAGACTTACCACCGATTCTTTCAGTAAACGTTCCCCCTTAGTTCTTACTTGATTCTGATGCAGTTCTAAGCCCTCAAACGATAACAAAAGTCCAGCCTTTAGTGATCTCATTATTCGGCTATGTCCCTAGGATATTGTGGGAGTTTCGGCTTTTTGCAAAAGTGTAGAGAAAGATAAAATATGAGGGTTTTTACTTGTGGTATTGTCGACAGAAACCTGGGGTTTAGAGGATAAGAGAATCGGCCAAAGATGATGAGAAAAATTAAGAGAATTGGCTAGGGAAATCAGTATAAGAGGAATCAAGTTTTCGGGATTTCGGGATTTGAGGCAATTGGCTATAGTTTTAAAAATAATGGAAGGAAGGTGGTATAGAGTAAGGTGGCTGAAGGATTCGGCTATGGGAACAGAAGAAGAAAAGAATAGCAAATGGAGAGAAAAAGAAAAATAAAAGGAGAGGAAGAGTGATCAGAAAACGGCTCATTTACCCCCTTGTGCCGAATTTATACAAGCACTACCCTAGCCGAATTTCCCATGCTAAAATCCCTTGGCCGGGCACCTCTTGTTCCTTGATCAGCTCCTAGATTTCCTCCCTTATCTGCTCCTAAATCCTATCCCTTATCAACTCCTAAATCCAATCCCTTATCAACTCCTAAATCCTCTACTGTCAGACTTTCACTTCAGTTCCACTGCTTACCTTTTATGTACATAAAAATTAATATCATTAATTTGCTTACCTTGTGACTCGAACCTTAGCCCTCCTTGGTCATCCACACTCCACCTCTAAAGCCCCTAAGTGGCGTCACATGCCATCTTACCACAGGCATCCTTGTGTTCTCTTTTACCCAGTTAATACTTAAAAGCCCAGTTAACCAGAACCCCTTTTCCCTATGGATTAAAATCACCTAAAATTACTGGATTTTAACCTAAGCTTGGGCCTTCTAGAGGCCCCCTATCATAATTAAACCTTCATCAAGCAGACAGAACACAAAATTTTAAATTTTACCAATCATTCACAGAATTCCCAAAAATTGGGGCGTTACAGATGGTACCTGGTGTTGAACTTTAACTTGCTAACATATCAAACACTTAGACACAAATTTAGAAATATCACGTTTCATTCTTAGCCACAATTTCAAATCATTGTACATTTTGTTACTCCTCAGATGCACAAACATAATACCATTGTGAGCTTCATACAATATCTTCTGTACAAGTTTTGAATTCTTCGGTACACATATTTTGCCTCTGAATAACAGACAACCATCATATCCAATCTGAAATTTTGAATCGAAATTTGACTTACATTGTACCCGTTTAACTTGTAATTCATCATCACTCTTCTGAGCTTTAAAGATCTACTATAGAAATGTCGGTATAGCTTTTAACTCAACTATGATTGAACCATCATCAGATAATGACAATCGGGTGTTCATTTCTCGCAAGACAAACATGGATTTTCTGCTCAGAGCATTTGTAACTACATTGGCTTTTCCTAGGTGATAGTCAATAACTATAAAAATAATTAGCGGCCTTATTACAAAAAAAACCCAAAACCATAAACGAAAATATGGAAAATCTAGTTCACCAGAAGAAAACGAATTTGCAGAAAACGTGTGGCCACTCCGAATCCCGCCCAGCTCCAAGTCCACCAACTAGGGCTCACTTGCAAGGATGGAAAAAAAGGGGTGAGTTTGGGAAAACTCAGTTTATACAGAAACCCATCCAAAGACCAAATCAGCTCGAGCCCATTGGGCCTAAGCTCTATTCAGATAACAGTACACAGTGGACCGAAGCCCTTTTCAGAATACAGTAGCAAGGCCTTAGCCCCTTTTTACATAACAGTGTGGCCTATAGGCCCAGTTCAGTAACATAGGTAACAATAGTAGTAATGCATGCAAACCCATCTGGGGAGACTACTCAATCCACCAACCGCTACACTACCCCGTACCAGCCCTACACTCCATGTGGGTAATATCTCAACCCACCTAGCCCTACACTCCACAGTTGCAGCAACGCTGCTCAAATATCAGTAAGTTGAGGCAAAGCCTCCAGTACGTGGATGAACCACTTTCAATACTTCCTCCATCAATACCCCGATCCCATGCAACAGATATTAATAAAGCATATCATGTACAATATAGTATTAATCAATCATGCAGTTTAGCCAATTTAAACCCTAGGTGTATTTCGGTAATTATGCTATTTAGGGGTAATTTCGTACTTACGCAACTACACAAGCTACTTCAGTAATTTTTAGCAGTTTTATGCAATTTGGTTCCACCATCTAACTAACAGGCTAATTTGCCCATCTCTTACCCATATTGGTCCGTAAGCTCATTGGGCCCAGTTTTGGCCCATCGAGGCCTCTTTTTTCGAATACGTTAAGACGTCACACAAACTTACTTACCACCTTGCGGTGCGAGATCTAACATTTACTCTACGTCTTGAGAGCATTCGCATACTCACAAGCCCATGAAATGCCATAATTTCAGCATTTCAGCTTTTGCCGAATTGAACTAAGAAAGGGTGTTCAGTACACACCTGATTCGCGACGACTGCTACTGAGATCTCTTCCGATGTCCTACAATTGATTAGCACAGTTCTTATTTACAAACCATAATCACTAAACCCCAAAACTTACTTATCCATGATCGAACCATATCCCTAAAAGCCTTTGAAACCTTACCTTTTTGCCAAAATCAATAGCTAGCTCCGAATCCGATTGCTCCAACAACCCACGCCTTCAATCCAACACTTAAGAAGACACTAATCATTGACAGAAAACGTCCGTTAAAAACCCTTAGAGCCACATGCCCAAATCGACAGCCTCCCTAGATTTTAGGGACTTCGGCTTTTCCTAACTTTGTAAAATAGGACCAGATCTGAGATGATGAACACTTACCCCTTACTCCTTTTTGATCTCCACGCAATCTGGTGCAGATTTATCTTTAAAACAACGGTAAAACCCGAATCCAGGAGTTGAAGAAATTTCGGCTATAGCCCCTAAAGCTATGGTATTTCAGCTTTTGGTGTAGAAGGAAATGACAATATGAAACTATAACCTAGATGTAGAACTGCCGACAGGTCTCTAGAGTTTAGAAAGAATAAACATTGATTAATAGAAACACAATGTTAAAGGGTTTGGCTTTGAAGAAATCGGTATCTGTAATGTGTGTTCAAGATTTCGGCTTTTATGGATTCAGCAAAAGTATTGATGAACAGTAGAATTGATGAATAGTTTTGAAGAAGAAAAATAGAAAAAGAAGAATAGGGGAAGTGGTAGTTTCGGCTAGAGAGGAAAAAGAGAGAAAAAAAAACCTTGTGATGTCTGAGCAGAAAGGAATGACACCACTGAATACCCTAGGTGCCGAAATACTAACCTCCTAACCTTCTGCCGATTTTTCCCTCTTCAATTCCCAAAATTCGGCCAACTCCTAGCCTCTCTCCCAATCCCTTAAATCTCTCCCCTTATCACTCCTTAATCCAAGCGTTTAGACTGATTCAAACTCTCCTCTAGCAGAATCCACCTGGACTCCAACACTTACCCCTCCAGCACTTAAAAATAAATGCATCTATTTGTCAACACAGGGAATCGATCCCATGCTTTCCGCAATGCTCCACACGCCACCTTTCTAGGAGCCTAGTGGCGTCACCCTTGCCACTTTACTAAGGCTCTTTTTTTGTGATGCAATCTGCCCATAACTCTATACAAGGGCCACCTAGCCAGAATCCCTAACTCGTAAGTCCAAAATTTAAAAATTCAACCGGGTTTTGGCCAACACATGGGCCTTCTATAAGCCCATTTACCTACTCAAAATATTAATTTCACATCCGAATACAAAATTTTAAAATCTTTACAAAATATTGAAAACCGCGAATAAATTCAAAAATCAGGATGTTACAACTCTACCCTCCTTAAAGAAATTTTGACCTCGAAATTTTACCTTATTAGAACAGTTGAGGGTACTGTTGACGCATAGCCTCCTCAGTCTCCCAAGTAACTTCTTCTTTGCCATGGTTCCTCCAAAGTACTTTCACTAGTGGAACTGATTTCCTTCTCAACACCTTGACGTCACGATCAAGTATTTGCACAGGTTCCTCTTCGAAGGTTAAATCTGACTGTACCTCGATTTCTGCAACTGGTATGATGTGAGTTGGGTCAGATCGATACCTCCTCAGCATGGATACATGAAAAATGTCGTGGATACGCTGCAGTTCTGGTGGTAACTCTAGCTGATAAGCTACTGGTCCAACCCGCTTAACAATTCGGTAAGGCCCAATAAACCGAGGGCTCAACTTACCCTTCTTACCAAATTTCAAAATTTTCTTCCAAGGGGAAACCTTCAAGAAACCATATCCCCAACAGCGAACTCAATCTCTTTGCGCTTCAGATCCACATACGATTTCTGTCTATCGGATGCCTCCTTTAACCGATCCCTTATCAGCCTAACCTTGCTTTCAGTGTCTGCTACCAATTCCGGTCCAAGCACTCGTCGTTCACTCAACTCTGTCCAACACGTCGGCGTATGACATCTTCACCCATAAAGCACTTCATATGGTGCTATCTGAATACTTGCTTGGTAGCTGTTATTGTAAGCAAACTCCACCAGTGGCAGGTAGTCCTCCCAACTTCCACGAAAATCAATGATACAACCACTTAACATATCTTCCAGAACCTGAATAACCCTATCTGACTGTCCATCTGTCTGTGGGTGAAAAGCGGTGCTAAAATCCAATCGTGTACCCAACGCTTCCTGCAACTTCTGCCAAAACTGAGATATAAACCTAGGGTCTCGATCAGAGATTATCGACACTGGCACCCCATGCAGTCGCACTAGCTCCGCCACATATAACTTGGCCAACTTTTGCAGTGAGTAGTCGGTACGAACAGGTATGAAATGAGCAGATTTTGTTAACCTATCCACAACCACCCACACCGAATCTTTCTTGGTGGGTGTCAAAGGTAACCCACTTACAAAGTCCATTGTTACTCTTTCCCACTTCCATAGCGGAATTTTCACAGGTTGCAGTAATCCCGAAGGCAATTGGTGCTCAGCCTTAACCTGCTGGCACGTCAGACATTTCCCAACAAATTCAGTCACCTCTCGTTTTAATCCGGGCCACCAGTACACCTCTCGCAAGTCTTGATATAACTTATTCCCCCCAGGATGCATGGCACAGAGTCCACCATGAGCCTCTTTTAGAATTAACTGCCTCAATTCAGGGTCCTTTGGAATACAAACCCTTCCACGAAAGCACATAACTCCTTCAGTGTTCAACCCAAAATCCTCGTTCTCACCACTCTTAACTTGCTGGAACTAGAGAGCTAATGAATCGTCCTTCAACTATTTTTCCTTAATCTGCTCAGTCCAAGTAGGCCTTACCTACAGTTCTGCCAGCAAGCTTCCATCGTCGTACAGACTTAATCGTGCGAACAAGGCTCTCAAATCAGTAACAACCCTTCGACTCAACGCATCCGCCACCACATTAGCCTTTCCTAGATGGTACTCTATCGAACAGTCGTAGTCTTTAAACAACTCCACCCATCTTCGTTGCCTAAGATTCAACTCCTTCTGAGTCAACAAATACTTTAAGCTCTTATGATCTGTGTATATGATGCACTTTTCCCCATATAAGTAGTGTCTCCAAATTTTTAACGCAAAAATCACCGCTGCTAGCTCCAAATCATGCGTAGGGTAATTCACCTCATGAGCCTTAAGCTGTCGCGATGCATAAGCGACCACCTTGCCCTCTTGCATCAGTACGCAACCTAACCCCACATGCGACGCATCGTTGTATACAGTAAAGTCCTTCCCAGACACCGGTTGAATCAACACTGGTACTTCGGTCAATACCTTTTTTAACCGATCAAAAGCTTTTTGCTGTTTCTCAGTCCAGACAAATGGTACTCCTTTTCTTATGAGTTTTGTCAAGGGTGCCGCCATTACCGAGAAACCCTCCACAAACCTTCTGTAGTAACCTGCTAACCCTAGAAAACTCTGAATTTCCGATACTGACCTAGGTGGCTTCCATTCCAGAATTGCTTCAATTTTACGAGGATCCACCTTAATCCCCTCGGCAGAGACCACATGCCCTAGGAAAGTTACCTCCCTCAACCAGAATACACACTTACTGAATTTCGCGTAGAGCTCCTTTTCCCTTAACACTTGCAGCACAATACGGAGATGCTCATCATGCTTCGCCTCCGTTTCAGAGTATACCAGGATATCGTCGATAAAGACGACTACGAACCGATCCAAGTAAGGTTGGAATACTCGGTTCATCAGATCCATAAAAGCTGCAGGTGCATTCGTCAGCCCAAACGGCATGACCACAAACTCATAATGTTCATATCGAGTTCGAAATGCTGTTTTATGAATATCCCCTTCTTTTACCCTTAGCTGATGGTATCCAGAACGAAGATCGATTTTGGAAAATACCGAAGCTCCCCTAAGCTGATCAAACAGATCGTTAATTCTTGGTAGTGGATACTTATTCTTAATCATCAGTTTGTTCAACTGGCGATAATCGATGCACATGCGCATCGTTCCGTCCTTTTTCTTCACAAACAGGACTGGTGCTCCCCAAGGAGACACACTAGCCCTAATGAAGCCTCTATCTAACAACTCTTGAATTTGAGCCTTCAGTTCCACTAACTCCTTCGGTGCCATCCTATAGGGTGCAATAGATACTGGAGCTGTTCCAGGCAACAAATCGATTCCAAGCTCAACTTCCCGATTCGGAGGTAATCCAGAAAGCTCTTCCGGAAAAACATCCCGGAATTCCCTAACAGTTCTGATGGTCTCCACAGTCAAATCCTCAGTTTCAGCTTGGCTTACCAAAGCCAGATATGCCTCGCACCCCTTGCGCATCAATTTCTCAGCCCTCAACGCCGATACTACATTGGATAAGTAATCCCTCCGTTCTCCAATAATCATTACCTCTTCATCATTGATAGTCCTTAACACCATCCTTTTAGCTGCACAATCCAAAGTTGCCTTATGCTTGGTCAACCAATCCATCCTTAGTATCAAATCGAATTCTTCAAGCGGTAACTCCATCAAATCCCCACAGAAAACCCTGCCTTGAATCTCCAGAGGCACCTCCTTGAAGAGTTTCTCTACCTTAACCGAATGACCTAAAGGACTTATCACAGACACCCCACACACAGTCTCCTCGACGTGCACACCCAGTGCCCCAGAAATGTTATATGCCACATATGAATAGGTTGATCCCACATCAATCAGAGCAGTATAAGGTACACCATATATAAAAAACGTACTAGTTATGACATCAGGTGCGTCACCCTCCTCGCGGCGACGAGCAGCATACACCAAAGCTGGCTGACGAGCATCCGCGTTACCAATACCCCGCCGGGTGCCCTACGTCCACGGCCATTACCACCGTGACCTTGTCCACGACCTCTTGGCAGCGGCGGTCCATCCCTTACAGGTTGAACTGGTCGCACAGCCCCTTGTTCGGCCACCTGAGCCTGAGTGGCCCTCCCAGGACAACCCTTAATCCTATGCTCCTTAGACCCACAACGAAGACAAGCCCCAGAATGCTTCCAGCACTCTCCTTGATGCATTCTGCCGCAATCCCCACAAGCTTGCAGTCTACCTGTGTTCACCGGAACTACTCGAACCGGTTCCTTCATCCTAGCTCTCTTAACATTTCGATTTGCAGCACCCGCTGGTCCAGCATCCCTCCTGAACTGATTTCGATCCCTATCACAATTCTTCCGTTCAGTTTGTTTCACCTCCTCGGCTATCTTAGCCTTCTCTACCAGTGCAGCGAAATCTCGCTCTCTCTGCGGAGCTATGAGCACCCTTAACTCATCTCTGAGGCCATCCTCAAAACGAACGCTGCCCTCATATTCGGTGGAAACGATGCCATTAGCATACCGACTCAATCGTAGAAACTCCGCCTCATATTCAGCAATGGTTTTATTTCCCTGAGTCAGATTAAGAACTCCTTTCTGCGTGCATCCACATAGCTAGCTCCATCATATTTTGCCTTAAAGGTCTGTTTAAACAGCTCCAATGTTACCCTTTCAGCTGGGGTACCCTCTCTCACAGTAATCCACCACTGATACGCTTCATCTCGCAGCAATAACACCGCCCCTTTCAACTTCTGTTCTACTGAGCAGTCCAGGTAATCCATGATCTGCTCTGTGGCTTCCAACCAGTACTCAGCCACATTTGGGGCCACTCCAGATACACCCCTAAAAATCTCAGCTCCGTTGGCCCAAAGGCGTTCGGAAATGGACCCCCTATTCATGGGCCCGATGTTAGCTCTGGCCACCCTTTCCAAAACCCTCAACATGGCCTGAGACAGAGCGTCATCCCCTGTGGCCCGGTCATACGGTCCATTTTCATTAACCGGTGGTGGACGTACCTCACCCGCTGGCATGTGTTCAGATGACGCAGATCCAGCTTGAGTGCTACCTCGGCCTCGACCACGGCCTCTTCCTCGAGTAGCCCTTGTACTCATAACGATTTATTTGATTACGAATTTTATGACATTAGTTTACTGGTTCCACTGTTTATTACAGAATGTCTTATGAACAGATAAAGTTTCAGAGTTATTTTCGCGCAATCACAATTTAGCTACGGTCCCAGTTTTGTAGCCCTAATACTACCTTATCAATAGCACTAACTCTAAGGCTCAGTACTATCTACAGTACTATTTCCAGTCCAGTTCCATATAAATATTTAAAGCAGAAAAAGAACACTTACAGACTTGGTGCCGGGGATTCAGTGTGCCACTTCTTTATCAGTCCATAAAAAAAACCCATGTTTTTATTTACCGAAAATAAAAAGATTTCATTTGAAAACACTTTTGTTTTAAAACTATTGATTTAACCTCGTTCAATAGAAAAACTTTGAACATCTTTGAAAAACTTATAGAAAAACCCTTTTTTTTAAAGATTTTCGGACCCGATCCACCGCCGAGTTGTTGCAACCAGGCTCTGATACCACTAAATATAACACCCCAAACCCGGCCTAGACGTTATGACCGGATCTGATGCGCCACATCGAAGCGTTCAAAACATTCCGTATTACTTAGTTGGAAAACTTAGTTGGTGTTGTAAAAGATACTTTTAAAAGTAGGTTAAAGTGAATGGAAGCTGTGCACCAGGTCGGAAAGCAGGAAGAAGAGGAGGTGAGTCCGTCGGACTGCTTAAGTACCAAGCTCCCTTCGGATCCAATCCTAGACATGCACACCACCATTTCCATACTCTAACATCTCGTATAATTTTGAGAAAACCGTTTGGTTAGGTCCATCTTAAGAAAATGATTAAGGTTAAAAACGTTTGCTTAGCTGAAGTCTTACTCGTATTCGTGTTATTTTGAAATCACTTAATGTTTTTGAAAATGCGTCCTAGAGCTAATCTATTTTGTTAGTTATCATAGATCAGTTTTATCATGATAGAATTAAATAATAAAGAAACAACCAAAACCATAAAAATAATTAGCGGCCTTATTACAAAAAAAACCCAAAACCATAAACGAAAATATGGAAAATCTAGTTCACCAGAAGAAAACGAATTTACAGAAAACGTGTGGCCAGTCCGAATCCCGCCCAGCTCTAAGTCCACCAACTAGGGCTCACCTGCAAGGATGGAAGAAAAAGGGGTGAGTTTGGGAAACTCAGTGTATACAGAAACCATCCAAAGCCCAAATCAGCTCGAGCCCATTGGGCCTAAGCTCTATTCAGATAACAGTACACAGTGGACCGAAGCCCTTTTCAGAATACAGTAGCAAGGCCTTAGCCCCTTTTTACATAACAGTGTGGCCCATAGGCCCAGTTCAGTAACATAGGTAACAATAGTAGTAATGCATGCAAACCCATCTGGGGAGACTACTCAATCCACCAACCGCTACACTCCCTCGTACCAGCCCTACACTCCATGTGAGGAATATCTCAACCCACCCAGCCCTACACTCCACAGTTGCAGCAACGCTGCTCAAATATCAATAAGTTGAGGCAAAGCCTCCAGTACGTGGATGAACCACTTTCAATACTTTCTCCATCAATACCCCGATCCCATGCAACAGATATTAATAAAGCATATCATGTACAATACAGTATTAATCAATCATGCAATTTAGCCAATTTAAACCCTAGGGGTATTTCGGTAATTATGCTCTTTAGGGGTAATTTCGTACTTATGCAACTACACAAGCTACTTCAGTAATTTTTAGCAGTTTTATGCAATTTGGTTCCACCATCTAACTAACAGGCTAATTTGCCCATCTCTTACCCATATTGGTCCGTAAGCCCATTGGGCCCAGTTTTGGCCCATCGAGGCCCTCTTTTTCCGAAGTACGTTAAGACGTCACACAAACTTACTTAACACCTTGTGGTGCAAGATCTAACATTTACTCTACGTCTTGAGAGCATTCGCATACTCACAAGCCCATGAAATATCAGAATTTCGGCATTTCGACTTTTACCGAATTGAACTAAGAAAGTGTGTTCGGTACACACCTGATTCGCGACGACTGCTACTGAGATCTCTTCCGATGTCCTACAATTGATTAGCACAGTTCTTATTTACAAACCATAATCACTAAACCCTAAAACTTACTTATCCATGATCGAACCATGTCCCTAAAAGCCTTTGAAACCTTACCTTTTTGCCAAAATCGATAGCTAGCTCCGAATCCGATTGCTCCAACAACCCACGCCTTCAATCCAACACTTAAGAAGACACTAATCATTGACAGAAAATGTCAGTTAAAAACCCTTAGAGCCACATGCCCAAATCGACAGCCTCCCTAGATTTTAGGGACTTCGGCTTTTCCTAACTTTGTAAAATAGGACCAGATCTGAGATGATGAACACTTACCCCTTACTCCTTTTTGATCTCCATGCAATCTGGTGTAGATTTATCTTTAAAACAACGGTAAAACCTGAATCCAGGTGTTGAAGAAATTTCGGCTATAGCCCCTAAAGCAATGGTATTTCGGCTTTTGGTGCAGAAGGAGATGACAATATGAAACTATAACCTAGATGTAGAATTGCCGACAGGTCTCTAGAGTTTAGAAAGAATAAACATTGATTAATGGAAACACAATGTTAAAGGGTTTGGCTTTGAAGAAATCGGTACCTGTAATGTGTGTTCAAGATTTTGGCTTTTATGGATTCGGCAAAAGTATTGATGAACAGCAGAATTGATGAATAGTTTTGAAGAAGAAAAATAGAAAAAGAAGAATAGGGGAAGTGGTAGTTTCGGCTAGAGAGGAAAAAGAGAGAAAAGAAAAACCTTGTGATGTCTGAGCAGAAAGGAACGGCACCACTCAATACCCTAGGTGCCGAAATACTAACCTCCTAACCTTCTGTTGATTTTTCCCTCTTCAATTCCCAAAATTCGGCCAACTCCTAGCCTCTCTCCCAATCCCTTAAATCTCTCCCCTTATCACTCCTTAATCCAAGCGTTTAGACTGATTCAAACTCTCCTCTAGCAGAATCCACCTGGACTCCAACACCTACCCCTCCAGCACTTAAAAATAAATGCATCTATTTGTCAACACAGGGAATCGATCCCATGCTTTCCGCAATGCTCCACACGCCACCTTTTTAGGAGCCTAGTGGCGTCACCCTTGCCACTTTACTAAGGCTCTTTTTTTGTGATGCAATCTGCCCATAACTCTATACAAGGGCCACCTAGCCAGAATCCCTAACTCCTAAGTCCAAAATTCAAAAATTCAACCGGGTTTTGGCCAACACATGGGCCTTCTATAAGCCCATTTACCTACTCAAAATATTAATTTCACATCCGAATACAAAATTTTAAAATCTTTACAAAATATTGAAAACCGCGAATAAATCTAAAAATCCGGATGTTACATGACGTAGCAAACACGAGTTTAGATATATATGCCATTATATAAATGTGATAGTGTGATGACTCTTGATCATTTTAAACGTGTTTTTCATATAGTAATGTCATCCAACCAAGCTAAAGATGAATCTGAGGAAGATGAGAGCAATGTTTTAGCTTCGGTTCAAAGAGTTGTGTCTGTGTCTGGTAGTGAAATGCCTGTGTCTAAGGGCAAAAGTGAGGATGCAAAACAAGCCTTCTTTCAAATGATGAATGAATGGTTTACCCAATATCTGAGAACAAACCTTGATGTACAATGACCTTCCCCACCTGCTCCTCAACCGGTTCCTGAGGTACTATTGGGTGTTGAACCCATTAGAATTGGTAAGCCTTCGATAGTTAAAATTCGCAAGCATGGGGTAGAAGAATTTAGAGCTATCACGTATGATGATCCGGAAAAGGCTGAGTTTTGGCTAGAAAATACTATTCGGGTCTTTGATGAAATCCTGTACACCTGCTGAATGTCTGAAATATGCAGTATCTCTACTGAAGGATACAACTTATCATTGGTGGAATACCATAACTTTAGTGGTATCGAGAGAGAATGTTACATGAGAATTCTTCTAAGCTGAATTCAGGAAGAAATATGTTAGTCAGAGATTTATGGACCATAAAAAGAAAGAATTTTTAGAACTCAAATAGGGAAACATCATTGTATCCGAATATAAATGAGAATTTATTCGGTTGAGCAAATATGCCAGAGAATGGGTTCTAACCGAGGCTGAAATGTGTAAAAGGTTTGAATAGGGTTTAAATTAAGATATTGAGTTATTGATTAGAATTCTTGAAATAAGAGAATTTACGGTGTTAGCTGATCGAGCACACAAAGCTAAGGAATTGAGTAAGGAAAAGAAACAGGCTGAAAAAGAGGCTTGAGTTTCTGAAAAATAACTATAAGTAAGTCACAATCATTTGCTTCTAAGAAATTAAAGAAGTATTATGACCTTGTCACCACCTCTAAGGGATATTCTGGAAGAGAGCACGGCTCTCAACATTCTAACCCGTGGTGTTCATCTTTATCTGTGACCAGTGTGGGTAGTGTTGGTAATCCCAAACCAAAATGTAAACATTGTAACAAATTTCATCATAGGGAATGTTGATCTAGAAGTGGAGCTTGTTTTGGATGTGGTTCACCTGACCATTTTCTCATAGATTGTCCCGAAAGAGTTGAAAAAGAAATAAAACCAACTCCAAAGCCTAGGAATCCTGTTTTAAGAGGCAGACCACCCCGTCATCCCGACAATGTTGGTCGTAGTCGATGTACCACCAAAGATACAACAGTTAGATCTGAGGGACGAGCACCTGTGAGAACATATACTATTCGTGCTAGAGAATATCTACGCCAGGCGTCGTTACTGGTACATTTTCTCTACTTGATACTGATATTACTGCATTGATAGATCTTGGTTCCACACATTCATACATATGCATGAACTTAGCGACTGCTAAAAATTTACCTGTTGGATTCACCAAATTTGAGGTTAAAGTTTCAAATCCCCTAGGCCAGTTTGTTATGGTGGATAAAGTTTATAAGAACTGTCTGTTAATTTTAAGAGGTTATTACTTTCCGGCTAACTTGATGTTATTGCCATTTGATGAATTTGATGTGATTTTGGTTAACGCAATATGATGAAGTGGTGAATCATAAACAGAAATGTATTGTATTGAAATGTTAGAGTGGTGAATTACTTCATGTTGAATCTGATAAACTAGATGGATTACCTAATGTGATTTCAGCAATATCAGCACAGAAATATGTCCAAAAGGTTTATGAAGCTTACCTTGCATATGTGCTAGATACTAAAGTATTTGTGTCAAAGATTCAATCACTGTCGGTTGTATGTGAATTTCCTGATATATTTCAAGAAGAATTACCTAGTTTACCACCGGATAGAGAAGCGGAATTCTCTATAGATCTTATCCTGGGTACGACACCTATATCTATAGCACCTTACAGAATGGCTCCTACTGAATTGAAAGAGCTAAAAGTACAATTGCAAGAATTGATTAACAGAGGTTTTGCTCGACCTAGTTTCTCACCTTGGGGTGCACCGGTTCTATTTGTAAAGAAGAAAGATGGATCGTTGAGGCTGTGAATTGATTACAGACAGCTCAACATAGTTACAATAAAGAACAAGTACCCATTGCCTCGAATCGATCACTTGTTTGACTAGTTAAAATGTGCCACTGTATTTTCAAATATTGATCTTCGTTCTGGTTACTATCAATTACGGGTAAAAGAATCGGATGTGCCAAAGACAACTTTTAAAACCAAGTATGGACACTATGAGTTTCTTGTGATGCCATTTGGCTTGACAAATGCACCTGCAGTGTTTATGGATCTAATGAATAGAATTTTTAGCTCGTATTTAGACAAGTTTGTGGTGGTATTTATAGATGATATTTTGGTTTAATCCCAAGATGAAAATGAACATGCTGAGCATTTGAGAATAGTGTTGCAAACTCTGTGAGGGATACAATTATATGTCAAATTTAGTAAATATTAATTTTGGTCGCGGGAAGTTTGTAACACCCCGAACCCGAAACCGACACCGGAGTCGAACACGAGGTGTTAACTGACTTTAACCCCTTATAAAATTTATTTTCCAGACACTGCCCAATCTGTGTACTAGTCGTTTTAAAAATCATATCTTGAGTTTCGTAACTCAAAAATCAGTTTCGTGATTTTTCCCAGAAACTAGACTCATGTGCCCATCTATGTATTTTTTTCTAGAATTTTTTGGTCGGGCCAATTAGTACAGTTTATTAGTCAAAATCTCCCATATTGCAGGGGTCGACTACACTGACCTTTGCCCATTACGACTTGGATATCTCCCTGCACGGGGCTTCAATACTGATGCCGTTTGTTTCTACGAAAACTAGACTCAGAGGGGAATCTGTACATATATGGTACGACCCCTAATTATCTCTGGTTAATTTATAATGAATTTCCAAAGTCGGAGCAGGGAATCCAGAAACCGTTCTGGCCCTGTCCCACAAAAATCTGATTATCTCTTAATATACTGCTCATATGATCTTTTCGTTACTTCCTCATGAAAACAGACTCATCGAGCTTCGATTACATAATTTATTCATCAATTAATTCCACTCCTACTATTTTTAGTGATTTTTCAATCTCATGACACTGCTGCTGCCAGCATCTGTTACGAAAGTAACTAGGTCCATTTCATGCCTACCCTTGATCCAACTCAATCGAACATTCGTGCCATTTTCGCATGGCTTAAAGTTTACATGCCATAATTCAAACACAACGTACTAGCTTATACATGCCAAAATGTTCTTCTAAGCCAACTAAGAAGAAAGTACCAAAACTTGCTATCCGGTGTGATGACTTCGATGACGGCCCGACCACGCAAAAATAGATGAGTCCAAGCAACCTATAATGGGTGACAAGGAAACACCGAGTGAGTTTATAACTCAGTAAGTCATAAGCTATGCACTACCATCCATCAATAACATTATCACAAGAGAAAACAAAATGGAACGAGGCTAATTACTCCATCCATTCCGAACCATACCATAGTTCCTCCAACCTATCAATTCAATTTCATATCAATTCATGCATTCACATTCCATATACTCATCAATAGGACATTGAAACATTTTCATAATTCAATTTATTTTCGTTACAATCAAACGACTAAACGGCCTTTCACCCATCCTACGATAAATTTTATGTACGTGACTTCAAGTATATTTGTCACATAGGTTCAAACTTACCGAGCTCAACACCAAGTATAAGCATAGCACATAATAGCCATGTACTCAAAACACTTACCCGATCCGCTGTCCGCGATCGACTCAATAGTGTCGCACACATAGTGTCCGTAATGATTCACGAATGTATATCGAGTCCGCACACTCAGTGCTATATAATCAACTCGCACACTTAGTGCTACATAATCAAATCGCACACTTAGTGCCACATAGTCAAACTCGCACACTTAGTGCCGCATGGTCAATTCGCACACTTAGTGCATCATATTCATTTCGCACACTTAGTGCAACATAGTCGAATCGCACACTTAGTGCTGTACAATTTAATCCCGCGCACTTAGCGCCAATCTCATGGTCATAAATGGTTATCCCGCACGTTTAGTGCCGAGATCAACAACTCAGTACATCTTACCTCTTTTCTTTCATTCAACAATTTCATCATCACATACGTACATGCATATATATATATATATGTATATTTATTCATTCCATTCAGCATCAATACATACACATTATGACCATTTGAAATAATACCAACTACATGCTTAATGACTTACCTCGTGTTGGGTAAGACGGTTCCAACTCGGCTACTCGATAACCTTTTCTTTGCCTTTGCTCGATTCACCTCCTTTAACTCCTTGAGCCAAATCAATAATTTAAAATAGTCATTAATCGACTATTCAAGTATTACTTTCAGAATAATATATATATTGATTTGACTTTCACACACATAGATTATAGTAAGCTTTATAATAGTCAATAAATAACTCATTGGCAAATTTTCATTAATGTTTACAACAAAATCACATATTCACTACTAGCTGTTTTCCTGAGCAGTAGTCGCTAAATTGTTTATAAATGGAGCTACAAAACTCCAAATCACTAGCCGTTAATTTTCCCTGAATATAGACTCGTATATCTTCCATCCATAAAATTTCCAGAATTTTTGGCTCGGCCAATCAATACCAGATTTTTCTTAAAGTTTCCCCTGTTTCACTGTTTGACTATTCTGACCACTCTTCACTACGAATCAAATTTCTCATTTTACAGAATTCAAAATGTGTTGTATTTGATCTCATTTGAAACTAGACTCATTAAGGAGTCTAAGCATATAAATTTTATCTTATAATCATTTTTGTACAATTTATAATGATTTTCTAAAAACAGAACAGGGAATCTAGTAGTCATTTTGACTCAGCCCCACAATACTTCAAATATCTCAAGATCGGTAACTCTTTTGTTTTCATAGTTTCTTTTGTAAGAAAATAGACTCTTCAAGCTTTAATGGCATAATTCACTCAGCTTCTAATTCAATTCCTACAAATTATGGCGATTTTCCAAAATCACCTTACTGCTGCTGTCCCCAAACAGATTATTACCGAATCAAATACTAACATTAGCATTTCACCTTAATAGCTAGCTTGCCAAGCCTTAATTTAACATATTTTCATTCAATTTAGTCTAATAACGCATAAATGGGTAAATTACATTTTTACCCCTAATATTTCGCACTTTCACAATTTAGTCTTTATTCCACAAAACACAAAATACACAAAGTTTGGTCACACTCCTTAAGGGCCGAATCTTCCTAGTGCCCATATAAGTCCATACATCTCATTTATTTCACCTTTGAGTCCTTCAAAAATTTGTTTTTGTAATTTAGCCCTAACTACTCAAAATCACCAAAAACTTCAACACAAAACATATTAATCTTTTATAGCCGAAAACCATACTCACCCCCAAAATCGAAATTTCAACATGGTTTACAAAAATCACTTGATAGCTCACTCAATATCAACTAAAATTTCAAAAGCTAGTACATACTTCCTTACCTTAATAGTGACTTAAAATGACCGATTGCTCATGTTACCAACAATATTCAAGATTTGAACATGGGCTAAGTAAGGGACTTAGTAACTAGCTTAATACATTCAACAATTTCCAAAAGCTACCATGCATTACATACCTTATTCAAGACTAGAAGGAGTGGCCGAATGTCTTACTTCCCCTTCCCCCTTCTTCTTAGCATTTTCGGCCAAGGATGATAAAAGATGAACAAATTTTTTTCTTTCTTCTTTAGAACATTCGGCCAAGGGGAAATGAAGAAAGATGGACACTTTTTTTTTTTGTTTTTCCTTCTTACTTTCACGGCAAAAGGGGAGGAAAGAAACAATTACCACCCATCCTTTCCTTTTTCCATTTCTTTATTTCCCCATACTTCTTATTATATTTTTATCCTACATACCTCACTAGGCCAACATGTTCCCAACATGTTTCCACCCATAGCATGGCCGGCCACTACATATTAGGGAGGGGGAATTTGACATGCAAGTCCCCTTTTTCTTCCACATGCACTAATAGGTCCTCATGCATTGACCTATCACATTTTAAAATTTTCTCATATAAGTCCTATTGACTAAATTCACATGCAATCGACTAAATCGAAGCTTGAAATTTTCACACATTCATGATTACATATTCTAGATAATAAACATCGCATTCAAACCTTTCGGTGACTCGGTTTAGCGGTCCTGAAACCACTTCCCGACTAGGGTCAATTTTGGGCTGCCACAACTCTCCCCCACTTAAGAAATTTTCGTCCCCGAAAATCTTACCGGTAAATAGGTTTGGATATCGTTCTTTCATCGAGCTCTCGGTTTCCCAAGTAGCTTCCTCGATCCCGTGTTCGAGCCATAACACCTTTACTTTCTGTTCGGCATCTTTAATCAAATCAACTCCGAAAATTTTACTTTCACCAAGCTCAGTCCAAAACAATGGTGTGCGGCATTTACGCCCGTACAAAGCCTCGTAAGGTGCCATCTTAATACTTGATTGAAAACTATTGTTGTAAGCGAATTCAATCAAAGGTAAATACCGTTCCCATGAACTACTAAACTCGAGGATGCAACATCTCAACATATCCTCAAGCATCTGAATTATCCGCTCGGATTGACCATCGGTTTGGGGGTGAAAAGCGGTGCTAAAATGCAGCTTGGTACCCAAAGCTTCTTGCAATTTCTTCCAAAATCGTGAGGTGAACCTCGGATCTCTATCCGACACGATAGAAATAGGTACTCCATGTAATCTCACAATCTGAGAGACATACAATTCGGCTAGTTTATCCAATGAAAGATCCGTACGCACGGGGATAAAGTGAGCCGACTTAGTCAGCCTATCAACAACAACCCAAATCGCATCCTTCTTACTTGCGGACAATGGCAGTCCGGACACAAAGTCCATTGTGACTCGGTCCCATTTCCACTCGGGTATCATGATCGGCTGAAGTAATCCTGAAGGCACTTGATGTTCCGCTTTCACCTGTTGACATATTAAACATCTCGAAACAAAGTCGGAGATGTCTCGCTTCATACCATGCCACCAAAACCGACGTTTCAAGTCGTTGTACATTTTCGTGCTCCCCGGGTGAATTGACATTCGGCTACAATGGGCTTCGTTCAGGATCATCGGAATGAGTTCCGAATTCCTTGGAACGCACAAACGACTTCTAAACCTCTAACAACCATCATCATCAATCTGAAACTCCGATTCCTTGTTCGGAACACACTCAGCTCGTTTTGCAACCAATTCACCATCGACTTTCTGAGCTTCACGAATTTGATGAGTCAATAATGGTTTGGCTTTTAATTCAGCTACTAACACATTGTCAGGTAGAACAGACAAGTGTACATTCATCGCTCGCAAAGCAAACAGTGATTTCCGGCTTAAGGCGTCCGCAACCACATTAGCCTTTCCCGGGTGTTAACCAATGGCAAGCTCGTAATCTTTCAACAACTCAAGCCAATGTCTTTGTCGCAGATTCAAGTCTCGTTGAGTCATCAAATATTTGAGACTTTTGTGATCCGAAAATACATGGCACTTCTCACCAAACAAATAATGTCGCCATATTTTCAATGCAAACACAATGGCGGCTAGTTCGAGATCATGGGTCGGATAATTTCTCTCGTGTGGCTTCAATTGTCTCGACGCATAGGCCACAACTCGACCGTCTTGCATCAATACGCAACCCAACCCAAGTAGGGATGTGTCACTATAAATGACAAACTCTTTACCCGATTCGGGTTGCACTAAAATTGGAGCTTCAGTCAAGTGAGTTTTCAGTTGATCAAAACTTTTCTGACACTTCTCCGTCCATTCGAACTTAACGTCCTTTTGAAGTAGCTTCGTCATTGGTGTGGCTATCATCGAGAAACCTTTGACAAATCGTCGGTAATAACCGGCGAGCACCAAAAAGCTCCGAACCTCAGTAATATTTCTCGGAGATTTCCAGTCAAGTATGGCTGAAATTTTGTTCGGGTCAACTCGATTACCCGACGCGGATACCACATGACCCAAGAAGCTAACCTCTCTTAACCAGAACTCACACTTACTGAACTTAGCATATAACTGCTTCTCCCGCAAAATTTGCAGCACTAGCCTCAGATGCTCAGCATGTTCGGTCTCATCTCTTGAATAGACCAAAATGTCATCAATGAACACAACTACGAACCGATCCAAATATGGTCTGAAGATCCGATTCATCAAATCCATAAATACCGCAGGGGCATTAGTGAGTCCAAACGGCATCACTAAGAATTCATAGTGACCATATCTCGTTCTGAAGGCAGTTTTTGGTATGTCCGATTCTCGAATTCGCAACTGATAATAGCCCGATCTCAAATCTATTTTTGAGAACACTGTGGCTCCCTTCAGTTGGTCGAACAAATCATCGATGCGCGGCAATGAATATTTATTCTTTATCGTCACTTTATTCAGTTGACGATAGTCAATACACAACCTCATGGTTCCGTCCTTCTTTTTCACGAACAATACTGGTGCACCCCAAGGTGAGAAACTCGGTCGAGCGAAACCTCTGTCCGTCAATTCTTGCAACTGAGCTTTCAACTCTTTTAACTCGGTTAGTGCCATACGATACGGAGCGATCGAAATAAGCGTAGTTCCAGGTACAAGCTCAATACCAAACTCTACCTCCCGAACAGGTGGCAAACCCGGTAACTCTTCAGGAGAAACATCCGGGTATTCACAGACCACCGGCACCGATTCGGGTTTCTTTTCTAACTCCTTGTCATCAAGTACATACGCGAGGTATACTTCGCACCCTTTCCTTACATATTTCTGGGCCAACATTGCTGATATTACAGCTGGCAACCCCCTTAAGTCCGCAGACTCAACTCGGATTATTTCGTTATTTGCGCACCTCAAATCGATAGTCTTGCTTTTGCAATTCACAACCGCATCATGCGCGGTTAACCAATCCAAACCAAGAATAACATCAAACTCGTCGAACGGCAAAAGCATCAAATCGGCCGGAAAACAGGATTCTCGGATTATTAGAGGGCATCTCTTACACACTTTATCAACACGTACGCATTGACCCAAAGGGTTTGATACTCGAATTACGAGCTCAGTAGACTCAACAGGTAGAGTCTTACTGGTTGCTAAGGTTTCGCATACATATGAATGAGTAGAACCAGGGTCAATCAATGCAATCACATTAGTATGAAAGAGAGTGAAGGTACCAGTGATGACGTCGGGGGAGGATGCCTCCTCTCGTGCGCGAATGGCATATGCTCTAGTAGGAGTACGGTTCTCGGCTCGATCGGCCGTATCAGAGGCCCCCCTCTGACTACCACCCCTGCCTCCTAAAATTCTCGGTGGTTTACCTCTAGATGTCACTCCACTAGGTCTTGCACCTTGAATCTTATTCTTCTCATCCAGCTCCGTGCAATCTCTAATGAAGTGGTCCTTCGAACCGCATCCGTAACAGACCCTGCTAGTAGACTTGCCCCAACATTCACCTAGGTGTCGTCTTCCACATTGGGGACATTCAGGTTTCTCGTGACGATTATTGCCCACACTAGCTACCGAAGTAGCTCGGGAGCCCATCGATGGTCTTGCCCTGATGGAAATTCCCGCAGTCGCCCTCGACTTCTTAATGTCCTCCCTGAACTTCTTTACAGCTGAGAACGGAGCTTTACCCGTCGATCTCTTACGATAATCTCTAGCTTCAAATTCAGCCTTCCTCTTCTCCTTTCCAAGTTCTTCCGCCTTACAGGCTCGTTCGACTAGTGTTACGAATTCTTTTATTTCCAAAATACCCATTAGTAGCTTTAAATCTTCATTCAATCCTTCCTCGAATCTTTTGCACATAGCAACCTCGTCAGCTACACACTCCCGGGCATACCTACTTAGTCTTACGAATTCATGTTCGTATTCAGATACAGTCATACGGCCTTGCTTGAGTTCCAAGAACTCCTTACGCTTCTGATCAATGAACCGTTGGCTAATAAATTTCTTCCGGAATTCCATTTGAAAGAAATCCCAAGTTACTCGCTCGTTCGGGACTATGGAAATCAAGGTCCTCCACCAATAGTAGGCTGAGTCTCGCAACAAAGATACAGCACATTTTAGACATTCGTCGGGTGTGCATGACAATTCATCGAACACCCGAATGGTATTATCTAGCCAGAACTCGGCCCTTTCGGCATCATCAGTTACTATGGCCTTGAACTCCTCGGCCCCACGCTTCCTAATCAAGTCTACAGGTGGCTTACTCAGCCTCACAGGATCAGCGACTGATGGCATTACAGGCTCTTGGGGTGGATTATTCAAATTCGGGAATTGTTGGACAGCCGGGTTGGTTCGGGCATATTGCGCGACCCACTCATTCATCATGGTAAAGAAGGCTTGTTTAGCCCCCTCACCTTGATTATTCGCAGATGACTGAGGTTCAACAGGCGGCGTCCCTTGTGCAGGAGCAGCCGCTACGCTCTCAACGTCATCCGCTAGGGTTCTTTCTACACCGGGATCCATTTACTAATCAAAACAAAAACATTTCAACCGTCGGAAGTCATCACACATTTAAACATTAACATTCGGCATGTATAGCTAGACTCATGCGCGCTATGGTAGTCCTAGAACCGACTAAACCATAGCTCTGATACCAATAAAATGTAACACCCCGAACCCGAAACCGACACCGGAGTCGAACACGAGGTGTTAACTGACTTTAACCCCTTATAAAATTTATTTTCCAGACACTGCCCAATCTGTGTACTAGTCGTTTTAAAAATCATATCTTGAGTTTCGTAACTCAAAAATCAGTTTCGTGATTTTTCCCAGAAACTAGACTCATGTGCCCATCTATGTATTTTTTTCTAGAATTTTTTGGTCGGGCCAATTAGTACAGTTTATTAGTCAAAATCTCCCATATTGCAGGGGTCGACTACACTGACCTTTGCCCATTACGACTTGGATATCTCCCTGCACGGGGCTTCAATACTGATGCCGTTTGTTTCTACGAAAACTAGACTCAGAGGGGAATCTGTACATATATGGTACGACCCCTAATTATCTCTGGTTAATTTATAATGAATTTCCAAAGTCGGAGCAGGGAATCCAGAAACCGTTCTGGCCCTGTCCCACAAAAATCTGATTATCTCTTAATATACTGCTCATATGATCTTTTCGTTACTTCCTCATGAAAACAGACTCATCGAGCTTCGATTACATAATTTATTCATCAATTAATTCCACTCCTACTATTTTTAGTGATTTTTCAATCTCATGACACTGCTGCTGCCAGCATCTGTTACGAAAGTAACTAGGTCCATTTCATGCCTACCCTTGATCCAACTCAATCGAACATTCGTGCCATTTTCGCATGGCTTAAAGTTTACATGCCATAATTCAAACACAACGTACTAGCTTATACATGCCAAAATGTTCTTCTAAGCCAACTAAGAAGAAAGTACCAAAACTTGCTATCCGGTGTGATGACTTCGATGACGGCCCGACCACGCAAAAATAGATGAGTCCAAGCAACCTATAATGGGTGACAAGGAAACACCGAGTGAGTTTATAACTCAGTAAGTCATAAGCTATGCACTACCATCCATCAATAACATTATCACAAGAGAAAACAAAATGGAACGAGGCTAATTACTCCATCCATTCCGAACCATACCATAGTTCCTCCAACCTATCAATTCAATTTCATATCAATTCATGCATTCACATTCCATATACTCATCAATAGGACATTGAAACATTTTCATAATTCAATTTATTTTCGTTACAATCAAACGACTAAACGGCCTTTCACCCATCCTACGATAAATTTTATGTACGTGACTTCAAGTATATTTGTCACATAGGTTCAAACTTACCGAGCTCAACACCAAGTATAAGCATAGCACATAATAGCCATGTACTCAAAACACTTACCCGATCCGCTGTCCGCGATCGACTCAATAGTGTCGCACACATAGTGTCCGTAATGATTCACGAATGTATATCGAGTCCGCACACTCAGTGCTATATAATCAACTCGCACACTTAGTGCTACATAATCAAATCGCACACTTAGTGCCACATAGTCAAACTCGCACACTTAGTGCCGCATGGTCAATTCGCACACTTAGTGCATCATATTCATTTCGCACACTTAGTGCAACATAGTCGAATCGCACACTTAGTGCTGTACAATTTAATCCCGCGCACTTAGCGCCAATCTCATGGTCATAAATGGTTATCCCGCACGTTTAGTGCCGAGATCAACAACTCAGTACATCTTACCTCTTTTCTTTCATTCAACAATTTCATCATCACATACGTACATGCATATATATATATATATGTATATTTATTCATTCCATTCAGCATCAATACATACACATTATGACCATTTGAAATAATACCAACTACATGCTTAATGACTTACCTCGTGTTGGGTAAGACGGTTCCAACTCGGCTACTCGATAACCTTTTCTTTGCCTTTGCTCGATTCACCTCCTTTAACTCCTTGAGCCAAATCAATAATTTAAAATAGTCATTAATCGACTATTCAAGTATTACTTTCAGAATAATATATATATTGATTTGACTTTCACACACATAGATTATAGTAAGCTTTATAATAGTCAATAAATAACTCATTGGCAAATTTTCATTAATGTTTACAACAAAATCACATATTCACTACTAGCTGTTTTCCTGAGCAGTAGTCGCTAAATTGTTTATAAATGGAGCTACAAAACTCCAAATCACTAGCCGTTAATTTTCCCTGAATATAGACTCGTATATCTTCCATCCATAAAATTTCCAGAATTTTTGGCTCGGCCAATCAATACCAGATTTTTCTTAAAGTTTCCCCTGTTTCACTGTTTGACTATTCTGACCACTCTTCACTACGAATCAAATTTCTCATTTTACAGAATTCAAAATGTGTTGTATTTGATCTCATTTGAAACTAGACTCATTAAGGAGTCTAAGCATATAAATTTTATCTTATAATCATTTTTGTACAATTTATAATGATTTTCTAAAAACAGAACAGGGAATCTAGTAGTCATTTTGACTCAGCCCCACAATACTTCAAATATCTCAAGATCGGTAACTCTTTTGTTTTCATAGTTTCTTTTGTAAGAAAATAGACTCTTCAAGCTTTAATGGCATAATTCACTCAGCTTCTAATTCAATTCCTACAAATTATGGCGATTTTCCAAAATCACCTTACTGCTGCTGTCCCCAAACAGATTATTACCGAATCAAATACTAACATTAGCATTTCACCTTAATAGCTAGCTTGCCAAGCCTTAATTTAACATATTTTCATTCAATTTAGTCTAATAACGCATAAATGGGTAAATTACATTTTTACCCCTAATATTTCGCACTTTCACAATTTAGTCTTTATTCCACAAAACACAAAATACACAAAGTTTGGTCACACTCCTTAAGGGCCGAATCTTCCTAGTGCCCATATAAGTCCATACATCTCATTTATTTCACCTTTGAGTCCTTCAAAAATTTGTTTTTGTAATTTAGCCCTAACTACTCAAAATCACCAAAAACTTCAACACAAAACATATTAATCTTTTATAGCCGAAAACCATACTCACCCCCAAAATCGAAATTTCAACATGGTTTACAAAAATCACTTGATAGCTCACTCAATATCAACTAAAATTTCAAAAGCTAGTACATACTTCCTTACCTTAATAGTGACTTAAAATGACCGATTGCTCATGTTACCAACAATATTCAAGATTTGAACATGGGCTAAGTAAGGGACTTAGTAACTAGCTTAATACATTCAACAATTTCCAAAAGCTACCATGCATTACATACCTTATTCAAGACTAGAAGGAGTGGCCGAATGTCTTACTTCCCCTTCCCCCTTCTTCTTAGCATTTTCGGCCAAGGATGATAAAAGATGAACAAATTTTTTTCTTTCTTCTTTAGAACATTCGGCCAAGGGGAAATGAAGAAAGATGGACACTTTTTTTTTTGTTTTTCCTTCTTACTTTCACGGCAAAAGGGGAGGAAAGAAACAATTACCACCCATCCTTTCCTTTTTCCATTTCTTTATTTCCCCATACTTCTTATTATATTTTTATCCTACATACCTCACTAGGCCAACATGTTCCCAACATGTTTCCACCCATAGCATGGCCGGCCACTACATATTAGGGAGGGGGAATTTGACATGCAAGTCCCCTTTTTCTTCCACATGCACTAATAGGTCCTCATGCATTGACCTATCACATTTTAAAATTTTCTCATATAAGTCCTATTGACTAAATTCACATGCAATCGACTAAATCGAAGCTTGAAATTTTCACACATTCATGATTACATATTCTAGATAATAAACATCGCATTCAAACCTTTCGGTGACTCGGTTTAGCGGTCCTGAAACCACTTCCCGACTAGGGTCAATTTTGGGCTGCCACAAAGTTAGTTTTCTTGGGCATATAGTATTTACTGAAGGTGTCAAAGTAGACCCGAACAAAATTTCAACCATTGTTGACTGGAAGCCACCGAAGAATGTGTTTGAAGTCTAAAGTCTGAAGTTTTCTGGGACTAGCTGGTTACTATCAGAGATTTGTAAAAGGTTTTTCAACGATAGCTCCTCCGATGACTCGTTTACTAGAGAAAGATGTGAAGTTGGAGTGGACTAACAAATGCCAGCAGAGTTTTGATAGATTGAAAGCTTTATTGACAGAAGCACCTGTGTTAGTCTAGCCTGAATAGGGTAACGAATTTACAGTTTACAGTGATGCGTCATTGAATGGCTTAGGTTGTGTTTTGACGTAATAAGGTGAAGTAGTAGCCTATGCTTCACGATAGCTAAAGCCACATAAAAAGAACCACCCGACACGTGACCTTGAATTGGCAGTCATTATGTTAGCTTTGAAAATCTGGCGGTATTACTTATTTGGTGAAAAATGTCACATATTCATCGATCATAAAAGTCTTAAAGATTTGATGTCATAGAAAGATTTGAATTTGAGATAGGGCAGATGGCTTGAATTGCTAAAAGATTATAATCTTATTATTGAGTACCATCTGGGAAAAGCCAATGTAGTGGCAGATGCTTTGAGAAGAAAATCCCTGTATACCCTACGAGCAATGAATACTCGATTATCATTGTCTGATGATGGTTAACTCATAGCTGAGTTAAAAGCTAGACCAATGTTTTTATAGCAAATCGTTGAAGCTCATAAAAATGATAGTAAGTTGCAAGCAAAAAGGGTACAAAGTGAATTGACTCCTGACTCAGAATTTTAGATCGGGACTGATGGTTGTTTATTACACAGAGGCAGAGTATGGGTGCTAAAAGTTCAAACCTAGTACAGAAGATTTTGAATGAAGCTCACCATGGTAACATGATTATACATCCTGGTAGTAATAAAATGTGTAATGATCTGAAAAAGATGTACTGGTGGTCGGGAATGAAATGATATATTTCTGAGTTTGTATCTAAGTGTTTGATATGTTAGCAAGTAAAAGTTGAACATCAGTTACCTTCTGGACTATTACAATCGGTTATGATATCGGAATGGAAATGAGAAAGAATTACTATGGACTTTGTAACGGGATTACCCCTGTCTCCAAGGAAGAAAGATGCCATTTGGGTAATTGTTGATCGATTGACAAAGTCTGCACACTTTATTCCAATGTGTATGGATTATTCCTTGGACAGACTGGCTGAATTATATGTCTCTGATATTGTTAGGTTGCACGGAGTGCTTGTCTCAATTATTTCAGATACAGACCCTCGGTTTACATCTCGATTCTAGAGCAAATTGCAAGAAGCTCTGGGTACTCAGTTACACTTTAGTACTAAATTTCATCCCCAGACAAATGGTCAATCTGAGTGGGTAATACAACTCTTGGAAGATATGCTTCTATATTGTATACTTGAGTTTGAAGGTAATTGGGAAAACTATTTGCCTTTGGTTGAATTTGCTTATAATAACAGTTATCAGTCTAGCATCAAAATGGAACCGTATGAAGCCTTGTATGGTCGCAAATGTAGAACTCCATTGTATTGGATAAAACTTAGTGAGAAAAAGTTACACGGAGTTAACTTGGTTCGAGAGACAGAGGAAAAAATGAAAGTAATTCGGGACAGTTTGAAAGCAGCCTCTGATCGTCAAAAGTCCTACGCTGATTTGAAGCAAAAAGAAAGAGAATTTCAAGTCGGTGACAAAGTATTCTTGAAAGTGTCACCTTGGAAGAAAGTTCTCCGATTTGGTCGTAAAGGAAAAGTGAGTCCACAATCCATTGGACCATATGAGATTACAAAAAGAATTGGACCGGTTGCATATCGGTTAGCTTTACCACTAGAACTTGATCGAATTCATAATGTTTTTTATGTGTCTATGTTGTGATAGTACTGATCGAATCCTTCACACTTTATTTCTCCGAGTGAGGTAGAGATTCAGCCAGATATGACTTATAGTCAAAATCTTAGATCGGGAAATGAAAGAGTTAAGAAATAAAAATGTAGCTTTAGTAAAACTTCTCTGGAAACGACATGGTATGGAAAAAGCCACTTGGGAACTGGAGGATACTATAAGGAAGCAATACCCGAATCCTTTTACTGGTAAGATTTTCGAGGAAAAAAATTGTAACGCCCTCACGCCCGATACCATTGCCAGAGTCTAGCTTGAGGTGTTACTAAACTTAATTCATTAATTAAACAGCTCAAACAATTTATTTTTAAAAGTTTCTAAACAAGCTGGCCAACTGCATCATAGTCTCTAAAAAATTCATATCTCAAGTTCTGAAACTCAAAATTAAGATCTGTAAATTTTTCCTGAAACTAGATTCATATATCTATCTACGAATTTTTTTCTAGAATTTTTGGTTAGGCCAATTAGTACAGTTTATCAGTTAAAGTCTCCCATGTTTCATTGTTTGACTACTCTGACCCCTATGTATTACGAACCTCTATTCTCTTTGTACATAACTCAAAAGACTATGCCAATTATTTCTCTTAAAACTAGACTCAATAAGGAATCTGTACATATAAATCATGACCTCTAATTATTTTTGTACAATTTTTGGTAAATTTCCAAAGTCAGAATAGGGGATTTAGAAATCGCTCTGACCCTGTTTCACAAAAATTTAAATATCTCACAAAATATAACTCATTTACCTATTTTGTTTTAGTGATTTTTTTCAAATTCACATCACTGCTGCTGTATGACTCTGTTTTATAGCAAATTTCACCATTTTATGGTTTTCCATGGAGTAGGTAATACATTAAGCATACATAACACTAAATATAAATTTTGATTAGCCATTTCAATAGCTAATCAAGAACAAGCATTTCCACATCACTCATTTACCATATCATAAGATCATTTACATAAAGTGAGTATAGTGCTATACATGCCACATTCAAAATATGCAAGCCATTTTACCAATTTAGGTCTTTGGATAGTGTGAACGAGCCTTCGACCTATCCCGATTCTCAAGCCGACTTGTCAAAACTACAATGAAGGAAAAGGAGGGAGTAAGCATAAATGCTTAGTAAGTTCACATGCAAATAACAAGTAACATAATCATGCCATTCAACATAAACTTTATTTGCATAAACAACACCAAGACATTCATGTTACATTTGCATTTAATATCTTACTACAATTTCATCATACCAAGTTCTCAACCCGAGGGTTTAAACACATACCTGTCAAATTTTCTTATTCATCACACTTACCAACATGTCACCTTCGTATTAGGCATTCTCCTTATTCTATTAGAGATCTCCCGTTGAACACATCGGAATATGATTTTGGATACGCGGATAATGTGGACGTAAGTGCTATACTCATAGCTAAATAAACTTAATAGCTTTCAAAATCTATGTAGCCAAGCTACCATGTAACCCACCCATAAATGAACTTGGACTCAACTCAATGAGCTCGGGCGTTCGCATCCGTAAGTGAACTCGGACTCAACTCAACGAGCTCGGATACCTAGTTACATCTCACGAACTAGGACTCAACTCAATGAGTTCGGAACTCAACCATCCTAGTGACATGTCACTTGTACCCTAATCTATTCCCAAGGTTCAAACGGGATTCTTTTCTATTACACATTTCGATCGCCTTCTTCGGAATATAGAAATTGATACTTGCTAACATCTCATACTTATCAAGTTGTTCACATAATTTGCATATCACCAAATAATAATTTACAAAACATCATATTTCATGATAATTAGTATCATGTTATATAAATAACATTAAACCACTTAAAATAAAAATTATGTTACCTTATTTACACATGAACTTACCTTGATACAAATTTTTAGCAATCGAGCCTATTCCTCGTAAACTTTGTTTTTCCCTCGATCACGACTTGAATCTCGTTTCTCTTGATCTATAATGTCAAATTAATTTTATTTAATACATACATTCATCAAAACAGCCCCTAATACGAACTTTGGCAAAATTACCATTTTGCCCCTAAACTTTCCTATATTTGCACTTTTGCCCCAAAGCTCGTAAATTAAACCTCATCCTATTTTCTTATGTTTTATGACATGCTGATCATTTTTCCCTTCTATGGCAACATCGAATTCACACTCTAACATGTACTTATGACTATTAGGTATTTTTACCGATTAAGCCCTTTTACTCGTTTTCACTTAAAACCGAGTAGCACAAGTTGTCTAACATAATTTAAGACCTCATATTCTATCATAAAACACCAAAATACACAAATTTCACTATGGGTATTTTTCCAAATAAGAACCCTAGGTTGAATTATTGCTAGCATAAGTTAATTCGAGCTACCGGGATTCCAAAAATGTAAAGAACATTAAAAACGAGGCTTGGAATCACTTAATATGGAGCTTGGAAGCTTGAAACAAACCTTATCTATGGAGAACCCTTGAAATTTTGGCCTAATGAAGAAGATGGACAAAAATTGGCTTTTAATTTTGTTTTTAATTCATTTTAATAGCTAAATGACCAAAATGCCCTTAATTAAAAACTATGGTGTTTTATCTTCCTTTAGGTATTTTTGTCCAAACTAGTATAATGGTCTAATTTCTATCCAAGGACCTCCACTTAAAAAACCCATTACTCACAAGTACTTAATACCTTTGTGAACTAGAACACACATTTTACAACTTTTGCAATTTAGTCCTAAATATCAAATTGGACCCTTTATCGATAAAATTTCTAAACAAAATTTTCACACAATCATGCAATCATGCCATAGACCTTAAAATAATAATAAAGTAAATTTTCCTACCTCGGATTTGTGATCACAAAACCACTATTCTGATTAGGCCCTAATTCGGGATATTACAAAAATCCTTAAAGGGGGCAGAGTTGTAACGACCCATTTTTCATTGAAATCGAAACAATAGTTTTGGGACCACAAATCCGATCCAAAAATAAGGTTTATTTTTATTTCAATATATGGTCCGTATTATAATAGGCATGTCGTGTGAAAATTTTTATACGAAAATTTTATCGATTAAGTGTCTAATTACGAGAAGGACTAAATCGCATAAAATGTGATCGTTGGATTCTGGTAGCTATAAGGATTAAATAGCTATGGAATTGAAATCTAGAGGTCCTTATATGGTAATTAGACCATTAAAGAAAAGTATGTAGATTCTTGGTGACTCATCCATGGAAATATAGAAAAAGGGCAAGGGCTAAATTGTAAATTGCAAAATACTTAATTAATTAAAAGATGAAAAAAAATATCATCTTATTTTCTCATCATCTTCAACCTAAAAACACATGGAAATCCTAGGAGAGAGTGGGGAAACTTTAAGGCCTAATTGGGTAAGTTTTCTTGTCCAGTTTTTAGTAATTTTGATATTTTTAAAACTGGGTAACTTAATCTCTCTATTTGAGGGATTAATTTGAAAAGTTATCGAAGTATGGAAAATGGTTCAAGGATGTATATGCTGAAAATTAGAAATTTATGATAGAAAATGAGAGGTTGTTGATAGATAAACAACTTTTACAAAGTCATTTTTGATGGAAACATGATTTAGGGACTAAAATGTAAACTTGTGAAATTGAAGAAAAATTCTTAATTTTTATGAATACAAGTGCTGTAAAATTTATGATGGGATTTTGGTTAGGCTTGGAATAGGGAGTAAATTGCACAAGTTTCATTTTTTGAGCCTAGGGACGAAATTAGAATTTATGGAAAAGTAAGAGGCAAATTGGTAATTTTGCCTAAAACATAAATTGAGTCCATTTAAATATGAAATGTGTGAAATTGACGCTTAAATTCATTTATATAGAATCGGACAACACTAATTTGAGGTTAAATCAAGGAAAAGAAGAGGTTTCGGATTAGTAAATTTCTAACGCGAACAAGTGTCGAGGTAAATTCGTGTAACTTAATTGGGCATGTAAATATGTTTAATTGAATGTTTATATTGATGTACATTACCTGAATGCTATAATGTGAAATTTAATACATGCTTGAAATGGTGAAAAAGGGGTTAAGTCCTGATCGAATATTAGATTCCGATGATTATATGAACTTTCCTGAAATGAATAAGGTCTCGCATTTGTTGCAGATGGGATTTAGCTTAGACGAGTAATCCTATTTACTATGTTATAAAAAGGATTTAGACTAGATGGGTAATCCTGATATAATACCTCTCGAGTATACGTTACGACTAGGGTTTAGCCTGGACTGGTAACCCTAATTGACCTCCTTTGAGCTTACATTTTATAAAGGATTTAGCCTGGACTGGTAATCTTATTATACAATATGTGGCTCAAGGGTGTGTTCCCTAATTAAGTTCCCTAACGGGTACACTTGAATAAGAAATTGACGGATTATTGAATCATACACCTCGAGTGTACTACTTGAGCATCCATCAGGATCTCAATGATTCAACGGACATAAAGCTCTTGACATGGCATGATAATTATGAGATGAAATGATGATGACTTGAAAGAATATTGCATGATGAGCTCATTTATGTTTACTTGATTGTTATGAAGATTTTGGTAACTAACATGTTTGATTGAATGCATGTGTTTAGGCAATGTTGCTAATGGATGGTAACATGATATTGTATGCTTAGATTTAATAACGGGATTGGTAAGTTTAATTTCCGTTATACGAACTTACTAAACATGTAATGCTTACTTCATTTAATTTTCCCTGTTTTATAACGCTCGGAATCTCGTGAAGGTTAGAGGATCATTGGAGCATTGTGACATTATCAACTAGTTATTTTAGGTATACATAGTAAAATCATTTTGGTATAATGGCATGTATAGGACAACTTGGACATTAAATGCATGTTAACGATGCTTGTAATCTAGCCGTTGGAATGGCTAGTAATGGTTATTTTGGTATGGTTAAGTAGGTTGTTATGACATAATCATATGTGATAAGTTAAGTATATGTGATCTAATGATGTTAATGCCTAAGTTAATCCAAGGTAAGTTTATAATCACATATGCATGTGATGGTATGCCACGAAAAATGATGGAATTGATTAATTTGAATGCTTGGATTGGTTAGTATTGGGTGTGTGTTTCAAGTGCGGGACTTGGCTAAAATTTTGTGTGAGAAATGAAGCTAGAATTGGCTACATTTTGTCCACACGAACAGACACAGGGGCGTGTGTCTAGACCGTGTGTGACACATGGCCTGGTAACACGGGTATGTGGTTAAGCCGTGTGTCCCCTGCACCTTAATTTTGAGAAACAAAATACTCAGAATTGAGCACATGGGTAGAGGAACTGGCATTTGTCTCAGTCGTGTGTGCCACACGGCCTAGAACACAGGCGTGTGTCTTGGCCATGTGAAACCTACACCCAATTTCGAATTAAATTACGTGTGGCATGGCCATGTACACAAGTCAGAGAGATGCACGAGGTCGAACACGTCCTCTAACACGGCTGTGTCCCAGGGTCACACAGGCGTGTCCCTTAGAAAACATGAGCGTGTGAACCCGGCACCTTGGAAAATTTTTGTATTCTCGCGAAACATTCTTAGTGTCCCCAATTAAGTCTGGACTCAATTCAAATGCTCGTATTGGGCTTCGAGGGTCCAATTAATCAATAGTAAATTACATAAATTAATTGTAAAATGTTCTGAAAGTTTTAGTAATGATCTAAAACCCTATTTTGATGACGGATATGAGTTCGGGGTGTTACAAAATATGTGCTTGTGTTAATGTGAAATTGTAAACTAAAGTGAGATGTTATATATGTGTGTTATATGTTCATGACTACTGTTGTGAAAGAGTATATGTAGGTATGTCATACATGCTAAGTGACAGTGATAATAATGTACAAATGCTTCAAATGTGCAGTGATAGTAAATGAAATCAGTAAGTAATATGTGTGCTTAAATACAAAAATTTTGACCTTGTAATTATTGAGACCATTAGATATAGTTGGCATGCCATAGGACTCATCCTATATGTATATGTGATTTGGGCATTGAGGCCCTGAGACATGTTTGGAGAGATAAAGGAATGTGAGCTAAGCTCCATTCAACGGGTCATGTTTGGTATGTTGGAGAGTGTTAGCTTTATACTTCAGTTTTGGGACATGTTTGACTCTACAAGTCTATATGGTGTGTTGGAGATCCGTGTATCAGATAAGTGGTGAAAGTGTCCACTTTTACGTTTCATAGTTCAAGTGCCAAATTATCTATAAAATATGTTTGTATGTATTGTGGTGTATGTGATGACTTAGTGTTTAAACTGTTAATCATGCATGAGGAAGTGAAATATGACAATAAGTTGAGATTATCCTAATTATGCTATATATGTGTTCCACTAATGCTTGATGACATGTTTACATGGTAGTTGTTCTAGGTATTCACTTAGCTTGGTAAGCTCACCCACTCCCTTCTTAAATCATTGCAGATTAGTCGTGTGCTAGTGTGAGTGTTACGGTTCTCGAGGGGTGATCCAAGCAAGTCCATTTTTGTTATTTCGTAGGTGTTATTTTTATTTTTTTACGTTTTGGGATTAAGGCAATGTGGTAGGCTTAGAGATAGTATTCTCCCTGATATTTGGATGTTTCTATAGTTTATTTATTCCTTTGGATATTAAGGACTTGATTAGTATCATGTTAATTATTGCTTGAAATTAATTTTGATATTTGAAACTATTATTATGGACGTTTTGAGGTTTATTTGATATGGTAGAAGATGCATGTTGATTAGACTTGAATTGGAATGGTTCGCATGCTTTGAACTGAGAAAAGGTATTGATATTCTTGTTCCAAAATGATACCTCTGTGATTTGAAATGTGCAGGAAGCCAGAATTGTAAATTGGTATCGATACCATATCACGAGTATCGGTACGCAGGGTAAAATTACAAATACTCTTCAAAAGGTACAGATAATTTCTGGTGTTTATTTTTGGGTGAGAAGCAGAATGCTGTTTTGGTATTGATTTTCCATTTGGTATCAATACCAAATGAAGGAAATATCAACACCTGTGTGCCAGTATCGATACCTACACACTTATGTTGTAATTTGGCTAAATGGTCTCTATGCATGTTTAATTATTATTTTAAGACCTTTCAATGTATGTTCAGCATGTATAATCGATAAGTAAGAATATGTTTGGTCAAAAACTATCCCTTAATCCCTCAATACTCATCTCTTATTCATCATTCTCTTTTCCATTTCCCTTTCCCATTCCTTGCATAGCCACGATCTCCCTTTCCATCCTTTAGCTAACATAAACTTTGTCAAAAAGCATTCTTCGGCTGACCACCTTGAAACCTTTAGCAAAGAAGCATCAATCAGAATAGAGGAGCGTATCAGCTAGAATAGATCTGAAATGCCGTTGAACTGAACAGAGTTTACTCTTTCCTCTTGTTATTTATTTTAATTATGTTTGCTTTGAGTTTATTGTTTTTGAAATCAACTATGGTATTTTAAATCCTATTTTCTAGGATGATTATGTTAATTGAATAAGATTTATTTGATTCATGTTTAACATGTTTATTCCTCATTCGATCATGTTTTGAATTAAAATCAAGATGTCTTTCATTCATACATGATTGGGAGCATTCAGATTAGTTGAGCAATCCTAACCAGACAACGGCTAGTAGACACATAATTGAAAAGTGCAATGCTCAATTTAGATCATTAAACCCAACTAAGTTGAGGTTCATAATATATTTAGTTAGCTCTATTATCTTATATAGTTTTTAGGTTTGTGTGATTAAACTAATGCAAATGTAAAGGTCCTTGTGACCTTGCATAAATCCTAAGAAACCGTTACTCTAATACGATCAGTAAAATGCATATTTCACTAAGTAAATTATCCGCTATGACCTAATTTGGTTTTCAAACTCATGAAAGATCTAGTTACCATGGAATGTATTCCGAACATTGTTAAGCATGATGAAAATGAATTGAGTTGATTAATATAATTATCCTAGTCTATTTTATGTTGTTTGTTTTAGTTGCGAAAGCCATTCATTCATACATTTAAATCATTTGCATTTAGATTTAATTGCATAGGGATCATCTTGCATTTAGATAATTTAATTTAATCATCCGCAACTCAAATTATTGTGTTTTTATATCAAATTGTGAATTTATAATTTTAAAAATAATTTATTAACATACATAGTTCCTGTAGAGACAATAACTCATTTTACTTACTTATTACTTGAACGACTATGTACAATTTTACAAACCACATTACAGTGTGTTACGACACCAAAGGCAAATTTTGTATTTTGGCACTCTAGTCACTATTTTACGACATTGAACTCCTTGTTTTGTAACATGGCGACCAACCTTGAGTCCTCATGCCTTTGAATGCTGTCCTGCACACTCACTAAGTACATTAGTCTTCCTTGAGGCCTCCTTCAGCACCTAATGTCTTGAAATAACTAAATTACACTTGTTATTAAATGAAAACTAAGATTGGAAAAACTAAATAAAACATACTAAATTTGCTCATATTCAAGCTCCTTAAGCTTGAAAACTAGTTTAATCTACTATAACGAATTGCAGTAGATCAAACTCCTCAAGAAAAGAAACATAAGAAAATATGAAAGGCGACTCTTGAGCAACTATGTTACAAGCACAGATTTTAGAATACATTGTAACAACCCATTTTTCAGTTGTTTCAGGACCATAAATAAGATGAGTGAGCCCATAAATATAGTTATTTAATATTACGAGTTAAATATAGTACTATATTAAATTTTGATTTGATAATTTTTGTTAATTAGATGAATAGTTCAGATCAAGTGGTTTGTCTCTAAACTCAAGTGGTTTTGTAAATTGATGTATTGTAACAGCCCGATTTTGGGCCTAGTAAGAATATTGGTTTCAAAACCACAAATTCGAGGTCGGAGAAATTTTTTTATATCATTTTATGTGTTATAACATGATTATATGAGTGCTTGAAATTTTTGGTGAATTAAATTCAGTGACTGCCTGCTTAATTTTGAAAAAGGACTAAATCGCATAAAGTGCGTGCAACACCCCTTACTTGAGACTGTCGCCGGAGTCAAGCACGAGGCGTTACCAGGCTTAGCTTACTAATTCAAGACATAAAAATTTTATTTTAAAATTAATATAGTTTCATTCATTCATTATGTCCCGAAAAAGGGTCCTCGAGACCCTAAAACATGAAATTGAAATGGTTCGGGAACAAACCGGAATCAATAAAAATTTTCTGATCACTTAAATAAATCAAAACAATTTATTTCATCTTTCATAAATAAACTGTCCATCTGCGTCATAGTCACTAAATAAATCATAACTCGACTTAAAAACACTTGAGATTCAAATCCGTAAATTTTATCTGAAACTAGACTCGTATATCTTCTTACTAATTTTTTTCAGAATTTTTGGTCAAGCCAATTAGTACATTTTATTAGTTAAAGTTTCCCCTGTTTCAATGTTCGGTTTCTCTAACCTCTGTTAACTACGAATTAAGCTCCTCTTTATACAGAATTCAAATAACCATGCCATTTATTTCTTTTAAAAGTAGACTCAATAAGGAATCTATACATATAAATTAGAACTCCTAATTTTTTTGTACAATTTTTAGTGAATTTCTAAAGTCAGAACAGGGGATTCAGAAATCACGTTTACCCTGTCTTACCAAAATTTAAATATCTCATAAAATACAACTCATTAATATTAAAATAGACTCAATAAGCTTTAATTCTATATCTCATTCACTATCTAAATCCATTTCTACTATTTTTAGTGATTTTTCAAATTCACGTTATTACTGCTATTGGTACTGTTTTAAAGCTAATTTCACCTTTTTCATGACTTCCATGGAATAACCAGTATTTAAGCATAATAACACCAAACATGCCCTTGATTAGCCATTCCAATAGCTAATCATTATCAAGAATTTACATACCATTCATTAGCCATATCATAAGATCATATACACAAAATGGCTACGATGCTATACATGCCATACTCAAAATGAAATGCCTAGCTATAGCAAAATAATCCTTGTGATAGTGTGCCTGGACCTCCTACGTACTTTAAAATCCCCAAGTTAGCTTGAAACAACTATAAAAAGAAGGAAAATAAAGGGGGTAAGCATTAAGCTTAGTAAGTTTGCAAGCAAATAAATAACAACATTCATACGATTATCTTACTACTTGGCATGATACTACTTAATGTAACTTCATTAATTGTCATAGACATATTTTAAACTTCTTCACTTACTCACATACTTAATCAAATTTATTAATACATTTTACTTACCTTTTTCCTCATAAAGCATACATGAACATTATACACTTACCTTTGCTCTCCTAGTATGAACTTGTCTTACCCTTTTTAGTATAACTCGTCTTAGCTTACCTTACCTTACCTTGATATTCTCTTTAAATTTTCCTGTTGAACCAGTTGGAATACTAAGGATACACGGGTACCTTACCATTTCCACGACTTGTCATGGTCTTACGTGGTATCCTTTTGAAACTTACCGTTGCCATGTCTCTACATGGTCTTACATGGTATCCTTGCCTTATGAACTCACCAATGCCATGCCTTGGAATAGTCTTACATGGGACCTTTGCCTTATAAAAACTTATCAATGCCATTTCTTGACATGATCTTACATGATATCCTTGCCTTAAATACATTACCAATTTCCATGCCTTGGCATGGTCTTACATGGTATCCTTAAACCCTAATGTCATGACATTTGTATCCTACACATTCCTAAGGTTCAACCGAGACTTTCTGAAATTACTTCTCAGTCAATTCATGCTTGAGTCTTCTTTGAAAAATTTCATAAAATAAATTTACATGCTAGAAATTAACAACATTAACATGAAATAATAGAATATTGCATTTATTTACCTCAAACTTACCTCGAAACAAAATACGATCAACTATAACGATTTAGTTCATTATCTTTTTCTTTCCCCGGTCTAACTCCAGATTTCGTTCTTCTTGATCTATAATAACAAATTTAGCTTATTTAATACTCACATTTATTAAAACAGTCCTTTGACTCAAACTTTAGAAAAATTATATTTTTGCCCCTAAACTTTTACATATTTACACTTTTTCCCTAAGGCTCGGAAATTAAAATTCATCCTATTTTCTTATGTTTTATGACATGCTGATTATTTTTTTCTTCATGACAACATCAAATTCTCACTTTAACATGTACTTATGAACATTAGGTATTTTTACCGATTATGTCGTTTTACTCGTTTTCATGTAAAATCACTTAGCAAAAGTTGTTTAACATAATTTCAAGCTTCATATTCTACAATAAAACATCAAAATAAACACATTTCACCTATGGGTATTTTTCCAAATATAAACCCTAGGTTAAATTATTGCTAGATTAAGCTTAATCAAGTTACCGGGACTCCAAAAAGTAAAGAACATTAAAAACGGGGATAAAACGGCTTACAATCGAGCTTGGAAGCTTGAAAAACCATAGATATGTCTTCCTCATGTGAAATTCGGCCAAGGGGTTGAAGATGGACAAAAATTGGCTTTTAATTTTGTTTTTAATTCATTTTAATAACTAAATGACCAAAATGCCCTTAATTAAAAACTATGGTGTTTTCTCTTCCTTTAGGTATTTTTGTCCAAACTAGTATAGTGGTCTAATTACTATCCAAAGACCTCCACTTTAAAAACCCACTACTCACAAGTACTTAGTACCTTTGTGAACTATAACACACATTTTACAACTTATCAAATTGGACCCTCTATCGATAAAATTTCTAAACGAAATTTTCACACAATCATGCAATCATGCCATAGACCTTAAAATGATAATAAAATAAATTTTTCTACCTCGTATTTATGGTTTTACAACCACTGTTCTATTTAGGCCCTATTTCGAGATGTTACATTTCTCCCTATTTAGGGATTTTCGTTCCCGAAAATCTTACCTGTGAAGAGATTTGGGTACTATTTTCGCATAGCCTCTTCGGGCTCCCATGTAGCCTCGTCTACCCCATGTCTATTCCATAATACTTTCACAAGTTTAATACTTTTGTTCCTTAATTGCTTTACCTCTCGAGCTAGAATCTTTACCGGTTCTTCACCGTAAGTCATGTCTGGCTGAATCTCAACCTCTGTCTAAGAAATCACATGTGTCAGATCTAAATGATAACAACGTAGCATAGACACATGAAATACATCATGAATCTTCTCTAACTCAATCGGCAAAGCTAACCGATATGCTAATGGTTCGACTCTCTCAATCACTTCAAACGGTCCAATAAAACATCGATTTAGTTTGCCTTTCTTGCCAAATCTGAGAACTTTCTCCCACATTTATACTTTCAAAAACACTTTTTCACCAACTTGATACTCAATCTCTTTTCTTTTCAAATCTGCATACGACTTCTGTTTGTCTGAAGCCTCTTTTAAGCAATCTCTGATGACTTTTACTTTCTCTTCTATTTCTTTAACTAGATCAACCTTGTAAAATTGATTTTCCTTAAGCTCTGTCCAATACAAAGGTGTGTGACATTTATGTCCATACAAAGCTTCATAAGGTGCCATCTTCAAACTTGACTGATAACTATTATTGTAGGCAAACTCTACTAATGGTAAGAACTTTCCCAACTGCCTTGAAATTCCAGTACACAGCATCTAAGCATATCTTCAAGTACCTGAATAACTCTCTCTAACTGACCATCGGTCTGAGGATAGAAAGTTGTACTAAAACTTAACTTTTTTCCCAAAGCTTTCTGTAACTTCTTCCAAAACCGTGAAGTAAATCTTGGATTTCTGTCTAAAATGATCGATAATGGTACCCCGTGTAGTCTGACTATCTCTGAAATATACAACTCGGCCAACTTCTCAAGTGAATAATCCATACGAACTGGGATAAAATGAGCCGACTTTGTTAACTTATCAATCCCAACCCATACTGCATCTTTCTTTCTCAGTGTCAACGGTAATCCTATCACAAAATCTACAGTAATTCAGTCCCATTTCCACTTAGGGACTAGCACAGGCTACAATAAACCTGAAGGTACCTGATGTTCGGCCTTTACCTGCTGACAGATCAAGCATCTAGAAACAAACTCTGAAATGTCCCTTTTCATTCCTACCCACCAGTGCATTTTCTTCAAATCATTATACATCTTTGTACTACCTGGATGAATAGACAAAGAACTACTAAATGCTTCCTATAAGATCTTTTGAATAAGCTCATCATTCTTCGGTACACATACCCTGTCTCTGAACATCAAACAACCGTTAGAACTGATTTTAAAATTTGACTCTATATCCGACTCACACTGAGCTCTTTTGGCTAACAACTCACTGTCATTTTTCTAAGCTTCACAAATTTCTTCAAGAAACATCAGTTTAGCTCTCAACTCAGCTAAGATAAAACCATCATCTGATAAGGCTAGACTAGTGTTCAAAGCTCTTAATGCAAACAAAGATTTCCTACTCAAAGCATCAGCAACAACGTTTGCCTTACCTGGGTGATAATCGATCCTCAGCTTATAATCTTTAATCAACTCTAGCCATCTTCTTTTCCTCAAGTTTAAATCTTTTTGAGTCATCAAATATTTCAAACTTTTATGATCAGTAAATATTCAGCACTTCGCACCGTACAAATGATGTCTCTAGATCTTCAGTGCAAAAACAATGGCAGCTAGCTCTAAATCATGTGTCGGATAGTTCTTCTCATGTGGCTTTAGCTGTCTAGAGGCATAAGCAATTACCTTTCCTTCCTACATAAATACACAACCAAGCCCATTCAAGGACGCATCACTGTAAATCACAAACTCCTTACCTGGTTCTGGTTGTACTAAAACAGGAGCTTCAGTCAATAATGCCTTTAACTTGTCAAAACTCTGTTGGCACTTCTCAGTCCATTCAAACATGACATCCCTTTATAGCAATCTTGTCAGTGGGGTAGCTATCATGGAAAATCCCTCTACAAATCGTCTATAATATTCGGCCAGAGCAAGAAAACTTCTAACTTCTGATACATTTCTAGGAGGCTTCCAATCAATAATAGCTGAAATCTTGCTCGGATCAGCCCTGATACCTTCACCTAAGATAATATGTCTAAGAAAACCAAATTCTCGTAACCAGAACTCACTTTTGCTGAACTTGGCATACAACTGATTATCTCTCATAATCTGTAAAACTATTCTCAAATGCTCTGCATGCTCAGTCTCATCATGAGAATAAATCAAGATATCATCAATGAACACAACTACAAACTTATCCAAGTACGGTCTGAAAATTCGGTTCATTAAGTCCATGAAAATCGCAGGAGCATTAATTAAGCCAAATAGCATCACAAGGAACTCATAATGACCATAAATAGTCTGGAAAGCAGTCTTCGGGACATCTGACTCTTTAACTCGCAACTGATAATATCCGGATCTCAAATCTATCTTGGAGAACACAGTGGCTCCTTTTAATTGATCAAACAAATCATCAATTCTGGGCAGTGGATACTTATTCTTTATTGTTACCTTGTTAAGCTATCGATAATCTATGCACAATCTCATCGATCTATCTTTCTTTTTCACAAATAGCACTGGTGCACCCCATGGTGAACTACTATGTCTTGCAAAGCCTTTATCTGTTAATTCTTGCAACTGAGCTTTCAATTCTTTCAATTCCAATAGGGCCATTCTATAAGGAGTAATAGATATAGGTGTGGTACCTGGAATCAACTCAATACCAAAATCAACTTCTCTAACAAGAGGCAAACCTGGTAGTTCTTCTGGAAACACATCGGGAAACTCACATACCACAGGCACTAATTCAAATTTCAATTTTAGATCTTTAGTGTTCAAAAAAAAGCAAGATAAGCTTCATACCCTTTTCTCAAACATTTTTGAGTAGACATAACAGAAAACATGGCAAATGAACTACCTGACTCTTCTAAATTAACCCAAAGAGTTTCACCATTTTCACATTTCAACTCAATGAATTTCTTTCCACAATTCACTATCACATCATGTGTAGTCAACCAATCTGTACCAAGAATCACATCGGTATACAAAATATGGGTGACTAGTTTGATTTAGCCCACTAGCTTGGTTTTCCCCCGGTCTAGGTCCGGATTCTGTATTTCTTGATCTATAATGAAAAGATTTGTTTATTTAATCATCACATAAACCAAGATATTCCAAAATTCCTACTTTGACAAAATGACCGTTTTGTCCCTAAACTTTCACATTTTTACAATTTAGTCCTTAGGCTCGTAAAATGATTTTCATCGAATTTCCTCAATAACCAAGCTTAGCCGAATCTACTTTAAGCGTATAGCATATCACAATTTCAATTATTTCACACATTTACCACCCATTTTATAACTTTTACTAAATGATCCCTTTTTGGGGTTTTTCATGAAAGCCTCTCCACAAAATTTGTTTATTTAACAACCATAATTAATTTTCTTCCATAAAAATTTAGAAAACAACATGAGTACTCAAATATCAACACCTTAGACTCTCAACCATTTGTCAAAATAGTCCCACCATTAGTTAGCTTATACTACAAGGGTCCCAAAAATACACAAATCATCAAGAAAGACCATCAAAATCACTTACTTGTAAAGGAGCCAAGTGGCTGAAATTTTCAAGCTTCAAAAACCCCCTTTTTGCTGAAATTTTCAGTGGTGAAGGGAAAGAATGAAAAAGATGATAGCTAGCCCTTTAGGTTAATTTTTTTATTATCAATTAAGTCACCTAACATTTGACAATCCCTTGAATTAAGGCTCCATGTCCAGCCACTAATATTTTATTGGTCTATTTACTCAATAAGGACCTCTACTTTAATGTTCCATAGCTTTATCACACCTTTAGCCAGTAGAATAAAACTTTCGCACTATAACATCTTGAAATAGGGCCTAAACGGAACAGTGGTTGCAAAACCATAAATCTGAGGTAGAAAATTTAATTTTATTTTCATTTTAAGGTCTATGGCGTGATTGCATGATTGTGTTGAAAATTTTGTTTAGAAATTTTATCGATAGAGGGTCCAATTTGATATATAGGACTAAATTGCAAAAGTTGTAAAATGTGTGCTCTAGTTCACAGAGGTACTAAGTACGTGTGAGTAATGGGTTTTTAAAGTGGAGGTCCTTGGATGGTAATTAGACCATTATACTAGTTTGGAAAAAAATACCCAAAGGAAGATAAAACACCATAGTTTTTAATTAAGGGCATTTTGGTCATTTAGTTATTAAAATGAATTAAAAACAAAATTAAAAGCAAATTTTTGTCCATATTCAACCCCTTGGCCGAATTCCACGAGAGGAAGACATAGCTAGGGTTTTTCAAGCTTCCAAGCTCGATTGTAAGTCCGTTTTAGCTCCATTTTTAATGTTATTTACGTTTTTAGAGTCCAGATAACTTGATTAAGCTTATTCTAGCAATAATTTAACCTAGGGTTTATATTTGGAAAAATACCCGTAGGTGAAATGTGTTTATTTTGATGTTTTATGGTAGAATATGAAGCTTGAAATTGTGTTAAATAACTTTTTCTAAGCGATTTTACGTGAAAATGAGTAAAACGACATAATCGGTAAAAATACCTAATGTTCATAAGTACATGTTAGAGTGAGCATTTGATGTTTCCATTGAAGAAAAAATGATCATGGTGTCATAAAACATAGGAAAATAGGATGAATTTTAATTTTTGAGCCTTAGGGCAAAAGTGTAATATGTAAAAGTTTAGGGGCAAAAATATAATTTTTCCAAAGTTTGAGTCCAGGACTGTTTTAATAAATGTGAGTATTAAATAAGCTAAATTTTTTATTATAGATCAAGAAGAACGGAATCTGGAGTTAGACTGGGAAAGAAAAAGATAGTGGACTAAATCGATATAGTTGATCATATTTTGTTTCGAGGTAAGTTTGTGGTAAATAAATGCAATATTCTATTATTTTATGTTAATATTGTTAATTTCCAGCATGTGTAAATTTATTTTATGAAATTATTCAAAGAAGACTCAAGCATGAATTGACGGAGAAGTAATTTCAGAATTAGGAATGTGTAGGCTACAAATGTCATGACATTAGGGTTTAAGGATACCATGTAAGACCATGCCAAGGCATGACAATTGGTAAGGTTTCTAATGCAAGGATATCATGTAAGACCATGTCAAGACATGGCATTGATAAATTTCTATAAGGCAAAGGTCTCATGTAAGACCATGCCAAGGCATGGCATTGGTGAGTTCATAAGGCAAGGATACCATGTAAGACCATGTTGAGACATAGAAATGGTAAGTTTCAAGAGGATACCACGTAAGACCATGACAAGTCATGGCAATGGTAAGGTACCCGTGTATCCTTAGTATTCCAAGTGGTTCAATGGGAAAATTTAAAGAGAATATCAAGGTAAGGTAAGACGAGTTATACTAAAAAGGGTAAGACAAGTTCATGCTAGAAGAGCAAAGGTAAGTATATAATGTTCATGTACGCTTTATGAGGAAAAAGGTAAGTAAAATGTATTAATAAATTTGCTTAAGTAAGTATTTAAGTAAGTGAGTAAGTGAAGAAGTTTAAAATATGTCTATGACAATTAATGAAGTTACATTAAGTAGCATCATGCTAAGTAGTAAGATAATTCGTATGAATGTTGTTATTTATTTGCATGCAAACTTACTAAGCTTAATGCTTACCCCCTTTATTTTCCTTTATTTTATAGTTTTTTCAAGCTAACTTGGGGATCGTAAAGTACGTCAGAGGTCCGGGCACACTATCACAAGGATTATTTTGGTATAGCTAGACGTTTCATTTTGAGTATGGCATGTATAGCATCGTAGCCATTTTGAGTATATGATCTTATGATATGGCTAATGAATGATATGTAAATTCTTGATAATGATAAGCTATTGGAATGGCTAATCAAGGACATGTTTGGTGTTATGTACGTTTAAATGCTAGTTATTCCATGGAAATCATGAAAAAGGTGAAATTAGCTTTAAAATAGTATCGGACAGCAGTAATGACGTGAATTTTAAAAATCACTAAAAATAGTGATTTTTGAATTAAAGCTTATTGAGTTTATTTTCATATTAAGGAGTTGTATTTTATGAGATATTTAAATTTTGGTGAGACAAGGTCAGAGTGATTTTTAAATCCCTTGTCTGACTTTAGAAATTCACTAAAAATTGTAAAAAAATAATTAGGAGTTATAATTTATATGTATAGATTTCTTATTGAGTCTAATTTTAAAAAAAATAAACGTAATGGTTATTTGAATTTTGTATAGGGAGAATATTAATTTGTAGTGAACAGAGGTCAGAGCAGCCGAACACTGAAACAGGGGAAATTTTAAGTAATAAACTATACTAATTGACTAGATCAAAAATTCTAAAAAAAATTAGTAAGAAGATATACGAGTCTAGTTTCAGATAAAATTATGGATTTTAATTTTGTGGTTTTTAACTCGAGTTATGATTTATTTAGTGACTATGATGCAGATGGATAATTTATTTATGCAAGATGAAATAAATTGTTTTGATTTGTTTAAGTGATCGAAAAATTTTTATTGAATCTGATTTGTTCCCGAACCGTTTCAATTTCATGTTTTAGGGTCTCGAGGACCCTTTTTAGGGACATAATGAATGAATGAAACTATATTAATTTTAAAAGTAAATTTTTATTCCCTGAATTAGTAAGCTAAGTCTGGTAACGCCTCGTGCTCGACTCCGGCGACGGTCTCGGGTAAGGGGTGTTACATTTATTGGTATCAGATCAAAGGTTTAGTCGATTCTCAGAATATTTTGTATGAGTAAAAGTTTAGCTATACATGCCATACTTATATGTTGATAGTGTTACGACTCCTAATGATTTTAAAATGTTTTCTTTATAGTTATGAATCCAGAACAAGCTGGTGCAGATGATGTAAAGAGTAACGCGCTGGCTCCCGTAGAAGGGACGGTGCCACCAGATAGTAGTGAAAGGCCCGTAACAGTTAGTCAGGGAGGAGGGGCTTGAGAAGCCTTCTTTCAAGCTATGAATGAATGGTTTGCCGAGTTCGTTCCTACGAATCTGGCTGTTAGACTTCCACCCCCTCATGATCATCAAACCACCCATGTAGCTCCCCTAGTCACAGGTAAGGTTATAAGAGAAAAGCCACTAGTTGATAAAATCAGAAAATAAGGAGCCGAAGAGTTTCGAGCTACAAAAGATGATGATGTAGAAAAGGCAGAATTTTGGCTTGAGAATACTATCAGAGTCTTTGATGAGTTATCCTGCACACCTGAGGAATGTATGAAATGTGTTGTATCACTTCTTAGATATTTGGCCTACCATTGGTGTAAGAAACTTGTATCAGTTGTACCGAAAGAGAGAGTCACTTGGGATTTCTTTTAGGAGGAATTCCGTAAAAAGTACATCAGTCAGAGGTTTGTTGACCAGAAAAGAAAAGAGTTTCTAGAGTTGAAACAGGGCAATATGATAGTGATTGAATATGAGTGTGAGTTTGTTAGACTCAGCAATTATACTCGAGAGTGTGTGTCTACAGAGGCTATTATGAGCAAAAGATTTGAGGATGGGCTTAATGATGATATCCGATTGTCAGTTGGTGTCCTAGAAATAGAAGAGTTTGTTGTCCTAGTTGAGGGAGCTTGTAAGGCAGAGGAACTGTTAAAAAGAAAGGGCAAAGTTGAAATTGAGACGCAAGACATGAAGAAAAGACTAATGAGTAAGTCATTTCAGTCTACATCCAAGAGGCTTAGAGAGTTCTCCACTAGATCTAATTTTTCAGCTGGATATTCTAGCCGAAATAGAGGCAGAAGATTTATGAGTCCGAAAGCTCAGACCACTTCGATTGAAAGTGTTGGCAGTGTTCAGCCTGATAGAATAGAGTATCCCCGATGTGGTCGACATCGCCCAGGTCAGTGTTGAGCAACTGGGACAGGTTGTTTCCGATGTGGTGCACCAGACCATTTTATTCGGGAGTGTCCCGAGATGATTAAAAGAGAAGCAATATCGAGTGTAAGATCAGGCAATGCTCTTGTCAGAGGTAGACCACTGAGAAATCCAGGAGCTGGGGTAAGTAATAGAGGTGCATCTAGAGCTTCAGCAGTGAGGCCAAATGTCAGAGCACTTGCGAGGACCTATGCTATCTGTGCTCGTGAAGAGGTATCCTCCCCCAATATGATTAGGGGTACATTTTCTCTCCATGATACTAGAGTTATTGCTTTGATTGATCCAGGAGTTATTGCTTTGATTGATCCGGGTTTGACCCATTCATATGTTTGCATGAAATCGATGGCTAGTATGAGTATGCCTATAGAATCTACAGAATTTGTGATAAAAGTATCAAATTCATTAGGCAAGCATGTATTAGTAGATAAAGTATGTAGAAATTACCCTTTGATGATTAGAGGTCACTATTTCCTGACAAATCTCATGTTTTGTCGTTTGATGAATTTGAGGTAAGTTGTCGGTAAATAATACAACTTTATTGCTATTATGTATTGAACAATTAATATGGCATAAAGAGTTTGATTATTTTTGTGAATATGCATGATGAAAGCTAATGTAGTAAAAACTCCCGGTTGAACATTAGGAATAGATTGGATATCCATGCTATGATAATTGGGTGATATGTGAGCTAGTGTAAGACCATGTTTGGAACATGGCATCGGCCACATTATGAGAGCTAGTGTAAGACCATTTTTGGAACATGGCATCGGCATTGTTATGAGAGCTAGTGTAAGACCATGTCTGGGACATGGCATCGGCCTTAATATGTGAGCCAATGTAAGACCATGTCTGAGACATGGCATCGGCATTTTACCCTTTTGTATGAGGCTTATCGGGTTTCATTTAGTATTCTAACTGGTTCAACGGGTGATTTAAATATTATGTCATAATTGAGAAAAGTCATGATTATGTTGCAAATGGTACATGTAGCTACACGAAACTCATGAGAATGAGCTCGTGCTGTGTATATGAGTTGTAAGGATTAAAATGAGTAAGTTATGTCTATGGTCATTTGAGAATCTTGTGCAAGTGTATAATATGTTATGAGTATGATATTACTTGGTAAAGTGCTATTAATTATGTACATGTAACTTACTAAGCTTTATGCTTACTCTCCCTCTTTTCCATTTTCTTATAGCATCGTTAAGCTAGCTAGGGGATCAAAGGACATTGGAGGCTTGACCACACTATCAATCGGGTATAGTTAGATTTATCATTTTGAGTATGGCATGTATAGGGACTGGGTCTTTTTGTTAAGTGTCATGTTGGTTTAGCCATAAGGGTTGGCTCATATTAATGTCATATTCATTTTGTATAGGCCATTGATGTTGGCTAATATTGATTATTGCTAAATGCATTTGATGAGAATTTTCATGGATGTGGTTGTTGCATGGTTTGTGTTGATAAATAGGAGATGTTGTATGTGATAGAAAATAGTTTGGAAATGATGGGTGGATGCCTTGGTATTTGCTGATATGGTCATGTGTCTATGTAATATCAGTATTGTTTTATGTTTTGTAGGTTGGTGTAAGTAAGAGTGACAAAAAAGTCAATAAACTTGTTTTTGTCCACACGGGTAGACACATGGGTGTGTGTCTAGGCCGTGTGTGACACACGGTCTGCCCCATGGGCGTGTGGTCCGGCCGTGTGTCCCCTGCACATAAATTTGGCAAAACAAAATGCCCAGTAGTAACCACATGGGTGGAGACACGGCCATGTGTCTCAACCGTGTGGAGGACACGGCCATAGCATGTGGGCGTGTGCCCAGGTTGTGTGAAGTCTGCACCTTAAATGTGAAATTAAATTCAGCACACGGCCTAGCACACGGGCGTGTCATGGCCGTGTGAGGGACATGGGCCATGGACACAAACGTGTGCCAGGCCATATGAAAACCCCTGTGGTTTCGAATTGAGAAATAAATCCTCAAGGGCTAGGGAACACGGGTGTCTCCCGATACGTTCAGGCGGTGTGAACTACACCGGCCTTCAACATGGCCATGTTAAAAGGACAAACGGGTGTTTCGCTTTTTTACATGGGCGTGTACCACTATTTGCATTGAATTTTTTCAAAGTGTTCTAAAGTGTTCGGTTTATTCCCGAATAGTTTCCAAAGTGTGTTTTGGGCCTTGTAGGACCATATTAGGGACATTAAGAGAAAGTTGGAAAGTTTTAAATTTGAGCGAAACTTTATGACCCGAAAATGTTTGTATGCATGTGTTCAAGTCCAGAAATGCCTCGTACCCTGTCCCAGTATAGGATACGAGTAAGGGGTGTTACATTTAGTGGTATCAGAGCCATGATTTATTGATTCTCAGACTACCCTAGTATGTGTACGAGTCTAGCTATATATGCCATATAAGTAATATGATAGTGTGACAACTCCTGACGAACTTAAATTGTGCTTTAATATAGTAAATGGATCCCAACAGAGCAGTGGCGGATGATGTAGAGAGTAATGCGCCGGCTCTAGCTGAAGGGATCACGCTAGTTGAAAGTGGGCTCGTAACACTTAATCGGGGTGGAGGGGCTAGAGAAGCCTTCCTCCACATGATGAGTGTTTGGTATTCGGGGTTTGTTCGTACAAATCCGAACACTCTACCTCCTCTAATTCCACAACCTACCCCTATAGCTCATCGAGTAGTGGAAATGATTAGAAGAGAAAAGCTTCCGGTTGATAGAATTTGGACGCAAGGGGCCAAGAGTTTCGAGCGAATATAGATGATGTCCCAGAAAGAGCAGAGTTCTGGTTTGAAAATACCATCAGGGTATTCGACGAATTGTCTTGCACATCTAAGGAGTACATGAAGTGTGTTGTATCACTACTACGAGACTGGGATTACCAATGGTGGAACGCCCTTATGTCGGTTGTACTGAGGGAAAGGATAACTTGGAATTCTTCCAGGGAGAGTTTTAGAAAAAGTATATTAGCCAAAGATTTATAGACCTGAAAAGAAAGGAATTCCTTGAGTTAAAGCAAGGCCGAAAGACAGTAATGGAGTATGAGCGTGAGTTTGTGAGGCTTAGCAAATACACACGGGAGTGCATATCCATTGAAGCCATCATGTGTAAGAGGTTTGAGGATGAATTAAACGACAACATCTGACTATTAGTTGGTATTCTAGAATAAAAAAAGTTTGTGGTACTTGTTGAGAGAGCTTGCAAGGCTGAAGAATTGGCCAAAGAGAAGAGAAAAGTTGATATTGAGTCTTGTGACTCAAAGAAAAGACAGATGGGTAAATCATTTCAATTCTCATCTAAGAAATTGAGAGAGTTTACTACTCGGTCCAATGCTTCAGTTGGGTTCTCGGACAGAAATAGGATTAAGCAGTACATGGTGTCTAAAGCTCAAACCACTTCTATAGCGAGTGTTGGTAACGCTCGACCAAATAGACCAGAATGCTCACAGTGTGGTAGAAATCACTTCGGTGAGTGACGAGGGAAAGATAGAGGTTGTTTCAAATGCTGATCACTAGATCATTTCATTTGGAACTATCCTGAGATGGTTGTAACACCCCTTACCCAAGTCCGAACCAGAGCTGGGCACGAGGCAGTACCTGACTTAAACGCATGCATTCTATCTTTTCTGAAATGTAAAAACTAGGTCAAATTAAAAATTTCCTTTAATAGTCCGTTGATTTCTAATATGGGTCTACGAGGCCTAACTCATACTTTGGAAACGGTCTGAGATTAATTCGGTCACTTATGAAAACATTGAAAAATATCACTTAAAATAAGGCACATGCTCGTATGGAAGGGAAAAACGCCCGTGTGGTCATTATAACATGGCCGTGTTAATGACCCGTTTGACACACACGTCCTAAGCATCAAGGGACACATCTATGTCCCATGCCCGTGTGAATTAAACTCTAAATGCGAACCTACAAGGGTTTTCACACAGCTTAACACATGCTTGTGTCTATAGCCTGTGTCCCTCAAACGGCCATGACATGCCCGTGTCTTAGTCCTTGTCTAAAAACCTTGACACTCTGTTTCTGACATCAGTACCCAATCTGGGGCAAACGACCAAGGCACACGCTGGTGGCTAGAGGCCATGTCCTCCATACGACTAAAACACACGGCTGTGCCTTTGCCCGTGTGTTTACTACAATGCATTCTGACTTGCAAATTTTATGTGCAGGGGACACACGGCCTAGACACATGCCCGTGTGTCTACCATTGTGGAAAATATAAGGCTATCTACTAAGCCTTTACCACCCTGAAACAAAATTTAACATCAACCAACACATCAAAGATTAACACCATTTCTAGGACCCCTATACATTACATATAATCAACCATGCTAACAGGTTCACATTCATGAAAGGCTAGTTTACATTCACATAATAACTTTCAAAGTTAGCCATTTTCCATTGCCTTATAGAAAATGAATAAAATCCTAAAGTAAGCCAACATATTTAGCAAATTAATAGTGAGACGAAACTCAAAAGTCAAGGTCCTATACATGCCATAATCAAATAAAAGATCTAACTATACCAAGTGCTTTGAGATGATAGAGTGACTAGCTTTTCCGACGTAGAGATGATCCTCAAGCTACTATGGCGGCACTATAAGAAAATGGAAAGGGAAATAGACTAAGCATAGAGCTTAGTAAGTTGCATGAAAATAAACAACAACTACTTATCATAAGGCAATATACTCATAACCTTTCATAGATTATTCATGAATACCATAAATAAACGTAAGTACAACTTACTCATCACCACCCAATACAACTCATATTGCATACATTGAACCCATGTCTCATACATTTCAATTAGCTACCTGTACCACTCACGACATGATCATGACTTTTCTCATTTTGATATAAATCATAAACCTTTTGTTGAACCATTTGGAATGCTTCTGAATACTCAATAGCTTTAACATGGGTTAAGATGTCGACGCCATGTCTCAGACATGGTCTAACACTGGCTTTCATATAGCGAGGCCGATGCCATGTCCCAGACAAGTCTTACACTGGCTCTCATCTATCAGTGTCGATGCCATGTCCCAGACAGGTCTTACGCTGATACACTAAAAGCTAATGCCATGTCCCAGACAGGCCTTACACTAGTTTGTGTATCGTGAGGCCGATGCATGTCCCAGACATGTCTTACACTAGCTCTCGTCTCAATGCCAATGCATGTCCCAGACATGTCTTACACTGGCTCTCATACTGTGGCTGATGCATGTCCTAGACATGTCTTACATTAGCGCACATATCACTCATTATCATGGTACAAATATCCAAGTCTATTCCAAAGGTTCAACGAAAGTCTTTACTACATAGGTTTCTGAACATGTATTCTCATATTTCAAAATCGAGATGATTTATGCCATATCAACTCAAATACACATTATAAATATATAGTTGAATTATTGACATACAACTTACCTCAGATTACAAAATGTAGGCGGCTAGACGATTTACTCAACTTGCTTGGTCTTCCCCTGGTCCAAGTCCGATTTTTGTATTTCTTAATCTAAAATAATAAAAATTCACTCATTTAACTTCTAAATAAAATTAAGTAATCATAAGTTCACATTTTTGGAAAAATGACCATTTTGCCCTTAGACTTTCACAAAAAGACCATTTCACCTCTAGGCTCAAAAATTGATTTTTATTGAATTTCCTCAAATATTAAGGCTATCCGAACCCTTATTACTCTTATAGTGACCCAAAACTTCCTTTGCTTCACAACATTACCATCCATTTTACAAACTTTACAAAATGGTCCTTTTAAGGGTTTTCATGAGAAGTTCTTTCACAAAAGTTGTTCACTACACCCCTAAGATTCATTTTCTTCCACAAAAACTCAGCAAACATCATAAACCCTTTCATGGAAAACCCTAGACTATTAACCATTTTGCAAAATTGTCTCCTCATTAGCTAGCTCATGCTACAAGGGTTCCAAAAGTACAAAAATTATCAAAAATAACTTTCAAATTGACTTACTTGCAAGAGGATAGCTTCGCTAAAATTTTTAAAGCTTAAAAACCCCTCTTCTACTAGTATGAATGGTGAGAAGAAGATGAGAGAAAATAAAATATCATTCTTTCATTATTCAATTTTAATTTTAACCAATTTATTCACCAGAAACCCACCTAACCTTGTCAACTTGGTCAAATCTTGTCCCTATGGCCGGCCAAGCTTCTTTTGAATGTCTAATTGCAGTTTAAAGGCCACCAATTATGGCTCTCTAGCTATTTAGTATATCTATCAAGTAAAATAGAACTTTTACCCTTTATGCGATTTAGTCCTTTTTCAAAACTAAGCTTCCAAACACTAAAATTAAATAACCAAAATTTTCATGCGCCTATATAAACATACTATAACTCTAATATAATAACAAAAAAATTCTCTAATTTCAGATTGGTGGTCTTCAAACAACCGCTCCGACTGAGTCCAAAATCGACTATTAGAATTCTCCCCCTTAAAGATTTTCATCCCCGAAAATCTTACCGATGAATAAGTTTGGGTATTGATCTCTCATAGTCTCTTCGGGTTCCCACGTGGCTTCCTCGACTCCGTGTCTATGCCACAAAACCTTTATGAGTGCTACACTTTTTTCCTCAACTTTTTAACCTCTCAATCCAAAATCTTAATCGATTCTTCACCATATGTTATGTCTAGCTGAATCTCAACCTTAGTTGGCGCGATCATATGCAAAGGATCCGATCTATATCGACGTAACATGGACACATGAAACACGTCGTAAATCTTTTCTAATTCTGAGGGCAAGGCCAATCGGTAGGCAACAGGCCTTACTCTCTCGGTAATCTCATAAGGTCCTGTCCTTAATCTCATAAGGACTCAGCTTGCCCTGTCTTCTGAATCTGAGGACCTTCCTCCACGGGGATACCTTTAAAAATGCTTTATCCTCGACTTGAAACTCGATCTTTCTCTGTTTCAAATCTACGTAGGATTTCTGTCTATCCGAAGCGCCTCTCTGGCAATCATGAATCATCTTAACCTTTTCTTCAGTCTCTCTGACTAAGTTGACCCTATGAATCTGATTCTATTTAAGTTCCGTCCAATATAACAGCGTCCGACACTTACGCCCATACAAAGCCTCATAGGGCGCCATTTTCAAACACGACTGATAACTGTTTTTATAGGTGAATTCAAATAATGGCAAATACTTTTCCCAGCTTCCTTGGAACTTGAGAACACAACATCACAACATCTGAATGACTCTCTCTGACTGACCATTGGTTTGCGGGTGAAATGCTGTACTAAAATTTAGTTTCGTTCCCAATGCTTTTTGCAACTTCTTCCAAAACTGAGGTAAAACTTATTCCAAAACTAGGAGGTAAACCTTGGATCTCTATCCGAAATAATTAACAAAAGTACTCCATGAAGTCTCATGATCTCAAAGACATATAGATCAGCCAATTTCTCAAGGGAAAAGTCGGTACACACCTATATAAAATGTGCTGACTTAGTAAGTCTATCAACAACGACCCAAATGGAATCCTTTTTCCTTGGCATTAAGGGCAATCCCGATGCAAAATCCATGGTTACCCCATCCCATTTCCACTCGAGAACCATCATAGGTTGAAGTAATCCCAAGGGTACTTGGTGTTCGGCCTTCACTTGTTGACAAACCAGACACTTAGAAACAAACTCAGAAATGTCTCTTTTCATCCCCGACCACCAGTATATTTTCTTCAAGTCGTTATACATTTTCACACTACCCGGATGGATAGGCAAACAACTACTATGTGCCTCTCATAAAATCCTCTAAATAAGCTCACTGTCCTTGGGTAAACAAATTTTGTCTCAGAACATCATGCAATCGTCGGTACTAATACTAAACTCTAATTCATTTCTCGTTTCACACTGAGCCATCTTAGCTTGCAATTCCTTATCACCTTATTGAACTTTACAAATCTCCCGCAGGAACATCAATCTAGCTCTCAACTCTGTCAATACCGAACCATCACTAGTCATGGCCAACTGAGCATTCATAACCCTCAGGGCAAACAATGACTTTCTACTCAAAGCGTCGGTGACTACATTCGCCTTGCTTGGGTGATTGTCTATTATCAATTCATAGTCTTTTATCAACTCCAACCATCTCCTTTGTCATAAATTCAGCTCTTTCTGAGTCATCATATACTTTAGAAATTTATGGTCAGTGAATACCCGACATCTCTCACCATACAAATGGTGTCTCCAAATCTTTAATGCGAATATTATAGTTGCTAGCTCCAAATCATCGGTCGGGTAATTTGTCTCGTGTAGCTCAAGTTGTCTCGAGGCATATGCTATCACTTTGCCTTCTTGCATGAGCATACACCCAAATCCATTTAAGGAAGCGTGGCTATATACCACGAATTCTTTCCCCAATTCTGGTTACACCAAAATTGAAGCCTAGGTCAACAAAGCCTTTAATTTCACAAAAATTTGCTCGCACTTCTTTGTCCATTCGAACTTGACATCCTTTTGTAACAACATTGTCATCAGAGTAGCTATCATAGAGAATCCATTCACAAATCTTCTATAATAAGTAGCTAAACCCAGAATGCTTCAAACCACTATCACATTCCTCGACGGTTTCCATTCAACAATAGCCGAGATCTTGCTTGGGTAAACTCAAATCCCATCTCTCGACACAATGTGTGCCAAGAATCCAACCTCTTTAACCTAGAATTCACTCTTACTGAAGTTGGCGTAAAGTTGCTTATCTCTCAAGGTTTGCAGAACTGTTCTCAAATGCTCTGCGTGCTCGCTTTCATCATGCAAATAAATTAATATGTCATCGATAAAAACGACGATGAACTTATCCAAATATGGTCAAAAAATATGGTTTATTAAATCCATAAATACTGCAGGGGCATTCATTAAACCAAAGGGAATGACAAGGAGCTCATAATGGTCGTAACTCGTCCGAAAAGCAGTTTGTTTTTTTGTACGCCTTACTACTTAACCTTTAACTGGTAGTAGCCTGACCTTAAATCTATCATAGAAAACATGGTGCTCCCTTTAACTGATCAAACAGATCATCGATTCTAGGCAAGGGATACTTGTTTTTCACAGTCACTTTGTTGAGCTGTCTATAGTCTATGCACAATCTCATTGACCCATCTTTCTTTTTCATAAAAAGTACCGGAGTACCCAACAGTGAAAAGCTCGGTCTTGCAAAACCTTTATCCGTTAAATCTTGTAATTGAGTCTTCAACTCCTTTAACTCTGTTAGAGACATTCTATATGGAGAAATCCAGATAGGTTCCATACCAGGGACTAACTCAATACCAAACTCCATTTCCCTCATTGGAGGCAATCCGGGCAATTCCTCTGGAAATACATTCGTGAACTCACATATCTCTGCCGTCATAGACAATATCACTTTAGGCAATCCACCTAATTTACCTAGTTCAACCCACAGAACATTCCCATCTTCACATTTCAGCTCAATAACTTTTCGTCCACAATCCACTATAACCCTATGAGAAGTCAACCAATCCATCCCAAGGATTACATCAAATTCATTAAACGACAATAACATCAAGTTAGTCGAAAAACAATGACCTCTAATTATCAAAGGACAATTTCTACATATTTTGTCAACTAACACATGTTTGCTTAATGGATTGGACACTTTTATCTCAAATTCAGTGGACTCCACTAGCATGTTCATACCGGATATCAATTCCATACAAATATAAGAGTGGGTAGATCCCAGGTCAATTAGAGTAACAACAGAAATATTGTGGATAGAAATGGTATCCATGATCACATTAGGAGACTCTACCTCTTTACAAGCACGTATGGCATAAGTTCTTGCAAGCGCACGGCCTTCGGACCTCATAGTTGAATCTCTAGGGGCACCTCTACTGCTAGCCCCACTGCCCGGGTTCTTTTGTGGTCTACCCTTCGAGGGAGCACTACTCTCCCTCACCTCAGGCTTTTTCTCTTTCTCATCCAACTTGGGATAGTTACAGATAAAATGATCCAACGACCCACATTTAAAAAAGCCTCTCTCATTTCCTCAGCATTCACCGAAATGACGTTTGCCGCACTATGAACATTCTGGTCTATTCGGGCGAGCGCTACTAACACTTGCAATAGAAGTATTTTGGGCTTTTGTTACTGCGTACTGCTTATTCTTGCTCTTGTTCGAGAACCCCACTGACACGTTTGATCGGGTAGGAAGCTCTCTCGGTCTCTTAGATGAGGTCTGCTGTGATTTCCCCATTTGTCTTTTCCTTGAGTCTCAGGACTCGAGGTCTACTCTTTTCTTCTTTTTGGCCAATTCCTTGGCCTTGCATACTCTCTCCACGAGCACTACAAATTCCCTTATCTCCAAGATGCAAACTAATAGATGAATGTCTTCGTTCAAACCATCTTCAAACCTCTTGCACATAATGGCTTCTGTAGATACGCACTCCCGTGCATGTTTGCTGAGTCTTACAAACTCACATTAATACTCAATCACCGTCCTACGGCCTTGCTTCAGCTCTAAAAACTCTTTTCTTTTCTGGTCCACAAACCTCTGACTAATGTACTTTTTTCGAAACTCTACCTGGAAGAACTCCCATGTGATCCTTTCCCTTGGAACAATCGTCACAAGGGTGTTCCACCATTGATAAGCTAATTGTCGTAGGAGTGACACTACACACTTCACGCACTCCTCAAGCGTGCATGATAACTCATCAAATACCCTAATGGTATTTTCTAACCAAAATTTTGCTGTCTTCGGGTCATCATCAATCTTAGCTCAAAATTCCTTGCCCCTTGCTTACGCATCTTATCTACTAGGAGTTTCTCTCTCCTAACCAAATCCACTCCTTGCGGAGTTACAAGGGCATACTGAGAAATTGGAGGAGGAAAGGGAGGTGGAGTATTCGGATACACTCGAATAAACTCCGAATACCACACGTCTATCATATGGAGGTAAGCTTCTCTAGCTTCTTCACCCTAACTCATCATCACAGGCCCACTATCAACTGTAGCAGTCCCTTCAGAGGGAGTCAGCGCATTACTTTCCACGTCATCTTCCGTAGCTACGTCAGGATCTATTTACTATATGAAAACATAATTTATAGTCGTCAGGAGTAGTCACACTAGCATTATACAACTATGGTATATATAGCTAGACTCGTACTCATGCTAGGTTAGTCCTAGAATCAACTAAACCATAGCTTTGATACCACTCAATGTAACACCCCTTACCCAAGTCCAAGATAGGAGCTGGGCACGAGGCACTACCTGACTTAAACGCATGCATTCATTCTTTTCTGAAATGTAAAAACTAGGTCAAATTAAAACTTTCCTTTCATAGTCCATTAATTTCTAATACGGTTCTACGAGGCCTAAATCATGCTTTGGAAATGGTCTGAGATTAATTCGATCGCTTATGAAAACTTTGAAAAGTATCACTTAAAACAAGGCACACGCCCGTGTGGAAGAGCAACACGCCTGTGTGGTCATTATAACACAGCCGTGTTAATGGCCCGTGTGACACGCACAGCCTAAGCATCTAGGGACATGCCCCTGTCCCATGCCCGTGTGAATTAAACTCTAAATGCAAACCTACAGGGGTTTTCACACGGCCTGACACACGCCCGTATCTATAGCCCGTGTCCCTCACACGGCCAAGATATGCCCGTGTCTTAGCCTGTGTCTAAAAACCTTGACATTCTGTTTCTGACGTCAGCTCCCAATTTGGGGCACACGGCCAAGGCACACACTCGTGGCTAGAGGTCATGTCTCTGTCTGTGTGTTTACTACCATGAACTAACTTGCAAATTTCACGTGTAGGGGACACACGGCCAAACAACATGCCTGTGGATTGACCGTGTGTCACACACGGCCTAGACACACGCTCTTGTGTCTACCCCTATGGACAATATAAGGCCACATAGGAGCCCGAGGAGACTATGAAAGACCAATATTCAAACCTTTTTAACGGTAAGATTTTTTAGGACGAAAATCCTTAAGGGGAGGAGAATTGTAACAGCCCAATTTTAGGCTTAGTCAAAATAGTGGTTTTGAAACCACAAATCCGTGGTCAGAGAAATTTTTTATATTATTTTATGTGTTATAGCAAGATTATATGAGTGTTTGAAATTTTTGATGAATTAGTTTCAGTGATTGCCTGCTTAATTTTGAAAAAGGACTGAATCACATAAAGTACAAAAGTTTTGTTCTACTAGCTAAAGGTGTCAAATAACTATGGAACATTAAAGTAGAGGTCCTTATCGAGTAGATAGACTAATAAAATATTAGTGGCTGGACATGGAGCCTTAATTCAAGGGATGGACAAATGTTAGGTGACTTAATTGATAATAAAATAATAAACCTAAAGGACTAGCTATCATATTTTTTATTCCTTCTCTTCACCACCGAAAATTTCAGCAAAAAAGGGGTTTTTGAAGCTTGAAAATTTCAGCCACTTGGTTCCTTTACAAGTAAGTGATTTTGATGGTCTTTCTTGATAATTTTTGTATTTTTAGGAACCTTGTAGTATAAGCTAACTAATGGGGGGACTATTTTACAAAATGGTTGAGAATCTAAGGTGTTGCCATTTGAGTACTCATGTTTCTTGCTGAATTTTTGTGGAAGAAAATGAATTATGGTTGTTAAATAAACAACTTTTGTGAAGGGCTTTCATGAAAAACCCCAAAAAGGGATCATTTTGTAAAAGTTATAAAATGGGTGGTAAATATGTGAAATAATTGAAATTGTGAGATGCTATAGGCTTAAAGTAGATTCAGCTAGGCTTGGTTAATGAGGAAATTCGATGAAAATCATTTTACGAGCCTAGGGACTAAATTGTAAAAATATAAAAGTTTAGGGGCAAAGTGGTTATTTTGTCAAAGTAGGAATTTTGGAATATCTTGATTTATGTGATGATTAAATAAATAGATGTTGTCATTATAGATCAAGAAATACCTAATCCAGACCTAGACCGGGGGAAAACCAAGCTAGTGGACTAAATCAAAATAGTCACCCATATTTTGTATACCGACGTAAGTTGTACGTAAATAATACAACTTTTTTGTTATCTTGTATTGAACAATTAATTTGGCATAAAGAGTTTGATTATTGTTGTAAAGATGCATGATGAAAGTTGATGTAGTAAAAACTCCCGGTTGAACCTTAGGAATAGATTGGATATCCATGCCATGACAATTGGGTGATATATGTGCTAATATAAGACCATGTTTGTGACAGCCCTATTTTGACCCTAGTCGGGAAGTGGTTTCGGGACCGCTAAACCAAATTACCGAAATATTTGAATATAATATTTTATATCTAAAATATATGTTTATGCCTGTGTGAATTTTTAAATGCTTTAATTTTTACAAATTGATGTGAAATTAATTGAAAATGGACTTATGTGAAAATTTTGAGAATTGTGTTAGGTAAATTTTGAAAGGACCTTGTATTATGTGACTTTAAAATGCAAGGACTTTGTAACACCCCAAACCCGGCCTAGACGTTATGACCAGATCCGGTGCGCCACATCGATGCGTTCAAAACGTTCCGTTTTACTTAGTTTGGAAAACTTAGTTGGGGTTGTAAAAGATACTTTTTAAAGCAGGTTAAGGTGAATAGAAGCTGTGCACCAGGTAGGAAACCAGGAAGAAGAGGAGGTGAGTCCGTCGGACTGCTTAAGTACCAAGCTCCCTTCGGATCCAATCCTAGACATGCACACCACCATTGCCACACCCTAACGACCCGTGTAATTTTGAGAAAACCGTTTGGTTATGTCTATCTTAAGAAAATGATTAAGTTTGAAAACGTTTGCTTAGCGGAAGCCTTACTTGTAATCGTGTTATTTTGAAATCCCTTAATGTTTTTGAAAACGCGTCCTAAAGCTAACCCATTTTCCTTAGTCATCATAGTTTTCTTCATCATAGTAAAATAAAATAATAAAAGTAATTAAAACCATAAAAATAATTAAAAGGCCTTATTACACTTAAAACCCAAAACCATAGATGAAATTAAAAGGAAGCCCAGTTCACCAGAAAGAAACCAGGTTCGTAGAAACACGTGGCCAGTCCAAATCCCTCACAGCTCCAAGCCCACTATGGTTGAGGATTACCTGCGAGGATGAAAATAAGGGGTGAGTTTTGGAAAACTCAGTGTGTAATTCAACCCAACCATAGCCTAAATCAGTTCAAACCACAGAGATAGAATAAGTTGGCCTTAGCCCAAAACAGATATCAGAATAAAGCCCGTAAGCCCAGAACAGATATATCATGCTTATGCAGAAACCCAACCATATCCAACCACATACACCCCCATACCATCCTTTCACCATGTAGGGAGACTACTCGACCCACCCAACCGCTACACGCCACAGAAATATGCAGCATGGCTGCCAGATACAGAAAATGTGACAGAGTCACCAGATACAGATATTTTGTGGCGGTGCCACCAGAACAGATATACGTGGCAGGGCCACCAGAATAGATAATTTGTGGCATAGCCACCAGGACGCTTCCTCCATAATATAACCCATGTCCTCATGCAACAGATATACATTCATGGCATACATCATACAGATTTAATTCATCATGCTTTTCAGACAAAATTAACCCTAGGGGTATAACGGTAATTTTGCATACATAGGGGTATAATGGTAATTTTTCATACATAGGGGTATTCTAGTACATTTAACTATTTCTAAGGTTTTCATGCATATCGTAGCCATTATGTTTAGCCAGAAACACTTACCGAGTGTTCTTACCGAATTAGGCCCGTTGGCCCATTAACCTAGTTTTGGCCCATTAAGCCTAGAATATCAAAACACACGAAATCGCGCATACTGCAGTTTTATCACTTCCGATTACCAGTAATAATTACCCATACGTCTTACGAGCATTCGCACACTCGCAAGTGCCCAAAATACCGGCTTTTCGGCATTTTAACTTTTCGGCTTTTGCCGATCTAGCCTATGAGAGGGTGTCAGTTACACACCTGTTTTGGGATTTCCTCGACGGGATCCACACGAACTGCCTACAATTGAATCACTTAATATTACTCCAAATATCGAAATAAGATTGAGTATATAGTCCCCTACCACATTCGGCCAAACATGCCTAAAACCCTTATTGCTTTTACCTTACTGCCGAAAGATGGTTAACTCCAAAGATCCGATCGTTCTACTTGTCCAAGCCCTTGATCAACCGCCTCTAAATCACGCTATTACCCAAAACAAAATAGTTATTACGACCCCTCAGGGTTACAAGTCCAAATCGACAACCTCCCTGACTTTTATGGATTTCGGATTTTCCTAAAATATGTAAGAAGACTAAGTTTTGGAGAAGACTTACCACTGATTCCTTAGTGAATGATTCCAATGAGTTTCCCACTCGATCCCGATGTAGATCTAAGCCCTCAGATGATAACAAAATTCGAGCTTTTAGTGACTCCAGTATTCGGCCAAGTCCCTTTTAATGTGGGGTTTTCGGCTTTTTGCAACTTGTGTTTAGAAAGGTAAAACGAGAGGGTTTTGCTATGGTCTTGTCGTCAAAACTTGAGGTTTTAGAGGGCTGGTGAATCGGCCACAAATGATGAAGAGAAGAGATGTGGTTTTGGTTATAAGAAATCGGCACAAAAAGAATCAAGCTTTTGGGATTTCGGCTTTTGTATATAAGGCTTAAGAACAACGATAAGAATGTGGAGATGAATAGAATAATGGAAGGATTCGGCTATGGGGAAAGAAGAAGGAAGATAGATGGAGAGAAAAAAGAAAAAGAAAAGAAAGGAAGAGAAGGAAGAATGGTCAGAAAAGAAAAAAAACGGCAAAACACTCCCAAATGCCGAATTTATACCTAGCTTTTGACCTAGCCGAAATTTACCCCCCTAAAGAAACCCTTGGCCAGCCAACTCTTGCTCCTCAAGAGTCCACTATTCGGCCAACACCATCCTCCTTGATCAGCTCCTAAATCCTCTCCCTTATCCCCTCCTTACTCAATCTCCTGAGCAACTCAAACTCCTCCTGACAGACTTTTACTTCAGTTCCACTACTTACCTTTTCTGTTCATAAAAATTAATCCCTTGATTTGCTGTCATTGTGACTTGAACCTGGGTCCTCCCTAGCTTCCACACGCCACTTATAGCCTTCCCTGTGGCGTCACATGCCACTTCACCACTTGCTTCCTTGTGATCTATTTTACACAATTAATTCCTCAAAGCTTAATTTACCAAAACCCCTTTCTCTTATGGAATTAAAATCACCTAAAATTACCGGGTTTTAGCTTAAGCTTGGGCCTTCTAGAGCCCACTAACATAATTAAACCTACGCCAAACAGTCAAAACACAAAAATTCCAAAATTCACCAAAATTAACAGAAGTCCCGAAAATTGGGGCGTTACAGACTTGCATGTCAAATTAACATTTTATATATATAGTGGCCGGCCAAGTGGGATAATCATTGAAAATGTATGTATTTTATACATATATTAGTATTATTATATAATTATAATAATATATGTTATTAGTGTTATAATAAAATAAATAAAATAGTGAAAGATGAAAAGAACAAGGCTTAGTTCATTTTTTTGTTCTTCAATTGCCGAATATAGGAGGGAAATGTTAGGCTTTCGGTCACTCTTGGATTTTTGCTAGATTAAGGTAAAATTTCATGTTATTTCCTTTGAATTTTTTTTTAAGTGTGGTTGATAACTAAGTATTTGACTTAGCCCATTTTGAAACTTTGAATTCTATGGTAAATTGGGCATTCGGCCATGATATGGATGGTAAGAAATGGTGGTTGTTTTATGCTTTTATGAGTAAAGGTGGATAAGTGAGGTTTAAACTTGTTAGATATGAATAATAGTGGTTTAGGTGCTTTGGGGAATTTTGGCTAACATGTTGGAGCTTACCGAAACTGAATTTGAGGTTTTGAGCATAATTTATGTAATTTGTGAATGAAATACTTGAAATTATGAATTAGGAACATGAATTTAGTCGGCCACTTAAGACAAATTGTCAAATAATGCTCAACATTAGTGCTATTACTTAATTGGTAAATTGAGCTTAGAATAGGTGAATTCGTGGTATGGGGAAAGTATTTATATTCGGCCATTAGTTGGATATTGTTAAAATCATTGAAATAGGGAATGGTAGGTTTAATTAAAGAAGTCATGCTTTGTGTGCCTTATTTTCTTATTGAACATTCAGCTTTGTCCCTAGAGAAATGAGTGAATTGATGATAATAGTTTATAAGGATTAGCTTTGCCATGTTTATGTTTAACAAGATGAGAAATAAATTAAGATGAACTTAGTGTGCCGATTGGGAGCTAGGAAATTGAGTTAAAGATAGAAAATAGTGAGTAAATATTTCATAGACATTTTTTTTAACATTTAAGTTCACATGAATTTAAGCTTACTAAGTGATCACGTATTCGGCTCTTGATAATTATTATGTCTTGAATAATGATTTTGATTAAAAGATTTTGCAAACTTGATCTAATCAATAATTTAGTTGTGATTTGTAACATAGTTGTATTTGGCCGAATGTGTTTGTAATGGAAAATTTTGTGTATGTGTGTGTGTCATATTGGAATAAAAGTGTAATTATTGAATGAGAAGTACGAATAGGGTTTAATATAATTAAACTTGTTTAACATTGCTCAAGAGCATAAAGGGGCAGCATCGGATAAGGGAAAAGCTAAAGTCACGGAATAGCCAACCTGAAAATTGTTCAGAAAGATACAAGGTAAGTTTTGAGTAGATTCCTTTATTATATATAGTTGATGACACCTCTATACGAGTATATTGGTGAACTGTGATCTTTTGGTTTGTACTTGAATTAGGTTGTGAAATATATAATTCATGTATATGACTTATATTCTAATGGTCATTTTGGGTCTAAGTTTAAATAGTGAAATGAATATATGATATTATGTATGACTCCTGAGCCGAATGGTAAATGATGATGTGCATATTGAGTTTATATACGAATTTATCAAATGACTACCAAAGTGATAAGTCGAATGAGATGCATTCAATATGACTAAGTATGCATGATATTTGGAACATATCCGGACTTGAGGTCCGCAGGCTACGTGCTGGAAACATATCTGGACCTGAGGTCCGCAGGCTACGTGCTGGATATATATCCGGGCCTAAACTCCCGCAGGCTTTGTGCTAGTAACTGGACTCGAGTTTTGAAACCTAGCAGGCTTAACACCGGTGATTTGAATGAGATTACAAATTCAAATGTTCAAAGCAAACTATTATTAATTATGTATGATACATGGTAATGACCAGGTACGTATTATGTACTTATATGTGAATTGATTTCAAGGTAAGTCATTAGTATCAAATAACGATGTAATTGTGTGAATGATTAATATACCTATGAATAAGAGAAATGACCTATTCGATCGATGTCTGTCATTATATGAGAATATGCGAATTAAATTAGTTGTATGAGCCATAAAGTAAAGTGAAGCATGTGCTAAAAATTTCTTTCTGTATATATATATTTATTCGGCCAATAGGTTTTATATGTGGTGTAATTGTGTATATTCGGCCAAATAATTGTGTTTAGAATATAAGTTTTATGATTTCATTTAAATGTTCGTTTTTAATGACAAGTTTTAAATTGTTTGGAATGCTTAAAACTTACTAAGCATAGTAATGCTTACTTTGTTGCATTAATTCTCTGTTTTGTAGTTTTTGTTCGTCAGCTACGGTCTCGGGGATCTCAAAGTCAAAGTTGTCCACACTATCTAAGCTTTTTGGTACTCTAGTAGTTAAATTTCGATATTGGCATGTATAGGCTTGACTTTTTGTTGTTAAATAATTATCTTTTTGATGATGTATATATGTTTAGCCATGCGAAAATGGCTTGATAAGTTACTATATGTGTTCCAAATGGTTAATGTGAATGTGTGGTTGAGATTTCATTAATGTTTTAGATGTCTGATGTGAATTGAACTTAAGAATGAATCACTATACCTAATTATCTTGATATGACTCTTTTGTTTATGGTAATACTCTTTAACGATTCGGCGACGGGTACGGGTTAGGGGTGTTACATTTTATTGGTATTAGAGCTACGGTTTAGTCGATTCTAGGACTAACGTAGCGTATATGAGTCTAGCTATACATGCCATGTAGTGTTAAATGATAGTGTGACGATTTCTGACAGTTAAAAATATGTTTTCGTATAGTAATGGATCCCGATCCCAATCGAGCAATAGCTAATGATGTTGAGAGTGTAGCGCCTGCTCCCGCGCATGGGACAGTGCGATGGACTCTCAACCTATTACGAGCAATAAAAACAATAAGGCTAGACAGGCTTTTTATAGTGTGATGAATTATTGGTTCAACCAACACATTCAAACTAATACAGCTGTCCCGCAACCCCCGCATCCGAATAATACGCCCCCTGCACCCATGATGCCTCCGGTAATTGATCAAATGAATAAACCCCCGGTTGACAGAATTTGAAAGCACGGGGCTACTGAATTTAAGGCTACTGATAGTGATGATGCCGAGCAAGCTGAATTTTGGTTAGACAACACTATTCGGGTACTTGATGAACTATCTTGCACACCCGATGAATGCTTGAAATGTGCTATATCTTTGCTACGTGATTCTGCCTACTATTGGTGGAATACATTGTTTTCTGTTGTACCCAGAGAACAGGTGACGTGGGAGTTCTTCCAAATTGAATTCCGAAAAAAATATATCAGTCAGAGGTTCATTGATCAAAAATGAAAAGAATTTCTTGAGCTTAAACAGGGTTCCATGTCAGTTACTGATTATGAACGGAGGTTTGTCAGACTTAGTAGATATGCTCGGGAATGTGTATCGTCTGAAGCTATTATGTGTAAACATTTTGAAGATGGGCTGAATGAAGATATAAAAATGTTTGTTGGCATTCTTGAAATACGAGAGTTCGTAATACTTGTCGAGCGAGCTTGCAAAGCCGAATAACTTAGTAAAGAGAAAAGGAAAGCTGATGTCAAAGTTGGAGAATTTCGTAAAAGATCTTCAGGAAAGTCTTTTCAGCAATCATCGAAGAAATTTCGAGATGATTCAGGCTGATCAAAGAATACTTCGGGGTTTTCCAGACGAGACCACGATCGACCTCCTGTAAGTACACGAGCCACTTCAGTTGCCAGTGTTGGAAATGATCGATGGGATAGGACCGAGTGCAAGTATTGTGGAAAATGGCATTCAGGGAGCTATAGATTTCATGATTGTTCCTGTTATAAATGCGGATCAGCCGACCATTTTATTAAAGACTGTCCGAGATTATCTGAGCAAAATGTGAACCAGAGTGGGAAACCGAATACTACAGCATGAGGTAGACCACCTAGGAATATAGGGAATGCTAGTGGCGGTCAAAGAGGGACTAGAGATGCTACAACCAGATCCAAATCTTGTGCTCCTGCTAGAGCTTATGCTATACGCGCACGCGAGGATGCTTCTTCGCCTGATGTTATCACCGGTACTTTCACTCTCTTTGATACTGATGTGATTGCTTTGATTGACCCTGGTTCTACTCATTCATATGTATGTGAGACTTTAGCATCCAGTAAGACTCTACCTGTTGAGTCTACTGAGTTCGTAATCCGAGTATCAAATCCCTTGGGTCGATATGTGTTAATCGACAAAGTGTGCAGAAAATGTCCCCTGATAATCCAAGGTTCCTATTTTTCGGCCGATTTGATACTTTTACCGTCTAATGAATTTGATGTTATTCTCGGTATGGATTGGTTGACCGTTCATGATGCAGTTTTGAATTGCAAAAGAAAGACTATTGATTTGAGATGTGCAAATGATGAGATAATCCGAGTTGAGTGTACTGATATGAACGGGTTACCAGTAGTTATATCCTCGATGTTGGCCCAGAAATATGTCAAAAAGGGGTGTGAAGCGTATCTTGCGTACGTACTTGATAGTAAAGAATCAGAAAAGAAGCTTGAATCAGTACCAGTGGTTTGTGAGTATCTAGATGTTTTTCCCAAGGAATTACCAGGGTTACCACCTGTTCGGGAGGTAGAGTTTGGTATTGAACTTGTACCTGGGACTACACCAATTTCGATAGCGTCGTACCGTATAGCACCAACGGAATTTAAGGAATTGAAAACTCAGTTGCAAGAGTTGACAGATAGAGGTTTCGCTCAACCGAGTTTCTCACCTTAGGGTGCACCAGTATTGTTTGTGAAAAAGAAAGACGGAACCATGAGAATGTACATCGATTATCTTCAATTAAATAAAGTGACAATAAAGAACAAATATCCGTTACCGCGTATTGATGATTTGTTTGATCAGCTGAAGGGAGCATCAGTGTTTTCAAAGATAAATTTGAGATCGGGTTATTATCAGTTGCGAGTTCGAGATTCAGATATACCTAGAACTGTTTTCAAAAATAGATACGGTCAGTACGAGTTCTTAGTGATGCCGTTTGGGCTCACTAATGCCCCTACAGTATTTATGGATTTGATGAACCGAATTTTTAGGCGGTATTTGGACCGGTTTGTAGTTGTGTTTATAGATGACATCTTGATTTATTCACGCGATGAAACTGAACACGCCGAGCACCTGAAATTAGTGTTGCAGATTTTACGGGATAAACAGTTATATGCTAAGTTCAGTAAATGTGAGTTTTGGTTGAGAGAAGTTACCTTTTTGGGACATGTAGTATCCGTATCGAGTATTCGAGTTGATCCGAGCTAAATTTCAGCCATACTTGATTGGAAGCCCCCGAGAAATGTTACTGAAGTTCAGAGTTTTTTGGGACTGGCAGGTTACTACAGACGGTTTGTAAAAGGTTTCTTGATGATAGCCACACCAATGACGAAGCTACTACAGAAAGACATTAAGTTCGAATGGTCAGAAAAGTGCCAGAAAAGTTTCAACCAACTAAAAATGCTTTTGACGGAAGCCCCAGTGTTAGTGCAGCCCGAATCCGATAAAGAGTTTGTCATTTACAGTGATGCGCCCTTACATGGGCTGGGTTGTGTATTGATGCAAGAGGGTCGAGTTGTAGCTTACGCATCGAGACAATTGAAGTCACATGAGAAAAACTATCCGACTCATGATCTCGAATTAGTTGCCATAGTATTTGCTTTGAAAATATGGCAACATTACTTGTTCGGAGAGAAATGTCATGTATAGTCGGATCATAAAAGCCTCAAATATTTAATGACTCAAAAAGATTTGAATCTGCGACAAAGACGTTGGCTTGAATTGTTGAAAGATTATGATCTTGTTATTGACTATCACCCTGGAAAGGCTAACGTGGTTGCCAATGCTTTGAGTCGCAAGTCACTGTTTGCTTTGCGAGCGATGAATGTTCACTTGTCCATTTCATCCAATAATGTGTTAGTAGCAGAATTAAAAGCCAAACCGTTATTGATTCATCAAATATGTGAAACTCAGAAAGTTGATGATGAATTGGTGGCTAAACGAGTTGAATGTGTTCTGAATGTGGATTCAAAGTTTCAAATTGACGACAAAGATTATTTGTTCAGAAGTCGATTGTGTGTTCCAAGAAATTCAGAACTTATTTATTTGATTTTAAACGAACCTCATAATAGCCGAATGTCGATCCATCCTGGTAGTACGAAAATGTACAACGATCTGAAACGTCAGTTTTGGTGGCCTGGTATGAAACGAGACATTTCTGACTTTGTTTCGGAGTGTTTGGTATGTCAACAAGTGAAAGCGGAACATCAAGTGCCTTCAGGATTACTTCAGCCGATCATGATACCCGAATGGAAATGGGATCGAGTCACGATAGATTTTGTATCCGGGTTGCCATTATTGTCAAGTAAGAAAGATGCGATCTGGGTTGTTGTTGATAGATTGACAAAGTCGGCTCATTTTATTCCCGTACGTATGGATTATTCGCTTGACAAGCTAGCCGAGTTGTATATTTCTCAGATTGTAAGGTTACACGGAGTACCAATTTCTATTGTGTCGGATAGAGATCCGAGATTCACATCGCGATTCTGGAAGAAATTGCAAGAAGCGTTGGGTACCAAGTTGCATTTTAGCACTACTTTTCATCCCCAGACTAATGGCCAATCCGAGTGGATCATTTAGATACTCGAGGATATGTTGAGATGTTGCATCCTTGAGTTCAGTGGTTCATGGGAACGGTATTTGCCTTTGATTGAATTCACTTACAACAATAGTTTTCAATCAAGCATTAAGATGGCACCTTACGAGGCTTTGTACGGTCGTAAATGCCGTACACCGTTGTTTTGGACTGAGCTTAGTGAAAGTAAAATCTTCGAGGTTGATTTGATTAAAGATGCTGAGCAGAAAGTAAAAGTGATCTGTGAAAGTTTGAAAGCAGCTTCAGATCGTCAGAAGTCGTATGCGGATTTAAAACGAAAAGACATTGAATATCAGGTTGGAGACAAAGTGTTTCTTAAAGTTTCGCCTTGGAAAAAGGTGCTCAGATTTGGCCGTAAGGGAAAATTGAGTCCGAGGTTCATCAGGCCGTATAAAATATTTGAACGAGTTGGGCCAGTCGCATACAGATTAATTTTACCCCCTGAACTTGAAAAGATTCACAACGTATTTCATGTATCGATGCTTCGACGTTATAGATCCGATCCATCGCACATAATTAACCCATCAGAGGTCAAAATTCAATATGATTTGAGTTACGAAGAAGAACCGGTTCGTATTTTGGCTCGTGAAGTAAAAGAACTACGAAATAAGAAAATCTCATTAGTGAAGGTACTGTGGCATAAGCATGGGGTTGAAGAAGCTACTTGCGAACTAGAAGACTCTATGAAGGATAGATATCCTAACTTATTCACCGGTAAGATTTTCGGGGGCGAAAATTTTTTTTAGTGGGGGAGAGTTGTGACAGCCCTATTTTGACCCTAGTCAGGAAGTGGTTTCAGGAGCGCTAAACCGAATTACCGAAATATTTGAATATAATATTTTATATCTAAAATATATGTTTATGCCTGTGTGAATTTTTAAATGCTTTAATTTTTACAAATTGATGTGAAATTAATTGAAAATGGACTTATGTGAAAATTTTGAGAATTGTGTTAGGTAAATTTTGAAAGGACCTTGTATTATGTGACTTTAAAACCCAAGGACTTGCATGTCAAATTAACATTTTATATATATAGTGGCCGGCCATGTGGGATAATCATTGGAAATGTATGTATTTTATACATATATTAGTATTATTATATAATTATAATAATATATGTTATTAGTGTTATAATAAAATAAATAAAATAGTGAAAGGTGAAAAGAACAAGGCTTAGTTCATTTTTTTGTTCTTCAAATGCCGAATATAGGAGGGAAATGTTAGGCTTTCGGTCACTCTTGGATTTTTGCTAGATTAAGGTAAAATTTCATGTTATTTCCTTTGAATTTTTTTTAAGTGTGGTTGATATCTAAGTATTTGACTTAGCCCATTTTGAAATTTTGAATTCTATGGTAAATTGGGCATTCGGCCATGATATGGATGGTAAGAAATGGTGGTTGTTTTATGCTTTTTATGAGTAAAGGTGGATAAGTGAGGTTTAAACTTGTTAGATATGCATAGTAGTGGTTTAGGTGCTTTGGGGAATTTTGGCTAACATGTTGGAGCTTACCGAAATTGAATTTGAGGTTTTGAGCATAATTTATGTAATTTGTGAATGAAATACTTGAAATTATGAATTAGGAACATGAATTTAGTCGGCCACTTAAGACAATTTGTCAAATAATGCTCAACATTAGTGCTATTACTTAATTGGTAAATTGAGCTTAGAATAGGTGAATTCGTGGTATGGGGAAAGTATTTATATTTGGCCATTAGTTAGATATTGTTAAAATCATTGAAATAGGGAATGGTAGGTTTAATTGAAGAAGTCATGCTTTGTGTGCCTTATTTGCTTATTGAACATTCGGCTTTTTCCCTAGAGAAATGAGTGAATTGATGATAATAGTTTATGAGGATTAGCTTTGCCAGTTTATGTTTAACAAGCTGAGAAATAAATTAAGATGAACTTAGTGTGCCGATTGGGAGCTAGGAAATTGAGTTAAAGATAGAAAATAGTGAGTAAATATTTCATAGACATTTTTTTTAACATTTAAGTTCACATGAATTTAAGCTTACTAAGTGATCACGTATTCGGCTCTTGGTAATTATTATGTCATGAATAATGAGTTTGATTAAAAGGTTTTACAAACGTGATCTAATCAATAATTTAGTTGTGATTTGTAACATAGTTGTATTTGGCCGAATGTGTTTGTAATGGAAAATTTTGTGTATGTGTGTGTGTGTCATATTGGAATAAAAGTGTAATTATTGAATGAGAAGTACGAATAGGGTTTAATATAATTACACTTGTTTAACATAGCTCAAGAGCATAAAGGGGCAACATCGGATAAGGGAAAAGCTAAAGTCATGTAATAGCCAACCCGAAAATTGTTCAAAAAGATACAATGTAAGTTTTGAGTAGATTCTTTTATTATATATAGTTGATGACAACTCTATACGAGTATATTGGTGAACTGTGATCTTTTGGTTTGTACTTGAATTAGGTTGTGAAATATATAATTCATGTATATGACTTATATTCTAATGGTCATTTTAGGTCTAAGTTTAAATAGTGAAATGAATATATGATATTATGTATGACTCCGGAGCCGAATGGTAAATGATGATGTGCATATTGAGTTTATATCCGAATTTATCAAATAACTACCAAAGTGATTAGTCGAATGAGACGCGTTCAATATGACTAAATATGCATGATATTTGGAACATATCCGGGCCTGAGGTCCGCAGGCTACGTGCTGGAAACATATCCGGACCTAAGGTCCGCAGGCTACGTGCTGGAAACATATCCGGACCTGAGGTCCGTAGGCTACGTGCTGGAAATATATCCGGGCCTAAAGTCCCGCAGGCTTTGTGCTAGTAACTGGACTCGAGTTTTGAAACCTAGCAGGCTTAACACCGGTGATTCGAATGAGATTACAAATTCAAATGTTCAAAGCAAACTATTATTAATTATGTATGATACATGGTAATGACCAGGTACGTATTATGTACTTATATGTGAATTGATTTCAAGGTAAGTCATTAGTATCAAATAACGATATAATTGTGTGAATGATTAATATACCTATGAATAAGAGAAATGACCTATTCGATCGATGTCTGTCATTATATGAGAATATGCGAATTAAATTAGTTGTATGAGCCATAAAGTAAAGTGAAGCATGTGCTGAAAATTTCTTTGTGTATATATATTTATTCGGCCAATAGGTTTTATATGTGGTGTAATTGTGTATATTCGGCCAAATAATTGTGATTAGAATACAAGTTTTATGATTTCTTTTAAATGTTTATTTTAATGACAAAATTTAAATTTTTTGGAATGCTTAAAACTTACTAAGCATAGTAATTCTTACTTTGTTGCATTAATTCTCTGTTTTGTAGTTTTTGTTCGTCAGCTACGGTCTCGGGGATCTCAAAGTCAAAGTCGTCCACACTATCTAAGCTTTTTGGTACTCTAGTAGTTAAATTTCGATATTGGCATGTATAGGCTTGACTTTTTGTTGTTAAATAATTATCTTTTTGATGATGTATATATGTTTAGCCATGCGAAAATGGCTTGATAAGTTACTATATGTGTTCCAAATGGTTAATGTGAATGTGTGGTTGGGATTTCATTAATGTTTTAGATGTCTGATGTGAATTGAACTTAAGAATGAATCAGTGTACCTAATTATCTTGATATGACTCTTTTGTTTATGGTAATACTCTTTAACCATCCGGCGACGAGTACGGGTTAGGGGTGTTACAATGTTTGGAGCACGACATCGGCCACATTACGGGGCCAGTGTAAGACCATGTTTGGAACATGGGATCAGCATTGTTATGAGAGTTAGTGTAAGACCATGTCTGGGACATGGCATCGACCTCAATATGTGAGCCAGTGAAGACCATGTTTGGAACATGGCATCGACATTATTATGAGAGCTAGTGTAAGACCATGTCTAGGACATGGCATCGACCTCAATATGTGAGCCAGTGTGAGACTATGTCTGGGACATGGCATCGGCATTTTACCCTTTTGTATGAGGCTTATCAGGTATCCTTTAGTATTCCAACTGGTTCAATGGGTGATTTAAAGATTATGTCATAATTTAGAAAAGTTATAATTATGTTGCAAGTGGTACAGGTAGCTACACGAAACTCATAAGAATGAGCTCGGGTTGTGTATATGAGTATTAAGGATTAAAATGAGCAAGTTTTTTCTATGGTCATTTGAGAATCTTGTGCAAGTTTATAATATGTTACGAGTATGATATTACTTGGTAAAGTGTTGTTAATTATTTACATGGAACTTACTAAGCTTTATGCTTACTCTCCCTCTTTTCCATTTTCTTACAACATCGCCAAGCTAGCTCGAGGATTAAAGGACGTTGGAAGCTCGATCACACTATCAATTTGAACAATTGGGTAAAGTTAGATTTATCATTTTGAATATGGCATGTATAGAGACTTGGTCTTTTTGTTAAGTGTCATGTTGGTTTAGCCGTAAGTGTTGGCTCATATTGATGTGATCCTCATTTTGTATAGGTCATTGATGTTGGCTAATATTTATTATTGATAAATGCATTTGATGAGAATTTTCATGGATGTGGTTGTTGCATGGTTTGTGTTGGTAAATAGGAGATGTTGTATGTAATAGAAAATAGTTTGGAAATGATGTGGGGATGCCTTGGTATTGGCTGATGTAATAGCCCGGCTTAAACCCTAGTCGGAACAATGGTTTCGTGACCACACATCAGAGTTAGAAAAATATTTTAATATTATTTTCCCGTGTTTACAGTATGTGATTAAGCATGTGTGAAAGTTTCGTATGAAAATTTGATCATTTGTGTGCTCAATTTGATAAAATGATTAAATCGTAGAAAATGCAAAAGTTTTGTGCTACATGAATAAATGTCGAATTGGTGTGTCTTATTAAATCTGAGGTCCTTAAGATGTAATTGGACCATTGAAATCATGTATGGACAAAGTAAGAAATGAGTTAATGGATTTTTAATGTTATAATGTAAGGGTAAAATGGTAAACTAGTTAATAATATAGCTTAAATAAAAAGAAACTTAGAAATTAGCTTATTTATCATCATCTTTGCTGAAATTGAAGAAAGAAAAGGTAGGGCTCATATGTTTTGATATTCGGCTACTTCCAAGCTTGTTTAAAGGTCCGTTTTTGTTCGGTTTTTGATAATTTCTACGTTTTTGTGATCATTGCTTTGTGTTTTATCAAGTTGATGCTTAAATTTCAGAATTTAATGCTGATTTTGAATTATGCCATTGATGTTTTTGTGAGCTTTATGATGATAGTTGATGAAAAATGAAAGATATGTGTTAGGTTAATATGATTTATGTTGGGATTTTTTATGAATTTGAGTATTTTAGACTAAATTGTGAAAATGAGAAATTGAAGGGCTAAAATGTGAAATAAATGAAATATGTGGGCTTATATGAGCTAAAGGAAAATTCGTTTAGGCATATGTGAAAAGAAATTTTGTGTATTTGGTGATTTTATGAATTAGGGACTAAAGTGTTAAAATGTGAAAAATTAAGGGCTAATTTGTAAAATGCCCAAAATATGTGTATATGGATTGATTTGAATGAATGTGAGATTGAATAAGTCAAATTTGAATGTGTATAGATCAAGAACCAAAGAAAATGGAATTAGATCGGGGAAAGTCGAAAGTAGTTGAATAGCCGTTCGTTTCCGTTCATTTCCTTACGAGGTAAGTCTATATACAAATAAATGTGTTTGAATTGATTTAATTATGTTTATATGATATTGAATTGTAATGAATGGTTGTAATAATTGAATATGTGAAATTGAGAAAGTTTCGATAATGTGACGACGTCCGAAAGCCCTGTACAAATTATAGGAATAATTAGGATACATATGTCATGACATAGGATTCTGATATATGATTTCGTGTAAGACCACATCTAGGATGTTGTCATCGGTTTGAGATTTACGTGTAAGACCATGTCTGGGACATCGGCATCGTATTTGATTTCGTGTAAGACCTTGTCTGATATAGTGGCATCGATATTTGATTACATGTAAGACCACGTCTGGGATGTTGGCATTGTACGAGTTTTTGGAGCTATCCACGTATCCCATTTGATTTCGTACGGTTCAACGGGCATTCCCAGAAATGAATGAATAGATGAAATGTGTATTCGATTCAGGTACGTTTGAAGTGTATATAAAGTTGAAAATGAATAGTGAGTATATGTTAATTGTGATTAAAAGATGATATGTAATGTTCATGAAAGTGAAATATGCTATATATGAAAGTGAAATGAATTGGGATCATATGATTTATATGAGCAAATGAGTATGATATGTTTCATATAATGCATATATGAAATAGTCATGAATTTTAAATGAATGGATTGAATTATACTTGATTCATGAGTTGAATTTATTTGTATATGGCTTACTAAGCTTTCAAAAGCTTACTTTCTCTGTGTTTTCAATTATTTTTAGATATCGAAGCTACTAGGAGCTCGGGGATCATCGAGGATCATCACCATACTATCAAACTTTACTTTGGTACCTTTCAAAAGTGTAAATATTTAAGTATGGCATGTATATTCTAGATAAATTGAGATATATTTTTGAGTTAAAAATATTTAGCCATGTGATATTGCTTGGTTTTGGTTGTGTTTGTGAATGACTTTTGAGTATAAACTATGTGATCCAATGTTGCCAACATGATGTGTTCATAGAGGGCCAAGCTGAATTGGTCAATTTTGTAAGATTTTGGTATGTGCTTATTTGGGGAATTGGTAAGATTATGGCATGATTTGATATGAATTATAAGCATGAAATAGGTTGATAATAATATGAAATGAATGATGTATGTTTTGGGATTGAAATTGGTTGAAATTATGGTGCAATTGATACTTGTAGGGAGGATCCAAAAAGGCTGGAATGGCCTATTTTTGCCCACACGGACAGGGACATGGGCGTGTGTCTCAACCGTGTTGCTCGAGTGCCATTTCGAAATGAGCCTGGGTAGACCACATGGTCGCACACACGGGCGTGTGCCAAGCCGTGTGGCTAAGTCAGTTTTGAGCACTGGCTAGAAACACTAGCGTGTGATTGGCTTTGTAACCCAAGTCAATAGCCTCCCTAATTTTCACACGGTTTGAGCACACAGATGTGTCTTGTGGCTGTGTGGACAAGTCAGTATGTATGCCCTATTTCACCACAGCCTAGACACGTAGGCGTGCCTAATACCGTATGAGGCACACAGCCTGTTCACACGGGTGTGTGACCTTTGTAACTTAGAAAAATTATTTAGCTTCAAAAAATTTTGTATGTGTTCATTTTAGTCCTGATCTTTTCCTAATGCACCTTTAAGGTCTCATTAACCTAAGAAAGGGACTTTATGTTGATATGTGTGTAACACCCCGAACCCGAGACCGACACCGGAGTCGAACACGAGGTGTTAACAGACTTTAAACCCCTTATAAAAAAATTTCCCAGACACTGCCAATCTGCGTACTAGTCGCTTTAAAAATCATATCTTGAGTTTCACAACTCGAAAATCAGTTTCGTGATTTTTCTCTGAAACTAGACTCATATTTCCATCTACATATTTTTTTCTAGAATTTTTGGTTGGGCCAATTAGTACAGTTTATTAGTCAAAGTCTCCCATGTTACAGGGATCGACTACACTGACCTTTGCGCATTACGACCTGGATATCTCCCTGCACAGAGCTTCAATACTGATACCGTTTCTTTCTATAGAAACTAGACTCAGAGAGGAATCTATACATATATGGTATGACTCCTAATTATCTCTGGTTAATTTATAATTAATTTCCAAAGTCGGAACAGGGAATCCAGAAACCGTTCTGGCCCTGTCTCACGAGAACCTGAATATCTCTTAACATACTGTCAGTATGATTGTTTTGTTACTTTCCTATGAAAGTAGATTCATCAAGGTTTGTTTACATAATTTATTCACTATTTAATTCCATTCCTACTATTTTTAGTGATTTTCCAAATCTACATCACTGCTGCTGTCAGCATCTGCCTTTAAGGTAGACATTACCTATTTCATGGTTTCCATGATTCAACTAGCCCTTTTTGCATAAATAGCACAATTTATGAAAGTGATTAACCATCCCCGTGGCCAATCCTTGTCAAGCATATCCACACCAAATGATTATAACATTATACTCAAACACATATAAGCCATTTTCGCATGGCTATCCAAAATTTATACAAGTCCAAAGGGTCCACGACCCACAACAAACGGGTAGTCCTATACATGCCATTTCGAAGTTCAACCAAAATTGTACCAAAAGGGGGCTTTGATAGTGTGGGCGACTTTGACCTCAAGATCCCGAGTCCGATAGCTGGAGAACCAAATCTATAAAACAGAGGAGCAATGAAACGGAGTAAGCAATTTTTGCTTAGTAAGTTTTGAGCAAGGAATTCCAGCACAACAAAAGTATAGCATTCATATAGCTAAACGGATAATTTCATATGCACAAATTTACGATATCGTACTTGCTTCACATTATCAACCCTTATGTACATACACAAAAGATCAACTCAGCCAAAGGCCGGTAGCTCGTTTATCAACTGAGCGAATACTTATTTGTAAGGGCTCAACTAAATTCAAGCACATACGAAACATACCTCAATGTTGGGATGTTTCGAGAGTATTAACTGGAATTTTACAGCAAGTTCATTCATTCCCAAATCACGTACCTTCAGAGTTTAACCGGATATAGCTCCTCGTTCAAATGCCTTCGGGACATAGCCCGGTTATAGTAATTCGCACAAATGCCTTCGGGACTTAACCCGGATTTAGTAACTCACACAAATGCCTTCGGGACTTAACCCGGATTTAGTAACTCGCACAAATGCCTTCGGGACTTAACCCGGATTTAGTAACTCGCACAAATGCCTTCGGGCTTAGCCCGGAATTAGTATCTCGCACAAATGCCTTCGGATCTTAGTCCGGATATTGTCACTTAGCACAAGCCTTCGGGACTTAGCCCGGACAGCATTCAAATAACCATGCACATTTAACAATAAATCATGGCCCATTCGTATTTCATTTTCGTTAGCAAAACTCAAACACAAGACATTTATCATTCTTGCAAATTCGGCTCAATAGCCACACAAAGAGCATGATTTTAATTTGCTCAAAACATGATCTAATCACATCATAATTTAAGCTCTTTTACTCAAGAACTTACCTCGGGTGTTGTCGAACGATTCCGATAGCTATTCGACCACTTTTTCCTTCCCTTTATCGGATTTAGTTCCCCTTTGCTCTTGAGCTTAATTAAACAAATAAATTGATTTAATCATTTGAGCATCGAAAAGAGGAACACAAGGCACTTAGCCCATATTTATACATTAGACATTAAAGTCACATATGTACGGAATCATGAATCAAACTCAACATTTTAGCTAATTTTTCCCCCTTGGCCGAATATGCATGTCTATTTTGGGGCCGATTTCAACACTTAATACATTCTACAAGTATGGTCACTTGTATTGACTAAACACCCTTTTGTTTCAAGTTCAAAACTTGGCTAATACACACATATACACACTAGTAAAGCATCCTCTCCCTTTCCATCAATTTAACACATGCATTGCTCATTAACATGCAAAAGTTATATTCGGCCTTAGCACACAACTTGCTAGCCGATTCTTCTCCATTTAGCAACCAATGCACATATGTGCTCACTCAAAAATGCTAAAAAGGAGGTTCAAGAATCATCAAGCCACCATCACATGCATCATTAACAAGCTTCATATTTAGCATGCAATGGCATTAACACAAACTCCACCTAGGCCGAATCTTAACTCATCCTCATGCCTCATCACCACAACATCAAACATCAACCAAGAATGATGCATCCATGGCCGAGTGTCATTTCCATCACATAGCAAGATTTAGACCATGGGCTAGGTAGAACTCAAGCTAACAACTAAAACATGCATGCATCTCATGGAACATCATCAAACATACCTTAGCCTAGCTACATGCATGGCCGAACCTCTTCAACCTTTCTTCTTCCTTCCTCCTTAAAATTTTTGGCCAAGGATGAACCAAAGGATGAGCATTTTTTTTTCTTTGTTTTTTTCTTTCTAGTTTCGGCTAAATGAAGATGAGAAAGGATGAACAAAAATTTTCTCCTTTCTTTTCTTTAGCTCACGGCAATGGGGGGGGAAACAACTACACACATTTTTTTTTTGTATTCATCATACTCCTTTTCATTATTTTATGCCCATGCCCCTTATTTTATTTTTTTCCTACATACCTCACTAGGCCAACATGTTCCCAACATGTTTCCACCCATAGCATGGCCAACCACTAGCTCAAATTTTGGGTAATTTGACATGCAAACCCATCATTTTCACAACATGCATTAATAGACCATTTTAAATTAGCCTATCATATTTTCACCATGTCTCATATCAATCCCTATTTAATAATTTCTCATGCAATTGGCAAAATTGGAGAATGAAACTTCCACATACTCATGTACACACATAATAAGCATAGAATATGGAAATCAATTATTTTTATGACTCGGTTTTGTGGTCCCGAAACCACTTCCCGACTAGGGTCAATTTTGGGCTGTCACAATGTGACTATGAGATGACGATGTATGACTCTTGATTGTGAAATGATTATGAAATGTTCCGATATGCCCGGTAATGCCTCATAACCTTAGTTCGGCAATGAATACGGGTTAGGGAAGTTACATTTGGTTGGTATCAAAGCTGTGATTTAGTCGATTCTAGGACTAACATAGTGTATGTGAGTCTAGCTATACATGCCATATATATAAACTGTGATAGTGTGATGATTCCTGACAATTAAAATGTGTTTTTCTATAGTCAATGGATCCCGAACAAGCCGTAGTTGACGATGTTGAAAGTAATGCACCTGCTTCTACTCAAGGGACAACGCCATCTGATTCTTGACATGCTACTAGTAGCTACGAGGGAGAGGCTAAGCAAACCTTTTACCAAATGAGGAATGATTGGTCCACCTAGTATATGAGAACTAATCCGGCTGTTCCACAACCTTCACCCCCGCTAAATCCTCCACAAGTTCCTGTTATGCCACAAGTTAATTTGATTCAATTGAATAAGCCTCCAGTTGATAAAACTACTACTGATGATGATGCCGAGAGAGCGGAATTTTGGCTCAAGAATACAATATGAGTGTTTAATGAATTGTCATCTGCTCCTGATGAATGTCTTAAGTGTGTCGTTTCACTTTTGAAAGGTACAATGTACCATTGGTGGAAGACGTTGATATCAGTGGTTCCGAGAGAACGAGTCACCTGGGATTTCTTCCAAGCTAAATTCTGAAAGAAATACATCAGTTAGAGATTCATCGATCAGAACCACAAAGAGTTTCTTGAGTTGAAACAGGGTCGTATGTCTGTTACACAATATGAGTGAGAATTTGTGAGAAAGAGCCAGTATGCACGAGAATGTGTCTCGACCGAAGCAATAATGTGTAAGAGGTTTGAAGATGGCTTAAATGAAGATATCCGCTTGTTAGTCAAAATTTTAGAGATAAAAGATTCTTTTGTGCTTCTTGAACGAGCATGTAAAGCTGAAGATGTAACACCCCAAACCGAGCCCAGATGTTATGGCCGAATCTGACGTGCCACATTGGAGTTGAAAACCCACGTTCCGTTTTAGTGTTTTAAAAACCATATATTTTGTTGAGTTAACAAGGTGTATGGAAGCTGGGCACCAGGTAGGTATCCGAGATAGAGGAGGTGAGCCATGAAGGCTGCTTAAGTACCAAGCTCTTTGATTGGATCCAATCCTAGACATGCCCACAACCATAGCCACACTTTGTTATATCGAGTTTAAATTTGTTTAAGTGAACGACTTTGATAAATCGATTAATCGTGGTGTTGAACTCTTTTGAAAACAAGTATCGTTTTGAAAACACGTCCTAAGTCTATCCCATTTGAATAATTATCAACTAGGTTTGAAGTTATTAAAATTAAAATAATCCCGAAAAGAAATAAAAGGAAAGTTAAAATGGCGTTATTACAACCCAAAAATAAATAATAATTAAAGGGAATCTAATGAAAACCAACACTTATTTAAAAGTCCAAAGACAATCACCGTGGCTACTCTAAATCCCCTCCGGCCCAAGTCCCCACATCAAGGCTCACCTGCAAGGTTAAGGAAAGGGGGTGAGTTTGGAAACTCAGTGTGCAACAAGCCCATTTCAGAGCCCAAAACAATAACAGCCTGTTGGGTCTAAGCCCAAAACCAATCTCAAACATGTACTGGGCCATAGCCCTTTTCATATTTCATAATTCATAACACTGGGCCGAAGCCTTTTCATATTTCATATTACTGGGCCGAAGCCTTTACTGTAAACGGTACGGCCCAAAGGCCCATTTTTATGTCACATGTAAAGTCAATGAAAGAATGCAACCCATTTGGGGAGGCTACTCAACCCACCATCCGCTACTCTCCACCCGTACCAACCAACACACCATGTGGGGATTAACTCGACCCACCCCGCCATAACTCTCCACTGGCAGCATAGCTGCTTTATCATATAACTGGAGGCCTAGCCTCTTTTAATAACTGGGGCAAAGCCCTTTCTTAATAACTGGGGCATAAGCCCTTTAATAACTGGGGCATAAGCCCTTTTAATAACTGGGGCATAAGCCCTTTAAATAACTGGGGCATAAGCCCTTTTGCACTTCCTCTATCCATATAAAAACCCAACCCAATGCATTTATGAACATCTCGTGTGCATATCATACATATCATGTGCATATCATACATGTCATGTGCATATCATACATATCATGTTTATCAAAATCCCATGCATTAAGTTTATATATAAACCCTAGGGGTATAATGGTCATTTTTACCTAGGGGCAAAACGGTCATTTTCATATTATAAGGGTAATCTTGTAATTTTACCAAAAATTAGGGTTTCCATGTTCATTAACGGTTACAAACAATTCATGGGTGCAAATAGTGATTCTGGCCCATTTTTAGCGAAATCGAGTTATTGGGCCAAAAACCCCTAATGGGCCCTACTTAGCCGATTCTGTCATCTAGGCCCATTTAGCCTATATCCACAACAGTGTTAACAGTTTTAACATGCAATTTAACAGATTTCCATTTCCTACCAAATTTACCCAAATTGGCTCGAAAGCCTATTGGGCCCTAATTCAGCCCCTCGAGGCCCAACTTACCGTGAACGCCAAAAACACGTCCTTACCGTTTCCATTATTCCCAATCATCATCTCATCGATTCTAACTAACTAGTGAGCGTTCGCTTGCTCACAAGTCCTCGAAATGCCATAATTTCGACATTTCGACTTTTCGGCATTTATCGCTTTAAGCTATGAAAAGGGTTCGTTACACACCTGTTTGGCAATATTCCTCGACAAGATCTCCTACACGATTTCTCCTATAATCCATCGTTAATAATCAGCTTCCCATAATTGAACCAAACCTCAAATCATCTAATACTAATACTTACACATTCGGCCACCATCCAAAATGGCCTTAGGAATCTTACCTTTGTCGCGATTGATGACTAGGTCTAGCCACTCCGGTGATCCAAGCTACTCCAAGTCGACACTACACCTTGCTACTCCTTCAATAAATAAACCAAAAATATTGAAAGAAGACCCCATAAGGCCTACACCCACATTCGGCCACCTCCCTAAACTAGAGGGGTTTCGGCTTTTGGCCATAGTTACACTAGGAATTGTTTAGAGTTTGAACACTTACCACAGTCTTCCTCCTCTTGAATCCGGATGCCTGAAAGGTAAAGGAATTGAACGCCAACTATTGAAAAGGAAAGAAAAGGTTGCTAGTCACAAAGAATCGGCACCCACCTATCTTCACTAATTTCGGCTTTTTGCGGTATTTCGGCAGAAGTAGAGATTAAAGAAAGAAATAATAAATGAGTAGAGGAAAGTAATAGGCTAGATTTTGAAAAAGAAAAGGGAGAAAAGATGAGAGGAAGGATGGTAGATTCGGCTAGGGAAGAAAAAGAAGAAAAAAAACTAAAACAAAGGAGAAAACGGCACAGCTAAGACCCTAATGCCGAAATTACTAACCTAATACCCTTCTGCCGAATTCCCCTCTCTAACCCCTTCCAAACGGCTAAGCTCTATCCTTCTCTCAAATCCCTAAAATCTCTCCCCTTATCCCTCCTTAATCCATGTGTTTGACTTGATCCAACTCTCCTCTTATAGAATCCACTTAGGTTCCATCACTTACCCTTCCTGCACATAAAAATAAATACTCTTATTTGCCAACACAGGGAATCGATCCCAGGTCTTCCCTTATGCTCCACACGCCACCTTTTTAGGAGCTTAGTGGCGTCACCCTTGCCACTCTACCAAAGCTCTTTTTGTGATACACTTTACCCACAACTTAATATAAGGGCACCTAGCCAGAACCCCTAACTCCTAAGTCCAAAATTTAAAAATTCAACCGGGTTTTGGCTAACTCATAAGCCTTCCATAAGCCCATTTACACACCCAAATTATGAATTCCATAATCACATACCAAATTTTAGAAAATTACTTAAAATATCAGGAATCGCGAAAAACCCGAAAATCAGGATGTTACAACACTACCCTCCTTAAAGAAATTTCGGCCTCGGAATTTACCTAATCCAAACAGTTGAGGGTACTGCTGACGCATTGCCTCTTCGGTCTCCCAAGTAGCTTCTTCCTTGCCATGGTTCCTCCAAAGTACCTTCACCAACGGGACTGACCTCCTTCTCAACACCTTGACATCACGATCAAGTATTTGCATAGGTTCCTCTTCAAAGGTCAAATCCGACCGTACCTTAACTTCTGCAACTGGCACGATATGAGTTGGGTCAGAACGATATCGCCTTAGAATGGACACATGGAAGACATCGTGAATGCGATCCAGTTCTGGAGGTAACTCTAGCTGATAAGCCACCGGCCCTATCCGCTTAGTGATTCGGTAAGGCCCAATAAAACGTGGGCTCAACTTACCCTTCTTACCAAATCTCAAAATCTTCTTCCAAGGCGAAACTTTCAAAAAGACCATGTCCCCTACCGCATATTCAATATCCTTACGCTTCAGATCGGCATAAGACTTTTGTCGATCCGCCGCCTCTTTTAACCTCTCCCTGATCACCCTAATCTTGTCTTCAGTATCAGCTACCAACTCTGGTCCAAGTATTCTTCTTTCCCCCAATTCTGCCCAACAAGTAGGCGAACGACACCTTCGCCCATATAGTGCCTCATATGGAGCCATCTGAATACTTGCTTGGTAACTGTTGTTATACGCGAACTCCGCCAATGGTAAATGGCCCTCCCAGGTGCCTCTAAACTCAATAGCACAACCCCTCAACATATCCTCTAAAATCTGAATAACCCTCTCCGACTGCCCATCCGACTGAGGGTGAAAAGCCGTACTGAAATCCAATCACGTTCCCAATGCCTCATGCAACTTCTGCCAAAACCGAGATGTAAACCTTGGGTCTCGGTCTGAAATTATCGATACTGGCACACCATGCAACCGTACTATTTCCGCCACATACAATCTGGCCAACTTCTGAAGTGAGTAATCGGTTCGGACAGGTATGAAATGGGCAGATTTCGTGAGTCTATCCACAATCACCCAAACCGAATCCTTCTTAGAAGGTGTCAACGGCAACCCACTCACAAAGTCCATAGTTACCCTTTCCCACTTCCAAAGTGGTATATTTACCGGTTGTAACAATCCCGAAGGTAGTTGATGCTCGGCCTTCACTTGTTGACATGTCAAACATCTCCCTACAAATTCGGTCACTTCTCGCTGAAGCCTAGGCCACCAATATTGCTCTCACAAGTCTCGATACAACTTACTCCCTCTTGGATGCATAGCACAAGGTCCATTATGTGCCTCTTTCAAAATCATCAATCTCAAGTCGGAGTCTTTGGGCATACAAATTCTTCCTCGAAAACAAAGAACTCACTCACTATTTAACCCAAAGTCAGGATTCTCCCCCTTCTCAACTTGCTGAAACCGAGAAACCAACGACTCGTCCTCCAACTGTTGCTTCTTAATCTGTTCTACCCAAGTCGGTCTTACTTGCAACTCTGCCAATAAACTTCCGTCGTCATACAAACTTAGACAATCAAACATCACCTTTAATTCTGCCACAGCCCTTCGACTTAGCGCATCAGCCACGACATTCGCCTTCTGGATGATACTCGATCGAACAGTCGTAGTCCTTTAGCAACTCTATCCACATTCGCTGCCAAAGATTCAGCTCCTTTTGAGTCAGCATGTGACACCCCTAATTTGACCCTAGTCGAAAAGTGGTTTCGGGACCACAAAATCGAGTCATAAAAATAATTAGCCGTCATATTTTTTGTTTATTATATGTGAATATGAATGTGTGAAAGTTTCAAGCTTCGATTTAGTCGATTGCATGTGAATTCAGCTAATCGAACTTATGTATGACACTTTTAAAATGTGATAGGTTAATCTATAAGGATCAATTAGTGCATGAAATCAAAAGGGTGGACTTGCATGTCAATTCCCCCCCTAATTAGTAGTGGCCGACCATGAGCATGAGGGTGGACAAAATGTTATGGCTAAAACATGTCATAAACATGTTGGGTTAATGCTTTATGTTAGGAATAATAAAATAAAGAACATGGGTAATAAAATATTAGTGTTAGTAGTAGGAGAAATAAAAAAGAAAAAAAAAAGGCTCCATCCTCTTTGTTCTTCTTGACTGAAAAATGAAAGAAAGAAGAAATATGTTTTGACGATTTCGGCAAGATAGCAAGCTAAAAATTTAAGGTATGTGCATTCGGTCATAGAGAAAATTGAATCAAAAGTCGGTTGATCCTTGTCCTCCATTGCCGTAGCCTAAAGGGAGGGAGAAGAAAGTTTGGTTGCCTTGATTTTTGGCTTAGAAGATGGCTAGAATGAGGTATGTATTGAATGATTCTTGAAAATCTATGCATGTTTGAGATGATTAGTTCAAACTCTACTTATCCCATAGATTAAACTTAGAATTTTGAGGTTTGAGATTCGGTCAATAAGCTTGAAACTCATAGTAGTTTGTTTTGGTAAGCTTGGTATACGGATGATAGATGTGTTTTGGTTTTGGTTTGATAAAGGTGTTAAAGATGGTGATTTTCGGTCATGTATTAACTTAAATTGTAAGTATGATTTATGGTATAATTTGTGTGATGGAATGGCCTTGAGATTTGGCTTGATTAAATGGGTAAAATGCTAAGTGTATTAAAGATGATGTAATGGATATTTTGGTTTATGTGAAGTAAATATAGATGATGATTATAAGCTGTTTTATGATTTGATAATGGTGATTAAATCTTGTAGTTAAGTGTTTAGATATATATATATTAATAATGAATTTAGTTGTACTTGCTATGTGAGAAATATGCAATGCTATAGGTATTTGATTATTAGATATGGTTATTTTAGGTTGATTTGTAATGGTATGATTGCATCGATGAATTGGTTTGAAAATGGTGGATAATATGTACATGAGTATTAGGATAGGGCTTTAAGTTCATATTGATAAGTATGCAATATAGGTATTTGGTATGTACATATATTGTTGATGTCGTATGCGTTGGTCATTTTTTTTATGATTTGTAATGGTAAAAATAAATTTGTATCACTTTGGGTTATTTATATAAGTGGCTGTATTTTCGGCCATGGTAATTGGCTATCTAGGTTCCATTTATAATGGCTAGTAATGTGAGTTCTTGTTTGTGCATGTGAATTGGGTATTAGTGAAATAAACATAAAAGTTAGTCATGGTATATTTCATAAACACATTATGCACTGAAGTTATACGATTATCAACTGTGACTATTAAAGAAGTAATGTTGAATAAGTAATGAAACAAATTCATTTGTTTTAATTAAGCTTAAGAGCAAAGAGGATCAAAGTCGGATAGGGGAAAAGAGAGAGTAAACGAATAGCCGTGGATATCTAATCGTCGACCACTTCCGAGGTAAGTTTTAAGTGATTAAACGTTGAGTAAATTCAATCATAATAGGACATAATGAGTTGATTTAATAAGATATGATGTGGCCATGATATGTCTTAAACTCAAATGGTAAGTTCATAAGTGTTTGGACTTGGAAATTTAAGAGCAAATTGTAATAATTTACTTTGGACAGCAGCAGTAACGTGATTTTAGAAAATCACTATAAATTGTTGGTATGGAATTATAGGCTGAATAAAATATGTAATCAAAGCTTAGTTAGTGTAGTTTCTTATAAAAGAGACCGTGTAAGCAAAGAAATTTCCTATCAAGAGATATTTAAAGTTGTGTGGGACAGTGTCAGAATGACTCCGAAATCCCCTATTCTGTTTTTCAAAAATCATTATAATTTGTACAAAAATGGTTATAAGATAAGATTTATATGCTTAGACTCCTTAATGAGTCCAGTTTCAAATGAAATCAAATATAACACATTATGAATTCTGTACAATGAAAAATTTGATTCGTAGTGAAGAGTGGTCAGATTAGTCAAACAGTGAAACAGGGGAAACTTTAAGAAAAATCTGGTACTGATTGGCCAAACCTAAAATTCTGGAAATTTTATGCATGGAAGATATACGAGTCTATATTCAGGGAAAATTAACGGCAAGTGATTTGGAGTTTTGTAGCTCCAGTTATAAACAATTTAGTGACTATTGCTCAGGAAAACAACTCGTAGTGAATATGTGATTTTGTTGTAAACATGGATAAAACTTGTTTTAGTTGCTCATAAGCTATTGATTAAACCCATACGTGAATTCTAAATCGTTATATTGTAAAATGATATATGAGTGTTAGACGGATCTTCGATATTAAAATTTGTGAAATTGTAAGTTTATGAGTATTCGACTATGAAATGATAGTATGGCGTGAAATTGAATTACTCATTGGAAATTGATTGATGTAGATTCGGCCAAGACAAAGTGTACACATGATAGTATATGTGGTATGTGAAGTATATTTGGATAATTGTGATGTGAATACATGAAAATTTATATTTTGATTTAGGATTTTATGTGATGAATGTGAATGTGTATATATGTGATAAGGCCGAATGGCCAATGTGATGAATGTGAGCATGCATATGTGTGATAAGGCCGAATGGCCAATGTGGTGAATATGAACATGCATATATGTGATAAGGCCGAATGGCCTATGTGATGAATGCAAACATGCATATATGTGATAAGGCCGAATGGCCAATGTGATGAATGTGAGCATGCATATGTGTGATAAGGCCGAATGGCCAATGTGGTGAATATGAACATGCATATATGCGGTAAAGCCGAATGGTCAATGTGAAATATATATATGAGATATGTATATGTGGTAAAGCCGAATGGCTAGTGTGAAATATGTAGGCGATGTGCGTATATTGTGGCCGAACGACCAAATGTGAAAGGTGTGTATTATTAGATATTTGATGAGGCAAATGAATTACAAATATGACAGTCGATGTGAATGTTGTAACATGTGATTAAATGTACATGAAACTTGGAAATATATTCCGGGTGAGACCCGATGACTACGTGTGGAGATTATGTCCGGGTAAGACCCGATGACTACGTGTGGAGAGTATGTCCGGGTAAGACCCGATGACTATGTGTGGAGATTTTGTCCGGGTAAGACCCGATAACTTCGTGTGGAGATTTCGTCTGAGCTAAAGGTCTCGCCGATAATCCGAGTAGAGGTTAAAGCTATAAGACTTCGTAATAAGAATTGCTTATAAATATATTCAATGCGAAAGGTTAAACAGGTATGTACTCCAAGTTTATATGTGAGCTTGATTTGAACTAAATCATAAGGTAGTTATGTGATGCATACGAGAGCAATCTATGAGTCTATTCCTATGATTATGTGACATCGGATCAGTGTGAGAGGTTATGTGAAATCATACGATATATCTATGTCACATGAGCTCACTTTTATGTGAAAGTTTATCTGCCTATTGTATATGATGAGATGTGCATATTCGGTAAAGGGATGGTATGCCCGAAGGAAGAGTGAAATAAAAATACGAACAACTATGTTATAATTTGATTGTTATCTGTTGACACTGCTTAAAACTTACTAAGCATTGTAATGCTTACTCCGTTTACTCTGTTTCCTCTGTTTTATAGATCTCATTGCGAAGCTACAGGCTCGGGGATCGTCAGCAACTAGTCACACTATCACTATCCACCGCTTGTTACTGTTATGTTTAGAATTATTTTATGGGATGTATAGAATAGACTAGGGGCAGAAGAATATTTTTGGTTAATGTATATAAGCCATGCGAAAATGGCATCTTTTGAATGTTTACTTAGTGAAGTTTAAATTTTACCTCTGGTTGTGCTTAGTACTTATTTAAATGAACGATCTTTATTTCAAGAAAAAGTTCAAAATTTTACTGTTCTGACATGAGTTACAAGTCCGGTAATGCCCCTTACCTATTCTGGCGACGGTTACGGGATAGGGGTGTTACACAACAAGTACTTAAGACTCTTGTGATCCGTATAGATGATGCATTTCTCTTGTAACACCCCGTACCCGAGACCGTTGCCGGAGTCGAACGCGAGGTGCTAACAGACTTAATTACTTTGTTTTCACAGTCCATTTAAAAAAAATTCCAGACAGGCTGGCTAACCACGTCACTGTCGTCTTAAAAATCATATCTCGAGTTCCAAAACTCAAAAACTGATTCCGTAAATTTTCACTGAAATTAGACTAATATATCCATCTGTGTATTTATTTCTAGAATTTTTGGTTGGGCCAATTGGTACAGTTTATTAGTTAAAGTCTCCCCTGATTCTGGGTTCGACTACTCTGACCTTCACGTATTACGACTTGGATATCTCCCTGTATAGAGCTTCAATACTCATGCCGTTTGTTTCTAATGAAACTAGACTCAAAGGGGAATCTATAAATATAAGGCATTACTTCTAATTGTCTCTGGATAATTTATGGTAAATTTTCAAAGTCGAAACTGGAGATCCAGAAACTGTTCTGGCCCTGTTTCACGAGAACTTTAATATCTCTTAATATACTGTTCATATGATCGTTTCGTTACCTTCATATGAAAATATATTCATCAAGGTTCGATTACATAATTTATTCACTATTTAATTCCATTCATACAAATTTTAGTGATTTTTCAAATCCACACCACTGCTGCTGTCAGCATCTGTTTTCAAGGTAAACTTTACCTATTTCGTGGTTACCATGGACCAACTAGAGTTTTGTCATACATAGGTCCACATATGATCATATTTAGCCATTCCAATGGCTGATCATTTGCCCAACACTTCCATTTCAGTCCATAGTCACATCATGAAACCATATATATATACATAAACACAAATGGTCTAATGCCATACTCCACTTCTACGAGCCATTTTCGCATGGCTGTACACACATACATCACAAAAAGTACTTGAAAAAAACAACAAAGGGTAGTCCTATACATGCCATATTCAGAGTTCAACTAAAAGAGCACCAAAAGGGCTTTGATAGTGTGGATGACTTCGACTTCGATGATCCCGAATCCGATAGCTAACGAACAAAATCTATAAAACAGAGAGCCAAAGCAACGGGGTAAGCATTTTAAAGCTTAGTAAGTTTCAAGTAATGGAATTGGCTTTGACTAAAGTATTACATTCACATAGCTAAATGAATCACTTTATTAATACACATTCTCATAATCATACTTACTTCACACTTCATCAACATATACACACACGAGGTATCAACCTATCTAAAAGCCGAAAGTTCGTTAGTCGATTGAACGAATACTATTTAAAACGAATCGACTTTTCCGATGCACATGCAAACATACCTTATCGTTTGGGTTTTTCGAGCGTATTAATTGAATTTATTACAGCACAAAACGCTCACCTTCAAACCCAAGTTTCTTCGGAATTTAGCCGGATATAACCACAAGCACAATTGCCTTTGGGTCTTAACCCGGGTATAGCAACTCGCACAAATGCCTTCGGGTCTTAGCCCGGATATATCAACTCGCACAAATGCCTTCGGGTCTTAGCCCGGATAAAATCACTAGTATAAATGCCTTCGGGTCTTAGCCCTGATAAAATCACTAGTATAAATGCCTTCGGGACTTAGCCCGGATAAAATCACTAGCATAAATGCCTTCGGGACTTAGCCCGGATAAAATCACTAGCATAAATGCCTTCGGGACTTAGCCCGGATATCATTGAAATGCTCATGCACACATATATCAATAATCATGACACATCCATATTTCATTTTCGTTACTAAGGCTCAAACACAAAACATTTATTAAACCTTTCCAATTTCGGCTCAATAGCCACACACAAAGAGCATGATTTCAATTGGCTTTATAACATAGTCTCTATGCACATTCGGCTATCCGTCATAGTATGACTAATCATTTCGATATAATTCAAGTAGGGTCATTACTTGAAGACTTACCTCGGATGTTGTCGAACGGTTTCGACGGCTATTCGATCACTTTTTCCTTCCCCTTATCCAACTTTGGTCCTCTAAGCTCTTGAGCTTAATTCAAACAGATAGAGCTTATTTAATAATTTATCAATTTAAATATTCGATTAAATACATTTATATTATACAATTAGGTGCGAATAATTTTATTGACTAGTTATTCAAGCATTATACATGTGCTCTACTCATGCACCACCGAATAATAGGACTAGCTTAATACCTTGCATTTTTGAATTCATATACATCATTTAGTTCCTCATAACATACATTTTGTCCCTAACCAACACAAGAGCCCAAAGCATCACTTACAATGCCGAATTCCAATTAAGTCTACCATCATAGCATTATCATATTTATGCACTTGGTAAGTTGCGCTTGAACACATTCGGCACTAGGTGTCCAAACCAATGTTCCTCGAACACTAAACCCAATTTATAACCAACTCAAAACTCCTTAACAACAAGCATTTAATAACAATGTACTTAACCAATTCCTTAAACATGCATTCGGCGATTACACCAAGACCATCTTAACTCGTTTCTCATCTTACTAACAAAAACATAGTAAAGCAAATCTTCATACACAATGGTTATCAATTCATCCATTCACTAGGGACATGACCTAATGTTCAATAACAACCCCTCCTTTACCAAGTACACATTCGGCCGTGGTACATAATAAGGTAGCCGATTTCTTTCCCTTTAGCACCCATTGCTCACATATGATTATTTGTATAGTTCAAACACTCATCTATCTTTGCTCATCTAAATTTAAGATGGAACAACAAAATTCACCATTGTCAAATACCATAGCCGAAAGCCCTAGTCCATAACACAAATCAAAATTTCTACATGGGTTACAAAAGTAGTTTGATATATTACTCAAGATTAACCAAAATTTCATGAACTAATATAAACTTCTTACCTTGCTATTAGCCTAGGATGACCGAATGCCTCCCTCCCTACTTCCTCTTCAAAATCGGCCAAGAAGAACAAAATGAGAAAAACTTTTTGTTCTTTTTTTTTCCCTTTTCCCCCTTCTACACGGCTAAGAAGAACTAAAGTATGAAGCCTTTCCCTTCTTTTTTTTTTTTCGGTCATGCATGAGAATGATGAACACATTTTTTTTCTTTGTTTTCTTCCTTCAATTTCTTATTAGTTTATTGCCCATGCTTCTTATTTTATTTTTCCATTAACACAACATGTTTGATGACATGTTTTGCCCATCATCCCTTGTCATGGCCGGCCACTAGTACTTAAATGGGGGGAAATTGACATGCAAGTCCACCCTTTGATTACATGCACTATTAGGCCACTTGCATTTGCCTAGCACATTTCTAAATTTTCTCACATAAGTCCTATCAACTAAATTCACATGCAATTAACTAAATCGAAGCTTAAAACTTTCACACATTTATATTCACATATTTTAGGCAATAATTATCACATTCAAATAATTTGGTGACTCGGTCTAGCGGTCCCGAGACCGCTTTCCGACTAGGGTCACTTTAGGGCTGTCACATCTCTCCATACAGGTAATGCCTCCATATCTTAAGTGCAAAGATTACCGCTGCCAATTCCAAGTCATGCGTAGGGTAGTTCACCTCATGCGGCTTAAGCTGTCGTGAAGCATAAGCGACCACTTTACCCTCTTGCATCAACACGCAGCCCAAACCTACATGTGACGCATCGCTGTACACAGTGAAATCCTTACCAGACTCTGGCTGAATCAAAACTGGCGCTTCCGTCAAAACCTTCTTCAACTTCTCAAAAGCCTCTTGCTGCTTATTTGTCCAAACAAAAGGTGCTCCCTTCCTTATAAGTTTCGTTAATGGTGCTGCCAACACAGAAAATCCTTCCACGAATCTCCGATAATAACTTGCCAACCCCAGAAAACTTTGAATCTCTGTTACCGACTTCGGTGGCTTCCATTCCAAAATTGCTTCAATCTTTCGAGGGTCCACCTTGATCCCCTCGGCAGACACAACATGCCCCAAGAAGGTAACTTCCTTCAGCCAAAACTCGCACTTACTAAACTTTGCATAAAGTTGCTTCTCCCTTAACACTTGCAGCACTACACGAAGATGCTCATCATGCTTCTCTTCCGTTTCCGAATACACCTAGATATCGTCAATAAAAACGACTACGAACCGATCCAAGTATGGCTGGAATACCCGATTCATCAAATCCATGAATGCTGCCGGTGCATTAGTCAACCCAAAAGGCATTACCAGAAACTCGTAATGACCATATCGAGTCCTGAACGCCGTCTTATAAATATCCCCTCTTTAAATCTTAATTGATGATATCCCGACCGAAGGTCAATCTTAGAAAACACCGAGGCTCCTTTTAATTGGTCGAACAGATCATCGATTCTTGGTAACGGATACTTGTTCTTGATAGTCAGTTTATGCAACTGCCGATAGTCAATACACATTCGAATAGTCCCATCTTTCTTCTTTACGAACAGTACCGGTGCTCTCGACGGGGAAACACTTGGTCTTATAAACCCTCTATCCAACAGCTCTTGAATTTGAGCTTTCAATTCTACCAACTCCTTTGGTGCCATCCTATAAGGTGCAATGGACACAGAAGCTGTTCCAGGTAGTAAGTCGATTCCAAACTCGACTTCTCTGCTTAGGGGTAATCCAGGAAGTTCATCTGGGAATACATCCTGAAATTCCTTAATAGTCCTAACCGACTCTACCGTTATCTCCTCAAGTCCCGTTTGACTTATAAGGGCCAAGTACGCCTCACAACCTTTCCGAATCAACTTCTCGGCTCTTAAAGCCGAAACAACATTGGACAAATAGTCCCTTCGTTCCCCTATGACCATTATCTCCTCATCTTTAGCAGTTCTTAGCACCATCCTTTTTGCAGCACAATCCAACGTCACCTTGTGCTTAGTTAACCAGTCCATTCCTAAGATAAGATCAAAATCCCAAAATGGCAGCGACCCATCAAATCTCTTTCAAAGATTTTATCTTGTGTCACTAACGGTACTACCCTAAAAATTTTATCTACCTTAATCGAATGTCCCAATGGGCTTATCACTGATACCCCACTCACAGCCTTCTCAGGAAGCACATCCAAAGCCCCAGATACATCACAAGCAACATACGAGTGGGTGGAACCCACATCAATCAAAGCAGTGTAAGGCATGCTATGGATGAAGAACGTACCCGTTATAACATCAGGAGCGTCACCCTCCTCACGACGTTGTGCAGCATAAACCAACGCCGGTTGTCGAGCTTCAGCGTGTCCAGCACCTCTGCTAGGTGCCCCACGTCCTCGTCCATTACCATTGCCACCTCTACCTTGCCCACGACCCCTCTGTGGTGGTGGTCCTCCTCGCCGTGGTTGGACATCCCTTTGCTCTGCCGCTAGCTCCTGAGCTGTCCTCCGAGGACACTCTCTAAACTTATGTTCCTTAGACCCACATCGAAAACATGCTCCAGTTCATTTCCAGCACTCCCCCATATGCACCTTACCACAGTCCCTGCAAGCCTGCGGTCTATAAGCATTTACTGGAACTGCTAGAACTGGTTCCTCCATCCTTGCTCTTTTAACATTTTGATTCGCAGCATTTGAGGGTCTAAAATCCCTCTTGAATCTGGGTCGATCCTTCTCACGATTCTGTCACTCAGTCAGCTTCACCTCCTCGGCTATTTTTGCCTTTTCTACCAATGCAGCAAAACCACGCTCCCTCTGTGGAGCTCTTAATATCCTAAGCTCGTCACGGAGACCATCCTCAAATCGGACACTGCGCTCATATTCAGTTGCCACTATGCCACTAGCATATCGACTCAGCCTCAAAAATTCTGCCTCATACTCTGCTACAGTCTTATCACCTTGAGTCAGATTCAAGAATTCCTTCCGAAGAGCATCCACATAGCTTGCTCCAACATACCTCCCTTTAAAAGCCATTTTGAACAATTCCCAGGTTACTTGCGCAATTGGGGTACTCTCCCTTGCGGTGATCCACCAACGGTATGCCTCGTTCCGTAGCAGCGACACAGCTCCTTTCAGCTTTTGCTCCACTGAGCAGTCTAGATCGTCCATGATCCGTTCTGTTGCCTCTAGCCAATATTCTGCCATATTTGGGGCTACTCCAGATACACCTCTAAATACTTCTGCTTCGTTGGCCCGGAGTCGCTCCGATATAGGCCCCCTATTCACCGTCCCAGTACTAGCTCCAGCCACTCTTTCTAAAACCCTTAACATGGCTTGGGATAAAGCGTTATCCCCCGCAGCCCGATCATAAGACCCAGTCTCCGTTGCTTGTGGCACAGATGGCTCCTCAGCTGGCCTATGCCCTGAGGATGAAGATTCAGCTTGCACCCTTCCGCGACCACGTCCGCGGCCTCGTCCACGAGCTCCTCTTGTACTCATATTGAATTTTCTGCTTACGAGTTTTATGAAATTAGTATAACGTTCCACTGTTTATTAAGAAAATGTCTTATGGAGATATAGTAGTTCAAGGATTGTTTTCGTATCATCGTAGCCTAGCTACAGTCTCATTCCTACCGTTTACAGCTCTACCCTAGCTAAAGTATCATAGTAGGGTCTCAATACTATTCATAATATCATATCATATATCATAAAGAAAATATACTTACAGACTTGGTGCCGGGGATTCAGTGCGCCACTTCTTTCTTCAATCCAGAACTTGAAAAACCATGTTTTTAATCACCAAAAATAGAAAAAAATTTGATTTGAAAACTCCCTTTATTTTGAACTCTTTATTTAAAACAGAAAAACTTGTACCTTTTTAACATATATTCCCCGCAAAACATCTCAAAAAAAACCATTTTCAAAAATACCCTTTTTAGGCCTAAGTTTTCGAAAACATTTTTGGACCCGATCCACAGCCGAGTTGTTGAAACTTAGCTCTGATACCACTAAATGTAACACCCCAAACCCAGCCCAGACGTTATGGCCGAATCTGACGTGCCACATTGGAGTTGAAAACCCACGTTCCATTTTAGTGTTTTAAAAACCATATATTTTGTTGAGTTAACAAGGTGTATGGAAGCTGGGCACCAGGTAGGTATCCGAGATAGAGGAGGTGAGCCATGAAGGCTGCTTAAGTACCATGTCTAGGATTGGATCCAATCAAAGAGCTTGGTACTTAAGCAGCCTTCATGGCTCACCTCCTCTATCTCGGATACCTACCTGGTGCCCAGCTTCCAAACACCTTGTTAACTCAACAAAATATATGGTTTTTAAAACACTAAAACGGAACGTGGGTTTTCAACTCCAATGTGGCACGTCAGATTCGGCCATAACGTCTGGGCTGGGTTTGGAGTGTTACAGAAGAACTCGAGAAAGAGAAAAGAAAAGCTGACTCAAAAGCTAGAGAGGTGCGAAAAAGATCATTAAGCAAGCCATTTCATTTGGCATCAAAGAAATTCCTAGATGATTTTAGCTGTTCAAAGGCTACTGTGGCACATTTGAGTAGAGATCGTACTAGATCGCATTCGAGTTTCATAGCTCCAGGTACTTCTATTACAAGTGTTGGAAATGTCTGATCCGATCGACCCGAGTTTATACATTGTAGTAAAAGACATCCATGAAGTTGTAGATTGAATGACCGAGCTTGCTTTTGATGTGGACCCTTAGATCACTTTATCTGTGAATGTCCTAAGTCTATAGAGCAAGAGATTGTCCAAAATTTGAGGCCGAGTGGCAATACAGCTCGAGGTAGACTACCTAGAAATACGAGTAATTTGAGTGGCAGCCAGAGGGGAACTAAAGACATGATTGTTAGATCTAAGGCTCGCACACCTGCCAGAGCCTATGCTATTCATGCACGCGAAGAAGCTTTGTCTCCAGATGTTATTACTGGTACTTTCACTCTTTATGATACTTCTGTGATTGCATTAATAGATCCAGGATCAATGCATCCTTATATATGCATGAATTTAATATGCAATAAGACTTTGCTTGTAGAGTCTACTAAATTTGTAATTAGAGTATCGAACCCTTTAGGCCAGTGTGTTTTGGTTGACAAAGTGTGTAAGAATTGTCCATTGATGATTCGAGATTCATGTTTTCTAGCTAATTTGATGTTATTACCATTTGAAAAATTTGATATAATTCTGGGTATGGATTGGTTAACTTTGCATGATGCTATTGTAAACTGGAAGCAGAAGACTATTGATTTGCGATGTAAGAATGATGAGATTATTCAGATTGAGTCTAATGATCTGAATAGTTTACCGACAGTGATTTCTTTGATGTTAGCTCAGAAATATGTGAGAAAGGGTTGTGAAGCCTGCTTTACCTATGTAATTGATTCGAAAGTGATGGAAAAGAAAATTGAATCAGTGCCTATTGTCTGTGAATTCCCTGATGTGTTTCCTGAAGATCTTCCGGGATTACCTCCGATTCGAGAATTTCAGTTTGGCATTGAATTAGTGCTGGAGACTACTCTGATTTTGATAGCTCCATATAGAATGGCCCTGATTGAGCTAAAAGAATTAAAGTCTTAGTTGCAAAAGTTGACTGATAGAGGATTCGCAAGACCGAGTTTCTCACCTTGGGGTGCTCCTAATCTGTTTGTGAAAAAGAAAGATGGCACGATGAGAATGTGCATTGATTATCGTTAGTTGAACAAAGTGACTACCAAGAACAAATATCCTCTACCCAGAATTGACGATTTGTTTGATCAGTTGAAAGGAGCAACTGTGTTTTCAAAGATAGATTTGAGATCAAGTTATTATCAGTTGAGAGTAAAGGTTTCAAACATTCCGAAAACTACTTTCCAAACGAGGTACGGACACTATGAGTTTTTAGTTTTGCCATTCGGATTAACGAATGCATCTGCTATTTTTATGGATTTGATGAACAGAATTTTCAGACCGTATTTAGATCGACTTGTTGTTGTATTCATTGATGACATTTTGACTTATTCTCGTGATGAATCTAAGCATACTGAACATCTGAAAATAGTGCTACAGACTTTGCGTGATAAGCAGTTGTATGCAAAGTTTAGCAAATGTGAATTCTAGTTACGAGAAGTTGATTTTCTGGGACATGTTGTATCAGCATCTGGTATCCAAGTTGATTCGAGCAAGATTTCAGCTATTTTAAATTGGAAGCCTCCAAGAAATGTTTCTGAAGTTCGCAGTTTTTTGGGACTTGCTGGTTATTACTGACGGTTTGTAAAAGGCTTTTTTATGATCGCAACTCTGTTGATTAAATTGCTTCAGAAAGATGTGAAATTTGAATGGTCTAAAAAATGTCAGAAAAGTTTTAATCAGTTGAAAGCTCTGTTAACCCTATGCTTCGAGACAGTTAAAGCCACATGAAAAGAACTTTCCGACGCATGACCTTGAGTTAGCTCCAATTGTGTTCGCTTTGAAGATTTGGCGTCACTATCTATTTGGTTAGAAATGTCATGTTTATTCCGATCATAAAAGTTTGAAATATTTAATGACTTAGAATGATTTGAACCTGTGACAAAGAATATGGCTAAAACTGTTAAAAGACTACGAGCTTGTTATAGATTATCATCTGGGAAAAGCAAATGTTGTTGCTGATGCTTTGATTCGAAAATCATTGTTTGCATTGCGTGCGATGAATACTCATTTAGTTCTATCCGATGATGGTTCAATATTAGCCAAATTAAAACTGAGACCGTTATTTATTCAACAGATTTGTGAAGCTTAGAAGATTGATAATGAGATTATAGCAAAATGAGCTCAGTGTGGTTTGAATTCTGATTCTGAATATCAAATTGATAATGACGATTGTTTGAGATTTCAAGGTCGGATTTGTGCTCCGAGAAATTCAGACTTGATTCAGATGATTTTGAAAGAAGCTCACAACATTCATTTATCTATACATCTGGGTAGTACGAAAATGTATAATGATCTGAAACATCATTATTGGTGGTCTGGAATGAAAAGAGATATCTCTGATTTTGTTTCAAAATGTTTGATCTGTTAGCAAGTTAAAGCTGAACATCAGGTGCCATCTGGTTTGTTACAACCGATTATGATTCCAAAGTGAAAATGGGATAGAATAACGATGGATTTTGTTTCGGGGTTGCCCTTATCTCCGTGAAAAAAAGATGCGATTTGGGTTGTAGTTAATCGATTGACGAAATCAGGTCATTTTATTATGATACGATCTAATTACTTGCTTGATAAATTAGCTGATTTATACATTTCTGATATTGTAAGATTGTACGGGGTGCCATTGTAAGATTGTATGGGGTGCCATTGTCTATTGTGTCAGATAGAGATCCAAGATTCACTTTATGGTTTTGGAAGAAACTACAAGAGGCTTTAGGTACAAAATTACACTTTAGTACTACTGTTCACCCGCAGATGGATTGTCAATCCTAGCAGATTATTCAGATTCTCGAGGATATGTTGAGGTGTTGCATTCTTTAGTTTCAAAGTACGTGGGAACAGTATTTGCCATTGACTGAATTTGCTTATAATAATAGTTTTCAATCGAGCATTAAAATGGCACCGTATGAAGCCTTGTGTGGTAGAAAATGTCGTACACCATTGTATTGGTCAAAGCTTAGTGAAAATAAGATACATGGGATTGACTTAATAAAAGAGGCTGAACAGAAAGTAAAAATAACCCGAGATAGTCTGAAAGCAGCTTTCGATCGTTAGAAATCATATGCAAATTTGAAACGAAAAGATATTGAATTTGAGATCAGCGACAAAGTGTTTCTGAAAGTATCACCTTGGAAGAAAGTACTTTGGTTCAGTAGAAAAGGCAAATTGAGTCCAAGGTTCATAATACCGTATGAAATCATAGAGCGTGTCGAGCCAGTTGCGTATAGATTGCTATTGCCACATCAGTTAGAAAAGATCCACAATGTATTTCATGTATTATGCTTCGACGATACAGATCAGATCACTCACATGTGATTTCCCCATCTAAGATAGAAATTTAGTCTGATAGACTTATGAAGAGGAACCGATCCGTATCTTAGCACGTAAGGTTAAAGAATTGCAAAATAAGAAAATTTCGTTAGTAAAAGTAATGTGGCATCATCACGGTGTTGAAAAGGCTACGTGGGAGCCTGAAGATACTATGAGAGGGCAATATCCGAATCTGTTCAACGGTAAGATTTTCAGGGACGAAAATCCTTAAGGGAGGGAGAGTTGCAACAGCCCGGTTTAGACCCTAGTCGAAATAGTTGTTTCGGGACCACAAGTTCTAGTAAAAAAATATTTAATATTATTTTTTGTGTTTACAGCATGTGGTTAAGCATGTGTGAAAGTTTCGTATGAAAATTTGATCGTTTGTGTGCTCAATTTGATAAAAGGATTAAATCGCAGAAAATGCAAAAGTTGTGTGCTACATGAATAAGTGCCGAATTGATGTGTCTTATTAAATGTGAGGTCCTTAAGATGTAATTGGACCATTGAAATTATGTATGGACAAAGTAAGACATGAGTTAATGGATTTTTAATGTTATAATGCAAGGGTAAAATGGTAAACTAGTTAATAATATAGCTTAAATAAAACAAAGTTAGAAATTAGCTTATTTATCATCATCTTTGCCGAAATTGAAGAAAGAAAAGCTAGCGCTCATATGTTTTGATATTCAGCTACTTTCAAGCTTGATTAAAGGTCTGTTTTTGTTCTATTTTTGATAATTTCTACTTTTTTGTAATCGTTGCTTTGTGTTTTATCAAGCCCATGCTTAAATTTCAGAATTTGATGCTGATTTTGAATTATGCTAGTGATGTTTTTGTTAGCTTTATGATGATAGTTGATGAAAAATAAAAGATATGTGTTGGGTTAATATGATTTGTGTTGGGATTTTTGATAAATTTTAGTATTTTGGATTAAATTGTGAAAATAAGAAATTGAGGGGCTAAAATGTGAAATAAATGAAATATGTAGGCTTATATGAGGTAAAAGAAAATTCAGTTAGGCATGTGTGAAAAGAAATTTTGTGTATTTGGTGATTTTATGAAGTAAGGACTAAAGAGTTAAAATATGAAAAATTAAGGGCTAATTTGTAAAATGCCCAAAATATGTGTATATGGATTGATTTGAATGAATGTGAGATTGAATAATTCAAATTTGAATGTGTATATATCAAGAACCAAGGAAAACAGAATTAGATCAGGAAAAGTCAAAAGTAGTTGAATAGCCATTCATTTCCGTTCATTTCCGTACAAGGTAAGTCTATATACAAACAAATGTGCTTGAATTGATTTAATTATGTTTATATGATATTTAATTGTGATGAATGGTTGTAATAATTGAATATGTGAAATTGAGAAAGTTTCGATAATGTGACGAGGTCCGAAAGCCCCGTATGAACCATAGGAATAGTTAGGATACATATGTCATGACATAGGATTCCAATATATGATTTCGTGTAAGACCACATCCGTGACGATGGCATCGATTTGAGATTTACGTGTAAGACCATGTTTGGGACATCAACATCGTATTTGATTTCGTGTAAGACCTTGTCTGGGATAGTGGCATCGATATTTGATTGCATGTAAGACCACGTCTGGGACGTTGGCATTGTACGAGCTTTTCGAGCTATTCGCGTATCCTATTTGATTTCGTACGTTTCAACAGGCATTCCCAGAAATGAATGAATATATGTAATGTGTATTTGATTCAGGTACGTTTGAAGTGTATATAAAGTTGAAAATGAATAGTGAGTATATGTTAATTGTGATTAAAAGATGATATGTAATGTTCATGAAAGTGAAATATGGTATATATGAAAGTGAAATGAATTGGGATCATATGATTTATATGAACAAATGAGCATAATATGTTTCATATAATGCATATATGGAATAGTCATGAATTTTAAATGAATGAATTGAATTATACTTGATTTATGAGTTGAATTTATTTGTATATAGCTTACTAAGCTTTCAAAAGCTTATATAGCTTACTAAGCTTTCAAAACCTTACTTTGTGTGTGCTTTCAATTATTTTTAGATATCGAAGCTACCGAAAGCTTGGGGATCGTCGAGGATCACCACCATACTATCGAACTCTACTTTAGTAACTTTTGAAAGTGTAAATATTTAAGTATGGCATGTATAGTCTAGATAAATTGAGATATGTTTTTGAGTTAATAATATTTAGCCATGTGATATGCCTTGGTTTTGGTTATGTTTATGAATGAATTTGAGTATAAATTATGTGATGCAATGTTGCCAATACGATGTGTTAATAGAGGGCCAAGCAGAATTGGTTAATTTGGTAAGATTTTGGTATGTGCTTATTTGAGGAATTGGTAAGATTATGGCATAATTTGGTATGAATTATAGGCTGAAATAGGTTGATAATAATATGACATGAATGATGTATGTTTTGGTATTGAAATTGGTTGAAATTATGGTGCAATTGATACCTGTGGGTAGGACCCAAAATGGGTGGCATATTGGCCTTGTAAAAGGCCTATTTTTGCCCACACAGGTAGGAGCACGGGCGTGTGTCTCTGTCTGTTGCTTGAGGGCCATTTCGAAATGGGATTGGGTGTGGCTAAGTCAGTTTTGATCATGGGCTAGACACATGGGCGTGTGACTGGTCGTGTAAACCAAGTCAGTAGCTTCCCTAATCTTTACACGGTCTAGCACATAGGCGTGTCTTGTGGCCATGTGGACAAGTCAGTATGTATGCCCTGTTTCACCACGGCCTAGATACATGGGTGTGTCTAATGCCGTGTGAGGCACACGAGCATGTGACCTTTCTAACTTAGAAAAATTGAATGTGTGATTTAATGCCGTGTGAGGCACACCTGCTTTGTGAAATTTTGTATGTGTTTAGTTTAGGCCTGATCTTTTCCTAATGCATGTTTAAGGTCTCGTTGACCTAAGAATGGGACTTTATGTTGATTTGTGACTATGATATGATGATGTATGAATTTTGGTTGTGAAATGATTATGAAATGTCTGGTAATGCCTTATAACCCTAATCCGAAGATGAATATGGGTTAGGGGTGTTACAGCTGATATGGTCATGTATGTATGTAGTATTAGTATTGTTTGATGTTTTCTATGATGGTGTAAGTAAGGGTGACAAAAAAAGGTTTAGTCAATAACCTTGTTTTTGTCCACATGGGTAGACACACAGGCGTGTGTCTAGTGTGTGACACACGGTTTGCCCCATAGGTATGTGGTCTGGCCGTGTATCCCCTACACCTAAATTTTGCAAAACAAAATGCCCAATAGTAACCACACAGGGTGGAGACACGGCCGTGTGTCTCAACTATGTGGAGGACACGGCCATAGCATGTGGGCGTGTGCCCAGGCCGTGTGAAGTCTGCACCCTAAATGCTAAATTAATTTCGCCACATGGCCTAGCACATGGGCGTGTGCCTTGGCCATGTGCCCCTAAATGGTTGATGACGTCTGAAACAGAATGTCAAGATATTAGTACACGGGCTAAGACACGGGCGTTTCATGGCCGTGTGAGGGACACGGGCATGTGCCAGGCTGTGTGAAAGCCCCTGTAGGTTCAAATTGAGAAATAAATCCACACGGGCTAGTGAACACGGGTGTGTCCCAATACGTTCAGGCATTTGAACTTCATGGGACTTCAACATGGCCATGTTAAGAGGACACACGGTCGTGTCGCCTTTCCACACGGGCGTGTGCCCCTATTTGCATTAAAAATTTTCAAAGTTTACTAAAGTGTTCGGTTTATTCCCAAACCATTTGTAAAGTGTGTTTTGGGCCTCGTAGGTCCATATTAGGGACGTTAAGAGGAAGTTGGAAAGTTTTAAATTTGAGCGAAATTTTATGACCCAAAAATGTTTTTATGCATGTGTTCAAGTCCAATAACGCGTCGTACCCTGTCCCGGCGTAGGATACGGGTAAGGGGTGTTACATTATCGAGTCCTCATTTCTATAAACCGAGTACATATATATTTTTATTAAATATTTACGGAGTTACAATATAGGTATATTGAATTTTGATCCATATTTGATGTTTGGATAATTAATTAAGGAAAAAGAATTAAATCATAAAAGTTTCATAAAATAATCGCTATTGAATTTTATTAATTAAATGACTTATATAGTCAAAGTGGGAGGATTAACATAATAATTTTACCATAATTTAGCATGATGGACGGTTTATGAATTGAAATTAATCAAATTATATTCTATTTTAATTATATATGTTAAAATGTTAAAAATAATAATAGTAAAAGTAAAACAAAAGTGAATTGTTGTCATCTTCCCCAATTGAAGTCTCCCTCACTGAAACTCCATAGTTTCAACTTCTCCAAGCTTTGGTCTTGCTTTTATTCATGCTTGTAAGTCTTTCTGCTATTATTTTTCAAAAATTTTATGTTTTTAAGATCATTGTAGCTTAATGTAGCTAACCTAGGGATTAATTCGTAAAATTTTTAAATGTTTTGAATTATAAAATTGATGAATTTGTGATGTTTTTAAAGTTTGATGATAGATTATTAAGCTTGATATTTAAATAAGACTATTTTGTAAAGTGATTTTGGTTAGTTTTAAGTTGAATGACTAAAATGATAAAATAATAATTTCAACATGAAATTCTTATGAAATTTCAATAACAATGATCTGTATTTGAATAAATAATAATTCGATTGGCTAGGTTTTGGGCCTAATTCTTATAATGGTGTAAGTTTTGAGTTTAGGGACTAAAATGAATAAAAGGTAAAAGTTTAGGGTAAAAATGTAATATATTGATAAATGGTCAAATATGTGAATTTAATTATTTCAAGGTATTTGAATAAATGCAACTTAACCAGAACATTTTTTGTTCTCTACCAAAGAAGATGAAAGAATTAAGTAGCCACTTTTCAGTGCCATCAGAGTTTTTGGGTAGAGGTCAATTGAAATAGAACAATATGAGATCACCAGCTCATTCAGTAGCTAGAATAGGTAGTGTCAGAAATATAAATAAACCTTAATGCAGCCTTTTTGGCCGGAATCACTTTGGAGTGTGTAGATAGAAAGACAGATCCTGTTTTAATTGTGGATCTCTTGATCATTTCAAGAATGATTGCCCGAACTGAACTGAGCCAAACAAATATCAAAATGAAAAACCTATTTTTCCTAATACTAGAGGTAGATGGCTAGGGAATAGTGGTACTGCAGGAGTCAACAAAAGTGAGACTAAGGATTCAACAGTTCGATCTAAAGCTCGAGCTTCTGCCAAAGCTTATGCGATTCATGCATGTGAGGAAGCCTCAGCCCTTGATGTTATTGTTGTTACCTTTTCAATCTTAGATGTTACTGTGTATCCATTAATTGACTTTAGGTCGACACATTTATATATATGAGCTATGTTAGTATTGGAAAAGAGTTTACCAATTGAGTCAACTGGTCATGTTGTTTAAGTAACGAACTATTTAGGTCAAAGTGTCGTAGCCGATCTGGTTTGCAAATAGTGTCCACTAAAAATTTAAGGTCATGAATTTCTTATTGATTTGATGTTACTACCTTTTTGATGAATTTGACATTATTCTGGGGATGGACTGGTTGACTGTATACGATGTTATATTGAATTGCATAAAGAAATGAATTGGTTTGAGATGTCAGAATGGTGAAGTAAATTCTGTTGAATTTGTTAAGTTTGATTGTGTTTCAAATATGATTTCAGCAATATGTTCATAGAAATTGATTAAAAAAGGCTGTAAAACATTTTACCTTATATCTTAGATTCCAGAGTATCAGAAATGAATGTTGATCTGGTACTGTCTGTTTGCGAGTTTACAGATATATTTCCTGAAGAATTGTTAGGTTTACAACCAAAGCGAGAAGTCAAGTTTCCTATAGAATTAGTGACAACGGACTGCTTCGATTTTGATTGCCCTGTACAGAATGGCTTTAACTGAATTAAAAGAACTAAAAGCTCAGTTGCAAGAATTAATTGACATAGATTTTACTCAACCTAGTATATCAATTTGACTCGCACTTGTTCTATTTGTGAAAAGGAAAGATGGGTTGATGAGATTGTGTATAGATTATCGACAGTTGAATAACATCACAATAAAGAATAAATATCTGTTGTCTCATATTGAAGATCTATTTGATTAGTTGAAAAGTGCTATAGTGCTCTCGAAGATAGATCACTGTTCTTGCTTTTACCATTTGCGAGATAAAGACATGGATGTGTCAAAAATACTGTTCAGAACCAATTCAGGGCACTATGAGTTTTAGTGGTGCCTTTCGGATTAACTAATGACCCTGCAGCATTTATGGTTTTGATAAATCAAGTTTTTTAGTCACATTTCAATGGGTTCATTATTGTTTTATTGAGGATATACTGATTTGTTAATAACAGATTCAAAAGGTGGTCAACATTTAAAAATTAGTACTACAGACGAATTATTAAGAATTTTTCGATAATTGTGTTGCCAATGAAAAAGCTATTGCAAGAAAACGTTGAGTTTGTTTGGTTAGATAAGTACTAACAAAGTTTTGACTAGTTGAAAACTTTATTGATAGAAGTTTTGATTCAGATTCAGCATAAATCCAGGAAAGAATTCATTGTTTACAGTAATGTTTTACTGGGATGCCCTTTAATTATGCTGGTTTGATTATTACAAATTTGAGAGCTAAACCGTTAATTCTTCAAAGAATTTGGGAGATGCAAAGAAAAGATTTGAATTTGTTAGCAAAACGGGAATAGATTCAGAATAATCAAGTCATAATTTCAGTATTGATTGTGATAATATTCTATATTTTCGAAATTGAATATGTGTGACGAAAAATTATGAGATTATATGAAACATCTTACATATGGTTCATAGCAGCATTTATTTGATTTAAACCAGGCAACGAAAAAATGTGTAAGGACTTGAGGCAGAGTTAATGATGGCTGGGAGTAAAACGTGAAATTTTAGAGTTTGTACCAAGATGTCTAGTATGTCGACAGATCAAAGCTTAAATCAAGTCCTGATTGAATTATTACGGTATGTTATGAGTTCTGAGTAGGAATGGGAGCAAGTCACGATGAATTTCGTATCTGAACTACCTTTGATGTCGAGAAAGAAATATTTGTTCTGAATCATTATTATCAGACTAATGAAATTGGCTCATTTTCTTCTAGTTAGAACAGATTACTTGCTTGAAAAGCTAGTTGAATTGTATGTATCTTCGATTCACCTCAAGATTCCCCAGTAAACTTCATGAAGCTATGGCGCAATCAGACGAATAGTCAGAATGGGTAATTCATATTCTAGAAGACGTATTGTAGTGTTGTGTCATCAAGATCAAGAGTAAGTGGGAAAATGATTATCGTTGGTTGAGTTAATTTATAATAACAACTATCAATCTCGCACTAAAAGAGTACCATTTGAAGCTTTCTCCGGATGAAAAAATGTAGAGTTCCGTTACACTGGTCACACTTGAGCGAGAACAAAATAGTTGGGACTGTAGCCCCCTAACCCGTATCTGCTGTTGAATTAGGGTTACAGAGCATTACTGTACAATCAAAACATGTAAACAATATTTCATTCACTAACATAAACATACCATATATAAATCATACATGCACATTCCGTCTTTAAATCGAGCCCTCGAGGCCCTAGAAAATATCTTAGAAACAATTCAGGACTAAATTGAAAACATTTGGAAAGTTTAAGAAAAGTTCACAAAAATTGAAAATAGGGGTCACACAGTTGTGTGGCCAGGTCATGCAACCTTCGAACTAGGGACACACGGTCGTGTCGCAGCCTGTGGCCTTGCCCGTGTTACTCTTTGAGTTGCCCTACATGCCCATGTGCCAAGCAGTGTGTTGGGTCATATGTCTCACATAGCTGAGTCACACGCCTGGGTCCCAAGCCATGTGAACCCAAAATTTACCTATAATCTAGCCATTCCACAAGAAATTCACACCTAATCAATCTAATCATTTAAACATGCATCCAATGAACATAAACATCATTCACCACTGCTTAAACATGCCATTTTAATGTCCTAAAATAAACCAACCAATGTGTCATCCATAGACACCACAATTATATCAAAACATCAACAACTAAAACATATCAATATTTATTCATTTCTTGCATAGTACCTTAGTTCAATCATACACCAAAACATACCACAAATACCATTCTAATTATACAAAAATGAAACCTATTTACAAGCATGATAAAATGTCTATTGACAGAGTTAGTAAAGTGTCAAATTGTACCAAAACAATCTATTTAGCCACATATACATGCCACTACCTTAAGAGACACAAAAACTACCAACTTGGCTGGATAGTGTGAGTCGGTTGATTAATCCTTCCAAGGTGTCAACAACAAAAATCTACAAAACAACCCACAATAACCAATAAGTTTTCATCACTTAGTAAGATCATAGTATTACATTCAAGCTAACACAATTAGATACAATTCCTATACTATTAGATTTTAGGGTTGCTAGAGTATAATAACTCACGTAAATGCGTTAAAGGGTACCAAAGTACAAACAGGGGCACGTATGTGCAAATAGGGGTACCGAAGTACAAATAGGGGCATGTAGGTACAAACAGGGGTACCAAAGTACAATCAAGGGCATGTACGTGCAGACAGGGGTACTAAAGAACAATCAGGCACACATATGTGCAAACAGGGGTACTAAAGTACAAACAAGGGCACGTATGTGCAAACAAGGATACCGAAGTACAATCAAGGGCACGTATGTGCAAACAGGGGTACCGAAGTACAACCAGGGGCACGTATGTGCAAATATTGGTATCGAACTACAAATAGTGACACATATGTGCAAACATTCACTAATTAATTATCGAACTTTAACTAAGGAACTATAATGTAAAAGTACAAATAGAAATTCATTCACTACAAATAGAAATTCATTCACTTATTGGAACACTATGAACTTACCTAATAATCAATTTTGATTAAAACGCAGGGGCTAGTCTGCTATTTTCTATTTTCCTCAGTTATTGTCTTTTTTGTCCAATTTTTTATCTATATAATAATTAAATACAATACATTAATTTCATACATATTTCACATTCCCTTCAATGCATATGACCTTTACCTTTTCATTAATTACACATTTTCCCTAAACTTTTATAACTTTTGCAATTTAGTCCTTTAACCCGATATTCATCAAATTTAACCATTTTCTAATAAACCTATTGTAACCAAATAAACTAGGCTCTTTGAAAGCCCCTATTATACATCAAAATCACTACCAAACCCTACAATTTTTACATTTAAATAATTTAATCTTTAAATAAAAATTTAACAAAAATCACTTCACAAAACAACCAAATATCCCAACCAAAGCTTCAAACATATAATTATCATAAAAAAAATAAAAACATTCAAGATTCATCAATGGAAACTTCCAAAATTTTTAGCAGATTCAAAAACGAAGGTGCATGCTAGTTGAACTCAGTTGCAACGATCTCAAAAACTTAAAAATCATTAAAAACTGGTTTGAATACCCTTACATGCAATGAAATCAACTTGACCAAATGCCCTAGCTCTTTTATATGGTGAATTTTAGTGGAGATGAGATGAATTGAAGAAGATGGACATGTTTTCCTATGTTATTTTTAGTTTTATTTACTAATTTACCTTTTTGCCCTTTAAAAATTATTAAAATTTCAAAAATACCAAATCCATGTACATCGACTATCAATATATATGGTACAATTACTAATAAAGTCCATTAACATTCACTTATAAAGCTATTCGACTCTCTTATCTATTAGAACTCAACTTTTTGACATTTTACGATTTAGTCCTTTTCACTAAATGAAGCATTTAAACATTAAAATTTCTTAATGGAATTTCAATACGACCCTAATAAAATCCCATAAACACTAAATAAATAATAATATAATAATTTACTCATCAAAATTGTGGTCCCAAAACCACTGTTCTATTATCATTGAAAAAGGGTCATTACAACTCTCCTCTTCTTAGAAAATTTTGTCCTCAATTCAACTCTCTTATCTATTAAAGCTTAACTTTTTCACCCTTTACGATTTAGTCCTTTTCACTAAATTAAGCATTTAAACATTAAAATTTCTTAACAAAATTTCAATTTGACCCTAATAAAATCCCATAGACACTAAATAAATAATAAAATAATAATTTACTCATCAGAGTTGTGGTCCCGAAACTACTATTCCGATATCACTGACAAATAGGCTGTTACAATTCTGTGACAGCCCAAAACTGACCCTAGTCGGGAAGTGGTTTCGGGACTGCTAAACCGAGTCACCGAAATGTTTGAATGTGATATTGTTGTCTAAAATATGTGATTATGAATGTGTGGAAAATTTCAAGCTTCGATTTAGTCAATTGCATGTGAATTTAGTCCATAGGACTTATGTGAGAAAGTTTTAAAAATGTGATAGGGTAATTTATAAGGACCAATTTAAGCAAGGAGTGAAAATATTGGCTTTGCATGTCAAATACCCCTTTTTTATAAAATATTGGCTTTGCATGTCAAATACCCCTTTTTTATACATAGTGGCCGGCCATGATGGAGCATATATTAGACTATGTGGTAAATTTCCATGAAGTGGACATTATTTTAAGTAAAAGAAAAGAAATGATAAAAGAAATATTAAGGATACTAAAAGAAAAAAGAAGAAGGAGGGAGGTTATCACCTTGTTCATCTTGGCCGGTTGTAGAGAGGAAGAGAGGAGGGTAGCATTCGGTCATTTGAAACCTAAGGAAGGTTAGTCTTTTGTTTGGTTTTTGATAATTTTCACATTTTTGATATCATTGCTTTGTGTTCTTTAAACCCCATGGTTCAATTTTGTGAATTGATGATGATTTTGTGTTTTGCCATTGATGAGTGCTTGAGCTTTTTGATAGTTGTTGATGAAAAATGAAAGATATGTTAAAGATTAATATGTTTTGTGTTGAAGTTTTTGGTGATTTTGAGTAGTTAGGGCTAAATTACAAAAATAAATTTTTGAAGGACTCAAAGGTGAAATAAATGAAATGTATGGACTTATATGGGTACTAGGAAGATTCGGCCCTTAAGGAGTGTGACCAAATTTTGTGTATTTTGTGTTTTGTGGAATAAAGACTAAATTGTGAAAGTGCGAAATATTAGGGGTAAAAATGTAATTTACCCATTTATGCGTTATTAGACTAAATTGAATGAAAATATGTTAAAACGAGATTTATTTGAATATGTTAAGATCAAGAAACCAAGAAATTGGATTTAGATCGGGGAAAATCGAAAGTAGTTGAGTAGCCGATCAATTAGTCGACGACATCCGAAGAAAGTTATAAGCAATTAGATATTAAAATTTCGGAATAAATGTTAGTTATATATGCTGAAATGGAAATATGATAAATGTATATATAGCTGAATATGATATGTGTGAATTATATGTTAAATTAAGGCTTGGTAAGCTAGCTATTAAGGTGAAATGCTAATGTTAGTATTTGATTTGGTAATAATCTGTTTGGGGACAGCAGCAGTAAGGTGATTTTGGAAAATCGCCATAATTTGTAGGAGTTGAATTAGAAGCTGAGTGAATTATGTCATTAAAGCTTGAAGAGTCTATTTTCTTACAAAAGAAACTATAAAAACAAAAGAGTTACCAATCTTGAGATATTTGAAGTATTGTGGGGCTGAGTCAAAATGACTACTGGATTCCCTGTTCTGTTTTTAGAAAATCATTATAAATTGTACAAAACTTATTATAAGATAAAATTTATATGCTTAGACTCCTTAATGAGTCTAGTTTCAAATGAGATCAAATACAACACATTTTGAATTCTGTAAAATGAGAAACTGGATTCGTAGTGAAGAGTGGTCAGAATAGTCAAACAGTGAAACAGGGGAAACTTTAAGAAAAATCTGGTATTGATTGGCCAAGCCTAAAATTCTGAAAATTTTATGGATGGAAGATATATGAGTCTATATTCAGGGAAAATTAACGGCAAGTGATTTGGAGTTTAGTAGCTCCAGTTATAAATAATTTAGTAACTACTGCTCAGGAAAACAGCTCGTAGTGAATATGTGATTTTGTTGTAAACATTAATGAAAATTTGCCAATGAATTATTTATTGATTATTATAAAGCTTACTATAATCTATGTGTGTGAAAGTCGGATCAATATATATATTATTCTGAAAGTAATACTTGAATAGTCGATTAATGACTATTTTAAATTTTGTTGAACTTAAGCTCAAGAGCAAAGGGGAACTAGATCCGATAAAGGGAAGGAAAAAGTAATTGAATAGCCATTGAAGTCGTTCGACGACATCTGAGGTAAGTCTTTGAGTAATGACCCTACTTGAATTATATTGAAATGATTAGTCATACTATGACGGATAGTCGAATGTGCTTAGAGACTATGTTATAAAGCCAATTGAAATCATGCTCTTTGTGTGTGGCTATTGAGCCGAAATTTGAAAGGTTTAATAAATGTTTTGTGTTTGAGCCTTAGTAACGAAGAAATGATATGGATGTGTTATGATTATTGATATATGTGTGCATGAGCATTGGAATATATCCGGGCTAAAACCCGAAGGCAATTACGCGAGTTGATATGTCCGGGCTATGACCCGAAGGCAATTATGCGAGTTGATATATCCGGGCTAAGACCCGAAGGCAATTATGCAAGTTGATATATCCGGGCTAAGACCCGAAGGCAATTATGCAAGTTGATATGTCCGGGTTAAGACCCGAAGGCAAATGTGTTTGCGGCTATATCCGGTTAAATACCGAAGAGACTTGGGTTTGAATGTGAGCGCTTGGTGCTGTAATAAATTCTATTAATACGCTCGACTAAACCGAACGATAAGGTATGTTTGCATGTGCTTCAGAAAAGTCGATTAGTTTTAAATAGTCTTCGTGAAATCGACTAATGAATTTTCGGCTTTTAGAAAGGTTGATACCTTGTGTATATATGTTGATGAAGTGTGAAGTAAGTATGATTATGAGAATGTGTGTTAATAAAGTGACTTAGTTAGCTATGTGAATGTAATACTTTAGTCAAAGCCGATTTCATTACTTGAAACTTACTAAGCTTAAAATGCTTACCCGGTTGCTTTGGCTCTCTGTTTTATAGATTTTGTTCGTTAGCTATCGGATTCGGGATCAGCGAAGTCGAAGTCATCCACACTATCAAAGCTCTTTTGGTACTCTTTTAGTTGAACTCTGGATATGGCATGTATAGGACTACCCCCTGTTGTTTAAGTACTTTTTGTGATGTATGTGTGTAAAGCCATGCGAAAATGGCTCGTAGAAGTGGAGTATGGCATTAGACCATTTGTGTTTATGTATGTATATATGGTTTCACGATGTGACTATGGTTTGGAGTGGAAGTGTTGGGCAAATGATCAGCCATTGGAATGGCTAAATGTGATCATATGTGGACCTATGTATGACAAAACCCTAGTTGGTCCATGGTAACCACGAAATAGGTAAAGTTTACCTTGAAAACAGATGCTGACAGCAGCAGTGGTGTGGATTTGAAAAATCACAGAAATTTGTAGGAATGGAATTAAATAGTGAATAAATTATGTAATCGAACCTTGATGAATATATTTTCATATGAAAGTAACGAAACAATCATATGAACAGTATATTAAGAGATATTAAAGTTCTCGTGAAACAGGGCCAGAACAGTTTCTGGATCTCCTGTTTCGACTTTGAAAATTTACCTTAAATTAACCAGAGATAATTATGAGTCATACCATATATTTATAGATTCCTCTCTGAGTCTAGTTTCTATAGAAACAAACGGCATCAGTATTGGAGCCCTGTACAAGGAGATATCCAAGTCGTAATGCGCAAAGGTCAGGGTAGTCGATCCCTGTAACATGGGAGACTTTGACTAATAAACTGTACTAATTGGCCCAACCAAAAATTCTAGAAAAAAATATGTAGATGGGCATGTGAGTCTAGTTTCAGGGAAAAATCACGAAACTGATTTTCGAGTTGTGAAACTCAAGATATGATTTTTAAAGCAACTATTACGCAGATTGGCAGTGTCTGGAAAATTTTTAAAAGTCTGTTAACACCTCGTGTTCGACTCCGGTGACGGTCTCGGGTTCGGGGTGTTACAATTGATTGGTATCAGAGCTACGGTTTAGTCGATTCTAGGACTACCGTAATGCATTGGGTCTAGCTATACATGCCATTTTATGTGATTATTTGATAGTGTGGATATTTCTGACATTTGCAAATGTGTTTATTTATAGTAATGGATCCCGATCCCGACCGAGCGGTAGCTGATGATCTTGAGAGTGTAGCGCCTGCTCCCGCACAAGGGACAGCGCCGGCGGACTCTCAACCTAATGCTAGTAACCGAATGATGAAGCTAGACAAGCTTTCTATAGCGTGATGAATGATTGGTTCAACCAATACATTCGAACTAATACGGCTGTTCCACAACCTCCATTCCCGACAAACACCACCCCCGCACCTACAATACCTCCGGTAACTGACCAAATAAGGTCAAATAAGCCCCAGTTGACAGAATCCGAAAACATGGGCTACTGAATTTAAAGCTACGGATAGCGACGATGCCGAGCAAGCTGAATTTTGGTTGGACAACACTATCCGGGTACTCGATGAGCTATCTTGTACACCCGATGAATGCCTAAAGTGTGCTATCTCCTTGCTACGTGATTCTGCCTACTATTGGTGGAGTACTCTGACTTCTGTTGTGCCCCGGGAGCAAGTAACTTGGGAGTTTTTCCAAACTGAGTTTCAGAAAAAGTATATCAGTCAGAGATTTGTTGATCAAAAACGGAAGGAATTTCTTGAGCTTAAGCAAGGTTCTATGTCAGTTACTGATTACGAGCAAAAATTTGTTAGACTTAGTAGATACGCTCGGGAATGTGTTTCGTCCGAGGCTGTCATGTGTAAACGCTTCGAAGATGGGCTGAATGAAGATATAAAAATGTTCGTTGGCATTCTTGAAATATGAGAGTTCGTAGTACTTGTCGAGCGAGCTTGTAAAGCCGAAGAGCTTAGAAAGGAAAAACAAAAAGTTGATGTGGGAACTGGGGAGTTTCATAAAAGATCCTCGGGAAAATCTCTTCAACAGGCATCGAAGAAATTTCGAGATGATGTGGGCCGGTCTAGAGGCACTTCGGGCCTTTTTAGACGAGATCGTGATCGACCCCCTGTGGGTACACGAGGCACTTCGGTCGCCAGTGTTGGGAATGAACGTCGAGACAGAACGGAATGTCGACATTGCAGTAAATGGCATTCGGGGAGTTGTAGATTCCATGACCGCTCCTGTTACAAGTGCGGATCAGTGGACCACTTCATTAAAGATTGCCCGAGGCTGTCTGAACAGAATGTAAATCAGAGTGGGAAACCGGGTGCTACCACTGCTCGAGGTAGACCATCTGGAAATACGGGCAATGCTAGTGGTGGTCAGAGAGGATCTAGAGATGCTACGACCAGATCCGAGGCTCGTGCACCTGCTAGAGCATATGCTATACGTGCCCGCGAGGATGCTTCTTCGCCTGATGTTATTACCGGTACTTTTACTCTCTTTGATACTAATGTAATTGCTTTGATTGACCCCGGTTCTACTCATTCTTACATATGTGAAACCTTAGCATCCAGTAAGACTTTACCTATTGAGTCTACTGAGTTTGTAATTCGGGTGTCAAATCCCTTGGGTCGTTACGTGCTTGTCGACAAAGTGTGTAAGAAATGTCCCCTAGCAATTCGAGGTTCCTGTTTTCCGGCGGACTTGATGCTTTTGCCGTTTGATGAATTTGATGTTATTCTCGGGTTGGATTGGTTGACCGTGCATGATGCGGTTGTGAATTGCAAAAGCAAGACTATTGATTTGAGGTGCGCAAATAACGAAGTAATCCGAGTTGAGTCTACGGACTTGGATGGGTTGCCAGCTGTAATATCCTCAATGTTGGCCCAGAAATATGTAAGAAAAGGGTGCGAAGCATACCTTGCGTATGTACTGGATGACCAAGAATTAGAAAGGAAACCTGAATCTGTGCCGGTGGTTTGTGAATACCCGGATGTTTTTCCTGAAGAATTGCCGGGTTTACCACCTGTTCGGGAGATAGAGTTTGGTATTGAGCTTGTACCTGGGACTACGCCGATTTCGATAGCTCCGTATCGTATGGCACCAGCTGAGTTAAAAGAGTTGAAAGCTCAGCTGCAAGAATTGACGGATAGAGGTTTCGCTCGGCCAAGTTTCTCACCTTGGGGTGCACCAGTATTGTTCGTGAAAAAGAAGGACGGAACCATGAGGTTGTGCATTGACTATCGTCAACTGAATAAAGTGACGATAAAGAATAAATATCCATTACCGCGTATTGATGATTTGTTTGATCAACTAAAGGGGGCCTCAGTGTTCTCAAAAATAGATTTGAGATCGGGTTATTATCAGTTGCGGATTCGAGATTCGGACGTACCCAAAACTGCTTTCAGAACGAGGTACGGACACTACGAATTCTTAGTGATGCCGTTTGGGCTCACTAATGCCCCTGCAGTATTTATGGATTTGATGAATCGGATCTTCAGACCATATTTGGATCGGTTCGTAGTTGTGTTCACTGATGACATCTTGGTCTATTCAAGAGATGAGACCGAACATGCTGAGCACCTGAGACTAGTGTTGCAAATTTTACGGGATAAGCAGTTATATGCTAAGTTCAGTAAGTGTGAGTTCTGGTTAAGAGAGGTTAGCTTCTTGGGTCATGTGGTATCCGCATCGGGTATTCGAGTTGACCCGAACAAAATTTCAGTCATACTTAACTGGAAACCTCCGAGAAATATTACTGAGGTTCGGAGCTTTTTGGGGCTCGCCGGTTATTACCGACGATTTGTCAAAGGTTTCTCGATGATAGCCACACCAATGACGAAGCTACTTCAAAAGGATGTTAAGTTCGAATGGACGGAGAAGTGTCAGAAAAGTTTCGATCAACTGAAAACTCATTTGACTGAAGCTCCAATTCTAGTGCAACCCGATTTAGGCAAGGAGTTTGTCATTTATAGTGACGCATCCCTACTTGGGTTGGGTTGCGTGTTGATGCAAGAAGGTCGAGTGGTGGCCTATGCGTCGAGACAATTAAAGCCACATGAGAAAAATTATCCGACCCATGATCTCGAACTAGCTGCCATCGTATTTGCTTTAAAAATATGGCGACATTACTTATTTGGTGAAAAGTGCCATGTATTTTCGGATCACAAAAGTCTCAAATATTTGATGACTCAGAGAGACTTAAATCTGCGACAAAGACGTTGGCTTGAGTTGTTGAAAGATTACGAGCTTGTCATTGATTACCACCCGGGAAAGGCTAATGTGGTTGCGGACGCCTTAAGCCGGAAATCATTGTTTGCTTTACGAGCGATGAATGTACACTTGTCTGTTCTACCCGACAATGTTTTAGTAGCTGAATTAAAAGCCAAACCATTATTGATTCATCAAATTCGTGAAGCCCAGAAAGTTGATGATGAATTGGTTGCAAAACGGGCTGAGTGTGTTTCGAACAAGGAATCGGAGTTTCAAATTGATGGTGATGATTGTTTGAGGTTCAGAAGTCGTTTATGTGTTCCAAGGAATTCGGAACTCATTTCGATGATTCTGAACGAAGCCCATTGTAGCTGAATGTCAATTCACCCGGGGAGTACAAAAATGTACAACGATTTGAAACATCGGTTTTGGTGGCATGGTATGAAACGAGACATCTCCGACTTTGTTTCGAGATGTTTAATATGTCAACAAGTGAAAGCGGAACATCAAGTGCCTTCAGGACTACTTCAGCCGATCATGATACCCGAGTGGAAATGGGATCAAGTCACAATGGACCTTGTGTCCGGACTGCCATTGTCAGCAAGTAAGAAAGATGCGATTTGGGTTGTTGTCGATAGACTAACTAAGTCGGCTCACTTTATCCCGGTGCGTACGGATTTTTCATTGGATAAACTAGCTGAATTGTATGTTTCTCAGATTGTGAGATTACACGGGGTACCGATTTCTATTGTGTCGGATAGAGATCAGAGATTCACCTCGCGATTTTGGAAGAAATTGCAGGAAGCTTTGGGTACCAAGCTGCATTTTAGCACCGCTTTTCATCCACAAACCGATGGTCAATCCGAGCGGATAATTCAGATACTTGAGGATATGTTGAGATGTTGCATCCTCGAGTTCAGTAGTTCATGGGAACAGTATTTACCTTTGATTGAATTCGCTTACAACAATAGTTTTCAATCAAGTATTAAGATGGCACCTTACGAGGCTTTGTACGGTCGTAAATGCCGTACACCATTGTTTTGGACCGAGCTCGGTGAAAGTAAAATTTTCGAAGTTGATTTGATTAAAGATGCCGAGCAGAAAGTAAAGGTAATCCGTGAAAGTCTGAAGGTAGCCACAGATCGTCAAAAGTCGTATGCGGATTTGAAAAGAAAAGACATTGAATATCAGGTTGGAGATAAAGTGTTTCTTAAAGTTTCGCCTTGGAAAAAGGTACTCAGATTCGGCCGTAAGGGTAAATTGAGTCCGAGGTTCATTGGGCCGTATGAAATATCCGAAAGAATTGGTCCAGTGGCATATAGATTGATTTTACCCCCTGAACTTGAAAGGATTCACAACGTTTTTCATGTTTCGATGCTTCGACGTTATAGATCCGATCCGTCACATGTGATTAATCCCTCGGAAGTTGAAATTCAATCTGACTTGAGTTATGAAGAAGAACCGATTCGTATCCTAGCTCGTGAAGTGAAAGAGTTGCGAAACAGAAGGGTTCCGTTAGTTAAGGTGTTATGGCTCAAACACGGGATCGAGGAAGCTACTTGGGAAACTGAGAGCTCGATGAAAGAACGATACCCAAACCTATTCACCGGTAAGATTTTCGGGGACGAAAATTTCTTAAGTGGGGGAGAGTTGTTGTAACACCCCGAACCCGAGGCCGTCGCCGGAGTCGAACACGAGGTGTTAACAGACTTCAACCCACTTAAAAAAAATTTTCCAGACAAGCTGCCAGTCTGCGTACTAGTCGCTAAAAAAATCATATCTCGAGTTCTGAAACTCGAAATCCAGTTCCGTAAATTTTCCCTGAAAATAGACTCATATGCCCGTCTACACATTTTTTTCTAGAATTTTTGGTCGGACCAATTAGTACAGTTTATTAGTCAAATTCTCCCATGTTACAGGGATCGACTACATTGACCTTTGTGCATTACGACTTGGATATCTCCCTGCACAGAGTTTCAACACTGATGCCGTTTGTTTCTATAGAAACTAGACTCAGAGAGGAATCTATACATATATGGTATGACTCCTAATTATCTCTGGTTGATTTATAATGAATTTCCAAAGTCGGAACAGGGAATCCAGAAACCGTTCTGGCCCTGTCTCACGAGAACCTGAATATCTCTTAACATACTGTCCATATGATCTTTTCGTTGCTTTTATATGAAAATAGACTCATCGAGCTTCGAATAAATAATTTATTCATCAATTAATTCCACTCCTACTATTTTTTAGTGATTTTTCAATCTCATGTCACTGCTGCTGCCAGCATCTGTTACGAAAGTAACTAGGTCCATTTCATGCCTACTCCTTGATCCAACTCAATCGAACATTCATGCCATTTTCGCATGGCTTAAAGTTTACATACTAAAGTTCAAACACAACATAATAGCCTATACATGCCGAAATATTCTCCTAAGCCGACTAAGAAGAAAGTACCAAAACTTGCTATCCGGTGTGATGACTTCGATGACGGCCCGACCACGCAAAAAGAGATGTGTCCAAGAAACCTAGAATAGGTGACAAGGAAACACCGAGTGAGTTTATAACTCAGTAAGTCATAAGCTATGCACTACCATCCATCAATAACATTATCACAAGAGAAAACAAAATGGAACGAGGCTAATTACTCCATCCATTCCGAACCATACCATAGTTCCTCCGACCTATCGGTTTAATTTCATACCAATTTATGCATTCACAATCCACATACTCATCAATAGGATATTCGAGGCATTTTCATAAATCATTTTATTTTCGTTACAAACATACAACTAAACGGCCTTTCACCCATTCTACGATAAATTTCATGTACGTGACTTCAAGTATATTTGTCACATAGGTTCAAACTTACCAAGCTCAACACCAAGTATAGACATAGCACCTATTAGCCATGAACTCAAGACACTTACCCGATCCGCTGTCCGTGATCGACTCAATAGGGTCGCACACTTAGTGTCCATAATGATTCAAGAATATATATTAAGTCCGCACACTCAGTGCTATATAATCAACTCGCACACTTAGTGCTACATAATCAAACTCGCACACTTAGTGCTACATAGTCAACTCGCACACTTAGTGCTACATAGTCAAACTCGCACACTTAGTGCTACATAGTCAATTCGCACACTTAGTGCTGCACAATTTAAACCCGCACACGTAGCGTCAATCTCGTGGTCATAAATGTTTATACTCGCACATTTAGTGCCGAGATCAACAACTCAATACATCTCACCTCTTTTCTTTTCATTCAACACTTTCATCATCACATACGTACATGCATATATATATTTATTCATTCCATTCAGCATCATTACATAAACGTTATGACCATTTGAATTAATACCAACTATATGCTTAATGACTTACCTCGTGTTGGGTAAGACGGTTCCAACTCCGCTACTCGATGACCTTTTCTTTGCCTTTGCTCGATTCACCTCCTTTAACTCCTTGAGCTTAATCAATAATTTAACTAGTTTAACCACCTTGCTAAATATTTACAATCCAATTTCACATGTATATGTATGTTAGTATATTCGGCTAATAACCTCATGCAACTACCATATCATCAAAAATCTAATCACACATGCACATGCATTAGGTAAGTTACCTTTGCTAATTTTAAACCCAACATCACACAAGCTCTCAAGTGATGGCCGAATGCTTCTTTTGTTACCCAACTAATCATTCGACAATTTCATCCCCTTTACCACCCTTTTATGCCTAATTATCTAAATCAAGATAAGATCATCAACATGCCTAACCATAGCCGAATGTGCAACATTAATCTATCACCTCTATCTCTTAAATACTATCAAGTTCATTTACTTCTAATTTCTTAAGTTCAACATCTTAATGCCCATTATAGCCACTCCCATAATCTAAATTTAAAAATCGGCAACACCCACATTTCAACTATCTTAGCCGAATACTCCTCAACACTTAGACTAAAGTATGCACATTAAACTTAATACAACTTTCATTATTCCTTTCACCCTCAAACATAATTTATAAATCTTGCCCTTCCTTCCATGTTTCGGTCAATTATTCAAATTACCTCATAACATGAACATTCTTTTCAACTAATCTAGCATGACTCATTCGGCCTTAACAAAGAACCACTTTTCATACAAGGACAAAAATAAATCAAATGAACCTCCCATTTAAACCCCATTCTATCTTCTACTTACTCAATAATACATGTTTCTTAGTTCATATTCATCTATAACCATTTCAAATCACATACTACAAAACATCATCAATTTGGCATATAAGAACATAACCAAAGGTTTCTTGCAACACAACTCAAAAATCAACACATGGGTCATGTTATGAGCATCAAAACAACTCAACTTCACAAAAAATGCCAAAAGAACCACATGATATCATACCTTAATCTATAAACTCACTTGGCCGAATGTCCTAGCTTCCATTTTTCTTTTCTTTTCCTTATGGTTTCGGCAAGATGATAGAAAAGATGATGGAACTTTGTTTTTATCACCACTTACTAATATAAATTTATTATACATAATTCCCACCAAATATAAAAAATGAAGACAAGGGAACACCATAATGCATGCGTATGTTGGCCGGCCATTCACATTCAAAAATGGTCTATTTGACATGCAAGTCCACTCTTTTTGGTACATGCACTAATAGACCATTGTAAATTGGACTATCATATTTTCACCATGTCTCAAATCGATCCCTATTAACAATTTCTCATGCAATTGGTAAAATTAGGGAATGAAACTTCCACATACTCATGTTCACACATAATAAGCATAGAATATAGCAATTAATTATTTTACGACTCGGTCTTGTGGTCCCGAAACCACTTTCCGACTAGGGTCACATTAGGGCTGTCACAGTTGTGACAGCCCAAAACTGACCCTAGTCGGGAAGTGGTTTCGGGACTGCTAAACCGAGTCACCGAAATGTTTGAATGTGATATTGTTGTCTAAAATATGTGATTATGAATGTGTGGAAAATTTCAAGCTTCGATTTAGTCAATTGCATGTGAATTTAGTCCATAGGACTTATGTGAGAAAGTTTTAAAAATGTGATAGGGTAATTTATAAGGACCAATTTAAGCAAGGAGTGAAAATATTGGCTTTGCATGTCAAATACCCCTTTTTTATACATAGTGGCCGGCCATGATGGAGCATATATTAGACTATGTGGTAAATTTCCATGAAGTGGACATTATTTTAAGTAAAAGAAAAGAAATGATAAAAGAAATATTAAGGATACTAAAAGAAAAAAAAGAAGGAGGGAGGTTATCACCTTGTTCATCTTGGCCGGTTGTAGAGAGGAAGAGAGGAGGGTAGCATTCGGTCATTTGAAACCTAAGGAAGGTTAGTCTTTTGTTTGGTTTTTGATAATTTTCACATTTTTGATATCATTGCTTTGTGTTCTTTAAACCCCATGGTTCAATTTTGTGAATTGATGATGATTTTGTGTTTTGCCATTGATGAGTGCTTGAGCTTTTTGATAGTTGTTGATGAAAAATGAAAGATATGTTAAAGATTAATATGTTTTGTGTTGAAGTTTTTGGTGATTTTGAGTAGTTAGGGCTAAATTACAAAAATAAATTTTTGAAGGACTCAAAGGTGAAATAAATGAAATGTATGGACTTATATGGGTACTAGGAAGATTCGGCCCTTAAGGAGTGTGACCAAATTTTGAGTATTTTGTGTTTTGTGGAATAAAGACTAAATTGTGAAAGTGCGAAATATTAGGGGTAAAAATGTAATTTACCCATTTATGCGTTATTAGACTAAATTGAATGAAAATATGTTAAAACGAGATTTATTTGAATATGTTAAGATCAAGAAACCAAGAAATTGGATTTAGATCGGGGAAAATCGAAAGTAGTTGAATAGCCGATCAATTAGTCGACGACATCCGAAGAAAGTTATAAGCAATTAGATATTAAAATTTCGGAATAAATGTTAGTTATATATGCTGAAATGGAAATATGATAAATGTATATATAGCTGAATATGATATGTGTGAATTATATGTTAAATTAAGGCTTGGTAAGCTAGCTATTAAGGTGAAATGCTAATGTTAGTATTTGATTTGGTAATAATCTATTTGGGGACAGCAGCAGTAAGGTGATTTTGGAAAATCGCCATAATTTTAGGAGTTGAATTAGAGGCTGAGTGAATTATGTCATTAAAGCTTGAAGAGTCTATTTTCTTACAAAAGAAACTATAAAACAAAAGAGTTACCGATCTTGAGATATTTGAAGTATTGTGGGGCTGAGTCAAAATGACTACTGGATTCCCTGTTCTGTTTTTAGAAAATCATTATAAATTGTACAAAAATGATTATAAGATAAAATTTATATGCTTAGACTCCTTAATGAGTCTAGTTTCAAATGAGATCAAATACAACACATTTTGAATTCTGTAAAATGAGAAACTGGATTCGTAGTGAAGAGTGGTCAGAATAGTCAAACAGTGAAACAGGGGAAACTTTAAGAAAAATCTGGTATTGATTGGCCAAGCCTAAAATTCTGAAAATTTTATGGATGGAAGATATACGAGTCTATATTCAGGGAAAATTAACAGCAAGTGATTTGGAGTTTAGTAGCTCCAGTTATAAATAATTTAGTAACTACTGCTCAGGAAAACAGCTCGTAGTGAATATGTGATTTTGTTGTAAACATTAATGAAAATTTGCCAATGAATTATTTATTGATTATTATAAAGCTTACTATAATCTATGTGTGTGAAAGTCGGATCAATATATATATTATTCTGAAAGTAATACTTGAATAGTCGATTAATGACTATTTTAAATTTTGTTGAACTTAAGCTCAAGAGCAAAGGGGAACTAGATCCGATAAAGGGAAGGAAAAAGTAATTGAATAGCCATTGAAGTCGTTCGACGACATCTGAGGTAAGTCTTCGAGTAATGACCCTACTTGAATTATATTGAAATGATTAGTCATACTATGACGGATAGTCGAATGTGCTTAGAGACTATGTTATAAAGCCAATTGAAATCATGCTCTTTGTGTGTGGCTATTGAGCCGAAATTTGAAAGGTTTAATAAATGTTTTGTGTTTGAGCCCTAGTAACGAAGAAATGATATGGATGTGTTATGATTATTGATATATGTGTGCATGAGCATTGGAATATATCCGGGCTAAGACCCGAAGGCAATTACGCAAGTTGATATGTCCGGGATATGACCCGAAGGCAATTATGCGAGTTGATATATCCGGGCTAAGACCCGAAGGCAATTATGCAAGTTGATATATCCGGGCTAAGACCCGAAGGCAATTATGCAAGTTGATATGTCCGGGTTAAGACCCGAAGGCAAATGTGTTTGCAGCTATATCCGGTTAAATACCGAAGAGACTTGGGTTTGAATGTGAGCGCTTGGTGCTGTAATAAATTCTATTAATACGCTCGACTAAACCGAACGATAAGGTATGTTTGCATGTGCTTCAGAAAAGTCGATTAGTTTTAAATAGTCTTCGTGAAATCGACTAATGAATTTTCGGCTTTTAGAAAGGTTGATACCTTGTGTATATATGTTGATGAAGTGTGAAGTAAGTATGATTATGAGAATGTGTGTTAATAAAGTGACTTAGTTAGCTATGTGAATGTAATACTTTAGTCAAAGCCGATTTCATTACTTGAAACTTACTAAGCTTAAAATGCTTACCCGGTTGCTTTGGCTCTCTGTTTTATAGATTTTGTTCGTTAGCTATCGGATTCGGGATCAGCGAAGTCGAAGTCATCCACACTATCAAAGCTCTTTTGGTACTCTTTTAGTTGAACTCTGGATATGGCATGTATAGGACTACCCCCTGTTGTTTAAGTACTTTTTGTGATGTATGTGTGTAAAGCCATGCGAAAATGGCTCGTAGAAGTGGAGTATGGCATTAGACCATTTGTGTTTATGTATGAATATATGGTTTCACGATGTGACTATGGTTTGGAATGGAAGTTTTGGGCAAATGATCAGCCATTGGAATGGCTAAATATGATCATATGTGGACCTATGTATGACAAAACCCTAGTTGGTCCATGGTAAGCACGAAATAGGTAAAGTTTACCTTGAAAACAGATGCTGACAGCAGCAGTGGTGTGGATTTGAAAAATCAAAAAAATTTGTAGGAATGGAATTAAATAGTGAATAAATTATGTAATCGAACCTTGATGAATCTATTTTCATATGAAAGTAACGAAACAATCATATGAACAGTATATTAAGAGATATTAAAGTTCTTGTGAAACAGGGCCAGAACAGTTTCTGGATCTCCTGTTTCGATTTTGAAAATTTACCTTAAATTAACCAGAGATAATTAGGAGTCATACCATATATGTATAGATTCCTCTCTGAGTCTAGTTTCTATAGAAACAAACGGCATCAGTATTGGAGCCCTGTACAAGGAGATATCCAAGTCGTAATGCGCAAAGGTCAGGGTAGTCGATCCCTGTAACATGAGAGAATTTGACTAATAAACTGTACTAATTGGCCCGACCAAAAATTCTAGAAAAAAATATGTAGATGGGCATGTGAGTCTAGTTTCAGGGAAAAATCACGAAACTGATTTTCGAGTTGTGAAACTCAAGATATGATTTTTAAAGAGACTATTACGCAGATTGGCAGTGTCTGGAAAATTTTTAAAAGTCTGTTAACACCTCGTGTTCGACTCCAGTGACGGTCTCGGGTTCGGGGTGTTACAATTGATTGGTATCAGAGCTACGGTTTAGTCGATTCTAGGACTACCGTAATGCGTTGGGTCTAGCTATACATGCCATTTTATGTGATTATTTGATAGTGTGGATATTTCTGACATTTGCAAATGTGTTTATTTATAGTAATGGATCCCGATCCCGACCGAGCGGTAGCTGATGATCTTGAGAGTGTAGCGCCTGCTCCCGCACAAGGGACAGCGCCGACGGACTCTCAACCTAATGCTAGTAACCCGAATGATGAAGCTAGACAAGCTTTCTATAGCGTGATGAATGATTGGTTCAACCAATACATTCGAACTAATACGGCTGTTCCACAACCTCCATTCCCGACAAACAACACCCCCGCACCTACAATACCTCTGGTAACTGACCAAATAAGGTCAAATAAGCCCCCAGTTGACAGAATCCGAAAACATGGGGCTACTGAATTTAAAGCTACGGATAGCGACGATGCCGAGCAAGCTGAATTTTGGTTGGACAACACTATCCGGGTACTCGATGAGCTATCTTGTACACCCGATGAATGCCTAAAGTGTGCTATCTCCTTGCTACGTGATTCTGCCTACTATTGGTGGAGTACTCTGACTTCTGTTGTGCCCCGGGAGCAAGTAACTTGGGAGTTTTTCCAAACTAAGTTTCAGAAAAAGTATATCAATCAGAGATTTGTTGATCAAAAACGGAAGGAATTTCTTGAGCTTAAGCAAGGTTCTATGTCAGTTACTGATTACGAGCGAAAATTTGTTAGACTTAGTAGATACGCTCGGGAATGTGTTTCGTCCGAGGCTGTCATGTGTAAACGCTTCGAAGATGGGCTGAATGAAGATATAAAAATGTTCGTTGGCATTCTTGAAATACGAGAGTTAGTACTTGTCGAGCGAGCTTGTAAAGCCGAAGAGCTTAGAAAGGAAAAACAAAAAGTTGATGTGGGAACTGGGGAGTTTCGTAAAAGATCCTCGGGAAAGTCTCTTCAACAGGCATCGAAGAAATTTTGAGATGATGTGGGCCGGTCTAGAGGCACTTCGGGCCTTTTTAGACGAGATCGTGATCGACCCCCTGTGGGTACACGAGGCACTTCGGTCGCCAGTGTTGGGAATGAACGTTGAGACAGAACGGAATGTCAACATTGCGGTAAATGGCATTCGGGGAGTTGTAGATTCCATGACCGCTCCTGTTACAAGTGCGGATCAGTGGACCACTTCATTAAAGATTGCCCGAGGCTGTCTAAACAGAATGTAAATCAGAGTGGGAAACCGGGTGCTACCACTGCTCGAGTTAGACCATCTAGAAATACGGGCAATGCTAGTGGTGGTCAGAGAGGATCTAGAGATGCTACGACCAGATCCGAGGCTCGTGCACCTGCTAGAGCATATGCTATACGTGCCCGCGAGGATGCTTCTTCGCCTGATGTTATTACCGGTACTTTTACTCTCTTTGATACTAATGTAATTGCTTTGATTGACCCCGGTTCTACTCATTCTTACATATGTGAAACCTTAGCATCCAGTAAGACTTTACCTATTGAGTCTACTGAGTTTGTAATTCGGGTGTCAAATCCCTTGGGTCGTTACGTGCTTGTCGACAAAGTGTGTAAGAAATGTCCCCTAGCAATTCGAGGTTCCTGTTTTCCGGCGGACTTGATGCTTTTGCCGTTTGATGAATTTGATGTTATTCTCGGGTTGGATTGGTTGACCGTGCATGATGCGGTTGTGAATTGCAAAAGCAAGACTATTGATTTGAGGTGCGCAAATAACGAAGTAATCCGAGTTGAGTCTACGGACTTGGATGGGTTGCCAGCTGTAATATCCTCAATGTTGGCCCAGAAATATGTAAGAAAAGGGTGCGAAGCATACCTTGCGTATGTACTGGATGACCAAGAATTAGAAAGGAAACCTGAATCTGTGCCGGTGGTTTGTGAATACCCGGATGTTTTTCCTGAAGAATTGCCGGGTTTACCACCTGTTCGGGAGATAGAGTTTGGTATTGAGCTTGTACCTGGGACTACGCCGATTTCGATAGCTCCGTATCGTATGGCACCAACTGAGTTAAAAGAGTTGAAAGCTCAGCTGCAAGAATTGACGGATAGAGGTTTCGCTCGGCCAAGTTTCTCACCTTGGGGTGCACCAGTATTGTTCGTGAAAAGAAGGACGGAACCATGAGGTTGTGCATTGACTATCGTCAACTGAATAAAGTGACGATAAAGAATAAATATCCATTACCGCGTATTGATGATTTGTTTGATCAACTAAAGGGGCCTCAGTGTTCTCAAAAATAGATTTGAGATCGGGTTATTATCAGTTGCGGATTCGAGATTCGGACGTACCCAAAACTGCTTTCAGAACGAGGTACGGACACTACGAATTCTTAGTGATGCCGTTTGGGCTCACTAATGCCCCTGCAGTATTTATGGATTTGATGAATCGGATCTTCAGACCATATTTGGATCGGTTCGTAGTTGTGTTCATTGATGACATCTTGGTCTATTCAAGAGATGAGACCGAACATGCTGAGCACCTGAGACTAGTGTTGCAAATTTTACGGGATAAGCAGTTATATGCTAAGTTCAGTAAGTGTGAGTTCTGGTTAAGAGAGGTTAGCTTCTTGGGTCATGTGGTATCCGCATCGGGTATTTGAGTTGACCCGAACAAAATTTCAGCCATACTTAACTGGAAACCTCCGAGAAATATTACTGAGGTTCGGAGCTTTTTGGGGCTCGCCGGTTATTACCGATGATTTGTCAAAGGTTTCTCGATGATAGCCACACCAATGACGAAGCTACTTCAAAAGGATGTTAAGTTCGAATGGACGGAGAAGTGTCAGAAAAGTTTCGATCAACTGAAATCTCATTTGACTGAAGCTCCAATTCTAGTGCAACCCGATTCAAGCAAGGAGTTTGTCATTTATAGTGACGCATCCCTACTTGGGTTGGGTTGCATGTTGATGCAAGAAGGTCGAGTGGTGGCCTATGCGTCGAGACAATTAAAGCCACATGAGAAAAATTATCCGACCCATGATCTCGAACTAGCTGCCATCGTATTTGCTTTAAAAATATGGCGACATTACTTATTTGGTGAAAAGTGCCATGTATTTTCGGATCACAAAAGTCTCAAATATTTGATGACTCAGAGAGACTTAAATCTGCGACAAAGATGTTGGCTTGAGTTGTTGAAAGATTACGAGCTTGTCATTGATTACCACCCGGGAAAGGCTAATGTGGTTGCAGACGCCTTAAGCCAGAAATCATTGTTTGCTTTACAAGCGATGAATGTACACTTGTCTGTTCTACCCGACAATGTGTTAGTAGCTGAATTAAAAGCCAAACCATTATTGATTCATCAAATTCGTGAAGCCCAGAAAGTTGATGATGAATTGGTTGCAAAACGGGCTGAGTGTGTTTCGAACAAGGAATCGGAGTTTCAAATTGATGGTGATGATTGTTTGAGGTTCAGAAGTCGTTTATGTGTTCCAAGGAATTCAGAACTCATTTCGATGATTCTGAACGAAGCCCATTGTAGCCGAATGTCAATTCACCCGGGGAGTACAAAAATGTACAACGATTTGAAACATCGGTTTTGGTGGCATGGTATGAAACGAGACATCTCCGACTTTGTTTCGAGATGTTTAATATGTCAACAAGTGAAAGCGGAACATCAAGTGCCTTCAGGACTACTTCAGCCGATCATGATACCCGAGTGGAAATGGGATCGAGTCACAATGGACCTTGTGTCCGGACTGCCATTGTCAGCAAGTAAGAAAGATGCGATTTGGGTTGTTGTCGATAGACTAACTAAGTCGGCTCACTTTATCCCCGTGCATACGGATTTTTCATTGGATAAACTAGCTGAATTGTATGTTTCTCAGATTGTGAGATTACACGGGGTACCGATTTCTATTGTGTCGGATAGAGATTGTTACAAATTCTCTACCTCTTAGAAAATTTTATCCTCGAAATTGTTACTTGAAAATTAAGTCAAACATTATAATTTCATTGATTCCTCAGTTTCCCAGGTAGCCTCTTCAGCACTATGTCGGTTCCACATAATTTTCATCAACAATACTCGTTTATTCTGAAGTTTTTTGACCTCACAACCCAAAATTTTCACTGGTTCTTCACAATAAGTCAAATCTGACTGTAATTCAACTTTACTGTGATGAATCACGTGTGAAGGATCAAATCTATACCTTCTTAGCCTTGAAACATGAAATACATTTTGAATTTTCTCAATTTCGGAAGGTAAAGCTAATATGTAAGCTACAGGGCCAACTCTTTCAATAATCCCGTACACTCCGATATATCTCAGACTCAACTTTCCCTTCCTACCAAAATATAGTACTTTCTTCCACGGAGAAACTGTTAAGAACAATCGATCACCAACAGCAAACTCAATATCTCTTTTTTTTTTCAAATCCGCATATGATTTTTGACGATCAAATGCAGTTTTCAAGCTATCTCGAATAATTTAAACCTTAGCTTCAGTTTCTTAAATCAAATCAATCATCACCAATTTAGCTTCGCTTAACTCAGATCAATACAACAACATTTTACATTTTCTTTCGTATAAAGCTTCAAATGGTGTCGTTCTTATACTAGACTGATAACTGTTATTATAATCGAATTCAGCTAACAGTAAACACTTTTCCCAACTACCTTCAAACTTGAACATACAACATTGTAACATGTCTTCTAGAATTTGTATTACTCGTTCTGATTGCCCATCCATCTGAGGATGAAATGCTGTAATGCCCCGATTTTTGGGCCTAGAAGTACTAGGCCTTAAGTCTGGGTTCGGGTAGGAGACGGCCCGAATAAATAGGATGATTTAATTTTTATTATTATTATTTAGTATGTTTAGTTAGTAATTAAATAAATTATGAGGGATTTATAGTGTGGGAAAAGTCCTAGGCTCAACCCAAGGCTCTGGCAAAAATTTGAGCATTTTTTTATTCTTAAAGAGATCTGGGCAGTAGGCCTTATAAGTGGTTTGGGCTGGGATTGGACACAAATGAAGTGCCTGGCCTAGTGGCTAGGGGCGCTAGGCAGCAGGAAGGGAGGATGGGGTTCGAGGCACGGCGCGCGTAACGTTTGTGTGTTTAGTAATCAGGTAGCGTAAAGATAGGCCTTAAAGGAAGTTACGAAGGAAGTTTGACACAAAGAGCGTCCTTGGCGCAGTGGTAGCTGCGAGCTAAGGAGACCCAGTGGTCGCGAGTTCGAATGCCAGGGGCAGCGAAACTTGTTTTATTTTTTTAAGTAGCCCATGACTAAAGCGAATTAGGCTTATAAGTAAACGCAGTTGTATTATAACAAACGAGAGGTTGTGTCATAGCGGCAAGCTGGGTTTTCTGGAGGTCGCAGGTTCGAGTGGCAGAGAAGGCAAATTTCTCGTTTATTTTTAAGCGGACCGTAGCTGCAACAGGTAAGGGTTATAATTAATTGTGACCCAATAATAGTAAAGAAAGAAGGGTGGTGCAGTGGCCAGCAGCACAGGCGAAGGCACAAGTATGGGTTTGATCAGGACTCTCTTGGCAGCGTGCTGAAGCAATGCAAGGAGTGGATAAGGATGCTGCTAATCGGTGGAAGGAGTTTGAGTGAAATTCAAACTTTGCTACGGGCTAAATTCAAGGGATTTGAATTAGAGGGAGTGGTGTACCGAAAGTAGGACTTTGGAGTTGGATATTCGGCTAGGAGAGGTTGGTGTAGCAAATTAGCATTTTTAGTTTGTAGGGGGTACCGATTGTTTAGTTGTCGAATAGGTGTAGGTTCTTGGGCTGAATTCTGTTGGTTGCTTTCATTCTTTTATTTTGTCGTTTTACCTAAAGCCGAATTCATTCTTCTTCTTTTCTCTCTTTCTTTTTCTCATCTCTTCCTTCCTTGATTTCCTTCAAAGCTAAATCTCTACTGTTATCTCCTCTCTTCTATTTACTTTTCTCTTCCTCTCCTCTTCATCCATATCTCTCACATCTTGTTAGCCAAATTTCTTTGTGGCCGAATCCTCTATTCTTTCCTTAAAAGCCGAAACCTTTATAAGTCATAGTAATTCGAGAAATAATATCTAGTTCTATTCTCTACTCGCATTTTAAGATTGGATTAACTGTGGATCTGAAATTGGGGAAGTGTTGGAAACGCTCTTGACAAGTACATCATTGGTGGTAAGTACTCGGAATCTTGTTTCCATTCTTTATTTTGGGATTTAAAGAAAAGCCGAAAACCCCTATATGCAAAGGGTGCTTGTCGACTAAACTAAAAGGGTTTAGTGGTATTATTTGATTTGTTTTGCTCTAGTGTGGATTAAAGGCTACTGATCGAGGGCTTGGATAATTGGAACAACTAGATTTAGATCTAGTCCATATTCCGGCAAAGGTAAGAACTTTAGTGTCTAAGGTGTTAATGGTTGATTATTGGTAAGGGGATTTGTATATAAGTTGTTATGGATTCATAGTTTAACGTGTTAGTAACTGATTGTAGGCAACTCTGTGTGGAACTCGTCAACGTTTCGTTGAAAAACAGGTGTGTAAACGACACCCATTAATAGACTAGATCGGTAAAAGTCGAAAGCCGAAATACCGAAAAGCCGGCATTTCAAGAACTTACAAGCGTGCGAGCGCTCGTGGGATTGTTTGTATTGATAATTTTGGTATCTTTAACGGTAGGATTACAAAGTGCGCAATTTCATGCACCTCGATGAATTTGGGCTTCGATGGGCCGAAATTGAGTAATGGGCAACGGGCCCATTTTGGTAAAAACGTCCGGTAAGTATTTTGAAGACATGTTAATAACTGTAATGAGCATGAAACCCTAAAAAGACTGATAAAATTACTGAAATACCTCTGTAAGGTAGAATTACCGTAATACCCTTAAAGGGGTAAGTTTACGATTACGCCCCTCGAGGGTAAATAACTGTTCTTACGCTATAATCTGACTGTCTTTCTGAAGCATGCCTTGTTAATTATAAATATATTCTACATACATGTCATACTGCATGGGGTTGGGTTTTGTTATTGAGGAAGAACTCGTTCTGGTGGCTGTGCCACATATTCTGATATAAGCAGCTTTGTTGCAAATTATAGTTAGTGCCGCAACTGGTGCTAACATTGTAAGTGTAGGGATGGCGTGGGTGATTTATTCCCCACATGAAGTGTAGGGATGGACGGAGGCAAGTGCAGGGTTGGATGGGGTTATCATGCATTAATCATATGAGACTGTTTTGTTATGGGCCAACTGTATTGAAATGGGCCCAACTGTGTTAATATAGGCAAGGCCCAATATATCTCGACTTGTAAAGGGATACGGCACAGATTAATATTGATATGGACTAAGGCCCAGTTAACTCTGATTTCTGAATAGGGCTTAGGCCCAGTAAAGCTTGAACTGATTTGGGCTCTGGTTGGGATACTTTACACACTAAGTTTTCCAAAGTCACCCCTTCCTTTTTACCTTTGCAGGTGAGCCTTAAACTGGGAACTTGGAGCTGGAGGGATTCAGAGTGGCCATGTGGACTGTTTAAAATAAGTGTTTATACCTTCACTTTTATTTTAGATTATTTCCTTTATGTTTTCGGGTTTTTAATTTGTAATAAGGCCACTCCTAAGTTTTATTAAATTTCTTTATTAATACTCATTTGAAACTGATAGAATTAGGCTGTGCGGGTTTTTGTAAAACTAAACAACGTTTTTAAACGAAACACTCGTAACAAATGGATATCAAAATGATGAACATGATCTAGTAAATAGGATGCTCACAAATTAACTGAAAGTTTTCTAATCAACTTAAATAACGTTTTCGCAAACCACACCTTAATCGCAGTAACTAAGGAATGTGACTAAAATTTTGTTGATGTGACACACCAGATTTGGCTGTAACGTCTAGACCGGGTTTGGGGTGTTACAAATGCGGTGCTAAAGTTGAGCTTAGTGCCTAAATCCTGGTGAAGTTTACTCTAAAACCTGGATGTAAATCGGAGATCACGATCAGAAATAATAGATGTTGGAACTCCGTGCAATCTCACAATTTTTGACACATACAAATCCTCTAACCTCTCAAGTGTGTAATCTGTTCTAATTGGAATAAAATGGACCGACTTAGTTAATTTGTCAACAATCACCCTGATTAAGTCCTTTTACGGGGTTACAGTCAAACCAACTACGAAATCCATCATGGTTCACTCCTGCTTCCGTTAAGGAATCATAACAGGTTATAGTAACCTAGTGGTACTTGATGCTTTGCTTTTACCTGCTGACAAATCAAACATTTGGCTACGAATTCACAAATCTCACGTTTCATACCTGGCCACAAGTACGTCTGTTTCAAATCATAATACATTTCTACGCTACCCGGGTGAATGGAATACGTTCTACTATGAGTCTTTGATAAAATATCATGTTTCAAATTTGAAATATTCGGAACACAAATTTTATTATGGTAACACAATATACCATTATCACAAATATTGTATTTAGTAGTCAAATTATCCCGAACCAAGCTTCGTTTCATTTTCAACTTCAGATCATCATTTTACAATTCCTGAATTCATTGTAAAAACAAGGGTTTAATTATTAATTTCAGTAATACAAAACCATCGGTATTCAAAGCCAAATGAGCATTCAACACTCGAAGTGCAAACAATGATGACTTTCTACTGACTGTATTCACAACCACAATAGCTTTTCCCAAATGCTAATCAATAACCAAATCATAATCTTTCAGTAGTTCTAACCAAAGTCATTGCCTCAGATTCAGATCCTTCTGGGTCATTAAGTATTTTAAGCTTTTGTGATCAGTATACACGTGGCATTTCTCACCGTATAAATAATACCTCCATATCTTCAAAGTAAAGACAATCGCTGCATAAGCTACTTTAATTGTCGAAATACATAAGCTACTACTTTCCCTGTTCCATTAACACACAACCTAAACCATTAAGAGATGCTTCACTATAAACAGCATATGCCGTTCCAGATTCAGGCTGAGTTAATACTGGAGCTTCTATTAACATGCTTTGTAGTTGATCAAAACTTTGTTGACATTTATTAGACCAAGCAAATTCGATGTTTTTTAGGTAATAACATGGTCATAGGTGAAGTAATGATCGAGAAATTTTTAATGAATCATTGATAGTATCTGGCTAATCCTAAGAAACTTTGGTCTTTACAAATGTTCTTTGAAATTTTCCATTCAAAAATTGTAGATACCTTTTCCATATCAACCCTAAATCCATCCACCGAAATAATGTCCTAAAAATCTACTTCTCGTAGCAAAAATTCACATTTACTAAATTTCGCATATAATTGTTTTTCACACAAAGTTTGCATTATAACTCTTACATGTTCAGCATGATTCGACTCGTTCAGTGAATAGATTAGAATGTCGTTAATGAATACCACAAAAAATTGATCTAAATATGGTTGAAACATTCGATTCATCAAATCCATGAATGCTGTAGGGGCGTTAGTCAAACCAAATGACATCACCAAAAATTCATAGTGACCATATCTAGTTCTAAATGCAGTTTTTGGAACATCTTACACTTTAACTCGCAGCTGATAATATTCAGATCTCAAGTCAATCTTTGAAACCACTGTAGCTTCTTTTAACTGATCTAAGACATCATCAATACGAGGTAACAGGTATTTATTCTTAATGGTGGCTCTATTCAACTGTTGATAATTTATACATAGTCTCATTGACCTATCTTTCTTTTTCACGAACAAAACTGAAGCACCACAAGGTGACACGCTCGGTCAAATAAATCTATGATCTAACAACTCTTACAACTATTTTTGTAACTCTTTCAGTTTTGTAGGTGCCATTTTGTATAGTGTTATTGAAATTGGAGTTGTTCCAGGAAGAAGTTCGATCACAAACTCTACTTCTCGAGTTGGTGAGGCAAATCCTTAGGAAAAACATCAGTATACTCTTTGACTATTGGTACTTGCTCAATTTTTGACTCAGCCACCTTTGAATCAAGAACGTAAGCTAAATAAGCTTCGTATCACTTTCTAATCAATCTTTGAGCCGACAGTGCTGAAATTACATTTGATATACAATCGACCTCATCTGCCCTAATACAAACAAATTCTTCATTTGGACGTTTCAAACTAACTTTGTTCTTTCGGCAACTCACTATGCATCATGCTTAGAAAACCAATCCATACTCAGAATGATATCAAAATCATCAAAAGGTAACAATATCAAATTAGCGAAAAAGTCATAACACTTAACTTTCAGTGGACATGTTTTACATATCTGATTAACTAAAACACATTGACCTAGTGGATTCGTAACTTTGACAGTATATTAAATGAATTCAATAGGTAATTTCTTTTTCTCTCCTAATGTAGTGCATATATACGGGTGAGTTGATCCAGGATCAACCAATCCATATACATTAATATCAAAGAGATAAAAAGTACCCACAAAAAGGTATAGGGCAGTAACCTTTTCACAAGCTCTAATTGCATAGGCTCTAGCTGGTGTTCTCGCTTTATACCATTCATTCATCTCAATATTATTCCCTCGACCAGGAGTAGTGTTGTTGGTGTATCCAAATAGTCTACATCTCTTAGAAGTTTCTTTAGGCTTGTTTGAATGATTACCAAAATCATTTTGTTTCTTCAGACAATCATGAAGAAAATGGTCAGTAGATCCACAGCAGAAACAAGCTCCCAAATTTGATTGACACTCATCAAAATGTCTTTTACTGCATTAATCACAACCAAGAATGATTCTCTCAACATTTTTTACACTTCCAACATTAGCCGCTAGAGAATTAACTGACTGGAATTGCTTTACTCGATTTCTCTCTACCAGCGAACTCTGACGGGGTAGCTGATCGACTTGTGTCATTTCTAAACTTCTTTGATGGAGACATTTGGGCAAACTTGAACAACACCCTTTTGTTAAAGTCTCGGTATTTCAAATCTAATTATTGTTTACTTTTGAAAATTTCTTCAATTTTCTAAGCCCATTATGAAAGTTCCACAAATTCCCATAACTTTAATGCTGTTACAGACACACGAATATCATCATTCAACCCGTCTTCAAATCTAATACACATTTCCTCCTCATTTGATACGATATTACAGGTATACTTACTTAGTTGTACAAATTCACGTTCATACTCAGCTACAGTCTAATTTCCTTATTTTAAATCAATAAATTCTTTCCTTTTCTTGTCAATAAATAATCGACAAACATACTTTTTCTTGAATTCAGTCTGAAAGAAATCCCAATTAATACGAAAACTTGACGTTATCTTGCTCAAAGTGTCCCACCATAAATACGCTTCATCTTTTAATAGCGACATAGCACATTTCAAACAATCTTTAGAAGTGCACATCAACTCTGCAAAGATTCTTTTTGTATTCATTAACCAATACTTGACTTCTGTAAGATCATCATCCACCTTGCCTTTGAATTTCTCCGCTCCATATTTCTTAACTTTATGCACTGATATCCTATTTATCGTCATCTGTACAAAATTTTGAGGACCCAAGGGTGCTAGAGGTGGCAGAGTTGCAAGATTCGCTTACTTAAATTTAGTGAACCACTGATTCCTCATTCCGAGGAATACTTTTTTCATTTCATCACCAAAAGACTGTGGAGTTGACGCACTATTACTTGCTTCAGGATTCGAAGCTTGAACATTACTTTCAGCTTCGTTAACTACAGCCCAGTTCGATTCAGTTGACATCTTAAATATATAAGAAAATACAATATTAGAATGGATTAAAAGCATCACAATATCACAGGGTCTATGTGGCATGTATATACTACCTCTACTCCGCTACGTTGTCCTAGAATCAACTAAACCGAGCTCTGATACTACTAAATGTAACACCCCTAACCTGTATCCGACTCCAGATTAGGGTTACGAAGTACTACCATACAATCAAAACATTTAAACAATATTTCATTCACTAATAAATATACCATATATAAATCATACATGCACATTCCATCCCTAAATTGAACCCTCGAGGCCCTAGAAATATCTTAGAAATGATTTGGGACTAAATAGAAAACATTTAGAAATTATAAGAAAAGTTTACAAAAATTTGGAAACAAAGGTCACACAACCATGTGGTGAGGCTATGTAAGCTTCGAACTAGGGACACACGACTGTGTCCCAGCCTGTGGCCATGCTCGTGTAACTCTCTGAGTAGGATCACACAGTTGTGTCATACGCCCATGTGCCAGGCCGTGTAACTCTCTAAGTTGCCCCATACGCCCATGTGCCAGGTCGTGTCTTAAGCCGTGTAACTCACTAACTTGAACCCTTTAAAACCTTCAGATGACACACAACTGGGCCGCCAGGCCGTGTGAACCCAAAATTTACCTATAATCTAGCCATTCCACAAGCGATTCACATCTAACCAATCTAATCATTTAAAATGCAGCCAATGGAAATAAACATCATTCACCACTACTCAAACATGCCATTTAAATGTCCTAAAATCAACCAACCAATGTGCCATTCATAGACACCACAATTATATCAAAACATCAACAAATAAAACATATCAACATTGATTCATTTCTTCTATAGTAATTTGGTTTAATCATACACCAAAACGTACCACAAATATTCACTTGTATACCATTCTACTTATACAAAAAAGAAACCTATTTACAAGCATGATAAAATACCTATTAACATAGTTATTAAAGTGTCAAATTGTACCAAAACAACCTATTTAGTCACATATACATGTCACTACCCTAAGAGACACAAAAACTACCAACTTCGATTGATAGTGTGAGCCAGTTGATTAATCCTTGCAGGATGTCAACAACAGAACTGAACAAAACAATCCACAAGAACCGATAAGTTTACATCAATTAGTAAGATCATATCATTACATTCAAACAAACACAATTAGATACAATTCAAATACTATTAGATTTTAGGATTGCTAGAGTATAAATAACTCATGTAAATGCATTTAAAGGTACTGAAGTACAAACAAAGGCACGTATATGCAAACAGCGGTATCAAAGTACAATCAGGTGCACTTAGGTGCAAACAAGGGTGCCGAAGTGCAATCAGGGGCACGTATGTGCAAACAAGGGTACCGAAGTACAATCTGGGGCATCTATGTACAAAAAGGGGTACTGAAGTACAAATAGGGGCATGCATGTGCAAACATGGGTATTGAAGTACAATCAGGGGCACGTATGTGCAAATAGGGGTATCGAAGTACAAACAATGGCACGCATGTGCAAACATTCAATAATTAATTATCAACCTTCAACTAAGGAACTGTAATGTAAAAGTACAAATAGAAATTCATTCACTTATCGAAACACCCTGAACTTACCTAATATTTAACTCTGAACAACACGTAGGGGCTAGTCCGTTATTTTCCGTTTTCCTCGGTTAATGTCTTTTTTATTCAAATTTTAATCTATATAATAATTAAATACAATACATTAATTTCATGCATATTTCACATTCCATTCAATGCATATGACCCTTTACTTTTCATTAATTACACATTTCCTTAAACTTTTATAACTTTTGCAATTTAGTCCTCTAACCCAATTTTCATCAAATTTAACCATTTTCTAAGAATCCAATTGCAATCGAATACACTAGGCTCTTTAAGGATCCCTATTATACATTAAAATCACTACCAAACCCTAAAATTTTGACATTTAAACAATTTAATCTTTAAATAAAAATCTAACAAAAAATACTTTACAAAACAACCAAATACCCCAACCAAAGCTTCAAACATATAATTATCATAAAAAAACATTCAAGATTCATCAATGGAATCTTCCAAAACTTTTAATAGATTCAAAAACGAAGGTACGGGTTAGCTGAACTTAGTTCCAATGATATCAAAAACATAAAAATAATTAAAAACAGGCTTGAATACATTTACATGCAATGAAATCCACTTCACCGAATGCTTTCCTATGGTGAATTTCAGTGGAGATGAGGTTAATTGAAGAAGATGGACATGCTTTCCTATGTTATTTTTTGTTTTATTTACTAATTTACCTTTTTGCCCTTTAGAAATTATCAAAATTTTAATAATACCAAATCCATGTACATCCACTATCAACATATATGGTATAATTACCAATCAAGTCCCTTAACATTCACTTACAATGTTAATTGAATCTCTTATCTATTAAAACTCAATTTTTTCACATTTTACGATTTAGTCCTTTTCAGTAAATTAAGCATTTACACATTAAAATTTCTTAATAAAATTTCAATACGACCCTAATAAAATCTCATAGACACTAAATAAATATTAAAATAATAATTTAATCATCAAAATTGTAGTCCCAAAACCACTGTTCTGATATCACTAAAAAAATAGGTCGCTATAAAGACAGATTTTACTTTGAAAATCAAAGAGTCTTTGAGAACACATTAACTGCAACTATTATCAGGTGAGAAATTTCGAGGATGAAATTTCCTAAGGGGGGAGAGTTGTAATAACCCATTTTTCAGTTTTGTCGAAAATAATGGTTTCGGGACTACAAATCTGACGAGTGAGTCTATAATTATTATTATTTAATATTTACAAGTCAAATATAGTATTACATTAAATTTTCATTTGGTAATTTGTTTTGGTTGGACGAATAATTAAGTTCAAGTGGTTTGTCTTTAAAGTCAATTGGTTTTGGAAAATGAGGTATCGGGACCTCATTTTGAATTTACGAGTCAAACATAGATATTTTTATTAAACATTTATAGAGTTACAATATAGGCATATTGAATTTTGCTCTAGAATTTTGACGTTTGGATAGTTAATTAAGGAAAAAGGATTAAATCATAAATGTTGCTTAAATTAATTGCTATTTAATTTTATTAATTAAATGGCTTATATAGTCAAAGTGGGAGGATTAACATAATAATTTGACCATAATTTAGCATGATGACGGTTTATGAATTGAAATTAATTAAATTATATGTTATTTTAATTTCAACTTCTCCAAGCTTCAGTTTTGCTTTTATTCATGCATGTACGTCTTTCGGCTATTGATTTTTTTGTAAATTTTATGTTTTTGAAAATTTTGTAGTTGAATCTAGCTTACTCGGGGACTAATTTGTAAAATAGTTCAATTTTTGAATTATACCATTAATGAATTTGTGATGTTTTTTAAGTTTGATGATAGATTATTAAGCTTGATAATTAAATAGGACTATTTTGTAAAGTGATTTTGGTTAGTTTTAAGTTTAAGAACTGAATTGATAAAATAATAATTTTAGAATGAAATTCTTGTGAAAATTCAATAATAATGGGTTGTATTTGAATAAATAAAAAAATTTTGGTTGGGTTTTGGGCCTAATTGTTATAATTGTGTAAGTTTCAGGTTTAGGGACTAAATTTAATAAAAGGTAAAAGTTTATGGTAAAAATGTAAAATATTGATAAACGGTCAAATGTGTGAATTTAAGTATTTTAAGGTATTTGAATTGGTTACTTGAATTAAATTATTCTATTAGATCAAGAAATGGATCAGTCGATTGATAATCGCAGGAAATGAAAGTAGTTGAATAGTCATCATCGAAGTATTGGTAACTACTACTTTTTGGTAAGTTCGTACTAGTTGTTCTTGTGTTTCTTAATGTTGAAATCATGGATGTATATAATTGTTTGTGTATATGTGTTTAATAAACATGGTTGATAAAGGTAAGTTATAATTATGATCAAAGACTTGAATGAAAAAATATGGCTATGTATTTGTTCAAATTGAAACATGTTATGCTATGCAAAGTTGGTAAGAAATTAATCTTGGTATATGCTTAAAATCATGAAAGGATCAAGGTATACAGGTTGAGTCCGTGTGAACTTAGTGAATAGCTAGGATGCAAATGACATGTCTTTAATGCAACCCCTCAAATCGGGCCTGAACATTACGGCCCAATCTGAGTGATTACATGGACCATAGAAATGGCTAAAACTTTGTGTTTAAATAAATGGATATAGTCATTGAAAATGCGTTCTAATATTCTATTTCTATACGATGTTGAAAAACATTACATCAAAAGTTTTGTAAAACATTGGTTTGATCATTAAAAATTCATGTCCGAACAATTGAATTTACAAAAAATGAATTTAATTAAGAAATCACTAAAACATTTAATCCATATAAAAATTCATGCAAAATGTCCAATGAACCATGAAGAATGGCTAAAACGTCTTTCATAAGAAATTCCATTTATTCTTGAAAACATGTCATTTAGAAAATTTTATGTTTTTCTTAAAAAAAAATATTAAATCCCTTTATAAAAAAAATATTTGTATCATAACTTAATTTTGAAAACATATTTGTAGCGGATAATATTTCTTAAAATCATTTAATGATCATTTGAAACAATAATTCCTGTAATATCCTGATTTTGGGCCTAGTCGGAATAGTGGTTTCGTGACCACAAAATCCGAGATAGAAATAATGATTTTATGATTATTTTGAGGTCTATGATATGATTGCATGATTGTGTGAAAATTTCGTGAAGAAATTTTATGCATAAAGTGCTTAAATTGAAATTAGGGACTAAATCGAATAATTTGCAAAACTTGCATTCTAGAAGTTTCTAGTATGAAATTGTTTTGAAATATTAATTAGGAGGTCTTAAATAGAATTTTACCAATTTCTAAGTCTATGGACAAAAATTGGACATGGATGGAATTTTTGGAAAGTTTAGTAGTAAGGGCATTTTGGTCATTTAGGGGTAAAATGAATTAAAATAGAAAATTAAAAGCCAATTTTGCTCATCTTCAACCCCATGGCCGAATATAGCAAGGAAAACTAAAATTCGAGCTAAAATGGGGAAAATACCAAGTTGTGGACGAAATGGTAAAAGTAGCCATTTTCGTATACGAGGTAAGTTCATGTGTAAATAATATAGTATAATTGTTATTTTTAAGTTATTGATGTTTATTATATGATATGCTGATTTTTATCATGAAATATATGCTTTGTGGTTATTTTCGAATAAAATGCAAATTATGTGAATTATTTGTTAAATATAAAGTGCTACCGAGTATTGGTTTTGGTATTTTACGGAAGATGGCATGGAGATGTGTTCGAGGAAAATCCCGTTTGAACCTTAGAAATAGATTAGGATACAAGTGACATGTCACTAGGATATTTGGGCATCCGAACTCGTTGAGTTGAGTCCGAGTTCACTTATGGATGCGAATGTCCGAACTCCTTGAGTTGAGTCCGAGTTCGAGAGATGTAACTAGGCATCTGAGCTCGTTGAGTTGAGTCCGAGTTCACTTATGGGCGGGTTACATGGTAGCTTGGCTACATATGTGGCACTTATGTGCAAACTTTCCATGTATCCGAATTATATTTCGATGTGTTCAACGGGTAAATTTCTACTCAAATGGAGGAATAATCGAGATGAAAGGGACGTATTGGTAAGTGTTGTGAAATGAATACTTTGAACAGGTATGTACTTAACCCTCGGGTTGAAAACTCGATATAACAACAATATGGTAAGATGATAAATGAAAATGTGATATGAATGTCTTGGTGATGATTATGCAAATGATGTTTTATGTTTGCTTATATAGTTGTGTTACTTGCTATTTGCATGTGAGCTTACTAAGCATTTATGCTTACTTCCTCCTTTTCATTCCTTGTAGTGTTGACAAGCCAGCTCGGAAATTGGGAACGGTCGGAGGCATGCTCACACTATATCCGTATACCATCTTGGCATAATGGCTTGCATATTTTGAGTATGGCATGTATAGCATTATAATCATTTTGTATATATGGTCTTATGATATGGTTATTGAGTGGTATGGAAATGCTTGGTAATGATTAGCCATTGGAATGGCTAATCATGATCATATTTGGTGTTATGTATGCTAAATTGCTAGCTAATTCATGGAAACCATGAAATAGGTAAAATTTACCATAAAATAGATTCAGACAGCAGCAGTGACGTGAGTTTGAAAAATAATTAAAAATAGTATAGATACAATTAGATGATGAATAAATATGGAATTGAAGAATTATGAGTCTATTTTCATATGGATGGAACAAAATAGGTATATGAGTTATATTTTATGAGATGTTTAAATTTTTGTGAAACAGGGCCAGAGCGATTTCTGGATCCCCTATTCTGACTTTGGAAATTCACCATAAATTTTTCAAAGATAATTACAAGTCATGATTTATATGTACAGATTCCTTATTGAGTCTAGTTTTATTAGAAACAAACGGCATAGTCATTGAAACTCTGTACAGGGAGATATATGATTCGTAATACACAGAGGTCAGAGCAGTCGAACCTTGAAATAGGGGTGACTTTAACTAATAAACTGTACTACTTTTCTTGACAAAAAATTCTAGAAAAAAATTAGTAAATAGATATATGAGTCTAGTTTTAGGGAAAATTTACAGAATTGGATTTAGAGTTTTGGAACTCGAGATATAAATTTTTAAGAGACTGTGATGCAGATTGCTAGCTTGACTGAAAATTTTAAAAATAAATTGTTTGAGCTGTTTAAGTAATGAATTAAGTCTGTTAACACCTCGTGTTCGACTCCGGCGATGGTCTCGGGTACGGGGCGTTACAATTCCAACATAAACAATCCATGCAATAGTTCTAAAACTTTAAAAAGAAATCTCCATGCTACAGTCCACAATTAAAATAAAGTCACGAAAAGTTAGGAAAACAAACCCAAATCAAAGTCAATATAAATCCACAAAAAGGTATTGAGTCCAATTTATTAAAAATTTATTTTTGAGAGCATCACCGAGAATTCGCATCCGAGTCCTAATTATGAGGATTACCTTAGACACACGAGTAATATGGGTGAGCTTTAAAAGGCTCAATGTGAGATCAAACATAAAGTATATATAATATAACATGCTTTTCTATCGAATAAGCACATCCAAATCAAAATATATACCACTTTTACATAAATCTCATATCATCAATATTACACAGTCGAGACATGTTTATGTAATAATGCACATTTTGAAGAATTTTCCTACCCATCTCTACTACACACCAATATCGAGTTCCCCAGAACCCGTGCATCCAATAACACACCATTTGTGGACAAGCCACCACATAAATACTGAAAACGACCACATAGCACATTGTGGACATGCCACTACATAATTGCCAATAAACGACCACATAATTGTAGACAAACTGCCACATATCTTCCTTCTTTAACAAATCCCACCCCATGCATATGATTGGAACGGCAAAAATGTGCAAGTTTACACAATCGCAATACGTAATAAAGTGACAAGTAAATGTCGAGTTATCGTACCCACAGGGCTATGAAAAGAATTATTTATGAATGCAATTTTAAAAACACTTTGGTGAAGAAAAATATTTTGATTTGAAGAAGTGATTAAAAACTAGGATTTTAACAAAGTAAAATAAATAAAAATAAAATAAAAGTTCCAATGCACAATTTCAAAAGATGATTTTAATAAAGATGACATAATTGTGTTAGATTAATTACATTTCTTAACTTAGAATTATTAAACTCGTGTTCATGTTGTTACGAATAAATTCACGGCAACTCGGTAATTTGCTAACTTATGAACATACTTACCTACCAAAATCCATTTATCTCTTGACTATATCTCTACGTCAATTTAACCGATTAAACAAATTTTAATAAGCAAATGTATTAATACATATACATACTTATGAAATTAAAATAGTCTCTTGTACATATCTCTATGTCAATTCAAAAAATTAATTCAATCTCATAAGCACATAAAAGATTACGTGAGGTAACAATGTATTTCTACCTTGAAACAGTTTAATCACAATAATCTTACAAGTTATGCAAGGCTAATGTATCGTTGGATACCGTTGCTAATTTAACTCTTAGCTACGTTAGATGATTAAACATGCATTGATCAAGTATCTTGTCAATTAATTACAATTTCAATCCATTTAAATAATTACAATTTCAATCCATTTAAATAATTAAGTCATTAGTTACCTTACAATTGTAATGCAAGAATAACTTAGCCATGGTTTTACTTAATCAAACACCTTACCGAGGCCTATAACAACACAAACACAATTTTAATAAATTAAGTAGATGAAATGCAATCAACCTAACACGAATTAAATTTAAGCCATATTAATTAAATTAAACATATCAACATCACAAATATTCATATACATGTTCATCATAACAACAAAAAAATTAAAAAGATAGGGAGCAAGAATAAAATCAGGTGTTTTCTCCATGGCTTGACTTGTTTGCTCCACTCCTCTTTCTCTGCTTGTTCTCGTCGAACCGAGACTTCTAAAAACACTTGAATGCTACTCCAAATGGTGGTTTGTTGACTCTTTTTCAAGAGGTGAAATCAGAAAGGGAATATGGGACGAAAATGAAGAACAATGGAAGGGAATGAAGAGAGAAAAATGAGAGAGAAGTGAGTAGATGAGAATGGTTGAAATGTGTTTGCAGTGAGCAGCCAATGGGGTATTTATAGATTGAGAAGGCTGCTAAAAATAGCCAAAATTAGCATCCAAAGACTCCCCCCATGGCCGGCCACACATGTGGCATGTTTGAAGATTTCAAACATACAATTTTTAGGTAGTGGCAAATCTTGAAAAGCATAAATAGTGGAAGGGTTTGAATGCAATTTGAAGGAGTCTTCAAGGGCCATTTTGAAATAAAAATAATCAGCCAAATAAGCTGATTGGGTCAGCATGTGGGACGGTTTTGGGCTGCCTGGTGCACTGTTGGATCGGTTTTCTCGGTTCAGCTCAACTGGGCCCCTTTTCATAATTAATTAACAATAATTTATTTAACCCAAATTAAAATTGAATTAAAATTAAAATTAATTATATTATGAATTTATACACATAATTTGGACCGTCTTAGGCTGAAAAATTAATTCTCCTTGATGCTTCAAAATTGCTTCTCAGTTTTGCGCTTTTAGCAGTGTCTGCCGAGCCATTTTTCGCCCTTTGTGCGAATCTGTCGAAAATGATCAAAATTAATCAAAATTTATTATAAAATTAATTAAAATTCAACATGTTAATAATTTAAGTGAAACTTAATTATTTTATAATAATTATAGTTTTTTGACAAGAATTTTACCGAAACTACATGAATTTGAGTGAAAAAGAGCATGAAAAAGTGTGTAGATTTTGGTGTTTCCACACCTTCAAACTTAATTTATTGCTCGTCCCGAGTAATGCACAAATTTGAAAAGAATTTCTTGGAAACACCTTTGAAAAAAAATTCCTTCAGAATAACATTTTTCCCAAAATTATGATTTTAGTATACTTATGCTCAAGAACAAGAAATTTACGCTACTTAAGTATACATATCATTCAAATTAATCTCAATCATTCTTATGATCGAAAAAATAGACCAAATGCTTCCAAATAAAGACATGTTAAATCCCTACCAATTTAATTTTATTCCCTTATTCAAGATTGAGCTGCAATCATTAAGTTTAACTTATGCATCCGTATGTTGAACATAGCAATTTCTCTCCACTAATGTAGGTAGCATAGAAACTTGAATCAATAGGTCTTTAAAAAGGTTGTAACGTGGCTAGGCTAGGGGGTATGTAAAAGATACATAAATTTAGGCTAAAACCTCTAGACTTAGCTTCAATCAGACCTTTGGAATAATTACCTCCAACAAACCAACTTACTTTGCTTTCACATGCTCTTTTGTACAACTATTTTCTTTCAAGTACATATGCTCTCTTTTTTTGTTCTTTTTTTTAACGAGAATTTTACTGTATGTACTACAATTTTTTTTTGAGTATTTGATACTTCTTTTCAACTCCCCCAAACTTATTTTCAAAGAATATTCTTAATAGTATTAAGTCTAGTGTTTGGACAATTTAAAGATAATTAAGAGAGAAGTGATGGCTAAATATTGCAAGGGTTCAAATAAAATTAGGCCATATAGTCTCAAAGTTGGGTTTCAAGGGATAAAATTTCATCAAGGTTTGCTTGAAAGGCTCAAATGGTCCAAACAAAAGTTCCAAACAAAAGTTGCCTGAATCATTTTCAACATTCCATGCTTCCTAGGATTTTGCCTCAAGAAACTACTAAGTCAATTCTAGAGACTTAAACTTTCATGCATGCCTAACTTTCCTAAGAAACTAAAAAAATTTATGGTATGATTTTCATGGTTTATTAAAAGTACATTTATGTCATAATTTAGCTAACATAGCAATTATTGAAATAATAGAATTTTATTTATACTAAAGTTTAGTGTACTTAAAAAATTTCAGGTTTTTTAGCAAAATATATCCTAATCATAATTAAAAGAAAATTTTATTCTAAGAGGCAATACTTTCAATTTTTTTGGTCCCCCTAACAATGTCCTCATTGTTAGAAGTGAATAGATACTATACACCAGGTAGGGTTCTAGAAAAGAGGTGAGTCAATTTGACTACTTAAGTACAAAGCTCTCTCTAGATCCAATCCTAGACATGAATATATCTATTGCCACACTTTGTACTTTGCAACTTGTTCATTTTTATTTATTATTTCCACCTCTTGTTTTATTATGCGGAAAATAAAAATCCTAATAAAACCTAATCCTAAAACATTAAATAACCTAGGAAAGAAAATGAAATAAAGTAAAGATCCCCCCTTTTTATTTATTTGTAAATCCCTCAGAATCTGACTCATCTTTTTTTGTCCTTGACATTGGAGTCCATGGTTCGAGTAGAAAGTCTGGAAATTCAAGCACAAAAACAAACATGTTATGAAATATATATTTTAAATGCATCTCTGATTGAGTCATCCCCTATTTTTAAGTATCTCCAGTAATCTTGTTACTGCAACTACATGTGTTGCAGCATAGCCATTATACCAAACTGTTCACTTCATGGAATGGTGCTAAATAAAGGGACTCCCGGCGTCAAACTTAGGAAATTTGTTAAGGGTGGTTTCAATTTTGGACAAATGGGTGAGTAGCTGAAGGTAAGGTTTAGAGTTGAAGAGGGTGGTAGTTTTAATGATAGTTTAGGTACGGTAATTGGTGAGTTCAAATGAAGGTGTTTGGGGTGGTTATTCAGGGAGTTAAGGGTGCAACATTAAGGGGTTTAAGTGAGATGCATTATTGGGCTACTTGGGAGTGGCAGTGGAGCAAGGTAAGAGCTATAGGGTTGTGCGAAAAAGGGTTGAATATTTCCCTTCCTAGCAGTATCTTAAGCCCAATGGTAGCTCCTTTTGGATCCTAAGCTCCTGTACTGAAAGTAAACTAAAAAAACTCAAAAGAAATTAGTTCTTGGGTTAAAATTTGACCCATTATTTAACAAAACAAATACCTAAATTCTTTAGCCTACTTAGGAAAACATTTTTTGAAAAATTACATTAAATTAAACTCCAAAGAAAGATTGGAGCGGTCATAGATGGTCCCGCTTAAGTCCCAATCTCCTAGACAGAGTTTTAATTAATGTAATGAACTAAAAAAAATTATCTAAGTCTACCACTTTTTTCAAATGGGAAAAAAACTAAAAAATATAAAATAACGATAGAGAAAGTGAAGAGAATTCCCCCTATTTTATTTAGGATGGTCATACCAACCATAACCATCTAGGAAGTAATCATATTCTTTCCCATCAAACTATCCAACATCTTACTAGGGAAAGAACACCTGTAATGATATTTCCTAGTGGCCTTGTTTAACTTCCTTTAATTCCTACAATTCCTCCAACCCTTGACTTGGATATGTGAAATGATCCATCCAATACCCTTCTTGTTTCTTTCCAAAATCACAAGTTCCTTGTCTTCTTGATCTTTGGTGAACTCAACTGAAATAATGACAGGTAAAGTCGAAGACAGACCCAAATAGTCATTTTTCAAATAAAAAGACAAAATCTTCAATTCCAATTACAATTCCAATTTAGCTGGCTCTTCAATCAATGACTTTGGTTGCGTATACTCTTGATATGATAACTCTAATGATTCAAGTGAAACTTCTTAAGTGAATTCCTTCGAATTAGCTTCTAACCAAGCCAAACATTCCTTGTCTTCATCATTACTTGGTGAATCCTCCAATAGAATATATTCTAACAGATCATCTAAAAAATTGAGCTCCAATCCTGTAGAAGCCATTCCATCTTGGAAATAGCAGAGTAGTCTTCAACTATATATGGGGATTTAGCAGCATCGAAGTCATTAAAAGTCACCTCGTCAACAAAGATTTCTTTCAACTGAGTATCATTTTGCTGCTTCTGGAATCGTTGAGGATATGACAGCTCTGGAATCTTAGCTTTAATCGGACAACTCTTTTGTGGAAATTTTTCTGTATTTGACAAGGGTGTTAGGTATTCAGAACGAACTGGTTTAGAGTTTACCTCATTAAGGATTACTGTAATAGCCCAAAATTGGGTCTAGATGGAACAGAGGTTTTGGGACCAAAAAATCTGAGATAAAAATAATTATTTTATGATTATTTTGAGGTCTATGATATGATTTCATGATTGTGTGAAAATTTCGTGAAGAAATTCTATGCATAAAGTGCTCAATTTGATGTTAGGGACTAAATTGAATAAGTTGCAAAACTTGCATTCTAGAAGTTTCTAGTATGAAATTGCTTTGAAATATTAATTAAGAGGTCTTAAATAGAAATTTTACCAATTTCTAAGAGATGGACAAAATTTGGACATGGATGGAATTTTTGAAAGTTTAGTAAGGAAGGGCATTTTGGTCATTTGGTAATTAAAAGAAATAAAAAGGGAAAATAAAGCCAAAATTTACTCATCTTTTTCATGGAGGCCGAAATTAGCATGGGGAAAACCATGGCTAGGGTTTTCAATCTTTCCAAGCTCAATAGTAAGTCCGTTCTAACCCCGTTTTTCAAGTTCTTTACGTTTTAAGAATCCCGGTAATTTGATTAAGCTTATTCTAGCAATAATTTAAGCTAGGATTCATATTTGGAAAAATACCCATAGGTGAAATGTGTTTATTTTTCTTTTTTATGATAGAATATGAGGTTTTAAATTATGTTAGACAACTTGTGCTACTCGGTTTTGAGTGAAAACGAGTAAAAGGGCTTAATCGGTAAAAATACCTAATAGTCATAAGTATATGTTAGAGTGCGAATTTGATGTTGCCATAGAAGGGAAAAGTGATCGGCATGTCATAAAACATAATAATAAGGGATGAAGTTTAATTCCCGAGCCTAGGGGCAAAAGTGTAAATATGCAAAAGTGTAGGGGAAAAATTATAATTTTTCCAAAGTTTGAGTTAAGGACTATTTTGAATATTACATTAATTAAATAAGTAAAATATGATGTTTTAGATCCCGGAAAATGAGATTTGAACCTAGAATGAGAGAAAAATCGAAAATTGGGAAAGTTGGTAAAATGATCGTTTTAGTATCGAGGTAAGTTCATATGTATAATAAGCACTAGTTTATGCATGTTTCAATGTAAAATTGATATATTTATTATGATTTTCGAGGTGTTGAAAGTATGTAAGTTGGTATGATAATAATACAGCAATAATGCTGTAATTTATATTTGAAAGTTAAATTTAGTGAATTAATTGAATTATGTTAAATTAAATGATTATGGTGCCAAGTTTATGAATTAATTTAAAAATATGTCTATGGTACATGACGTGCATTGAATTATCATACATAAATGTGATTTCTATGATTATGGATATTATGGGAAATTGTAAGTTCATATGATTTTTAATAAGGCAATGTGTAATTTAATGTTATTGGCTTGATATTAAATGAGATGTAAGTTTATATGTAAGTAATACATCAATATTAATTGTATTATGATATTTTATAATAATATTGGAAATATGTTTGTGGATAATTACTTGATTGGTGAAATTGTTGGAAAAGAGAGAGAAATCCCGGTTGAACCTTCAGAAAGATTGGATGATACAGATAGCATGTAGCTAGGTCACATGTATGGTGCTGAGTGCACATCATGTGTACAAGAGAGCTACATGATATTATGATATAGCTAGGTCGCATGGGTGATACTATGTGTACACCATGTAGACAAGAGAGCTACGGGATATATGTAGCTAGGTTGCATGCGTGGCCCCAGGTGAAGGACACCATGTAGACAAGAGAGCTACGAGATAAATTGGCTAGGTCACATGGGTGGTACTGAGTGTTCACCATATGTACAAGAGAGCCGAACTCTATGATGGGTGGAGCTATGTGCTAAAACCACCAAGTATAGAGGATTGATCCGAAGTGTTCAACGGGAGACTCTATGTATTTCTTTGTGAGTTCTGTGATTAATAAGTGCATGAACTTGGTTATGTGAATGATGTGTTCATTAAGTGACTAGGATATGGTAAGGTTATAAACAAGTAAGTTATACATGAGGATGATTTTATGGTGACCTGGTGATCATGGTCCTATACTTGTGATGTACGAAATGTGGTGAAAATGATTTGTGATATGTATGTTAAAATAAGGTTAATACAAAGAAAGTGTGAAAGAGTGAATTAGCAATAAAACTGTTTTGGATAGTAGCAGTGAAGTGATTTTGAAAAATCACAAAAACTAGTAGAAATTGAATCAGAGACTGAATGAGATATTAAATTAAATCTTAATGAGTCTATTTTCATATAAAAGAAACAGAGTAAGAAAAGGAGTTCTATATTTTGATATATTTATGTTTTTGTGAGACTGGTTCAGAATGATTATGTGATCCCCTGTTCTGACTTTGGAAAATCACAAAAATTTGGATAAAAATAGTTAGAGGCTTAAAATTATATTTTTAAAATCCCTAATGAGTCTATTTTCAATATAAATCAACAAGAACATTATCCAATTTCTGTATTGTGAGATAATTAATTTTTAGTAAAGAGAGGTCAGAACTGTTAGAATGTGAAATAGGGGAAATTTTAATGAATAAACTGTACTAATTGGCTAAACCAAAAATTATGAAAATTTTATGGTGCAAAGATATGTGAGTCTAGTTTCAGAGGAAATTTATTGATCTTAATTTGGAGCGCTGTAGCTCGAATTATAAATAAGTAAGTGACTATGACTTGTGTGGACAGTTTGATGTGAGCATTTATTAGTAAATTGTGAAGTCGTACTTACAAGAATGCTATATACATTAAGGACGTGGAATGGAGAGGAGGAGGAGGAAAATAAATATATGTGGAATACATGGAAACTATGGTATATGAAATATTGATATAATGAAATAAATGATATGTGTTTATAAGAAAACAGAAAGAGAATGATATGTATCATGACATGTATATATATATGACTAGTCTCAATGTAATGCTTGTAGGGTATGGAGTTGAATTAAAATGTTTTAGGCAAACCTGTTATTTTGCGCATCTGAATTGTGGTATTTTATAAAGATGTGATCTAGTTTTAAATATGAATGCTTGATGATTAAGCTGAAGATATTTGGTAAGATGATAATCTTGGTATAAATGTGTAAGTGGTACTATAATAAACAAGGTAAAATGAGTATGAGAATCACATGTATGACGATATAAAAATGCTATGTTTGTGGTTTAATTGAGAATTTTTAATCATTAAATGAATACCATGTTATATGCTTTTGATGTTGTATAAGTGTGTAAGAGATTAAGGTTGACCAAAGCTTGGAAAATAACCTAGGTATATTCCACACAGGCAGAGACACGACCATGTGTCTCAGCCGTGTATGGAACATGACTTTGGGACACGGGCGTGTGGAGCCTTAAAGCATGAAATTTCTAAGATTTTAGTAAGTTCTCGGTTTAGTCCGGAACCCTTTCTAAAGTATGTTTGGGCTTCGTAGACTCAAATAAGGGACTATGTGTAAGTGAATGAATGTTTTGAAATATGAATGAAATTTTATGGCCCGTATTTTAGTTTAATGTTTGTATGTTTTTCTAGTAACGCCTCGTACCTTATCCAGACCTCGGGTACGGGTAAGGGGTGTTACATTTAGTGGTATCAGAGCCAGGTTTAGTCGATTCTCATACTAACATAGCAAGTGTGAGAGTTTAGTTATACATGCCACAAATATGTGATAGTGTGATGTCTCCCGACACTAATGAGGACCATTTTGTTTAAAATGAAGTATTCTCCAACCGAGCTACATCTGACCATTTAATAGTAATATTGAAGTATTTGAATAAAGTGTAGCTATGATATGTTGAACTAGGGAAGGTATGAATCAGAATTCATGATATATGTATATGTGATAATTTGTCAGATGAAAGTTTATATAGTGATATATTTATTCATATTTGTTTGGCCTACATATGCTGTTGCATGCTTGACTAAATTAATTAGTAAATGTGATGAATAAAGTTATTCAAAATTTATAGAATGTATGAGTGAGTGCACTTGTTTGAAATGAGATAATTGGAAATTTTATGTAAGACAGATATGAATAATAAATTGTTTGAAGTGGATAGTATGATTATAATGATATATGTGGATAATGAAAAAAATGTGTCTGATAGATATACGTCAGAATCGAGTTAGAGACTGTACAACCTCACCCCCTTACCGATGAGGTGTATATAACGGAAATTCATGAGAATCATGTTGACTAAGTTCCTAAGTGTGGAATCAAAGTGTTCAGTGATAAAATAATTGTAGATATGACCAGAGACTGAGAATGGTTAACAAGTGAAGGACAGAGTTAGAGAAATATCAGAGTTGACTGAGTTATCTTGGGATTCAAATTGATGACAGAGTGTTTCTGACAGTATCGTCTTGAAAACAATTAGTTACCAATGCTGGAAATTATGAGAAAGATACTAAACTTCACTTCGGTAAGATTTTCGAGGACGAAAATCTCTAATGGGGGGAGAGTTGTAATAGCCCAAAATTGGGTCTAGTTGGAATAGAGGTTTCGGGACCACAAAATCTGAGATAAAAATAATTATTTTATGATTATTTTGAGGTCTATGATATGATTGCATGATTGTGTGAAAATTTCGTGAAGAAATTCTATGCATAAAGTGCTCAATTTGAAGTTAGGGACTAAATTGAATAAGCTGCAAAACTTGCATTCTAGAAGTTTCTAGTATGAAATTGCTTTGAAATATTAATTAGGAGGTCTTAGATACCAATTTTACCAATTTCTAAGTGATGGACAAAAATTGGACATGGATGGAATTTTTGAAAGTTTAGTAAGGAAGGGCATTTTGGTTATTTGGTAATTAAAAGAAATAAAAAGGGAAAATAAAGCCAACATTTACTCATCTTTTTCATGGAGGCCGAAATTAGCATGGGGGAAACCATGGCTAGGGTTTTCAAGCTTTTCAAGCTCAATAGTAAGTCCGTTCTAACCCCGTTTTTCAAGTTTATGAATTGATTTAAAAATATGTCTATGGTACATGAAGTGCATTGAATTATCATACATAAATGTGATTTCTATGATTATGGATATTATGGGAAATTGTAAGTTCATATGATTTTTAATAAGGCAATGTGTAATTTAATGTTATTGGCTTGATATTAAATGAGATGTAAGTTTATATGTAAGTAATACATCAATATTACTTGTTTTATGATATTTTATAATAATATTGGAAATATGTTTGTGGATAATTACTTGATTGGTGAAATTGTTGGAAAAGTGAGAGAAATCCCGGTTGAACATTCGGAAAGATTGGATGATACAGATAGTATGTAACTAGGTCACATGTATGGTGCTGAGTGCACATCATGTGTACAAGAGAGCTACATGACATTATGATGTAGCTAGGTCGCATGGGTGATACTATGTGTACACCATGTAGACAAGAGAGTTATGGGATATCTGTAGCTAGGTCGCATGCGTGGCTCTAGGTGAAGGACACCTTGTAGACAAGAGAGCTACGAGATAAATTGGCTAGGTCACATGGGTGGTACTGAGTGTTCACCATGTGTACAAGAAAGCTGAACTCTATGATGGGTGGAGCTATGTGCTAAAACCACCAAGTATCGAGGATTGATCCAAAGTGTTCAACGGGAGACTCTCTATGTATTGCTTTGTGAGATTTGTGATGAATAAGTGCATGAACTTGGTTATGTGAATGATGTGTTCATTAAGTGACCAGGATGTGGTAAGTTTATAAACAAGTAAGTTATACATGAGGATGATTTTATGGTGACCTTGTGATCATGGGCCTATACTTGTGATGTATGAAATGTGGTGAAAATGATCTGTGATATGTATGTTAAAATGAGGTTAATACAAAGAAAGTGTGAAAGAGTGAATTAGCAATAAAACTGTTTTGGACAGTAGCAGAGACGTGATTTTGAAAAATCACCAAAAATAGTAGAAATTAAATCAGAGACTGAATGAGATATTAAATTAAAGCGTAATGAGTGTATTTTCATATAAATGAAACAGATCAAGAAAAGGAGTTCTATATTTTGACATATTTATGTTTTTGTGAGACTGGTTCAGAATGATTATGTGATCCCCTATTCTAACTTTGGAAAATCACAAAAATTTGGATAAAAATAGTTAGAGGCTTAAAATTATATTTTTAAAATCCTTAATGAGTCTATTTTCAATATAAATCAACAAGAACATTATCCAATTTTTGTATTGTGAGATAATTAATTTTTAGTAAAGAGAGGTCAGATCTGTCAGAATGTGAAATAGGGGAAATTTTAATGAATAAACTGTACTAATTGGCTAAACCAAAAATTATGAAAATTTTATGGTGCAAAGATATGTGAGTCTAGTTTCAGGGGAAATTTACGGATCTTAATGTGGAGCTCTGTAGCTCGAATTATAAATAAGTATGTGACTATGACTTGTGTGGACAGTTTGATGTGAGCATTTATTAGGAAATTGTGAAATCGTACTTACAAGAATGCTATATACAATAAAGATGTGGAATGGAGAGGAGGAGGAGGAAAATAAATATATGTGGAATACATGGAAACTATTGTATATGAAATATTGATATAATGAAATAAATGATATGTGTTTATAAGAAAACAGAAAGAGAATAATATGTATCATGACATGTATATATATATGACTAGTCTCAATGTAATGCTTGTAGGGTATGGAGTTGAATTAAAATGTTTTAGGCAAACATGTTATTTGCGCATCTGAATTGTGGTATTTTATAAAGATATGATCTAGTTTTAAATATGAATACTTGATGATTAAGCTGAAGATATTTTGTAAGATGATAATCTTGGTATAAATGTATAAGTGGTACTATAATAAACAAGGTAAAATGAGTATGAGAGACACATGTATGATGATATACAAATGCTATGTTTGTGGTTTAATTGAGAATTTTTAATACCATGTTATATGCTTTTGATGTTGTATAAGTGTGTAAGAGATTAAGGTTGACCGAAGCTTGGAAAATAGCCTAGGTATATTCCACACAGGCAGAGACACGACCATGTGTCTCAGCCGTGTATGGAACATGACTTTGGGACACGAGCGTGTGGAGCCTTAAAGCATGAAATTTCCAAGATTTTGGTAAATTCTCGGTTTAGTCCCTAACCCTTTCTAAAGTATGTTTTGGGCTTCGTAGACTCAAATAAGGGACTATGTGTAAGTGAATGAACGTTTTGAAATATGAATGAAATTTTATGGCCCGTATTTTAGTTTAATGTTTGTATGTTTGTCCGGTAAAGCCTCGTACCTTATCCCGGCCTCGGGTACAGCTATGGGGTGTTAAAATTACTGTATCTAACTTTTTTGGAACAAGAGTTTCAACACTCAGTTGAACTTCTTCTTTGCCTTGAGCTACAATAAGCTTATCTTCAACCTCGACAGCTTTAGGATCCCATGTCTTCCCACTTTGCAATGCTCTTTGCCCATGCTTCTCAAATTTTTTGTATCAGTTGGCCAAATACCTTCAAGTCTACTTTTGAGCTCATTGGCTAGCTATCCCACTTGGTTTCCTAAATTCTTCAATGTTGCTGCTTGGCATTAGATTAGTTTATCATTCTTCGTTATGTACACCTTCAGCAAATTATCTAGATTACTTGAAGATTTAGTTGGTGTGGGTTGTTGCACTTGTTGAGAATATTTTGGCAGATAATTTGGTCGAAATGACATAAAAGAGTCGCTATGGTCCACCCATTGATTACTCCATGGAGAAATTGGATGATTCTGCCATAAAGAGTTGTAATAATTTGACTGTGGAACATTCCAATTTTGATTTCCCATGTAATATTTTGACTCTTGATTTGATGGGAAATTTTCAAAGATATGGCCATCTCCACAGTATTCACAAGAAATATCCTCGAACTAGTTCGGTTGTTGACCTATCAGATTACCATTGAAACCATTAACAATTATGTTCTTAAGCATAGAAGACCTAGAGGATACCTGGGCTACCAAATAAGCAAGTGTGTCTGTTTCAAGTACTTCTACTGCTCGTCTTTCTTAGGCTACATGGTTGGTTGGCCATTGATAGTTATTGCTGGCAATTCTTTCAATAATCTTGTAGGCATCGTTATAAGACTTAAAAAAAAGTGCTCCATTTGCTGAAGCATCCACCATCATTCTATTATGAATATTGAGACCAATATAGAAGTTTCTATTTGAATGCAGTAAGGAATGCCGTGATAAGGGCACTTTTGTAATAACTCGAACCGCTCCCATGCCTCATATAAAGATTCTTCATCAAGTTGCTGAAATGAAGTGATTTCATTTCGGATCTTGGCGGTTAAAGATGGAGGGAAATATTTTATTAAGAAGCGTTCAACCAACTCTTGCCATGTAGTTATGGAACCTGATGATAGGGAGTTCAACCACGCTCGTGCTCTATCACTTAAGGAGTTTGGAAATAATCTCAGTCTCAAGGCGTCCTCGGCCACCCTAACCAGTTTAAATGAGTCACTGACTTCCATGAATAGCTGAAGATGAAGATGTGGATCTTCAGTAGGAATCCCACTGAATTGACCCATATTTTGCAACATTTGAAACATGACCGGCATCAACTTGAATTGTTGTGCCTCGATTCTAGGTCTCCTAATACTCGGATTGAGCTCATTGAATAAAGCAATGGCATATTGTTGAATGGCATTATTTTTCTCAAGGTAACAATGATCAGATTATGAGTATTATAAGAGAATGTTCCTCTTGGATTTTGGTTTGGATTTCGAAATTCATATCTTTGGTCCTTCTTTGGTTCACTTGTCATGTTCCTCCTGGATTTTGGTTTGGATTTTCGAAATTCATAACTTTGGTCCTTCTTTCGTTCGCTTGTCTTCTTCTTTTTCAGAAAGTCCTTTCAATTTCAGGGTCTACGGGAAGTAAGTCAATAACTTGATCAATACTCATAAACACCTGAAAAAATATAAAAATAATGAAATAAAAATATAACAGAAAAAAAGAAACCAAAATGCAAAATTAACAATTTCACAAATAATGTCTTATAAAAAAATCCCTGGCAACGGCGCACAAAACTTGGAACGACGGAAATGTGCAAGTGCACACAATCATAACAAGTAATAAGGTGACAAGTAAATGTCGAGTTATCGTGCCCACAAGGACTGTGAAAAGAATTATTTATGAATGCAATTTTATAAACAATTTGACGAAGAAAAATATTTTGATTTTAAGAAGTGATTAAAAACTAGGATTTTAACAAAGGAAAATAAATAAAAATAAAATAAAAGTTCCAATCCATGATTTCAAAAGATTATTTTAATCAAGATGACATAATTTTGTTAGATTAATTACATTTCTTAACTTAGAATTATTAAACTCATGCTCATGCTGTTACGAATAAATTCATGGCAACTCGATAATTTGCTAACCTTTGAACATACTTACCTACCAAAGTTCATTTATCTCTTGACGATATCTCTACATCAATTCAACCAATTAAATAAATTTTAATAAGCAAATGTGCTAATGCACATATATACTTATGAAATTAAAATAATCTCTTGCACATATCTATATGCCAATTCAAACAATTAATTCAATCTCATAATCATATAAAAGATTACGTGTGGTAACAATGTATTTCTACCTTGAAATAGTTTAATCACAATAATCTTTCAAGTTATGCAAGGCTAATGCATCGTTGGATACCGTTGCTAATTTAACGCTCCTCTACCTTATATGATTAAACATGCACTGATTAAGTATCGTGTCAATTAATTACAATTTAAATCCGTTTAAATATTTAATTCATTAGTTACCTTACAATTGTAATACAAGAATAACTTAGTCATGGTTTGACTTAATCAAACACCTTACCCAGGCCTATAACAACACAAACACAATTTTAATAAATTAAGTAGACGAAATGAAATCAACCTAACATGAATTAAATTTAAGTCATATTAATTAAATTAAACATATCAACATCACAAATATTCATAGACATGTTCATCATAACAACAAAAAAATTAAAAAGATAGGGAACAAGAATCAAATCAGGTGTTTTCTCCGTGGCTTGACTTGTTTGCTCCACTCCTCCTTCTCTGCTTGTTCTTGTCAAACCAAGACTCTGTGAACACTTGAATGCTGCTCCAAATGGTGGTTGATTGACTATTTTTCAAGAGGTGCAAACGAAAAGGGAATAGGGGAAGAAAATGAAGAACAATGGAAGGGAATGAAGAGAGAAAAATGAGAGAGAAATGAAGGTATGAGAAGGGTTGAGATGTGTTTGAAGTGAGCAGCCAAGGGTGTATTTATAGGTTGACAAGGTTGCTAAAAATAGCCAAAATTAGTAGCCAAAGACTCCCCCCATGGCTGGCCACACATGTGGCATGTTTGAAGATTTCAAACATGCTATTTTTAGGTACGGGCAAATCGTGAAAGGTATGAATAGTGAAGGGGTTTGAATGCAAACTAAAGGTGTCTTCAAGGACCCTTTTTCTATCCAAATAGTCAGCCAAAAAAGCTGATTGGGGATGGTATTGGGTTGCCCAATGCCCGATTGGATCAGTTTTCTTGGTTCAGCTCAACTGGGCCCCTTTTCATAATTAATTAACAATAATTTATTTAACCTAAATTAAATTGGATTAAAATTAAAATTAATTATATTATGAATTTATACACATAATGTGAACTGTATTAGGCTGAAAAATTAATTTTCCTTGATGGTTCAAAATTACTTCTCGCTTTTACACTTCTAGTAGTGTTTGCCGAGCCATTTTTCGCCCTTTGTGCTAATCTGTCAAAAATGATCCCACACCTTATTGTAGATCTAAATCATATGCTCCCTTTGTAGAGGTCTCGCTTGGAGCTAGTCCGAATCCCAAATCTAATCACATGAATATCTCTTTCTAGTCATGATCTAAAGAAAAAAAATTCCTTTAATATAAAATCTAATGCAAGAAATATCACCAATACTTTCCATTAATTTGAACGGTCGGATCTGTTACTCTCATGATGCCACACTAGTGGTTTTCGAGAGGGTTGTTGTTCAGTCCTTCGTAACACATGGAGATTGAAAGTTAATCTCAAGAATGTAATTATAGTTAAGTCATTATTTGAGAAGGAGGCAAAAAAAAGGAAAGATGATGATTACATCACTTTACATAACTTACACTATTAAATAGCACAATCAAGTCGGAGATTAATCCGAAGAAAAGTTTAGAGGTTTGACGATCTACAAGGGATCATGTGATCGGTAAGATTCGTACACAAGTAGAGTGAACATAAAATTAAAGAATGAGTTAATTGGAACAGAAAAGTGAAAGAAATTAGAAATGAGAGGAAAAGAGGAGAAAAACCCAAATCTCGATGACAATGACGTCGACGAGGGCGACAATAGCGGTGGTCCGACAGCTATTCACGGTTACGATGGTGATGATGAAGGGTAACGATCGAAAGAGAAGGAGGAGAGAAGAGGGGTGTGGGCGGTGGTGAGGTGATGGTGCAACTAAGGCTCATGGTGAAAGAATGGAAGCAAAGATGAAGAGAAATGTTGTGGTTGCCAAAAAGAAAGAAAATTGTGGAGAAAAAGAGAATAAAAGAGAAAGTGGGAGGAAATTAGGATGGTGGACGGTTTGGGAGGCTTTTGGGGTGGTCAACACATTTGTTTTGGTAAGAAAATAGTGTAAGGAAAGGGAACAAAGGAGAAAAAAGGGGGATGTGTCTTACAACTTATGGCAAGTTTGACTTGCTAAAGGATGAAAGGAATCCTCCACATAAGGAAACAAAGGGGTGGACTGTTGGAATCTATTGTGCACATCGAAATTGTGACAAAAAAATAGAAAAATAAAACAATGGAGCAAGGGGATTCGAACTAGGGACCTCTAGGATAATTAAGGAGCTTCCAACCACTAAGCCACACCACTTCCTTGTTTTCACTAGTGCAAAATTAATTTTAAACATAGGAGATGATAATATCACTCTTGTATAATTAATTAAAAAGTGGGATGAGACAATTAGGGCATAGTAGGCACTAGTTGCTGGTGATCTCAATAGTATATACCTTGTACAGGTGTTGTATTAGCAGGCATTTTTTGCTAGTGTTATATTTAGCAAGTACTATGTACCAATGATGGATATCGTATCGATTATTTGAGATCCTACATGTGTTTCAAATTGTCTAAAGCTTGTGTGAGTAGCATCATGTATCAATTAATGTCCTTACAATAACTCATGTGAGCATTACCTTTCCGTGTATGAAAAGTTAATTTAGTATTGTTCTTCGGGTAAAACAGTTAACTATCAAAATGGAAATGAAATGAGATGATATGTTGAAATATATTTTGTTGATTATATCTTGGTATGAGAATCTTAACATATTATGTATTGATGATGTAAACGATTTAGGTTTAATCATTTCGTATAGTTGGAATGATAAAGCAAGGCAAAGATTGGTTAGTTCTATGTTATAAATATGATTTGTAAATTAAATTGCCAAGTATATAATGTTTTTATTTACGAACTTACTAAGCTTTATAGAAGCTTACACTATTTGGTTTTCTTCTTTGTAGACAGTCAAACTTTTATTATTGATTGGTACATCATTGGAAATCACACTATCCGATAACTCATTTGGTAACTATTTGTTTATTTTGGCCTAGTTATAAGTGGCATGTAAATAGGGTTTTAGTGATGTATGTTATAAGCATCATGATCATATTTTGGACCATTTGAAGTATAATATGTGTATTGATGTAAATCCTAATTGGTATTTTTGGCTGTTTGTGGTGTGTGATAGTAAATGTATTTTGGATGGTTGGTTTGGAATGTTTAACTTAATAGGTGTGTTGAAATGTTTTGTGCGTTGTTGAAAATGGTCATTTTTTGTTATGGTAAATTATAAACCTAGAATGGATTATATTTACATTTGAAATTGAAATAAATGGATGTACTTTGGCATTTGGTATTTAGAACTTGATTGGTAACTGAATGAGTTTAACTTGTGGATTATGTTTTGGCTTGAATGACTATTTGCTTATATTTGAATTGTGGTGCCAATGAGGGCATATTGATTAGGCATGTAGGTTGATTGTGAATTGGTATATTTTGGCATGTTTTAGCACATTTCGAATAGGTTTGAAAGTTGGTTAATGCAAAGTTTGGAGTCTAAGTTTTGGTATGTGAAATGGCTTATGTTTGAAGGTGTTTTTGGGCACACACAACTTGGGACACGGCTGTGTGTCCCACACGATTATATGACATGGCCGTGTGGTCTAGTGACACGCCCTGTGGCTTAGCTACACTGTAATAACTCATTTTTAGTTAAATCAGAACAATGATTTTGGGACCACAAGTTTGAAGTTGAAATAATTTATTTTATTATTAAATTAAGGACTACAGCATGATAGTATGATTGTGTGAAAATTTTGTTAAGAAATTTTATTGTTTGAATGTTCAATTTGGTAAAAAGGACTAAATCGCGTAAAGTGTGAAAGTTGGGTTCTAATAGATGAAGGTGTCTAATAGCTATGGAACCTTAAAGTAGAGGTCCTTATGTTGTAATTAGACCATTGTTAATGTTAGTGGACAAAGATGGTGTAATGCCCCAATATCATAAATAATTGTTTTCGCATAGTTATGGCACACAAATACATGTCTTCTTCAGTGGTTAAGTGTTCTAGGAAGTGTTTGAGAAGTCTTGGGTTCAAGCCTTGGCTTGTAAAAAAACAATTTCTTACTTGAATAAACCCTTGTCTCTAATCGGTAGACTTTTAAATAAAAATGGGTAAAATATGTCAAAATGGGCCTACTGGTTTAGTGGTTAAAGGGAGTGCAGTTGACCTGGAGGTTTAGGGTACGAGTGCCTGTGCCAACATTGGACTTATTTTTATTCTTTGGCAGTGGAAGAGTTGTGGTTGACCGAACTTCTAAGTGGTTGAGTTGTGGGGGGATGGTTGTGGCCAAATTTTAAAGGATTGTTAAGGGAATTTCGATTGTTAAGGGGAATTAGGAAGTGATTTGAGTAGTGGATTAGGGATTGGGATGAGATAGAATTGTAATTGAACTCTACTTCTCCAAAACTTTGGACTCTCTTTCCAAATTCCCAAATGTCTGACTGCAAAGAAAACCTTTCTGCTTAGCCGAAATATGTTCTTTTGGCAATTCGGCTTTACCTTGTTTTTTCTCTTCTTCTCTCTAAAATTTTCTATAACTGTGTTCTTCTCTATCGTTTTGCATTTCGCTCTCCCCTCTGCACTTTGCTATTTTTTTCTTCTTCCTCAAACTCTTCTCTTGTGCTGAGTGTGTGTTAATTGTGTTCTTGTTCTCTAGCCGAACCTTTTCTCAATTTCACTTTGAGCTATCGATTTCTCAAACTTCAGTTGATTATCTCGTGCCTATTGATTCTTGTAACACCCCTTACCCGTATCTAAAACTGGATAGGGCTCGAGGCATTACCAGACTTAAACATTCATAAACATACCAAACCGGGTCACTAAATTTTGTCCAAAATTAAAACTTTTAGAACATATACTATCGTCCTTTAAACAGCCCATCAAGGCCTAAAACTTACATTAAGGCAGTTCGGGATAAAACCAAAAACATTCGGGAAACTTTAGGCGACTTAATAAATTTCTAGCTTTGGAGTGTCACACGTCCGTGTATGAGAGGCCGTGTGCTTACCCACGCCCATGTAGTCTAGGGCACGTCCATGCCTTTAACCCATGGGAAATATTGACTTCTAGACACGGCCAAGGCACACGCCCGTGGGCTTACCCCGTGTCTAAAACTTAAGCATTCTGTTAAATTGACATTACCCAAACACACACCCGTGTGTCTTACCCGTGTACTAATTTGACTCAAAGTTTTAGGTGCAGGGGACACACGGGCATACCACACGCCCATGGGAATGGACCGTGTATCACACACGACCTAGACACACGCCCGTGTGTCTAACCATGTGGGCTTTAGTAGGCTATTTTCTAAGCCTTTAGTCACCCCTTCCTACTTCTTTTTTCTTAAAACATAACAAAATTCAAAGTAAAACATGATTATACACTTGTAATTTATCTTGATAAAGTTAGTTGTATGAAAACCTCATATCATTGGTTCCATGCAAAAAGGTTATTTCCCATCTAGTATTTATGGGTTCTTATATTATTGTAGCACATTCAAAATTTGGCTCATTTTTGAACTCATTGCCACTTGTAGCATTCCATCCTAATGGAGCATGAATATGCAAATAAAGGTAGGTTATATCCTACTTCAAATATGCCAATTTCCATGGCCTTATACAAAAAGATGAATACATCTTTACATGCCTTCATTTTGAAATTCAAATGACACATATGACAAAATGTTCAAAACCCTATACATGCCATTAACAAAATAAAAGTGCCTTTATACCAAAGCTTGACTAGTTGATAGTGTGTTGCTTCTCCAACCGTCTTCCGAACCCTTATGAGTCCTCGAACTCTGAATAACAGGGAAAAATAGAGGGAATAAGCATTTTTATGCTTAGTAAGCTCGAATAACCAGAAAGTAAACTTACTGAGTAATTAGCATACATCCATACTTAAATCATGAATTCATCCAGTATGAAGTGATTTCCTATCACATGCGCTCAACAATGAGTTAGTCACATAATCATGTATCATGTAATTTAACTAGATGAGCTCATCATTCAATATTTCATTCATGTATGTATATCCCATGTTGTTCTCGTTGAGTTCCTAGGAAAACTCGATAGAATACCCGTTATCCGTTAATTCATATGAATGATCATTCCATATATGCACCCCCGTGAACCTCACATCATATGGTAGGATTACCAGTCCAAGCTAAATCCCCCATATCATGAACTCATAAGGTGTTGTCGGGATTACCAGTCCAGGCTAACTCCCTTATAATGACAAACGCTCTTAGTGAGCTCGGATCTGAATTACCAGTCCAGGCTAAATTTAGACCCTAATCGGATTACCCGTCCGGGCTAAATCCTAAATGCACATATATTCTTCGGGAGGCTTGATCATTTAAGGAACACTCGTCCGGGCTAGATTCCTTTTCATACTTGAGATCTTGGATTACCCGTCCAGGCTAAATCCTTACTGCAACACATGCAGGATCTCAATTCATATGTCAATGAGGGATTATCCATCGATTTCCCTTTGTTAACCACAATCGAGATATTTTTCACATGCCATCATCAATATACATTTCTATGATATTTCATGCCAATAATAAAATGCAATCACCAAGCATTCATAAAGCATACAATTATGCATATTTAAGGGTTTACTTCAAGTTATCCGAACCTACTTGGTATTCTTTTCGGGATTGTGTTTTGGTTACTCTGAAACTTTGCGTTTAACACAATCGACCTTTGGAATTTGTTCCTCAGGGTATATAATAGAAAAATTAACTCATTAATGCCTTACATTCTACATTTCAAGCTTAATATCTATCCCCAGTTCAAATGACCGTTTTGCCCCTAACCTTTGACATTTTTACGATTTAGTTACTAGGCTCGTATAATGAAACACATGCAACTTCTATTTCATCCAAGCCTAGCTGAACATTTTTCTCTCTTATGATAGCCCACATTATCCATTATTTTCTCATTTCTACCACACATTTACATCTTTTGCAAAATGGTCCCTATAAGGGTTTCTCATGAAAATCAACTAGAAAAAGATGTTTAACACACATTAATCTTTCATATTCCTCCATAATCCATCAAAATACAAGCAACTCATGCACGGGTAAATTTTTAAACATGAACCCTAGCATGAAATATGGGTAGAAATGGAGAGAGCAAGCTACCGAGATTTCAAAAATACAAAGAACATGAAAAACGGGGCTTGGGAGCACTTACTATTTAGCTTGGAAAGCTTGGAAACCCTAGCTATTGTGTCCCTTGAAATTCGGGTGGATAAAGGAGAAAATAAGCTGATTTTGGTTCATTTTTCCCATTTTATTTCATTAAAAAGATTAATGACCAAAATGTCCTTATGACCTTTCTTTAAAATTTCATCCATGCAAGCCCATTTTTGTCCAAAAATTTAGAATTTGGGAAAATTGTGCTCCAAGACCTTCTAATTCATAATCTAAAGCAATTTCATACAAATTACTTCTAGAATCCAAGATTTGCAATTTATTCAATTTAGTCCCTAATTTCTAATTGGATATCTTATACTTAGAATATCTTCATGAAACTTTAACACATGCATATAATCATATTCTAGGCCTCATAATAATCATAAAATAAACATTTTGATGTCGGATTTGTGGTCCCGAAACCACTATTTCGTAGGCCCTATTTCGGGATGTTATATTTCTCCCCCCTTAAGGACTTTCGTCCTCAAAAGTCTTACCAGAAAACAGACTTGGATATTGGCTTCTATGGTTTTTTCCGGCTCCCATGCAACTTTTTCAACACCATGTCGATACCATAAAACTTTTACAAGAGCCACATCTTTATTTCTCAACTGTTTAACTTCGTGAGCCAATATCTTAGCCGGTTCCTCTCAATCTCAGTCAGTGAAATTACATGAGAGGGATCTGATCGGTATATCCTTAACATGGATACATGGAACACATCATGAATCTTTTCCAGTTCGGGTGGCAACGCCAAACAATAGGCTAACGGTCCAACTCTTTCGGTGATCTCGTACGGTCCGATAAATTGTGGACTTAATTTACCTTTTCGACCAAATCTTAATACCTTTTTCCATGGAGATACTTTCAAAAATACTCTATCCCCAACTTGGAACTCAATTTCTTTTCTTTTCAGATCAACATAAGACTTTTGCCTATCTGATGCCACTTTTAAACAATCCCGTATCACTTTAAATTTTTCTTCAGTTTCTTTGATCAGATCAACTCCATGAATCTGATTTTCCTTGAGTTCTGTCCAATACAATAGAGTTCGGCACCTCCTACCATACAAAGCCTCATAAGGAGCCATCTTCAAACTTGTTTGGAAACTGTTATTGTAGGCAAATTCTACCAATGGCAGTTATTTTTCCCAGCTATCCTGAAATTCGAGGATGCAACATCGTAACATGTCCTCGAGAATCTGAATCATTCGCTCAGACTGGCCATCGGTCTAAGGGTGAAAAGCTGTGCTAAAGCTCAACTTTGTACCTAAGGCATCTTGTAACTTCTTCCAAAAGCTCGAAGTAAACCTCGGGTCTCTGTCTGAGATAATTGACAGTGGTACTCTGTGTAATCTTACTATCTCAGAAATGTACAAATCAGCCAATCTATCAAGAGAATAATCCGTCTTTACCGGAATGAAATGAGCTGAATTTGTTAATTTATCCACTATAACCCATATGGCATCTTTCTTTTTCAGAGTCATAGATAATCCTGTCACGAAGTCCATGGTAACTTGTCCCGCTTCCATTCGGGGACCATTACAGGTTGTAACAAACCTGAAGGTACTTGATGTTTAGCTTTAACTTGCTGATATACCAGGCATTTTGATACAAATTTAGATACATCTCTTTTCATACCGTTCCACCATTACATCCTCTTTAAATCATTGTACATCTTGGTACTTCCCGGGTGAACAAACAAAAGACTGTTATGTGCTTCTTGAAAAATCTTCTGGATAAGTTCATTGTCTTTAGGTACACAAACCCTGTCTCTAAACATTAAGCATCCATCTGGACTAATTCAGAAATCTGACTCAACATCAAACTCACATTGAGCTCTTTTTGCTTGCAAGTCATCATTATTAGGCTGAGCATCATGAATTTCCTGCAGAAATGTCGGCCTAGCCTCCAGCTCGGCCAAAATTGAACCATCATCAAGCATTATCAAATGAGTATCCATGGCTTTTATATATTATATATATATGCATGCATGTGCCAATGCCTTTTTGGTGATGTAGTTTATTAATGCTTGGCAAATGGTTGAGTGTGACTTAATGGGTTGTTGATGAATGGTTAAGTATAGTTCATTGGTATTCTAGAAAATCTAAGTAGAATATTATGCATGATGAAAGTATGTGAGTGGATTCCTTTGAATGTGAAAATGGTATGTTTGATCTGGCATATTGAAATGTCATGAACATTGTAGATGATGGTATTGCATTAACATGTTCTAGCTATGATATATGAATGTTTTGATTGTCTAAGTATGCTATGGTTTGTGCCATTGAAATTGGGAAAGTGTAGGAGTAAATGAGGGTGGCAAATGGCTTGGTAAATAGCCTTTATTTTATCCACACGGGTAGACACACGGGCGTGTGTCTAAGCCATATGTGACACACGGTCTTCCCCATGGGCATGTGTTTCGGCCGTGTGTCCCCTGCACCTAAATTTTGAGAAACAGAATGCTCAGAGTTGAGCAGACGGGCAGAGACACAAGCGTGTGTCTCAGCCGTGTGAGGGACACGGCCTCAAGCACAAGCATGTGTCTGGGGCTGTGAAGTCTGCACCTATTTTATAAAAATTTAATTATTCACACGGCCTGGCACACAGGTGTGTCACTTGGCCATGTGACTTCAATTTGTTCATGACTTGCAAATTAGAGAGTTACACAGGTTAGGGGCACGAACGTGTGTGACCACATAGCCTGCTCACACGGGCACATCCCAAACCACACGGGTGTGTGACCCCGGTTTATAGCAAAAATTTTCTAAGTTTTGTAAAAATTTCTAAAGTTTCAATTTAATCTCGGACCATTTCTAATGTATGTTTTGGGCCTCGTAGGCTCGTATTAGGAACTTTATGATTAGATACAAATGGTTTTAATTTGGACACAAATTTATGACTCGGAAAGGTATGATTGCTTGTGTTATAAGTTCGGTAATGCCTCGTACCGTGTTCCGGCATTGAATATGGATAAGGGGGTGTTACATCAATAGTATAGTTGGAGCAATACCTTAACATCAATAGTACTCTCCAATTAGAAGGGGAAAACCGAAAGTAGTCCCAATAACAACCAGTGTGGTAATATAACTTCTAAAATCTAATATCCATATTATTTAACTCCCATGATCGAGTCAGGATTTATAGCAGTAATAAATGTAATTACCTCCGGCCAATGAATATCTTTTACAGATAAACTATGTTTGCTAGATAAGATTAGACCATAAGAATGACAAGAAAACCAAGATAATGAAATCCAAAATGTGAAGCTATACTGAATTTTCCAAGAACAATAAACCATATTGAAAAATAAAGAGATTGATGATGTCTCAGAGAAAGTCCAGAAGAGTAATATCGCACATACTATAATGACCCAAAATTCACGGGCATCAAAAAACGTACATTATCGGGCCTCTATCTTAGTAAACCAAATTCGTAAATATTTATTAGATGTAAGTATGAGTCTAGGGGTGTGTTTAATTAGGTTTTGATTAAGTGAACTTAGCTTAATTAAGAGAAATTAGGAAAAAAAGGACTAAATTAAATGAGGTGTGAAAGTCTAATTATAGATTAAAAGAAAATAAGAGGGACTAAATAGGCAATTAAGCCTACTCCATTAACTGAGGCGACAAACACTTATAAAAATTTTAGATTTTTGTAATTAAATATTATTTAATTATAATGTATATTATTATATTGTAATATTGTAATTTAAATTAATTTAGGCCAAATGTATGGTGACGGTAATGTATATGTGTAAAATACATATTAATACACTTGTAATTTATTTATATATTTTCTTAAATAATAAGTAAAAGATATTTATATATTATATTATTATTTATATTATGACATTGGTATTATTATTATTATAAATTAAAGAAAGACAAGTGTATGGTGATAACAGTATATAAATGTAATAATATATATGTATACATTTTTAATACAAATATTAATTTAAGTAATAGATATTTGTTAAAAATATATTATATTTAATTATAAATAGGTAAATAAGATAATGGAAATGAAAAAGAAAGAGACAAAACAAAAATAGGAAGGAAAGAAAAGGGGAAGAAGGATAAAGGGAAAATTAGAGATTTCATGCTTGAAGTTTAATTGGTAAGTTAAAATTAAGTCATTTTCTTATAATTTTTGAGTTTTTGGAATCCTATAGATAAATACTACTTGAATTATGTTGAAATTTTGAAAGTCAGTAATTATTAGATGTTGTTCATGTTGAATAAATTAAAGTGTTAGGGGTTAAATTGATAGAATTTTAAGTTAGAAGTGAAAAAGGGATTAAATTGCAAAATAAATTATAGGTTTTGAAATAATAGGGACTAAGTTGAGAGAATTTCAAAATTAGAGATTATGGTGAATTTTGAAAGTGGAAATTAGTCTAAAGTGGGATTTAAATGAAAACATGATTTTAAATAAAATAAAGTTAGTTTTGATTAATGGACTAAATTGAAATGTCAGCAAAGGTTGAGTATAAATTGAAATATTTAATATGAAAATTGTAGTGTATTGATAAATTTTAATTGTTTCAATTTTCGTAGTTAACGTTGAGTCGGAGATCTCGGTTAAGAAAGGAAAGGACCTAATTGAAGAAAAAGGAAAAGAGGAGGCTAAGGAGTGAAGGAAGAATAAAATACATCATCTCAACCTTTTTGTTGTAAATACTACAAGATTTTTAAATTATTTTTATTTAAATGCTTATATTGTAGTTTAGAATTATTTAGAAATAAAAATGTAAAATATGTATATTTAAATTTGTAAATAAAAAAATAAAAAAATAGATTATGGAACTATGAAATTTGTAAAGAAAATTATAGATGGAGAATATAAGATGGTATATTGTTTGAACATTAAGCAATAATGTTGTGACAAAAGTATATATGTGAAAAAGGTGTGATATTTGTGAATTGTGAAATGCGCACTAAATTGTAATGATGGAGAAATGAGAAATCTTTTTCGAAATATTTTTGTAAAGTATTTAAATGTATGAAATTTAGTTTTAATGCCCAGGTGCCATTAAGGAACCTTAGTGCGCTCTATGATTATTAGCACGTCAGTGCTCTCTCATTATTTGCACGTCAGTGCTCTCTGATTATTAACACGTTAGTGCTCTTTGATTAGCACATATGTGCTCTCTATTCATTAGTGCATAATAATGCACCTCTGTATTTGTTCCGTATATCCTGTGTGTTCTGTAAAGTCTACTTTGGACTAAGATGTAACACCCTAGCCCGTATCTATCGCCGGATTAGGGTTATGAGGTATTACCGATCATAATATTATTCATACAAATGTTCATTATAAATTGCAATTCGAGAATCAGTTCATATAGATGCTTATAACTCAATCCAATATCAAATCTTAAAAAAAATAATAACATGCACAACGCAGCATAAATAATGTATGACCCAAAATGTATATATATATGTTAAACATTTTATACATATACAGAACATGGAACACATCCATAACTTCAGTATTGAATATTAGACTTGTTTTATAAATGTCGAGCGTATGCACAAATTTTACATTAATTAAAACAAATGTCATTACCTTCCTTTTTATTTATTTATGTGGGATTACTTTATTAATTATTATGTTGTTCATAGGTCATACATTAAGGCTATCTAATACACCTATTAAATATATATAAACATGTAAGTAGGTATAACTAAACATAACCGAATAAAACTATAAGGCAAGTCATAATTTCAATTTAATAAATCACCATCACATAAGAGATGCAACATATGTTATAGAGCTCAAACACATTTTACCATTTAGCATAAACCCGTTAAAGAACCCTAATGATAATTTAATATCACATCATGCAAAATTCATTATATTATTAAGCTACCATTAAATCACAATAACAATCTTTGCATACACTTCTATGTAAACTAAAATAATTCATAGTACATAATTTAAATAAAAATCACATATGCATCATTGGTGCTATATAACATGGCCGTACCTACTATCAATACATATATATATTTGTAACTAATGCTCATTTATCCAAAATTTTAAGGCCACACTTAACATCTGCGTACATGCCAAATAATTAACCAAAACAATTTTAAAATGTATTTAATACTTGTTACCTTTCATCACCGAATGGTAATACTTAAATCTAAGCTCACTAAGTATTATATCTATGCAGATACGAGCCTAAGCCAAAGCATATAAAGCAAATTCACATATGAATACTTCATCTAAACTTAATCACATCCAAACTAATTTAACATGCTTATGACCGATTCTACATGTCACTTACTAAGTCATAAACCAACCTTAATATACAATCACATAGCACTATTTATAAATGTTCATAGCATATGGAATCTTAACCCAAAATAAACTTAAACTATAACTAAACCGAAACCAAAATCAAGCAAGGTAGTTAAGTCATTTTCGCATGGCTAATATACAAACATTTTCGAAATAATTAATCCCCAAAGCCAGTCTATACATGCCATAATTTAAGTTTAGCTTACAAGGTACTAAAACAGTAGATAGTGTGATGAACTTGGCTGACAGTCCCTGAGCTCGTAGCTTGACTCCAAAATCTATAAAACAGAGTAACATAACACTCAGAATAAGCTACCATAGCTTAGTAAGCCATAAGCAAATAAACAATCTAGTGATATAACCAACTCATTTTAAACTTAACCGAATTATACTAGCATAAGTATGTTTAGTCTCAACCTACCAATTTCATACATGATATTTTCGTTTTTATACAAAATTCTCACTTTGGCCGAATGCCTATATAACCAATATGAGTAATTCACATTTCACTTACAAAGCCAATATATCATTAGACAATCAAATATACTTATACTCATAAACACCAACTCAAGCATCTTAATATATCATCATATACACATTACCTAAATGGCCGAATACACATGGTTACATCAATAAACATATCTCATAACATTTCGAAGACAATCACTAGATATATATCTTATCGAGATCGATTGCACTTTTATAATTACACATTCCATATTTATGTCATAAGTCATTTGTATCAAACATTAAATACTTACTTACCTTACCTTGAATAGGTAACAAGTTAATCCATACCTAGCATATAGCTCGTTTTACACATTCAATCATAGCTTATCTTTGCCCGATGAACCATTCAGAATCGGATAGGACACTCGAATAATCACATAAATCATACAATGCCAACGTCCCAGACGTGGTCTTAGATGTAGCCACATATCGATGCCACTGTCCTAGACAGGGTCTTACTCGTACACACATATTGGAATCACATATTGATGCCATGGTCTTACTCACACACATATACCGGAATCCTATGTCATGACATATGTATCCTAACTATTCCTAATGTTCATACGGGGTTTTCGGACGTCGTAACTCGGTCGAAATGATGTCATGAACATAGTTACCATGCTTACACATTCGAAATTAGCACATATTAATTCATATATTTCATATCAGCGTATATTCTTTACATTAGATTAAAATTAAGTACGTCTATTTGCTTATAAACTTACCTCGGACGTTATAAACGGAACAGGGCAGCTAGTCGACGACTTTCATTTTCCCCCGATCCAAATCTGATTTCTTTGGTTATTGATCTAAACATATTCAAATTAACATCATTACCATTTTACCCCTGACATTTACAATTTTTACAATTTAGTCCCTATTGCACAAAACACAAAATACACAAATTTTCCTTATACTCATGTTAGGACAAATTTTACCCATTCTTATACAAGTCCATATATTTCATTTATTTTACATTTTAGTCCCTCAAATTATTATTTTTGTAATTTAGTCCTAATTACTCAAAATCATCAAAAATTCCAACACAAAACATGTTAATCTAAAACATATCTTTCATTTTTCATCACCAGACAACCAAAATCATAAGCTCTGATCAATGGAATAACTCAAAATATTCATCAAAATCAAAAATTCAAGCATGGGTTTTGTAGTACTCGAAGCAACGATCTCAAAAACGTAAAAATTATAAAAAAATCAAGCTAAACACTTACCTTGATTGAGCTTAGAACCAACCGAACCTTACTTGGTTTATTTCTTTTTTTTTTTCTTGTTTTAAATTTCGGCAATGAAGAACAAATGAAACTAAATAATTTTGATAACTTTATTATTAACTAATATATGTTTATTAACTAAATTACTTAAATAACCTTAATGAAATAATAATAAAACTATATAATATATGTCTTTTACCGTCCACTTATTATGTCAATGGGCTATTCACAACTTAAGGACTTCCATTTAATAAGCCAATAACAATTCGGCCCTTTATGCTTTTAACTACCAAATTTTCAATTTACGCGATTAAGTCCTTTTATTTAATCGAATATCTAAACGACAAAATTAAATCACAAAAATTTCACAGATATAAATTCATACAAAATAAACACAAAACATAATTTTTAAATATTTTTCTAACTCGGATTCATGGTCCCGAAACCATTGTTCCGATTAGGGTCTAAATCGGGCTGTTACAACTCCCCCCTTAGGGATTTTCGTCCCCGAAAATCTTACTAGTGAAAAGGTTCGGATAGCGTTCTCTCATTGCATCTTCTAGCTCCCACGTTCCTTCCTCAACCCTGTGCTTACACCAAGTACTTTAACTAATGGAATTTTCTTATTTCGCAACTCTTTAACCTCACAAGCCAGAATACAAATCGGTTCTTCCTCGTACGTCATATCGAGTTTAATCTCAGACGGACTAATCACATGTGAAGGACCAGATTGATATCTACGAAGCATCGAGACACGGAATACATTGTGGATCTTTTCTAACTTAGGTGGCAACAATAGTCTGTAAGGAACTGGCCCAATACGCTCTATAATTTCATACGGCCCAATAAATCTCGGACTCAATTTGCTTTACGACCAAATCTGAATATTTTCTTCCACAATGAGACTTTCAAGAATACTTTATCTTCGATCTGAAATTCTATGTCTTTACGTTTCAAGTTCGCATATGATTTCTGACGGTCTGATGCTATTTTCAGACTTTCACGGATTACTTTCACTTTCTGTTCAGTTTCTCTGATCAAGTCAACCCCGTGTATCTTATTTTCACTGAGCTCAGTCCAGTACAATTGCATACGACATTTACGACCATACAAAGCCTCATAAGGTACCTTTTTGATACTCGATTGAAAGCTATTATTATACGCAAATTCAATCAGAGGTAGGTATCGTTCCCACGTACCTTCAAACTCGAGAATGCAACATCTCAACATATCCTCAAGTATCTGAATGATTCACTCAGACTGGCCATCTATTTGCAGATGGAAAGTAGTACTAAAATGTAATTTTGTACCTAGTGCATCTTGCAGTTTCTTCCAAAACCGCGATGTAAACCTCGAATCTCTATCCAAAATAATAAATATAGGCACACCATGTAATCTCACAATTTGAGAAATGTATGATTTTGCCAGCTTATAATTTCATACGGCCCAATAAATCTCGGACTCAATTTGCTTTACGACCAAATCTGAATATTTTCTTCCACAATGAGACTTTCAAGAATACTTTATCTTCGATCTGAAATTCTATGTCTTTACGTTTCAAGTTCGCATATGATTTCTGACGGTCCGATGCTATTTTCAGACTTTCACGGATTACTTTCACTTTCTGTTCAGTTTCTCTGATCAAGTCAACCCCGTGTATCTTATTTTCACTGAGCTCAGTCCAGTACAATTGCATACGACATTTACGACCATACAAAGCCTCATAAGGTACCATTTTGATACTCGATTGAAAGCTATTATTATACGCAAATTCAATCAGAGGTAGGTATCGTTCCCACGTACCTTCAAACTCGAGAATGCAACATCTCAACATATCCTCAAGTATCTGAATGATTCACTCAGACTGGCCATCTGTTTGCAGATGGAAAGTAGTACTAAAATGTAATTTTGTACCTAGTGCATCTTGCAGTTTCTTCCAAAACCGCGATGTAAACCTCGAATCTCTATCCAAAATAATAAATATAGGCACACCATGTAATCTCACAATCTGAGAAATGTATGATTTTGCCAGCTTATCAAGCGAGTAATCTATACGTATCGGGACGAAATGAGCCGTCTTAGTTAATCTATCCACAATAACTCAGATTGTATCTTTTTTACTCGGTGTCAATGGTAAACTAGATACAAAATCTATAGTAACTCTATCCCATTTCCACTCAGGTATCATAATCGATTGGAGCAATCCAGAAGGTACCTGATGCTCAGCTTTTACTTGTTGATAGATTAAACATCTCACAACAAAGTAAAAAATGTCTCGTTTCATGCCATGCCACTAATAAAGTTGTTTCAGATTGTTATTCATCTTCGTACTACCTAGGTGAATAGATAATCGACTGTTGTGAGCTTCATTCAAAATCATCTAAATCAACTTTGAATTCCTCAGAAGACATATTCGATCTCTGAATCTCAAACAGTTATCAACATCAACTCTGAATTCTGAATCAGCATCCGTCTCACATTGAGCTCGTTTTGCGATCAACTCATTATCAACCTTCTGGGCATCAAAAATTTGTTGAACAAATAATGGTCTTGCTTTCAATTCAGCTATTATTGAACCATCCTCAGACATAGCCATATGCGCATTCATTTCAAGCTTTTGTGATCCGAATAAACATGACATTTCTCAACAAATAGATAGTGACGCCAGATTTTTAATGCAAATACAATAGCTGCCAATTCTAGGTCATGCATCGGATAGTTCTTTTCATGTGACTTTAACTGTTTCGAGGCATAAGCTATAACTTTGCCCTCCTGTATCAATACACAGCCCAAACCATTTAAAGATGCATCACTATAAATAACAAATCCTTTACCCAATTCTGGCTCAACTAGCACTGGAGCTTCGGTCAAAAGGGCTTTCAACTAATCAAAACTTTAGTGGCACTTCTCTGACCACTCGAACTTAACATCTTTCTGGAATAGCTTCATCATTGGAGCTACAATTATAGAGAAACCTTTCACAAACCGTCGATAATAACCAGCAAGTCTCAGAAAGCTTCAGACTTCAGAAACATTCTTCGAAGGTTTCTAATCAAGTATAGCTGAAATTTTTCTTGGATCAACTTGAATACCTGATGCTGATACTACATGGCCCAGAAAATTGACTTCACTTAATTAGAACTCACATTTACTGAATTTTGCGTACAACTACTTATCTCGCAAAGTCTACAACACAAGTCTCAAATGTTCAGCATGTTCAGCTTTATCACGAGAGTAGATCAAAATGTCATCTATAAACACAACCACAAATCGGTCCAGATACGATTTGAAGATCCTATCCATCAAAACCATGAAAACAATAGGTGCATTAGTGAGTCTGAATGGCATAACCAAAAACTCGTAATGTCCATACCTCATTCAGAAAGCAGTCTTTGGTACATCATAGTCTTTAACTCACAATTGATAATAACCTGACCTCAAATCTATCTTCAAAAACACTGTAGCCCCTTTCAGTTGGTCAAACAGATCGTCAATCCGTGGCAATGGATACTTATTCTTTATAGTCACCTTATTAAGCTGCCTAAAATCGATGCACATTCTCATAGTTTCGTCCTTCTTTTTCACAAACAACACAGGTGCACCCCACAGAGAGAAACTCAGTCGTGTGAAACCTCTATTTGTCAATTCTTGCAACTGAGCTTTCAATTCTTTTAATTTTGTAGGTGCCATTCTAGATGGAGCTATGGATATCGAAGTCGTCCCAAGCATTAACTCAGTACCAAACTCTACCTCCCAAATAGGTGGCAAACCAGGTAATTCTTCAGGAAACACATCTGGATACTCACATACAACAAGTACTGATTCAATGTTTCTTTCAGCCACTTTACTATCAAGCACATATGCAAAGTAAGCTTCGCAGTCCTTTCTTATATATTTTTGAGCTAACATCGAAAAAATCACTACTGGTAACCCTTTCAAATCACTAGATTTAATTCGAATAATCTCATCATCCTGGCTTCGTAAATCAATAGTCTTTCTATTGCAGTTTACAACAGCATCGTGTAAAGTTAACCAATCCATACCCAAAATTATGTCGAACTCATAAAATGGCAACAGCATCAAATCAGCGGGAAAGCACAAATCTCAAACCATCAAAAGACAATTCTTACACATTTATCAACCATAACACATCGGCCCAAGGGGTTTCACACTCTAATCACAAACTCAGTATACTCAACAGGCAGAGTCTTGTTAAGTACTAAAGTCTCACAGACATAAGAATGAGTAGAACTAGGATCAATCAATGCAATTACATTAGTATCATAAAGAGTGAATGTACCAGTAATAGCATCTAGGGATGAAGCCTCCTCTCACGCGTGAATAGCATAGGCTCTGGCAGGTGCCCGCATTACCCATATTTCTCAGTGATCTACCTCGAGCCGTAGTATTACCCGATCTCGTGTTCTACACTGGATTTTCTTCACCTAACCCTGGGCAATCTCGAATATAATAATTTGTCGATCCACATTTAAACCAGGCTCGATCATGCAATCTCCAACTGCCAGAATGTCATTTACCACAATGTTTACACTTAGGTTGATTTGATCTGACATTCCCTACACTCGCTACTGAGGTAGCTCACGAGCTTATAGGTAGTCTATTCTGATCCTGTCGAGAATAACCCCAAATGGCTTTTGAACGGCTGAAATCATCTCGAAACTTCTTTGGTGCCGACTAGATTGACTTATGATAAACGCCAAATTATACATAGTTTTACCCCAAATACTTAGCATATTTATGGATGTTTACTACTAGATTTGTGGATTTTGGTGCTCTTAATCCGGTTATTTCATGTTCTGTACTCAGGAGAGCACCAAGAGTCAAAAGGAGCCAAAAACGAGCTAAAAGGGGACAAAACAGACCAAATCGAGAAGATCACACGGCCTAAGCCTTGCCACACAGGCCTCTTACACGCCCGTGGCCTTCGGGGGTGTCGACCAAGGTTTACACGGTTCACACGGCTTGGCCATTGTGCCCACACGGTTGTGGCAATTTAACGGATCGAACACGGCCTGGCAATCACATGTACAACAATACACAAGCGTGCTACCATAAAACACGGGGGTGGGAGAAGCGAACAAAGCTAGGCACGACCGTGAGACATGGTCGTGTTTGACACACGCCTAAGACACAAGGGCGTAGGCGTGTGATAGTAGCCGGGCACGACCTAACTCGCAAAATTCGAAAAACACGGGCTCACCCTCAAAGTACACGGGCGTAGCCCTAGGCCGTGTGGCCCTCCCCTATATAAACAAACCACTGTTCATCTTCTTCCTCCTTTCAAAACCCTAGCCAAAATCTACCCTCCCCCAACCCCTAATCCCTATTTCGACCACCATTCCCCAGATTCTCACTTCCCCAACCCCCAAACCACCCTCAAATCCACTCCTCTTGCATTAATCCCTTTTTTTTCCCTCCCTATACCCTCTATTTTCCCACCACACGGCTTCCTCTCCACGTCACACACCTGTGCACACCACCATACGCCCGTGCACCGCCTTACAATAGCCTTTGGTCCACTTTCTCAACCTTATTTTTCCAATTTGTGTTGCTACATTAGTATTCTACATGCTTTGCATAGATATTGTTACTATTACAAATATGTTTTCGACAAGTTAGGAATTTGCTTTAGAATTTTCTATATTTGACTTGTTTAAGCTACTAAATAGCATATACTAATTTTAGGCCTATTGTTTAACTACTGATGTATCTTGGATTCTATCAATGCTCATGTATTTTCAGGTACATTATGTCGTCATCAAGAGGCAAGAAGGCTGCGGTCCCTTCCTCAAAGAGACATAGGGGACCGGGTTCTTCCTCGATATGTGCTACAGCCGAAGTTTGGCACCCGTTCCTTGAATTTTCGTAAGCTTCGCAGGAGGAGCTATTTCAGATATTATACGCACGACCCATCACTACAGGTAGCTGCATCGACTGGGCTACCGTAGAGTAAGTCTAGCTCGCTGATGCCATCCGTGACCTCCTGTTCACAGACCCATAGGAACGGTTCTTCACTATTACTGAGCCCACTTATTTAGAGCTAACTTTAGAATTATGCTCTACTTTTCATTTACAGGTGGTGATGATGAACAATGACGACCCAGGCACCATTCACTTCTGATTAGACAGTCTAGTTCGTACGATGAGTGTCTCAGAGTTTGAAGTTGCTTTGGGACTTTACACTGATGAGTTTATGGAGGAGGAGGACATGAATGCACTACCACGCAATATCCATATCTCCCCCTCCTTGTGCTGGAAGGCTTTGGCACCACTCTCTTCCACCTACGACCCCAGCTGCTCGAAGGCCTCAGCTCTCCCCCCTTCCCTACGATATCTCCATGCCATATTGGCACACACCTTGACCGGAAGGAGAGAGAGCATCGGCGTCATCAACACCGACGACGCCTACAATTTATGGTGCATGGCGAATGCACACGTGACTGACTTGGCCTACTTTATTGCTTTCACCATTTGCCATCAGACCGAACGGCATAGAAAGGGAGTGATCTCCATCAGCCCCTACGTGACGTACCTTGCCAGACACTTCGGCCTCCTCAACACCATGGCCCAGTCATCAGCGCTTACCCTAATAGGTCAGATGTCCCCACAGGGCATCACGACTATGTTACACATGAGGATGATCGAGCGCCGACGTGGGACCGATCCTCCTCAGTACCGTCTCTCGCATGCCATTGACGAGGAGGATCTTGAGGAAATCCCTGATGATGTTCCCCCACAGCATGAGGAGCCTTCCACCGTGCCACCTAGGTAACGACTAGTTCATGCGGCTGCTTCATTGGCACATCTTTTCGACTGACTTGCCCACTTCAAGTAGTATTGCACTATGCAGTTCGAGATGATTCACGAGCGAAATCGGCGATGGGACCGATAGATGGACGATATGCAGGCCATGATGCAGCAGTTTTGCCAACACTTTCACATCGCCACTCTAGCACCACCACCTGAGGGCCCCACCGACGAGAATTATTGAATCCTCCTATTATTTTTTTATTTATTTTTATTTTTATTTTATTTTATTTATTTTATTTTTCTTTTCTTTTGATTTTTATTTTCATTTCAATTTTATTATTTTATTTTGAAAGACATATCTATATTAGTAAATTTTACTTTTTTTTCCATTTTCTGGTATTTCTAACAAGTAATTCCACTACGCTATCTTCCACACCAACTCTTAATAAGCTCTTCATGATTCTACAGACTTCCAAGCAAAGCTGCTAGGAATATTTTACGGAATGAGGAAACAAAAGTTAAATAATACCTCACGAGTGCCATGTTCAACGACCCAATTTCTTCATCTAGCCAAGAACAATGGTAGCTACCACTTTCCCCGAACACTCCATCTTCAGAATCAAGCTCCACATCCATATAACAGGGAGTTTCACCTCCTTTCCTCTTATGATTTTCTTTATTTTGAATAATCTATCTCTGTACATTGAGGGCAATGTACATCTTAAGTGTAGGGGGTGAACATGAAACCTAACTTTTTGCATTATTCTCAAATCCCTGAAGTTGGTCTTGTGCTTAAGTGATTTTCTCATAATACTGATAGAATGAATTCTAATTGATCTATAATTATTGTTGATATGTCGTGAATTAGACCAAGGGAATTATGCATGATTATTTGATTATAGGACCTTAAAGAATCGAGCATGATAAGTTGATATTTTGAGAAATAAAATTTTTAGACTATTTCTCCTAAATTTAGGTATTATCTTGAAATCATAAGTACAGAAATGACATCAAAAACCCAAATTTTTGGTGAGATTTTTGAGCCTTTTGAGCATATAGCTTTCTTTCTTGCTCACTTCTTTCGTGGTTTGAATGTGTCAACATTGAACTGTTATTCTAGAACTTGCTTCGATTATACATGTCGAGATCGCACGTATGATTTGATATACTGAGATGATAAAGGCATTTAGGATTTAACGCATTTACTCCATAAAAAGCCTTCCCACATAATTAAACCCTTAGCGAACCCCCTTTGAGCCTAGTAACTTTTTTTATTGATTAACCCTTATCATTAACCCATTAACCCATTATTGTTGAAATCCTCTTACTTAATTTACCTTTTTATAGATATTAAATTTAATATTATTACCTCACTATGTTCCCTTTTTTTTTATTACTGAATCATGAAGTATGATTTCTGTATTGTATTGACTTGATTTGTTCCTAAAAAAACGTAATTCTCAGCAAGCTAGAGTTGTCATGAACTCATGTAAAATAGTTCTAGATATTTGTTTGTGATTCAGTAATTAAGTTTTTGATAGTGGGGTAACATATTGAAATTATCTCGATTTTAACCCCTGTTCTCCAGCTTGTATCCATACCTGTAACCTAAACCCCATTACAACCATGCAATGACCTTTTGATTAGTGGATCATATCATTTACAAGTGGTGGAGATTTGATTTTCATGCAAGTCTATGGTAATAACTTTTCATGTTAGACAATCAAGTGCTTAATCTTGAACCTTAAACACTTTGAGTGATTTGAGTGAATATTTAGTGAGTATGTCATCTCTTGTATATTTAGGACTAAAGTTGATTACTTAGAGGAAGGAGATTACCTATGATTTTTATTATCAAAATATCCGATTTAGATTGTTTGAGGCTTTTAATGCTCTATAGTTAAATTCTCACTGTATAATTTTCCGTGGAATAGTTTGTAACATTATCAAAACTGCTCATGTGATTGAAAAGAATGAATTCTAGCAGTAAATGAGAGTTTTGCTTGAGGACAAGCAAATGCTTAAGTGTGGGGGTATTTGATAAACGCCAAATTATACATAGTTTTACCCCAAATACTTAGCATATTTATGGATGTTTACTACTAGATTTATGGATTTTGGTACTCTTAATCCAGTTATTTCATGTTTCGTACTCAGGAGAGCACCAAGAGTCAAAAGGAGCCAAAAATGAGCTAAAAAGGGACAAAACAGACTAAATCGAGAAGATCACACAGCCTAAGCCTTGCCACATGGGCATCTCACACGCCCGTGGCCTTCGGGGGTGTCGACCAAGGTTTACATGATTCACACAGCCTGGCCATTGAGCCCACACGGCCGTGACAATTTAACGGATCGAACACGACCTGGCAATCACGTCACACTGTCGTGGCACACGGGCGTGTCCCTTTTTCAAAGAGTTGTGTTTTACACAAAAAAGGGTGCTTAGGGAGGAAGAAAGTCAATCCAAATCCTATATAAACACCCTAAGTATGACCCAGTGAGGAGGCCTCTTCTAGAACTTTTCTGGAATACAGAACCACACGCCAGGAATTACTTGAAGGAAGCCAGACTATCTATCCCAAAAGCCGGAGCTACTCCAAGACTGAAGATCTCTCTCAGAATTCCTTCAGGGGTTTTAGAGTTTTCTTCATGTTTTGTTATTTTTATACTTTTGACATACCTAAGGGGAATAAAACCTATGATGGATCTTGTTATTATTATCTAAACTGTATGATAAATACTTGATTTGTTCTTAATTATGTGTTCTTAATACTTAAGTTAATATTCCGGGTATTAATTCATGATTTTATGTGCTTATGCAGAGGAGGAATAGACCCTGCCTAAGAGTAGATTTGGCATAATTAAGCGGATTTGATCGAACGTCTAGAAATAGGGTTATGAGATTTTACTGAATTAGGGCGAAACCTAATATGGGAGTCCATAGAGTGATTTACTGCTTCCCTAGGGGTTTTAATTAAGAAAGAAATTTTGATTAATTCAACTGAGGGTTAGACATTATTAGTTTCGAAAGGGATAATAACATAGGTTAGGGAGTCTCACGGATCGAATAAAGTGAATAAATCGTTCGGTTTAGAGTCAAATAACAAGTGAAATCTAGGTGGATTCCTCATTGGTTGTCGTCTTTATCAATTGCTTCTCTTCAAGTCTTTTTCCAAATTTTCTCTTCACCTTTAATTAAATTAGTTAATTAGTTTAGATAATTAGTTTAATAAACAAATCCTTTTATTCCTAGACTAGATAATAAAAAAATAGTTATTACTGGTACTTTTGGTTCCCTTGGGTACGATATCTCGATCTTGCCGTTACTATACTATTGTTCGATAGGTGCCCTTGCCTTTTCGTCGTGATAATAGTTAGTCTAGGTTTGATCTTCATTATAAATATTTATTACTTGTTACGAATCACGCGGTCAACTTACTGAATGATCTCTTACGCGAGTCTCTAGCTTTAAAATCAGATTTTCTCTTCTCTTTCCCGAGCTCTTCAGCTTTGCAGGCTCACTCAAATAGTACTGCGAACTCTTTTATCTCAAGTATGCTAACTAACAGTTTAATGTCTTCATTCAGCCCATCTTCAAATCTTTTACACATTATAGCTTCGGCAGAAATACACTCTTAGGCATACCGACTGAGTCTTACGAATTTTCGCTCATACTCTGTCACGATCATCCAACCTTGTTTCAGCTCCAGAAATTCTTTTCGCTTCTAATCAATATATCTCTGGCTAATATATTTCTTACGAAACTCAGACTAAAAGAATTCCCAAGTCACCCGCTCTCTCAGAACCACTGATACTCGGGTATTCCTCCAGTGATATGCTGTGTCTCGAAGCAAAGATATGGCACATTTCAAACATTCATTTGGGGTACAGGACAGCTCATCAAATACACAGATAGTATTATCAATCCAGAACTTAGCCCGCTGAGCATCATCATCAGTAGCTTTAAACTCATCGGCCCCATGTTTTCTAATTTTATGAATAGGTGTCTTATATAATCTCAGGGGATCACTTACTTGAGGTACAGCAAGCATCGAAGATGGATTAGTCGGGGGTGGAGGTTGTTGTACAGTCAGGTTAGTCCAGATATACTGAGTAAACTAGTCATTCATCATTTGGTAGAAGGTTTGTCTAACCTCTCCTTCCTAATTACTCAAAATTGGTGGAGAATCAACCGGTGCTATCCCTTGCGCAGGAGCAGGCGCTACATTCTCGACATCATCAACTACAGCTTTGTCAGCATCCATTTACTATATGAAAACACATTTCAAATGTTAGAAGTCATCACACTATCGCAGTATATAATTATGGCATGTATAGCTAAACTCACACATGCTACGTTAGTCCTAGAACCGACTAAATCGTAATTCTGATACCAATAAATTGTAACACCCCTAGCTCGTATCCGTTGTCAGATTAGGGTTATGAGGTATTACTGATCATACTATTATTCATACAAATGTTCATTATAAATTGCAATTCGATATTCAGATCACATATATGCTTATAACTCAATCCAATATCAAATCTTTAAAAAAAGAATTAACATGCACAACGCAACATAAACAATGTATGACCCAAAATGTATATATATATATAACTTAAACATTTTATACATATACAGAACATGGAACACATCCATAACTTCATTATTGAATATTAGACTTGTTTTATAAATGTTGCGTGTATGCACAAATTTTACATTAATTAAAACAAATGTCATTACCTTCCTTTTTATTTATTTATGTGGCATTACTTTATTAATTATTATGTTGTTCATAGGTCATACATTAAGGCTATCTAATACACCCATTAAATATATATAAACATGTAAGTAGGTATAACTAAACATAATCGAATAAAACTATAAGGCAAGTCATAATTTCAATTTAATAAATCACCATCACATAAGAGACGCAACATATGTTATAGAGCTCAAACACATTTGACCATTTACCATAAACACGTTAAAGAACCCTAATGATAATTTAATATCACATCATGCAAAATTCATTATATTATCAAGTTGCCATTAAATCACAATAACAACCTTTGCATACACTTCTATGTAAACTAAAAGAATTCATAGTACATAATTTAAATAAAAATCACATATGCATCATTGGTGCTATATAACATGGTTGTACCTACTATCAATACATATATATAGATTTGTAACTAATGCTCATTTATCCAAAATTTTAAGGTCACACTTAACTTATCCGTACATGCCAAATAATTAACCAAAACAATTTTAAAATGTAGTTAATACTTGTTACCTTTCATCACTGAATGGTAATACTTAAATCTAAGCTCACTAAGTATTATATCTATGCACATACGAGCCTAAGCCAAAGCATATAAAGCAAATTCACATATGAATACTTCATCTAAACTTAATCACATCCAAACTAATTTAACAAGCTTATGACTGATTCTACCATGTCACTTACTAAGTCATAAACCAACTTAATATACTATCACATAGCACCATTTATAAATGTTCATAGCATACGACATCTTGACCCAAAATAGACTTAAACTATAACTAAACCGAAACCAAAATCAATTAAGGTAGTTAAGCCATTTTTGCATGGCTAATATACAAACATTTTCAAAATAATTAATCCCCAAAGTCAGTCTATACATGCCATAATTTAAGTTTAGTTTATAAGGTACTAAAACAGTAGATAGTGTGATGAACTTGGCTGACAGTCCCTGAGCTCGTAGCTTGACTCCAAAATCTATAAAATAGAGTAACATAACACACAGAATAAGCTACCATAGCTTAGTAAGCCATAAGCAAATAAACAATCTAGTGATATAACCAACTCATTTTAAACTTAACCGAATTATACTAGCATAAGTTTGCTTAGACTCAACCTACCAATTTCATACATGATATTTTCGTTTTTATACAAAATTCCAACTTTGTCTGATATAACCAATATGAGTAATTCACATTTCACTTACAAAGCCAATATATCATTAGACAATCAAATATACTTATACTCATAAACACCAACTCAAGCATCTTAATATATCATCATGTATACATTACCTAAATGGCTGAATACACATGGTTACATCAATAAGCATATCTCATATCATTTCAAAGACAATCACAATATATATATACCTCATAAGTCATTTGTATCAAACATTAAATACTTACTTACCTTACCTTGAATAGATAACAAGTTAATCCATACCTAGCATATAGCTCATTTTACACATTCAATCATAGCTTATCTTTGCCTGATGAACCATTCAGAATCGGATAGGACACTCGAATAATCACATAAATCATACAATGTCAACGTCCCAGACGTGGTCTTACATGTAGCCACATATCGATGCCACTGTCCCAGATAGGGCCTTACTCGTACACACATATCGACGCCATGGTCTTACTCACACACATATATCGGAATCCTATGTCATGACATATGTATCCTAACTATTCCTAGGGTTCATACGAGGCTTTCGGACATCATAACTCGGTCGAAATAATTTTATGAACATAGTTACCATGCTTACACATTCGGTATTAGCACATACTAATTAATATATTTCATATTGGTATATATTCTTTACATTAGATTAAATTTAATTATGTCTATTTGCTTATAAACTTACCTCGAACGTTATAAACGGAACAGGGCAGCTAGTCGACAACTTTCATTTTCCCCCAATCCAAATCTGATTTCTTTGGTTCTTGATCTAAACATATTCAAATTAAGCTCATTCAAACATATTTTCATTCAATTTAGTCCAAAAACACATAAATGGGAAACTTACCATTTTACCCCTAACATTTATAATATTTACAATTTAGTCCCTATTGCACAAAACACAAAATACACAAAATTTCCCTATACTCATGTTGGGCCGAATTTTACCCATGCTTATACAAGTCCATATATTTCATTTATTTCACATTTTAGTCCCTCAAATTATTATTTTTGTAATTTAGTCCTAATTACTCAAAATCATCAAAATATCCAATACAAAACATGTAAATCTAAAACATATCTTTCATTTTTCATTATCAAAAAAAAAATCATAAGCTCTCATCAATGGAATTACTCAAAATATTCATCAAAATAAATAATTCAAGCATGGGTTTTGTAGTACTCGAAGCAACGATCTCAAAAACGTAAAAATTATCAAAAACTGAGCTGAGCACTTACCTTGATTGAGCTTAGAGCCAACCGAACCCGAGCTTGGTTTCTTTCTTTTTATCTTGTTTTAACTTTCGGCGATGAAGAACAAATGAAACTAAGTAATTTTGGTAACTTTATTATTAACTAATATATGTTTATTAACTAAATTACTTAAATAACCTTAATGAAATAATAACAAAACTATATAATATATGTCTTTTACCATCCACTTATTATGTCAATGGGCTATTCGAAACTTAAGGACTTCCATTTAATAAGCCAATAATAATTCGACCCTTTATGCTTTTAACTACCAAATTTTCAATTTATGCGATTAAGTCCTTTTATTTAATCGGATACCTAAACGACAAAATTAAATCATGAAAATTTCATAGATATAAATTCACACAAAATAAACACAAAATATAATTTTTAAATAATTTTCTGACTAGGATTCTTGGTTCAGAAACCACCGTTCTGATTAAGGTCTAAATCGGGCTGGTACATAAGAATATGAGATGTGAACAAAAGTGAAATACCAATGTGTTAAGGTAAGTTTGATAACTTACAAAAAGATAAGTTAAATTTTTTATTAAAAATAAAGAATTACTGAAGAAGCTTATATGTGTGCAAATATGTATTAATTGAATAGGTTTTAAAATATTTTGTTATGATTTATTTTCATATTTATTCTTGCAGTGCTTACTAAGCCTTCACTGGCTTAATGCATAGGTACAGTTAGACTCTAAGAGGTAAAGTCGGGTTAGGAGATCTCTCATCTCATCACATGTTCAAAAGCTTCAAAAATAGGTACCATATTTTGAATTAAAATGGCATGTACATAGGTAGACTAAATGTGATTGATTTAAGTTGAAAATAATATGTTTAAATGTTTAAATTAAATGGTATCCAACCATAACCATTCTAGCACCAAATGTAATAGTCTTATACCAGATCCGTACGTTTGGATCAGGTATAGGGGTGTTACATTTATTGGCATCAGAGCTTAGGTTTTCTGATTTCTGGGTAAAGAACGAGTCTATAAGTACATGTCATATAGAATATACCGATGTGATGAGATGTGATATTAATATTAGAAGTATTGATAAGTTAGAAAATATGAATTGTTACTAATAAGAAAATGATTTTGAATTAGTTAGTAATGACTCAAGAGGGAAATCAATAAATATTGAAATTTGATAAAAACTTATTTTTTTCATAGATATTGGAAGAAATGGCAGTAAATTTGATATTGCTTGATGAGATAACAACTTCAGCGTAGAGGGAGGAAGTTGATAGGATGATGAGAAAAGTGCAAGATTATAGAATGAAACCAGAAGAAGACATTGTTCAACATCTTATTACTATAAATTGAAAGATGCAAGAAGTGTTATAGAAGGTTCATGAACTGATTAGAAAGAATAAGGTGCAATAATTGACCCTTAGAGGAACATTAATAGAACGAGATCATTAAATGATTTTAGATCAACTTTGGAAGACATTGGTACTGTAAACTTATTGGAATATAGTTATATGCTACGTGAAGTTTATAATCTCTGAGGGAGCAAGGAAAATAGCGAGACAGAGAGTAGGTTTACAAAAGTTGAATGGGAAGCAAAGTGTCTTTGACATGCCATGGATGGAAAAATTAGTTTTTAGGAAATTACCAAGAGAATTTTTACACTGTGTTTGGTTCGCCGTATTACCCAATCCATTACGCCCCGATTACGTGCGTATTACATTACGCCCCTATTCCGGCGTTTGGTTCGCTGTAATAGGTATTACGCGCGTAATCGGTTACGCCCCTAATCCCCAAATTCCCGTGTTTTCCAATCCCTTCCCTTTTTGCTGTATTAGCTATTACTTCCGGCCTCCCTCCCCATCTCCCTGTTTTACCCTCCCTCCCTACCCGACCCTCTCCCTAATCATTTTCGCCGTCCTTTCTCTTCATCTGGATTGAACAGCTACGAAAGATCTACCACTAATTTCCCTTCTTTGATCCTCTCAATCAAGTAATTCTCAAATTATTTTCCTACTGTTTTTGGGTTTTTTTAACCCTCTGTTTCATTCAGTCTTTTGTTAATTCCTTTAATTTTCCATATATGATTATCAGGTGATGATAAACACTGTGAATTTAGTGTTAGAACAGCTTTGATTTTTATGGGTCTGATTTATTTTGACTGGCTTTTTTTTTCCTCCGTTTTTTTCTTCCTTCTCTGTTTCATTGTTTTTTTTGTTAATTTTGCTTATGTGATTATAAACACGGTGAATTTAGTGTTGGGATAGCTTTGATGTTACTGGGTTTTATTTATTTTTACAGTTTCTTTTCTCTTTTTTTCCTACTGGATTTTATGCTGCGTTTGATTGAATCTTTTTGTTAATTTTTGCTTTACTTTCTATTCATATATATTTATGAGTGATGATAAACAATGTGAATTTAGTGTTAGAACAGGTTTGGTTTTAACGGGTTTGATTTCTTTTTGCTGTCATCCGAAACAACCCAGAGAAGGGTCTTTTGTTGTTAAAGGATTGCTTGAGTGATTCTGGTACATTGCCTTCTTCTTTTACTTTTTGCTCGTTGATTCATGGTTTTGTATCTCAAGGGAATATGGATAGAGCAATTGAGGTGTTGGAGTTGATGACAGGTGATAATGTTAGATACCCTTTTGATAATTTTGTTTGTAGTTCAGTGATTGTTGGTTTTTGTAAGATTGGGAAACCTGAAGTTGCAGTTCGGTTTTTCGAAAATTGTATGAATTCAGGAGCTTTAAAGCCTAATGTTGTTACTTATACAGCTCTTTTAAGCAGTTTTAATCTGTTGGGTAAATTTGATGAGGGTTGTGAGTTGGTTTATAGTATGAAAAAGGAAGGGCTGGCTTTGGATGCTATTCTTTATAGCTGTTGGATTTTAGGGTATTTTAGAAATGGGTGTTTAATGGAGGCTTTGAGAAAATATAGAGAGATGGTTGAAAGAGGAATAAACCCTGATACTGTGAGCTACACTGTCCTTATTGATGGGTTTTCGAAGGAAGGTAGTGTTGGGAAGGTTGTTGGATTTCTGAAGAAGATGTTGAAAGACGGGGTGATGCCGAATGTGATTACGTATACGGCAATCATGTTAGGTTTCTGTAAGGAAGGGAAATTCGAGAAGGCATTTAGGTTGTTCAAGGAAGTTCAAGATATGGGGATTGAAGTGGATGAGTTTATGTATGCAACGTTGATTGATGGAGCTTGTCGGAAAGGAGATTTTGATTGCGTCTTCCATTTGTTAGATGGAATGGAGAAGAAAGGGATTAAGCCAAGTGTTGTTACTTATAACATAGTCATCAATGGTTTGTGTAAGGTTGGGAGGACATCTGAAGCAGATAATGTATTCAAAGAAGTAGCCGGTGATATTATAACATACAGTACTCTGTTGTATGGTTATACCGAAGAAGGGAATATAAAAGGAATTATTAAGACGAAAGAAAAATTGGAAAAATCTGGTCTTTGTATGGATGTTGTTGCATGTAACATACTTATCAAAGCATTCTTTATGGTTGGTGCATTTGAAGATGCTCGTGCACTCTACCAAGCAATGCCGGAAATGGATTTAAATGCAGATTCGATTACTTATTGCACAATGATTGATGGCTACTATAAAGTGGGCAGAATAGAGGAGGCACTTGAAGTATTTGATGAGTATAGGGTGTCATTAGTTTCTTCTGTTGCATGCTATAATTGTATAATAAGTGGGCTATGCAAACAGGGAATGGTCGATATGGCCATTCAAGTGATTATTGAACTTGGTGAGAAAGGTTTCATTTTGGACATGGGTATCTCTATGATGTTGATCCGGGCAGCTTTTTCTCAAATGGGTGCAGTGGGAGTTATGAATTTTGTTTCTTATTTGGGTTTCAAAGGAGATCTGCTCTTCCTTATTTGAAGGACTATTTAAGGAGATGAATTGAGAAGAAATATATATTTATATTTTCTTTTCGGTGTAGATTGAGAGACATGGGTCTTTAGGTAGACAACAGGATAGTATACTTTATGCTTGGCAATCTGCATATTCGTATTGATTTCGTGTCATATTCGTGTTTTAAGGTATTATAGGTATACAAATTTGAACATTTAAATAATTTCTGTTATATGGATTGTGGTACATTTGTGTATTCATGTTTTTTTAATACCATATTATATACATATATACAGTGAAATTTTGCCTTGCGGACTTCATTTAAATTAAGAAAGCTTACAAAAGACACTCCCTTTCCATTTTTTGTTATTCTTTGCTATGAGTTGGAGAAAGAATAAACAGGAAACTGTTTGCAGATTTTGCTTTGTTTTTTCTGTACAGTAGTGGATTGTTCTGTTTTGCTGCTGCATTGTTTGGTTGGTTTGTGCACTGATTCTTTGTTTTGGTTGGCTTTTTCGATTTAGATTTTGTTATTGTCCCCTAAAAGTTGGGTTAAGTTGTTTAAGGTGTTCTTTTTTTTTTTGCTGGTTTATGGCATTTTGATGCCTTTTCTTATAAATTAAATATTCAAACTATTGCCGAGGAAAAAAAACGTAATGGTTAAGGTGTTTATAAAGTTGACACTAGGCAGAAGAAAGAAATTCATCTGCTACCTTTTATACAATAAACTATCGCTTTTTGTTACCTTTTCATTTGTTATTTTCTTAATTTTTCTTTTTTTATTGTTGATTTTGCATATTTTTGCATATTTTCATCGATATTATATTTTAACTTAAAAGGTGATTGTTGCATAATTGTAAGTATTGATGATTGGTAGGCAAGGGGATTTAATAAACTATCTAGATACTGTTTTGATCGATATCATATTTAAAATATGGCTCATGGATGATGATTGGTGTATGGTTGTTCTGTGCTTTGATATACTATATTTAGCTATAGCATAAATATTTTCCCCAAAAAAAAAAGGTTGATCCGAGCACTTTTCTCATTACAGGTAACATTTTTCCAACACTTCCACATCGCAGTCGTCCCAGATTTGAGCATTACAGGTTAGTATAGATGTAGTAGGTTCTGTTGTTTCCCAAATGAATATGGTTTTGTTTGTATGTTTGTAATGCTCATTAAAGCTTTTGTTTGTATGGTTATGGTTATTGCTGCATGACCATTGTTCTTTTTGAATTTATCAGCCAAGTTATATGTTTTTACTATTAGGTAACATTTTGTTTAAAGAGCATTATGCCTACAAATCTTTTATGAGATAAATTTGTACATGTAAATGAGATAAAAGTTATATATTCCTCATTCATAATATGATTTTAAGTCAATTACATTATACATAAAATATTCCTCATTCATAATATGATTTCCCTATAATACATAAATTATAATTGTGAAAGTGTAAGGAAGTTTTTAAAATTAACGTATATATAATATGATAAATAAAATTATACAAATTTTACTTAAAAAGTCAAATTTGGCTGTTAAATTAATAAATTCTATAGAATTCTGAAATTTTAATAATAATAATTTTTTGATGAAAAAATGCTAAACATGTATTTTAAACTTGATACTAGACAGCTAAGTAACAATTCTTGTAAAAAATAAGTCCTCTTCAAAGTTATATATATTTTTACAAAATGAAATTACCATTTAAAATGTTATAAAAGTTATAAAACCTTAATTAAACTAATCATCAGTAATTAAATATACTCTTTCATTATTATTTGGGTGATTGATAAAGAAATGAAATTAAAGTTGCAACGATATCATTTAGTCGTCTAATTTTTTGCTTCGTGTGTTCTAAATTTGTGCTGTTTATTTTTATTCGATAATGTGTAATTGCAACTTCAATTCTTTGATAGTGTGTTCTAATTTTAAAATGTTGCAGTAATGGCTCGTCTGCCTTTAATTGCACAAAGTGTGAGGCGTAAAAGAATTAGTATTGCTGTGACAATATGGTTGGAAATCTGTAGAATCGCGGTTTGGTTCTTATTTAGAATGGGTGCCAGCCTTAGCCTACATAGACCAAGGATTAGGTCCTATACCGTAGATTTTTATGCAAAACGGGATTATGTGAATAGGCTTGTATATGCTAGTGACGAGACCTGTATTGAACAAGTTAGGATGAATAGAGCTGCCTTTTTTAAATTATGTGAGATGTTAGAATCGATAGGGGGATTGAAGTCGACAAGGTTCATGCTTGTTGACGAGCAAGTAGCAATGTTTTTACATATCATCTCCCATCACCTGAAAAATCGAGTTATCAAGCATCACTTTAGAAGGTCCGGGGAAACTGTTAGCAAAGCATTTCATAGTGTTTTAAATGCTGTCATACGCTTGCAAGATGTGTTATTTAAAAACCCGGAGCCAATTACAGCCGATTCTTCTGACACAAGGTGGAAATGGTTTAAGGTATAGGACTAAGTTTTATATATAGCTTCAACAACATTTACTTGATTTAGATTTAAATTAGTATTCTAACTCAAGGTTTTATATCATGTGATATAGAATTGCTTAGGTGCTCTTGATGGAACCCACATCAAGATTAGGGTTCCAACAGTTGATAAACCTAGATATCGGACGCGAAAAGGTGACATAGCAACAAATATGCTAGGTGTTTGTACACCTGAGATGCAATTTGTTTATGTTCTTCCTGGTTGGGAAGGTTCAGTTGCTGATGGACGGGTTCTTCGAGATGCCATTAGTAGAAGACATGGATTAAAAGTTCCTCATGGTAAAGTGTATAGTTAGAGGACTTTGATTTATTCATTAAGATCACACTTTGTGTGCTGAATTAATCATTTTTTAATATGAAACTTATCCTATAGGTTGTTATTATCTAGTTGATGCTGGATACACAAATTGTGAGGGATTTCTTGCACCATTTAGAGGACAACGATATCATTTGAACGAGTGGCGTCAGGGTTATCAGCCAAGTTCTCCGCAAGAGTTTTTTAATATGAAACATGCCTCAGCACGTAATGTCATTGAAAGATGCTTTGGCTTATTAAAACTTAGATGGGGAATACTTAGGAGTCCATCGTTCTATCCTGTAAGGGTGCACAATAGAATTATTATTGCATGTTGTTTGCTCCATAATTTTATTCGAACCCATATGAGTAGTGATCCCATTGAAGCGGAGGTGGGAGAAGGATTACCTACAATTAATGTGGTGGATGACGATGAACCGAATATCACAAGTATTCATCCATCGGATGCTTGGGCTACTTGGAGGATGGAACTAGCCAACCAAATGTTCGATGAATGGCAAGCATCTAGAAATTAGTTTGTGAAACTTTTGTGAAACTTTTGTATTGATTTTTGTATTGTACTAAACTACAGAAATTATAATATAATTTCTTCTAACTCAGCATGTGTTATAATTTTAAATTTTTTGTGCTATGGAACTTTTGATTCATGATATTCAACTTAATTACTAGATTTTATAAAGTGTTGACCTTTTGAATCATGATATTAAAATAGTAATTAATATAATTTATTTATTTTTGTTCTTAAGATCATTATGTCAGGTGTTCCAGAATCAAATGCTCAAGCTTCTCGAGGAAGCAAAAGAAAATGGGTTCCCGAGGAAGATGCAACATTAGTTTCCAGCATGGTGGACCTGCACAATGTTGGAACATTTAATGCTGATACCGGGTTCAAAGCCAGTTATTTGAACGAGTTGGAAAGAATGCTACAAACGGTTTTACCAAATGCAATGTTGAAGGCGAAACCTAATATTGAATCAAGGATTAGGTTACTTAAAAGGGAGTGGTCAATCGTCTACGGCATGCTTAATGGCCAAAACAATAGCGGTTTTGGTTGGGACGAGCATAGGCAGCTCGTTGTTGCTGAAGATGCGGTTTGGGAGTCCTATTTAAAGGTAAGATTATTTCAAGTCTTTATTATATTATTTTTACCAAACTTACGACTAATATGATTTCCTCATTTTTTTAGAGTCACAAAGAAGCCGCCCAATTCAGATTTCGTACTTTCCCTTACTATGACCAGCTTACTACCATATACGCAAGAGATTGAGCAACTGGGAGAGATGCTCAAACAGCTGCTGATGTTCTTGAAGAAATACATGCTGATGATGAACGTACTACAGATATGAATGAAGAGAGAAACACATTCTATGACTGCGAAGCTGACGTCTCTTTAGATGACATGGATGTTTCTGGTACGGATCCACGAGGAGATCGAGACCAAGGGGGTTCCTCATCTTCAAACAAGAGAAAGAAGAAATCTGATGCTCGTGATAATATGTTTTCTTCATTTAATGAGGCTGCCACTTTGTTCGGGGAGAAAATCCAGGCCGTTGGCGATCAAATCAGTAGGAGTTTTGCCTCCGAGGTGGTAGTTCAGCAGAAGTCAGAACAACATATGGAAGAGAGAGCTTCAAATTTATATTCAGCCTTATGGTCAATTGAAGGTTTAACCGACGATCAACGATATGATGCATTGAGTAAAATTCCCGACCATCCAACTCAAATGATCGTTTTCTTTAGTTTACCTTCAGTTGCCCGATTGGAATGGGTTAGGAGATTTCTTTCTTACCATTAAATATCAATGTTCAAACTTTTTGATGTTGTAAAACTATATAACATATGGATTTTAATGTACAATTTCATTTTCATCTAACCTTTTCTTAATATAAGTTAATTATGTTTATGCATAATATAATTCTCAAGTTATATATTGATTTTAGTAAATTCATATAAGAACATTTTATTATTAAGAATTTTATGAAATTATATATCACTATATAATTATATTAATATTAATTATTTTAAATTGTATAAATTCATATAAGAAAATTTTTATTATCAAGAATTTTATGAAATTATATATTATTATTAAATTATATGTAATAATTATTATTTTAAATTATACAAATTCATAAACTATAATCATATTAGTTATAATAATTTTAAATTTTATTAAATCATATATTTAATTAAATCATATTAGTTATAATCATATATTATGATTTGAGTAAATTCATATAAGAATATTAATTATTAAGAATTTTATTAAATTATATATTTTAATTATATTATATTTAATAATAATTATGTTATTTTATATTTTACAGTATCATATTTAATAATAATTATGGTTTGAGTAAATTCATATAAGAATATTAATTATTAAGAATTTTATTAAATTATATATTTTAATTAAAATATATTTATAATAATTATGTTTAAATATGATTAAATTATTTATTATTGATATTAATCTTATTAAAATTTAAATAAAATAATTTACCAAAACAAATTTCTGCTAATTATTAAGAATTTTATTAAATTATATATTTTAATTAAAATATATTAAATAATAATTATGTTTAAATATGATTAAATTATTTATTTTTGATAATAAATAATCTTATTAAAATTTAAATAACAATAACAATAATCATTTACCAAAATAAATTTATGCTAAGGGTATTCTGGTCATTTTAGTTTTCTCCATTATGCTATTACACCTCTATTACATTCAACCAAACACAGTTTTACTATTACGCCTCTATTCCATTACATTCAACCAAACAGTTGATTTGCTATTACACCTCTATTCCATTACACCTCTAATCCAATCCAATACACCTCTAATCCAATACAGCGAACCAAACGTGCTCTTAGATTCAATACCCGTTATAAAGATGGAAGAGGAAGAAGATCTTGAGGAATTTCCAAATTGGATCGTAGAAGATGAATTTGAAGAGAGTTTCGAACCTAATATAGAGAATTTTTTGGGGGAAGATACAAAATCGAAGATGGAAGAAGACATAGAAATGGATTTAACTGGTTAAATATAAAAGTTAGCGACTAGTGAATAAGAAGGAAAATGAGTATATATGTATATATAGTTGTACAAGTATAGAATGAGAACTAGAAAGTTTAGAGCTTTTGAATGAGAAGTTTGGTATATTAATATAAGGTTAATCTTTTGGAAATAAAAAAGATAATAGAAATATGAGAAGTAGAATAGAATAATAATATTTGCCAATTATGAAGATCAAAAAATGAATTTTTTTAAGAAAGAAGTATAGAAAGAAATAAAGACCTTAGTTAAATAAATAATCAATATTAATAAGAGAATAAGAGAAAATAGAGGTTTTTGAATGAAAAGAATATAATAAGTCTGAGAGATTGATGGTATATAATATTATAGTATATTAATAGAGATAAGTTATAGTTAAGAATCATAGTATTTTTGGTTAAAAAAAAGTGAAAATTATCAACAATATATTTTTAAGGTATAAATTCTAGTGAGAAGATGAATTGGAGATTTTCTTGAAAAAGTACGAAAAGAAGAAAAGAGAAAAGAATTACGTAAAAGAGTTATGATAAGTTCAATTTTATCACGTTCAACTAAGAAAAGTAAAGAAGCTTGAGAATCTGTACTTGTTTACAAACAAGAAGAGTAAGATAAAATAGGATCTCAGGGTATTACCAAGGCAAGTATTAAAGGTTTAAGGAAAAGAACTATTTGACCTTGTGATAAATGTGAAAAATCTCATTAAGGTAAATAATTGATGTTTTTTGGAAGATGTTTTAAATATGGCTATAAGAGACATGGAATAAAGGATCGTTCAAAATTATTGGGAAAACCAAGGAATAGTCTGTAATAGGTATTAATAAGAGGATAAATTGAATTTAAAAAATATATATATAGTTGAATAGTAACAAGATAACATATTATTTGGGAAATAAAAAGATATGAAGTGATATTAATGTTTGAGAATAGAAAAAGGGTTATAAGGAGAAGAAATAGTGAAAAGTTGGAGGATCTAGAAAAGATTTTAAGATCTAATGGTGAATGAGTATAAAAGAAAACAAGTTAGAAAGTTGTGAATAGACAAGCATGTGTTTGTAGTAAAATAATTTAAAGTTGTGAATAAGTAAATGTTATTTAGTTTTGTATAGAGATCTAAAAGACTAATTCTTAGAGATAAGAATGAAAAGATACATTAAGAATAAAAGGAGTGTTCTTTAGAAATTTAAAATTATGGAATAATAATAAGATCTATGATATGAGTGAAAAGTGAAGAAATTTGTGGGCTACTAACTAGTTTAATATAGAGATTTGAAAGATAAATAAAAATTTCAGAATCATGAAAGTGATAAAGGAGAAAAGATAGAATTTAAAATTTATGATAGAATATATGAATGAAAATGTAGAGAAATACTTGTGATAAAAAAATCAAAATAGATTATAGAAGATAAGAATAGAATTGACCATGAAAAATAGTGTAAGTATTTTAGAGAGCATAAAAAGGTAGCAAAATGATTTTAAGAATTAGTAAATAAAGAGTGATTTAAAGTGTGAAAAGAAGAAGAATAAGTAATATGCAAAGTTGTAAATTGTGTAATAAAAGAGGCAAACTTTGACAGTTACCTCGAGGAGACTATTGGCAGCGACCGGGCCAATAGATTTCTAAGAGGTTTAGATTAAGAGCAATAACTCTGATCCATAACTGGAACAATCATTGTTTGCCTCAAAAAGAGAAAGAAAAGAAAGGAAATAAAAATGAGATTATAAAAGTATAACAAAGTAGAGCTTAAAAAAATGTTAGAAAGAATAATGTCGTGATTTGTATTAGATAGTTGTGATAAGAATAATAATAAAAATAAATGAAAAGAGAGGATAGAGAATGAACATAAATGATAAGCTAGGTAAATATGTGTAGAAAGGAACTATAGAATCATAAAGATGATTTTAGGAAAATTAAATGAAGAAAAGACTTATGGTTAAGTGAAAAGAAAAGAAATAAGAAATCAATTGAGTAAAAAGGATATATAAGATTATAAGAATAACCCCAAAGGTAATCTACTAAAGGTTTTCGATTCTTATGGAAAGAACTTTGTCATTTAATGCAAGACTAAAAGTGATTGCTTATGCATTTCGTCAACCAAAAATGCATGAACACAATTATTTAGCACACGATTTAGAACAAGCTGTTATGGTTTTTTCTCTAAATACTTGAATACAATATTTGTATAGTGAAAATGTCATATTCATACCAATCATAAGAGTTTCAAATATTTGTTGCCTAAAAAAAGGAGTTGAATTTAAGATAGCGTTGTTAGATAGAAATTTTGAAAAAAAAATTTGGATTGTGTTATTGATCAGGCTAATGTTATAGCTGATGCATTAAGTAGGAAAACAGAAATTGAATTGCAAACAATGTTTACTCAACTTAGTATCAATGATAATGAAAGTTTATTGGCTGAATTAAAAATCAAATCGGTGATGTTGAACAGATTAAGTTAGCGCAGTTAAAAGATGGCAAATTGGTTGTAACAGCCCGATTTTGGGCCTAGTCGGAACAGTAGTTTTGGGACCACAAATTCGACGAGAAAAATTTTTTTATTATATTTTTATGGTCTACAATTTCACGAAATGATTTCGTGAAAATTTTGTTCAAAAATTTCGATGTTTGGGCACTCAATTTAGTCAAAAGGACTAAATTGTAAAAAAATGTAAAAGCTGAGTTCTACATGTTAGAGGTGTCCAATTGTTATGAAATTTTAAATTGGAGGTCTTTAAATGGTAATTATACCATTGAGTGAGTTGGTGGACAAAAATGGACATGGTTTGGTATATTTCTAAAGTTTTTCATTAAGGGTAATTTGGCCATTTAGTAATTAAAATGAATTAAAAACAAAATTAAAAGCCAAATTTTGTCAATCTTCAACCCCATGGTCGAATTTCACATGAGGAAGATATAGCTAGGGTTTTTCAAGCTTCCAAGCTTAATTGTATGTCCAGCCCTGTTTTTAATGTTCTTTACATTTTTGAGATCCTCGTAGCCCGGTTTAGCTATTTCCACCATTATTTTAAGCTAGGCTTTATGTTTAAAAGTTTAACCATGGATGAAATGCGTGTGTTTTTATGCTTTATGGAAGAATATGAAAGTTCGGGGTGTGATAAACAACTTTTACTAAGTGATTTTTGATGAAATTGCATAAAAGGACCTATTTGTAAAAGTTGTAAAAATATGTGTAGAAAATGTGATTTAGTGAAAAATGTGAGCTGCTATAAGAGGTAATATGAATTGGCTAGGCTTAGGATTTGAGAAAAATAAATTCCTTTCATCTTACGAGCCTAGTATGTGAAACTTTAGGGGCAAAAATGTAATTTTTCCATAGTATGATTTTTGGACTAAATTGAATAATGTGAGTACTAAATGAGTTAAATGTGTTATTATAGATCAAAAAAGATAAGGAATTGACCTTGATCGGGAAAAAGAAAAGGTTGTGGACTAAATTGCAAATTTGTCATATTTTGCACCGAGGTAAGTTTTTATGTAAATAAAGCATTGTTTTTTACTTACGTTATCACATTTTTTTATGTTTTATGAAACTTTGCTGAATATTGAATGAAATTGACAAGTATAAAAGTGAGAAATTTCCCGGTTGAACATTAGGAACATAATAGGATACAAGTGACATGTCACTAGTGACTCAAGTGTGGTACTATGTGAAGGCCACTATATGAAAAAAGATAGATTTGGTCACAAGTGTGGTACTATGTGAAGGCCACTTTGTGAACAAGGTAGCTTTGACTACAAGGGTGGTACCATGTGCAGGCCCCCAGGTATCTGTTATTATTATGATGTGTTCAACGGGAAATGACTAGGTGTAATTGAATATGACTATGTGATGAATAAGTGTAGGTACGTGTGTGTAAAATTATGAGAAATGTGCACTATATGTGATCGAACTTTGGTAAGATTGATATAGAGTAAGTGTTACAACGAAAGTTACTAAAAAGAAAACATGAAAGAGTGAAAATTAGTAATAAAACAGTTTTGGACAGCAACAGTTGTGTGACTTTGAAAAATCACCAAAAATGGTGTAAATTGAATTATAGGTTGAATAGGATATGAAATTAAATCTTATTGAGTCTATTTTCATATAAAGGAAATGGTGTAAGAAAAAAATTTCATATTATGAGATATTTGAATTTTTATGAGACAGAGTCAGAATGATTTCGAAATACCCTGTTCTGATTTGAATAATCATTAAAAAATTTTAAAAAATAATTATGGGTTATAATTTATATGATTAAAGTCCTTAATAAGTCTATTTTCAAAATAAACAAATGGGAATATCATTCGAATTCCGTATGAGAAGATAATTAATTTTTAGTAAAGAGGGGTCGGAACTATCAGACAACAAAATAGGGGCGAATTTAAAGAATAAAATGTACTTATTTGATAAACTAAAAATTCTTAAAATTTTATGGTAAGAATATATGCGAGTCTAGTTTCTGGAAAAATTAGCGGATCTTAATTTGGAGTTCCATAGCTCCAGGTATAAATAATTTAGTGATTGTGACTTGAATAGACAGCTTGTTTTGAACTTGAGTAAATAGTGGATCTATGTGTAGTTATGATTGTATTATTTTGAAAACATATTTTGAGTATTTATAAAAGCATGTTAATATATATATATATTTTTATTTACATACCTACTTACTAAGCTATATGCTTACTCCCCTCTCTTTTCCCTTGTTTTATAGTGTCACCAAACTAGCTCGAGGTACGGAGATCGTCGGAGATCCATTCACTCTATCATCATTCTTTTGGTATTTTGAAATTCATATTTTGAATTATTGCATGTATAGAGGACTTGCTTATTTTGTTATATGTCATTATTGATTTGGCCTAAAATGTTGGCCTTTAATATTTGATAACTTATTTTGTATATGGCCATCGATGTTGGCTAATATTAGTTAAGTTTTATGTTATGGTGATGCATTTTGTGAGAGGCATGAGTTGGTTGAATGAGTGTGTAATGACTAAGTATGAAAAATGTGGCATGTGAATGGTTGTGTGAAGGACACGGCTTTGGACACGGGTGTATGCCCCTATTTTCAAAAAAAAATTCCAACGTTTTCCAAAGTTCTCGGTTTAGTCTCAGACTGTTTCCATAGTATGTTTTGGGCCTTGTAGATCCATATTAGGGACTTAGAGATGAAAATTGAAAAGTTTAATTTGGATGTAAAAATTATGTCTCGATTTTGTACAATTACATATGTATAGTCCGGTAATGCCTCGAACCCTATCCCGACGTCAGATACGGGTAAGGGGTGTTATATTAGTGAAGTAAAAGAGATAAGAAACAAAATTCGTGAAGTAAAAGAGATAAGAAACGAACAGGTTCCCTTAGTGAAAGTATTATGAAAATGTCATAATGTGAGGAAGCAACTTGGGAACCGGAAGAAACAATGAGAGTTCAATATCCTCATCTTTTCTCAGGTAAATTTCGAGGACGACATTTGTTAAGGGGGAGAAATGTAATGACCCAAATTTCACGGGCATCAAAAAAAGTACATTATAGGGCCTCCGTCTTAGTAAATCGAATTCGTAAATATTTATTAGAAGTAATTATAAGTCTAGGGGTGTGTTTAATTAGGTTTTGGATTAAGTGAATTTAGCTTAATTAAAAGAAATTAGGAAAAATGACTAAATTGAATAAGGTGTGAAAGTTTAATTATAGATTAAAAGAAAATAAGATGGACTAAATAGGGAATTAAGCCTATTCCATTAAATGAGGCAGCAAACACTTAAAAAATCTTATATTTTTATAATTAAATATTATTTAATTATAATGTATATTATTATAGTATAATATTGTAATTTATATTAATTATAAATAAGATATTATATTATGAAATAAATAAATTTATGCCAAATGTATGGTGATGATAATGTATATGTGTAAAATATATATGAATACACTTGTAATTTATTTATATATTTTCTTAAATAATAAGTAAAAGATATTTATATATTATATTATTATTTATATTATGATATTGGTATTATTATTATTATTATTATTATTATAAATTAAAGAAAGACAAGTGTATGGTGATGATAGTATACAAATACAATAATATATATATGTATACATTTGTAATGCAAATATTTATTTAAGTAATAGATATTTGTTAAAAATATATTATAATGTATAATTATAAATAGGTAAATAAGATAAGGGAAATGAAAAAGAAAGAAAGAAACAAAACAAAAAGAAACAGAGAGCAAACAAAAATAGGAAGGAAAGAAAAGGGAAAATTGGAGATTTCATGCTTGAAGTTTAATTGGTAAGTTAAATTAAGTCCTTTTCTTGTAATTTTTGAGTTTTTGGAATCCTAGAGATAAATACTACTTGAATTATGTTGAAATTTTGAAAGTCAGTAGATTATTAGATGTTGTTCATGTTGAATAAATTGAAGTGTTAGGGGTTAAATTGATATAATTTCAAGTTAGAAGTGAAAAAGGGATTAAATTGTAAAATAAATTATAGGTTTTGAAATAATAGGGACTAAATTGAGAGAATTTCAAAATTAGGGATTATAGTGAAATTTGAAAGTGGAAATTAGTCTAAAGTGGGATTTAAATGAAAACATGAAATTAGTTTTAAATAAAATAAAGTTAGTTTTGATTAATGGACTAAATTGAAATGTGAGCAAAGGTTGAGTATAAATTGAAATATTTAATATGAAAATTGTAGTGTATTGATAAATTTTAATTGTTTCAATTTCCATAGTTAACGTTGAGTCGAAGATCTCGGTTAAGAAAGGAAAGGACCTAATTGAAGAAAAAGGAAAAGAGAAGGCTAAGGAGTGAAGGAAGAATAAAATACATCATCTCAACCTTTTTGTTGTAAGTACTACATGATTTTTAAATTATTTTTATTTAAATGCTTATATTGTAGTATAGAATTTTTTTAAAAATAAAAATGTAAAATATATATATTTAAATTTGTAAATAAAAATAAAAAATAAAATAAATTAATAGATTATGGAACTATGAAATTTGTAAAATAAAAAAAAAATTATAGATGGAGAATATAAGATGGTATATTGTTTGAACATTAAGTAATAATGTTGTGACAAAAGTATATATGTGAAAAAGGTGTGATATTTGTGAATCGTGAAATGTGCACTAAATTGTAATGATGGAGAAATGAGAAATCTTTTTCAAAATATTTTTGTAGAGTATTTAAATGTATGAAATTCAGTTTTAATCCCCAAGTAGATGGAATTTAGAACTACTAGGATATTAATGGCATGCCGTTAAGGAACCTTAGCGCTCTCTCTGATTGTTAGCATGTTAGTGCTCTCTTATTATTAGCATGTCAGTGATCTCTGATTATTAGCACGTTAGTGCTCTCTGTATAGCACTTTAGTGCTCTCTGTTCATTAGTGCATAATAATGCATCTCTGTATTTGTTTCGTATATCCAGTGTGTTCTATAAAGTCTACTTTAGGCTAAGAATATGAGATGTGAACAAAAGTGAAATACCGATGTGTTAAGATAAATTTGATAACTTACAAAATAAGTTAAATTTTTTATTAAAAATAAAGCATTACTGAATAAACTTATATGTGTGCAAATATGTATTAATTAGATAGGTTTTAAAATATTTTGTTATGATTTATTTTCATATTTATTATTGTAGTGCTTACTAAGCCTTCCCTGACTTAACGCGTAGGTACAATTAGACTCTAAGAGATAAAGTCGAGTTAGGAGATCTCTCATCTAATCACATCCTCAAGAGCTTTAAAAGTAGGTACCATATTTTGAATTAAAATGGCATGTACATAGGTACACTAAATGTGGTTGATCTAAGTTGAAAATAATATGTTTAAATGTTTAAATTAAACGGTATCCAGCCATAATCGTTCTGGCACCAAATGTAATAGTCTTATACCAGATCCGTACATTTGGATCGAGTATAGTGGTGTTACACATACACAGTAGAAACTGTTGTGATAGAGACAATATAAATTGCATATTTGCAATTTAGAGCTTTAACAAGTTGAAGTAGAAAATAGTATCATATGAATCTTACCTTCAAGTCTTCTCTCAAACATAATTGATTAGAAAACCAAAGAAAAATAGAGCAATACCGCTAAAGAATCAACCAGACTTACAATAGTTTTGTCTATTGTTATAATTAGCCAGCCTTTCTATATGATAAGTATCGCATCTGAACATGAACAATTACATATGTCTCTAAGAATAACAGAACATATAGAAAAACCAGAGGAGATCGCTGTAAAATACTCGATTATAACATCTGTATTCAGATATCTTTGCAACTTCATCTGTAACGCCCCAATTTTCGGGAATTCTGTGAATGATTGGTAAAATTTAAAATTTTGTGTTCTGTCTGCTTGATGAAGGTTTAATTATGATAGGGGGCCTCTAGAAGGCCCAAGCTTAGGTTAAAATCCAGTAATTTTAGGTGATTTTAATCCATAGGGAAAAAGGGGTTCTGGTTAACTGGGCTTTTAAGTATTAACTGGGTAAAAGAGGACACAAGGAAGCCTATGGTAAGTTGGCATGTGACGCCACTTAGGGGCTTTAGAGGTGGCGTGTGGATGACCAAGGAGGGCTAAGGTTCAAGTCACAAGGTAAGCAAATTTATGATATTAATTTTTATGTACAGAAAAGGTAAGCAGTGGAACTGAAGTGAAAGTCTGTCTGGAGAAGATTTAGGAGCTGATAAGGGAGAGGATTTAGGAGCTGATCAGGGAGAGGATTTAGGAGCTGATTAGGGTGAACTGTGTTGGCCGAATGGTGGACTCTTGAAGAGCAAGAGTTGGCCAGCCAAGGGATGCTTAAGGGGGGCAAATTTCGGCTAGGGTTAGTGCCAGTATAAATTCGGCATTAGTGGTAAGTGGTGTCGTTTCCTGACTATTCTCCTCTTCTTTTCTTTTTCTCTTCTCTCCATCCACTTATTCTTTTCTTCTTCTTTTCCCCATAGCTAAATCCTTCAGCCACCCTACTCTATACCACCTTCCTTCCATTATTTTTAAGACTATAGCCGATTGCCTCAAATCCCGAAATCCTGAAAACTTGACTCCTTTTGTACCAATTTTTCCCTAGCCAAATCTCTTATTTCTCTCATCATCTTTGGCCGATTCTCTCAACCTCTAAACCCCAGGTTTCTGTCAACAATACCACAAGTAAAAACCCTCATATTTTATCTTTCTCTACACTTTTGCAAAAAGCCGAAACTCCCACACTATCCTAGGGACATAGCCGAATACTAAGATCACTGAAGGCTCGACTTTTGTTATCGTTTGAGGGCTTAGAACTGCATCAGAATCAAGTAGGAACTAAGGGGGAACGTTGACTGAAAGAATCAGTGGTAAGTCTTTCCAACTTAGTCTATCTTTCATATTTTAAGAAAAGCCGGAATCCCTAAAAGGTTAGGGAGGTTGTCATTTTTTGGACTTGTAGCCCTAAGGGGTTGTGATAATAGTATTATTTGGTAATAGTGTGTTTAAGAGGCTGTTGATCAAGGGCTTGGACAAGTGGAGCGAACGGATCTGGATCGAGACGATATTTTCGGCAAAGGTAGGAACGCTAAGGCCTAAGGTGTTGTTGGCCGAATATGGTAAGAAGTTAATATGTAGTTCGTTTCAGTAGTAAGATTAATGTGGTAGTATTATAATTGTAGGCAGTTCATGCGTGGGTCTCCTCAGCAAATCGTCATAAAACAGGTGTGTAACTGACACCCTCTCATAGACTAGATCGGCAAAAGCCGAAAAGCCGAAATACCGGAAAGTTGGTATTTTGGGAATTTGCGAGTGTGTGAATGCTCGTAAGATAGTTGGGTTTGTATGTTTGGTATTCTGAAGGTAATAAACTGCAGTACGTGCGATTTCGTGCATTTTGATAACTTGGGCTTAATGGGCCAAAAATCGGGTTCATGGGCCAACGGGCTCAATTTGGTAAGTATGCGCGGTAAGTATTCTGATAGTACGTAAATGGATAGGATATGCATGAAAACCCTAAAAGTAGCTAAATTACTACAATACCCTTATGTATGGAAAATTACCATGATACCCCTAGGTGTAAATGACCAATATGCCCCTAGGGATAATTTTGTCTGAAAAGCATGTTGATTTAAATCTGTATGATGTATGCCATGAATGAATATTTGTTGCATGGGGACATGGGTTATATTATGAAGGAAGCGTCCTGGTGGCTATGCCATAATCATCTGATCTGGTGGCTCTACCACATATATCTGTTCTGGTGGTTCTGCCACGGTTATCTGTATCTGGTGACTCTGTCACATTATCTGTTCTGGCAGCCATGCTGCATAATTCTGTTGCGTGTAGCGGTTGGGTGGGTCGAGTAGTCTCCCCACATGGTGAAAGGTTGGTAAGGGGGTGTATGTGGTTGGTTATGTGTTGGGTTTTGCATATACATGAAATATCTGATATGATCTGTTATGGGCCTATGGGCTTAATTCTGTATTCTGTTCTGGGCTAAGGCCAATTAATTATGTTACTGTGGTTTGAACTGATATGGGCTATGGTTGGGTTAATTTTACACACTGAGTTTCCGCAAACTCATCCCCTATTTTCATCCATGCAGGTAATCCCCAACCGTAGTGGGCTTGGAGCCACGAGGGATTCGGAGTGGCCACTCGTTCTGCAATATGGATTTCTTCTGGTGATTTGGACTTCAATTTTCTTTACTTTAATGATTTGGGTTTTTTTATATAATAAGCCCGCTTATGATTATTTTTTTGGGTCTTGATTTGTAACTTATCATGATGATCTTAAATTATATTAACTATCAAAATGGGCTAGATCTAGGGTTCGTTTTCCAAAAACATAAACTGATTTCAAAGTAACATGATTACAAACAAGGCTTCTGCTATGATAACGTTTTCCAAATTTAAATATGTTTTATTCTAAAATAGACATAATTAGAATGGTAACCTAAAAATATACGCGATGTTAGAGTGTGGCAATGGCGGTGTGCATGTCTAGGATTGGATCCGAAAGAGCTTGGTACTTAAGCAGTCCGATGGACTCACCTCCTCTTTTTCGGTTTCCTACCTGGTGCACAGCTTCCATTCACTTTAACCCTTAATGAATTAATCCTTTGAACATCAAGTACGATTTTCTGGACTTAGAATGAAAAAATGTTTTAACGTTTTGATGTGGCACGTCGGATCCGGTCATAACGTCTAGGCTGGGTTTGGGGTGTTACATCATCACTATTCCATTGACTACTAAAGTCATCAATAATCTCACATTATTCAGTTCACTAAAGGAACCAATTCAGAAGAAATTTCTGGTTAATCTGTTCTGTATATACCATACCTGAATAAGTCAATTCCTCATGAATAACTTCTTCCTTAACAGTGACATTACGTATCCCAAATAATCTTCAGAATAATTTGATATCTCTTCTAAAACCGTCTTTACTTGCTAACCCATTCTCAGTTCTGACCACATTATTAATCATTTAACCACTGACTCTTTAGTTTCACACTTGTGAACTTAATCAATATAAATCTTGTGAATTTCATTGTATAAGACTGTATTGGTGAGGTGGTGGAGGTTGTAAAGCCTCAAATTTTGACTTTCATATATACACACATATAACATGACATTTATCGTAAACATGTTTATTACAAACACTTATTCATACTTTATGAGACTCTACTCATCATAAGCAAATTTTTTAATCAGATACTTGAGTATCGCTTTCAACATTGTCGGAATTAGCTCAGTTGGAAAGCATCTCTATCTATTAGTAAAAAAATTCTCAACAGAGTTGGGAAATATCACACTATCACAAGTTATATAATGGCATGTATTTCTAGATTTCACATATGCTATGTTCAGCCCGAGAATCGACTAAACCGTAGCTTTGATACCAATAAATGTAACACCCCTAACTCGTATCCGCTGCCAGAACAGGGTTACGAAGCATTACCGAAATATACAGATCAAGTAAACATATATTTTATTTTATACAGTATTCATGTTAGAAATCAAACATAAAGTTCCTTATATGAACCCTCAAGGTCCAAAACATGCATTAGAAATGAGTCGAAACTAAACCAGGTACTTAGAGAATTTTTCAAAAAATATCAAAATTTTGCTTTGGTCAAAGGACACACGCCCGTCTAGTCAGGCCATGTGGCTCACACGGCCAAGGGACACACCCGTGTCTTAAGCCGTGTAACTCTCAGACTTGGGTCACATGGCCAAGACACAAGCTCGTGTGCTAGGCCGTGTGTAAATACCTGGTCATTCTGTTTTGAAATTTTAAAGATCCAAGGGACACACGGCCGATCACATGCCCATGTGCTGTCACACACGGTTGAGACACACGCCCGTGTCTCTGCCCGTGTGGACGAAAATAGGCTATTTTCGAAGCCATATTTCTCACCCCATTTTGTCATCCTCCTACACCAACACTTTAACACATTCACAAGCTATTATAGGTCATTTAACAAGTATAAACACTTACTTACTTAAATTACCAAGTTAACATATATGCATATCTTATCAAATATGCTAACTTAATTCAATCATCAATATGCCAATATAATTTCTATCAATCAACCATTTCAAACACAATCCATCACAAGCCATTCCAATGGCTAGTTACAATTAAAGCATTTATATGCCAATATTGACCAATTAACCTATACATGCCATTATGACCATAATTGATTTGCCATATATATATATATACACCAAAATGGGCTGATGGATAGTGTGAGTGATCTCCATCAAGCTTCCAATCCAACGAGCCTCTGAATTACTATAGAACAAGGGAAAATAAAACAAAGTAAGCATGAAATGCTTAGTAAGTTCGTATAACATGGTAATTAACTTACCACTCATTTAAATTCAATATAAACATACAAGGCACATTCAACCAACTTGATCACGAGCCCTAACACATATCCTCATCACCCTTGTTAGTCATATATTTCATATAAATATCAAGAAACATGTATGGGCTCAATAGTAATTAGATTTCCATGTACATATACTTTCCACATCATGTGTTTATATAACATATACAAATCATATCCTTGTTGTAAGACCCAATTTGTACTCGGGCCTATACCAAAACTAAAACCAAAAATAAAATATAACAACAAAAATAAATCCAATGTCCCTTTTACAAACATTGAGATCCAATACCCATTATAAGCCCTAAAACGCGAGGCCCAATACCACCAAAATTCTCAACAGCACTAGGAGTTTCTGGAACATGCCAGACCTGCATGGCCTTCTCCACCGTACAGTAGTCCCGTGCTCCCATAGAACCTGCGAGAACAAAAAGAAAAACAGAAATGCCAGCTAAAAATATGATTTTCATTTTTTTCCTTTTTATTTATTTTGCAAATTTGGCTATAAAAGCCATGGATGTACTGTAAATTGAAGATTACGCACAATATACGTTTACATTCGCACACTAAATAGCAGAAAAAGTGTTTCAAAAGCAAATTGGTAAAGGTGATCTTTCAGTTTCCTATTTGCTTTATTTTTTTTTTCTTTTTTTTGCTTTCGTTGAATCATTTCAATTTCCTTTTCAATCTTTTATTATTATATTTGAAAATAAAAAGGAATGCAAAAGGAAGGGGTCTCACTTTGCAATTTCGCCATGGATACTTCTTTGCTTCGTTGAAATCGAAGTCAGAGGAGAGATCTTGAAGCTGTAAATTGATTTCATGGCTCCAATAATTATATTGTCAGTGGCAGCATGCTAAATGAAGCCCTAAGGGAATGGGCTGAAAGCATACTTAGGTTTAAAAGGAAAGTTTGCTGCGTTTTAGAAGAAAAACAATTGAAAAAGGACGGTATAACAGTAGTTTTCAAAAATGGCACTGTTTAAAAAAGTGAAGGTCCGCGCATTAGCCCGATTTAAGGAGTCAGATCTACGCCCTTTTTGTTTGAATGGGTAAATTTGCGCTAGATCCCTCCTTTCGCGTGACGTCCCCAATTGAGTCCTATTTGTCATCTTTGTCTTTTTAATATTGGCCCTATGATTTGCGCGTTTTTTTATTTTGGTCCACGATTCAGCGAAGTATTCTGAGTTCGGTATATTTCCGATTTTAGTCCTCGCAAATTTGTGCGCATGGCATATTGATCCGATTTTTCAATTATTTTATTTGTAAATGGTTCTTCTTGTGCTAAATTTGTTGTAATTAAGTCTTATTTTTATTTTACTGCACTTGCAATTTTTTTTTTATACTTACTCATTGGCTGTGATGTTTTATGTTGTTTTGATAGCTGAGTTTTGTAATTTTTTTTATTTATTCTATTATTTTAACAATTGGCGTACTATTTGAAGTAAAATTCATTATGGTTTATGTATGTTATTAATTCTATGTTTTTCCACATATCTTAATGTTTATATTCTTTTTGAGAATTTCATTTATTTTGTATATCATTTAAGTTGTTATTAAACGTATATTTAATACTTACATGCATTATAGAAGTCATATTGTTTTTATTCATGTAGTTTTTAATAGATTTGAATGTAATTATGTTCTTAAGATTTATTACATATAATTTTTGATCAAATCTAGTCAATCTTATAATTCATTTTTTATTCAATATTATTTTGGACATACAATTATCTTTAAAATTTCTTCATATGTACATTACCCATGTTAAATTATTTTTACCATAGTATATGTTATTATTTTCATATAACTTTATGTAAATATTTTTTTAATGTATATATTATCCTTTAAAGTCATTTATATGTATAATATATTTTGTCTAGACCATATTTCTTTATCATAGGATTTATATATTGTATACATTATTTTATTATCCTTATGTATGTACTATCTATATGTTCCATCACTCTAACTCAATTTGTTACATGTAAAATTATATATTATTTGTTTCCAAATGCCCTTTTATAAATATAATCTTAATAATATATATCACTAAATTTACGTGTAGATATAGTTTTACATTTTGTATATAACCTTGTTTTTTTAGAAACTTTTGTTACCTATATAGCTTCTATATTTACTTTGTTTCTTTCTTACATTTTTTACAAACAATTATATCTAATTTTACTTGTATATACATGTTTCATAAATTTATTATACTATTTTATATCATGCATTGACATTCCTTCATATTTAATACATTATTTAAGTTATCATGTTAATTATCAATTTTTGAATGAATTTGTGTTTTAAGTATTTCATATATAATTTGATTTGAACTTTGTATTTTTATCATAATTATTTTCAATAAACATGTTTTTAAGCAAATTTCTAAATTTCTATTATTCAAAAATTCTGAAATAAGGCAATACCTAATATTTGGGATTTTGGAAAATCGTGCTCAATCGTACTGGGTATGACTTTTCCGAAGAACCAAATATTTTGATAACCTTTTATAATTTTAATGTATGGTTTTTTTTCAAAAGTCGAAAATCGACCACATCTTAAAGGTATAGGGGATCGTATCCAATCATACTGGGTATGAAACCGCATATCTTTGAAACGAGAGATTTTTAACCGCTAATTTGAGCTATTCAAACATTTTTAAAAAGAATCATATGTCAGAAAATCTTTTCTTTAAAAAACTTTTGATATAAGGACAACATCGAATCAATTTGGTACCAATTTCTGGGAGTAATGAGGGTGCTAACCCTTCTCATGCGTAACCGACTTCCGAACCCACTTTTTGATTTTTCATGAATAAAGCATTTTAGTAGGTGGCCCAATCACACCTAAATCAAGAGATTGGTGGTGACTCCACACTCGGTTTTTAAAAGTCAATCCCCATTGCTTTCAAAATAAAAAAAATGTTTCGACAGCTTGGCGACTCCATTGGGACTGAATAAAGAGAGTCAGGCCATAAAATTGATTATTTGCTGTCTTTTTGTCAAAGAATTGAAAATTTGTTGTGAAAATCACGATTCTTTTAATTGCATTTGTTTGCATGATTGTTGTGGTTCGAGTATTGTAGAATAATATGACATTGCATTGCATGACCACTATGGTTATACCTGTTAAGTGGGAGTAAGAAACTATGCTTTCGTAAGGTTTTCACCTCCGTATGGGCTAGTGGATTGCTTCCGGGATACATCCATACCTATGGTTTTGTGAGATTTTCATCTCCGCATGGTCATAGGGAAATGTATTCCCCCGAACCGAACTCGATCCGTATGGGCTTATAATGGGTGAGGATTGAGGAATCTACTGGTTCGGATACCTTTACTCTAGAACCGAGCTATATATAGCGAACCTTAAGAGTTCACCTTAGGTAGAACCTTGCCCAAATTTAGTGGTCACCTGAATATGTACTTTATTTGATATTTATCTCACTTATACTAACGTGTTTTGTTTTTGTCTTGTTTATAATTGCATTGCATTACATCATCATAGAAAGGATGTGTTGATTTATATTTGATAGCTAAATAAAACAGTTTGTCATAAGAAAACAAATTTCCTGATAAAGTGGATTATAATATGGTTGTCTGAATTGACGGAAGAAGGCTGATAGTTTGTGGAGAAAAATAAGTCTTTACCTGAAGATTCAAGCCGATAAAGATTGTTTGAGAGCCGTCACATCTCAATTTTCTTAACGGAGCCGTCACATCTCGATTTTCTTAACGGAGCTAATCAACGTTGTGAGGATAATGAGTTGTGGCCTGGATCAAGCAAAGAAGAGCTAGTGGAGGCATTTATTAGAGGCTTGAGATATTTGGATTTCTTGAAGAAAAGGGATCAGTGTCCTCGCTTGGAATATGAAAGCAAGGCTGTATATGTAGTCCGTTTTATGTAAAGGAATTTGTTTTCTAGAAAAGTTGTTCTAATGGAATTAAATTCAAAATCAACACCTCTCTTTCTTTTGCATTCATCCCATGCATTTGCATTGCATTGCATCATTTCATCATTTACATTAAATTTTCATAAAAGGGATCCCTAATTAGTTGAAATCATTTCAGTTAATCTGGGGACCAATAAAAACTTACTAACCAAGCGTCGTTATGGTACCCGTGCTAAGATAAAAGATATGGATGAAACATTGGAAAGACTTGAACAACTTCAAAGAGAGATGCAAGACCAGTTACAAATATAGATGCAAGAACAACTAGCGAAGATTAGGCAGGATATGAGAGATTTGGTGCTAGAGTCTCAAAGGAATATGTTGAACCAGTTGTCTCAATTGCTGACAAAGGGGCTTAAAGAAAGGAAAAGTTCCATGATCAATACTGGGAAGGACAATAAGGAGCCTCTCTACCCTCCAAGTTTCACCCCGACAAATGTTCAGACAGGTCCGCAAGGTGTACCTATTATCAGAACTCAGCAATATCAGGCTGGTAACTCGGTATTGGTAGATTACCCGATAGGTTCAGGTTCCAATCCAGGGGGCAACCCCACTAATCTTGAAATTCTTGATCTATATAAAATGGAAAAAGTAAAGAGGGAATTGCCAAGACAACTTGAGGATCGGTATAGGTGGTTGGAAGAAAAATTGAAAGTAATGGAGAATGTTGACTCCTGTGGGATTGACGTTAAGGATCTAAGTTTGGTTCCCGATCTAGTACTCCCGCCAAAATTTAAAACTCCAGAGTTTGAAAAGTACAATGAGACTAGTTGTCCTGAAGTTCACATCACAATGTTCTGTCGAAAGATGACAGGGTATGTTAATAACGACCAATTATTAATCCATTGCTTCCAGGACAGTCTAATCGAGTCAGCAGCTAAATGGTACAATCAATTGAGTCGTGTTAAAATCCATTCATGGAAGGACTTAGCACAGGATTTTTTGAAGCAGTATAGCCATGTAACAGACATGGTACCTGACAGAATTACCATGCAGAATATGGAAAAGAAGCAAAAGGAGAGCTTCAGGCAATATGCCCAAAGATGGAGGGAGGTAGCAACACAAGTCCAGCCGCCTCTTTTAGAAAAGGAGACTACGATGCTTTTCGTCAATACTCTGAAAACCCCGTTCATTGACTATATATTGGGAAGCGCTACTTTGAGCTTTTCAGATATAGTAATGTCTGGTGAGATGATTGAAGATGCGATAAGAAATGGGAAAATAGATATGGGAGAAAATGCCAAAAGGTCAACCCTGGGAAACAAGGAAAATAAAGTGAACATCGTGAGCATGCGTTCCAAATTGGTTGACATAGGCCAGCCAAGGGTTGTAACCGCTAGTTATCAAAGAGAATTTGAATGACATATCCAAAGAGAAGTCCAGGGAATAAAAGTTTCCAAACTCTTATGTACTTGGGGGTGTTTTAAGCAACAGGACTGTGGAAGAGATCCTTGTATTTTTAGAGCTAATCTAGAGTAATGTTCAAAACGCGCTTGTTGCTTTTAGCCTAGGGGAAATAAGAATCCTTTTGTGAAATAGGCTTGTGTCCAAAATTTTTATTTCAATAAAATGCATTCTTTTTGAGTAAATATTCTTTCATTCTTTATATATTCTTTTGTTCTTTAGACTATTTTTGTTTAAAAAGATGCTTTCATCCTTCATTCATTATTATACCATACAAATAACTATCCTTGGAATTTGCCTTTGTACCTACTATAGGTCCCCAGATATCAATGACATGAGCAACGCTGTAACTGACTCCCTTTTGAAGTGAGATAGGTGTTGAAGCGGATCTCAAGACTTTGAAGATGACAAAGATTGTGACTTATTTCCTGATTTGTTAAGGACGGTAGAATAAGATGAAAAAAATAGATCCTACTTTACGAAGGGTCAATGGACATGTGAACAAGGGGCAAAGATTGAAACCTGAGTTACCACAAGGACAAAATAATTTGTCTTTGAGTTACTTTAAGAAATTCAAAGATGTTTTCACATGATCATGTCGAGATATATTTGAGATATTAAGATCTTTGGATGATACAAAATGTTTATACAGTGCCACAAAGGCACATGTTAGAGGTTTCATGATAGCCACGCTAATCATAAGGTTTGGGTATTGTTGAGCCACCATGGAAGGGGATTGCATTGGTTAAAGCCACATTCATTTCTTCACAGATTTTCTCTATATGGGGCAAGGATGCTATCAAGCTGTTCTCATCGATTCATCTTAGCAATCATTGATTACTTCACGAAGAGGGTGAAGTTATCTTTATATGTCAATATTACAAGACTGATAGTCATCAAATTCCAAAAAAAAAAGAGAAAAAAGGTTGCTGAAAAGTAATGTCAGAAAGGATCACTTTCAAATACAACTGCATAATGTCAAAAGTTTGCAGTCTATTCAAAGATCAGACACTATATCGCAGTGCAGTAAAGGCATTCAAAAAGAAAAACAAAAGTTCAAAAATAGAAAAAAAGGAAAAGCAAATAATAGAATAAAATTCATATTGAAAAATGACTGAGTCTTGTAAGGATTGACATAAAGAAGTTATCATTTACCCTCTATGTTTATCAAACGTGAGCCAGAACCTTCACTGGGGCAACACATTGATTTATAGGACTGAAACAGTTTTTGAAAATGAGATTCCTTTTCTTCGAGTCTTGGCAGAATTAAAGTTGGATGAATTAGAATGGGTTCAATCCTGATATGATCAGTCAAATTTAAAGGATATCCGTCACAGTCAGATGATGCGGGTTTATGAAAGAAAAGTTTATCCTCAAGAATTCCATGAGGGGAGTTTGATATTGAAGAAGATCTTTCCTATACAAAAGGACTTCAAAGGAAGAAATATGCCAAACTAAAAGGGACCTTATGTAAAGAAGGCCTATTTTTGATTGAAAGGATTTTCCCAATTCGGGGAATTCAAAATGCAGTCAAAGTGTGTTCTATGGGAGAGGCCAAGGTGAAAACCCGCAAAGGGCGTCTTGAGACCTTGAAAAAAATCAAAATAAAAAAAGAGAAATAAAAAGAAAAAATCAAAAAAAAAGAAAGAAAGAATCAATCAAAGAAGTTGAAAAAAAAAGGAGAGGCCAGGACGAAAACCCGCAAAGGGCGCTTTGAGACCAAAGGGGATTTGAGTTGAAAACCCAAAAAGGGCGGCTTAGATTTGGATTAAAATGGGGCATACAATAGTCTTGCTATGCCTGAATTAGCAATGAAAGAAGACTGTTACATCTTGGGGCATTGACAAAGTACTCTGGATCCCATAAACGCAGATTGAGCTCAGAATGGTCCTCAAGAAGTTGGTACAGAGAAGCTCAAGCTGCGATACATGGGGCACCTAGCTTTCCATTTTTACCCATTTTTTGATTGTTATCTTTGATTACCTTGTTCTTTTCAGGTCACGTCCTAATACATTTCTTTCTTGGTTATATTTGCTTGTTTGTTTCAAGCTATTAATTCCTTTCTTGTTCATGGTTATGATCTTTTTCAAGCATTTCGGATTGAAATAACGATTTTTGGACTAATAATACTTTCATAAAGGAAGTTTCGCATATTGCTTTAGGGAGATTCTAAATAATATAGGAGCTTGAATCAGGACCATTGTTTAAAACTCACCAAGCTTAAGGGTTGGAAATATTTAAGCCTAAATTGAGATTATCTCCTTGGATTTTCTGTCAGAAATATTAATTGGTGTTATAATCCTAGCAAAGAATGAGCAATGAGATTGTTCTTAGAAAAAGAAAATGGTATTCTGTATTCATACAGATATCAGGCATATACATCTGTTCATTATACTTAGGGAATGGTGTAACAGATCAAATTTATTGAAGATCCTATACCTCTAAGTTATAGCAGGATGGATAGAAGAAATCAAATGATTATTCCCCTGAAGTTGCAGTGGGAAGTTCAAACTTTATGTCCCAGAAGTTACAGTGTAAGGGACTCTGGAATTACAGCGGGGCAAGCTTGCTGAGCAGAATGTGATTGTTTCTTTGGGTTTTTTGTCAAGAATACCAGCTGAACAAGATGACAGCATAATAAATCAGTGATAATGCTCTGGTGAACAATGAGCAATGATACCTTAAGCTTTTTTAAAAAAAAAGGAAAAAGAAAAAAGAAAAAAGAAAGATTATTTAAAAAAGATCATTTTCATTTTTACATTCATATATCATTCATAACACATTTAGTTAGGTGCATTTGATTCATTTCGATAATAGCATCCTAATTATTTGACATCAGCATTACATCTAGTTAGGAGCATTTGATTCATTTCGATCATAGCGGCCTAATTATTTGACATCAGCATCACATCTAGTTAGGAGCATTTGATTCATTTTGATCATAGCATCCTAATTATGTGTCATAAGCATCACGTCTAATTAGGAGTATTTGATTCATTTTGATCATAACATCCTAATTATTTGGCATAAGCATGATACATGAAACCGAGTCTACAGGACATGTCCAAGAGTATGGTGTAGTAATATCGGTGAAGTCAGATCTTATATCCTTGAAGTTGCAGCGGAATGGATCGAATATTACAAACCTTATCTCCCTGAAGTTGCAGTAGAGCAGGTTAAAATGTCAGTTGCAGTAAAGTAGATCATAACAAGTCTTATCTCCCTGAGGTTGCAGTGGAGTAGACTGAAGATTAAAGATCTTATCTCCCTGAAGTTGCAGTAGAGCAGATTGAAGATGGTGAATCTTATCTCCATGTATCGGCAATGGAGCAGATTTTACCACCAAGCCTTATCTATCTGACGTAGCAAGAGAGCAGGTTGAAGAATGAGTCTTATCTTCCTGAGGTAGCAAGGAAGTAGACTAAGAATTGAAGATTTTATCTCCCTGAAGTTGCAGCAGAGCAGATCTTCATAGATGATGAATCTTATCTCCATGTATCGACAATGGAGCAGATTTAAGCCCTAAGCCTTATCTCTCTAAGGTAGCAAGAGAGCAGGTTGAAGATTGAAGTCTTATCTTCTTGAGGTAACAAGGAAGCAGACTGAAGATTGAAGGTTGGAAGAGGCGAATCTTATCTTCATGTACCAGCAATAGAGCAGATTTAAGCCTCAAGGCCTTATCTCTCTGAGGTAGCAAAAGAGCAGGTTGAAGATTGAAGTCTTATCTTCCTGAAGTAGCAAGGAAGCAGACTGAAGATTGAAGATTGGAAAAGACAAATCTTATCTCCATGTACCGACAATGGAGCAGATTTAAGCCCCAAGCCTTATCTTCCTGAAGTAGCAAGGAAGCAGACTGAAGATTGAAGATTGGAAAAGGCAAATCTTATCTCCATGTACCGGCAATGGAGCAGATTTAAGCCCCAAGTGTTATCTTCCTGAGATAGCAAGAGAACAGGTTGGTGATTTTGGTCTTGTCTTCCTGAGGTAGCAAAGAAGTAGACTGAAGATTGAAGACCTATTTCCCTAAAACAGTTGCGGAGCAGATTGAGGATGACGAATCTTATCTCCATGTATCGGCAATGGAGTAGATTTAGGTCACCAGTCCTATTTCCCTAAAGTTATAGACAAGATTCAGCAAAACCGGGCAAAATTGGCCCTATTTAAAGTCTTTGCTCTATTCTCGTTACACGATAATGAGCAAAGAGGGGCAGTTGTAAGACCTAATTTGTGCCCGGGCCTACACCAAAACTAAAACCAAAAATAAAATAAAACAACAAAAATAAATCCAATGTCCCTTTTACAAACATTGAGATCCAATACCCATTATAAGCCCTAAAACCCGAGGCCCAATACACCCAAAATTCTCAACAGGACTAGGTGTTTTTGGAACATGCCAGACCTGCATGGCCTTCTCCACCGTACAGTAGTCCTGTGCTCCCATAGAACCTGCGAGAACAAAAAGAATAACAGAAATGCCAGCTAAAAATATGATTTTCATTTTTTTTCTTTTTATTTATTTTGCAAATTTGGCTATAAAAAGCCATGGATGTACTGTAAATTGAAGATTACGCACAATATACGCTTACATTCGCACACTAAATAGCAGAAAAAGTGTTTCAAACGCAAATTGGTAGAGGTGATCTTTCAGTTTCCTATTTGCTTTAATTTTTTTTTTCCTTTTTTTGCTTTCGTTGAATCATTTCAATCTCCTTTTCAATCTTTTATTATTATATTTGAAAATAAAAAGGAAAGCAAAAGGAAGGGGTCTCACTTGCAAATTTCGCTATGGATACTTCTTTGCTTCGTTGAAATCGAAGTCAGAGGAGAGATCTTGAAGCTGTAAATTGATTTCATGGCTCCAATAATTATATTGTCAGTGGCAGCATGCTAAATGAAGCCCTAAGGGAATGGGCTGATAGCATACTTAAGATTAAAAGGAAAGTTTGCTGCGTTTTAGAAGAAAAACAATTGAAAAAGGACGGTATAATAGCAGTTTTAAAAAATGGCACTGTTTAATAAAGTGAAGGTCGGCGCATTAGCCCGATTTAAGGAGTTGGATCTGCGCCCTTTTTGTTTGAATGGGTAAATTCGCGCTAGGTCCATTCTTTCGTGTGACGTCTCCAATTGAGTCTTATTTGTCATATTTGTCTTTTTAATTTTGGCCCTATGATTTGTGCCGTTTTTTATTTTGGTCCACGATTCAGCGAAGTATTCTGAGTTCAGTATATTTCCGATTTTAGTCCTCGCACATTTGTGCGCATGGCATATTGATCCGATTTTTCAATTATTTTATTTTTAAATGGTTCTTCTTGTGCTAAATTTGTTGTAATTAAGTCTTATTTTTATTTTACTGTGCTTGCAATTTTTTTAATACTTACTCATTGGCTGTGATGTTTTATGTTGTTTTGATAGCTGAGTTTTGTAATTTTTTTTTATTTATTCTGTTATTTTAACAATTAGCATACTATTTGAAGTAAAATTCATTATGGTTTATGTATGTTATTAATTCTATGTTTTTCCACATGTCTTAATGTTTATATTCTTTTTGAGAATTTCATTTATTTTGTATATCATTTAAGTTGTTATTAAATGTATATTTAATACTTACATGCATTATAGAAGTCATATTGTTTTTATTCATGTAGTTTTTAATAGATTTGAATGTAATTATGTTCTTAAGATTTATTACATATAATTTTTTATCAAATCTAGTCAATCTTATAATTCATTTTTTATTCAATATTATTTTGGACATACAATTATCTTTAAAATTTCTTCATATGTACATTACCCATGTTAAATTATTTTTACCATAGTATATGTTATTATTTTCATATAACTTTATGTAAATATTTTTTTTAATGTATATATTATCCTTTAAAGTCATTTATATGTATAATATATTTTGTCTAGACCATATTTCTTTATCATAGGATTTATATATTGTATACATTATTTTATTATCCTTATGTATGTACTATCTATATGTTCCATCACTCTAACTCAATTTGTTACATGTAAAATTATATATTATTTGTTTCCAAATGCCCTTTTATAAATATAATCTTAATAATATATATCACTAAATTTACGTGTAGATATAGTTTTACATTTTGTATATAACCTTGTTTTTTTAGAAACTTTTGTAACCTATATAGCTTCTATATTTACTTTGTTTCTTTCTTACATTTTTTACAAACAATTATATCTAATTTTACTTGTATATACATGTTTCATAAATTTATTATATTATTTTATATCATGCATTGTCATTCCTTCATATTTAATACATTATTTAAGTTATCATGTTAATTATCAATTTTTGAATGAATTTGTGTTTTAAGTATTTCATATATAATTTGATTTGAACTTTGTATTTTTATCATAATTATTTTCAATAAACATGTTTTTAAGCAAATTTCTAAATTTCTATTATTCAAAAATTTTGAAATAAGGCAATATCTAATATTTCGGGATTTTGGAAAATCGTGCTCAATCGTATTGGGTCTGACTTTTCCGGAGAACCAAAAATTTTGATAACCTTTTATAATTTTAATGTATGGTTTTTTTCAAAAGTCAAAAATCTATCGCATCTTAAAGGTATAGGGGATCGTATCTAATCATACTGGGTATGAAACCGCATATCTTTGAAACGAGAGATTTTTAACCGCTAATTTAAGCTATTCAAACATTTTTAAAAAGAATCATATTTCAGAAAATCTTTTCTTCAAAAAACTTTTGATATAAGGACAACATCGAATCAATTTGGTACCAATTTCTGGGCGTAATGAGGGTGCTAACCCTTCCTCATGCATAGCCGACTCCCGAACCCACTTTTTGATTTTTCATGAATAAAGCATTTTAGTAGGTGGCCCAATCACACCTAAATCAAGAGATTCGTGGCGACTCCACACTCGATTTTTAAAAGTCGATCTCCATTGCTTTCAAATTAAAAAAAAACATTTCGACACTTGTATTTCAAGTACATTTTCATAATAATTTGTCTCAAGTTCAGATTATTTCATGTAGGAACTTTGCCCAGTAAATCATTGAAATGTCAGTGTCACACGGGTAATGCACTCAAGGTGTACGAATTTATAATCATGGATGAACATATTCATCAAAGAAATTCCATCTTCATATATTATCATCTCGTATTTCCATATATCATGTCTCAGCATTTTCATGTATTTCAAGAAAATACGTGTATTAATTAATTTCATGTTCATATTTTCTCATGTCAGGATTTTGCCCGTTGAATCATTGAAAACATCGATGGATACAGAGGTAGTACACTCGAAGTGTACAAATTAGAAATCTGTAAATTCATATTCAGGAGTGCTCTTTAAAGCACATAACCGAAAAATACTCTCTGAAGCCATATAACAGTAAGCTCGCAAAGAGCCATTAATTGGGAAGCTCACAAAGAGCCATTAATTGGGAAGCTCACAAAGAGCCTACCAAGAAGCTTATCTGGGCTAAATAACAGGAAGCTCATAAGAGCCATAATCAGGAAGTTCACAAAGAATTTTTAATTAGGAAGCTCACGAAGAGCCTTTAATCAGGAGCTTCAGATAGCCATATATTGGGAAGTTCAAGTGAGCCATATCAGGACGCTCACAAAGAGCTGCGTTTGTGTCCGCAATATATGCAGGATTACAACCAATCATATAACAGGACGCTCACAAAGAGCTGCGGTAGTCTGCAACACATGAAAGATCACTACTGATCAGGATGCTTGTAGGAACCATGTAACGAAAAGCTCAACAGGGTTTATAATAGGATGCTCGTAAGAGCTATGGTGTGTCCGCAACATATGCAAGACCATAACCAATCGAGAAATCCTATATCCATTTAATTCCATTATTCAAACGAGATTTAATATTTATCAGGCTTTGTCTAATATGTAACAAATTTCATATATTTGGCATTTATACAATTTACATACACAACATATAATTCAAGCATATAAATATACACAATTTAGTTACATGAACTTACCTCGACAACTATTTGTGTACGTAAAATCTACTAATCTGACATTTTCTCTTTTCCTCATTCTAACTCCGAATTTGGTCTATCTGAATCTATATGAATGAATTTAACATTAATTCATGTTCATTTCAATTCAATTCACATCTTAGGCAAAACTACCGTTTTTCCCTTAAACTTTTAATTAATGACGATTTCGTCCCTAGGCTCAGAAAATGAAATTCATACAATTTAATCCTTATTCCAAGCCTAGCCGATTTTTACATGTAAAATTTACAGCCCATGTACTTCATAAAATTAAGAATTTTCCATTAATTTTACATCTTTTCAATTTAGTCCCTAAATTAATTTTTCATCAAAATTCCATTTACAAAAGTTGTTTATCTATTAACAATCATTCATTTTCTCTATGTTCATCCACGGTAAAACCCTAGTACCTTGATAACTATGCAAATTAATCCTCAAGATAGCTAGATTAAGCTATTACGATCTCGGAAATATAAAAATCATTAAAAACAGGCAAGAATACTTACCTAATCAAGCAAAATTAGTTGGCTTGAGTTTAGGTTTCCATGGTTAGGGTTTTCATGCTTTTAATTTGGGAAAGATGATGTAAATGATGATACTTTTATTTTTTTTATCATTTATCATATTTTATTATTTCACTTTCCAATTTCATCCTTTCTTTATTTTATTTTCCATGGATGAATCATCATCCTTAACCACTAAGCATTTTTAATGGTCTATTTGTCATATAAGGACCTCAAATTTTGAATTCCATAGCTATTTAATCCTTTTAGCTATTAGACTCAACTTTTGCACTTTGTGCAATTTGGTTCTTTATCAAATTAAACATGTAATTGGTAAAATTTCTTTACGAAAGTTTTATACGATATTACTATCATACTATAGACCATAAGATAATATAAAAATAATTTTTCTTCCGAAATTGGATTTGTGGTCCTGAAACCACTGTTTCGATTTTACCGAAAACAAGCTGTTGTATACCATCTCATTAAATACCAACCAACATTTCAAATACATATTCTACCATAACAAGAACAACTCATGACATACATATTTTGACTACCGTACCAACTTCCAACATTTAATCACACAACACCAAAATAACAACCATTATAAGGCCAAATATACATGATATCATATCAACCTTTTCATCACCCAAAATATCATATATACAAGCCAAGCATAATGGCTAATTTGATCAAACAAAGACACCTATACATGCCATTATAACTATGACTCAAAATCATCAAAATCTACCTATATAGTCGATGGATAGTGTGATGGATCTTCGACTAGCTTCCAACCCGATCGAGCTTCCGATAATCTGTAAAGTAAGGGATAAACAACTACGTAAACAATGAATACTTAGTAAGCTCGTACAAACTTTAAACATAATATTCCAATTCAATAATGAACTTTATATGATAAATATAAAGCTATACTAATGCCTCAAGATTTATCAACTACATAACCACCAACTCATTTAGAGTAAGTCTATCAACATCATATATTTTTTCATTCCTAACATAATAGGATTTTATAAAACGTTCTACACCATCATTAACCTTTTCATAGAACTACGAATAACTTCCTTTACTTACTTTCCATTCCATTTACTAAGTATAAACTTAAATAACAACATCCATTAACTAATAAATATATTTATTCATAACATAGATAACTTCAACCATAACATACGTAATTTCTCATTTATAAGTACATTATTCAACTCATCAATCCCTTTTTCATCATATCATATTTCAATTATGAACTTACCATTTCATTACCTTTTCTTACCATTTCATTTGTATAATATCAGACATAAGCATATACATCAATCATAATCTCAAGCTTGACATAAGCCTAATCACCATAATCACTACACAAGTTAGTGCATTTATCTATATAACTCATTTGAGGTCAATCATATGATAAACCATTTTATAAGAAATTACACATTTTAAATATTACCACCTTTTCATGAACATAAGCATATTTCCATTTGGCCAATTACTATTTCAATGTATATCATTAATATTAAACATGATATAATGCAACCAAAAGCTTAGCACAAACCTAAGCATCATCCATAATCTTAACTGATGAATTCATTTATGTTCAGGTAAATATTCAATAAATAAAAAATCTTTCAAATTCATTAAATAATTTACCTTACCGAGATTTTCAATACGAAGAACGACTTACGGATATGAGTAAATTGTTAGTCCAACCAAACACACCAAATGCTCACACGAGTCAATCCCTCCAACACACCAATGCTCATAAGAGCTAATCCAATCAACACACCAATGCTCATAAAAGCTAATCCAACTAACACACCAAACAAAGTGTATAACACGAGAGTTTGCAACAAATGTTGAACTTCAATTTACTCGGGTAATATGAATATACATCACTCCATAATCATCTCCAGTCCAATCCCCCGTAACACACCAAATCACAATTGTACTTTATCCCGCGTTCAATCCAATCTGTGTGATCAAATTCAATATTATATATCAAATTACTATTAATTATCAACGATTAAAAATAAATATATAAGTTGTACCATGGTAATCTACTCAAAAATTCATATTGATTTTAAATTCTAATCATATGAACTTACCTGGCTAATTTGCAAAAATGTCAAAGTACAAGGGCATTTTGGTAATTTTTTATTTTTCTTGATTTTCCATTCGACCTTGATCTAATTTAATATCTTCATTCAATTTATTAATTCATATAGTAAAATAATTTATTTTATGACATTTAGTTTTTTTGACAGTTTTACAAATTTGCCCCTAACATTTTACTTTTATTCAATTTTGTCCCTGAGCCTAAAACATGGAAAATAACCATTTTTTTTGCAAACCCATGCTAGTCAAATATTCATGTCATTCAATACAACCTGTTTTTGAAATAATTTTATAGCAAACCCTTGTATTTTTACTATTTCAACAATTTAGTCCCTAATCGAAAAATTCATCAAAAATTACTTAACAAAATACTTTTAAAATAAAAAGTAATATATCAAATTCAAAATTTAACTTCTAAAATCACAATGGTCATCAATGGAAAGATTCAAAATCTTTAAAAGTTTCAAAATTGAAAATATGGGCTAGCTGGACTGTAACGCCCCAAAAATCCCGAAACCTAAAAAAATCCTGAAATCTTGAATTTTTTTTTCATTTTGTGCTTAGCAATTTCAGTTAACTGTTAATTACGCGATAGTAGGTCTTGGTCAAGGTTTGAGTTCGAATCTAAGGGTAGAAGAAATTATAGTTTAATAATTAAAATGACCTTGTTAGGAAGTAGTTGGGCTTTTAAATAAAGATAAGAGAAAATGGCATCAAAAAGCCTTATGGAAGAGCGGCTAAGTAACGCTACTTAGAGTGTAGGGAGGTGGCGTTAGTAGATAGCAAGGAGATCCAAGGTTTGAATCCTAGCTTAGTGTTTTTAGAAGTTTAATTTTGGCCTTCTAGAAGGTTGGAAGTGGCATGAAGATGGACTCCAAGGGGAGTATTCAGAAGAGAAAACTAGGGAAAATATCAAGGGGTTATTAGGGAGAAAAACGAGGAGATGAGAAGGGGGAAGATATGGAGCTGAATGGGGAATTGAGGGCCAAGCAATTCGGCTATAGGGGATATAAATAAGTGCCAAATACAGGGTTGCCAGGCTAATGCTGAATTTCCTTCACCCTGTTACTGGAAACCCTTTTCCCTAAAAGCCGAAAACCCTTTTATTTTACTCTCTTTTCTTTGTGTCAATTTCTATTCTTTCTCTACACAATTTTCTTTGTTTCGCTTAGCCGATTCCTTCTTCTACTCTTCTTCTTTAATCTGTACCAAATAAACCTTATTCACCATACTATGTTTAAAAGCCAAAAAGCCAAATCTTCCAAGGGCCAAATACTCTTCGACCGAAACTAGTGTAAGTGTTTGTTCTTCCAATCAGTTTTGCTAAGAATTTATTATGCTGTTCTTTCATCACTCTTTCTAATCAACTGTAGTAGGGAATTAGTATCGGATCTCGGATCTTAGCTCTCTGTTGAAATTTCTTTTTAGGTGTTTGCGGTTTTGGTAAGTATTCCTCTCCCATTGGCTAAGGAGGCCGAATGCTCATAGTTAAGGTAAGGGGACTTGTGTTGGATACGAGTCACCTATTATTCTATTTTTAATAGTTAAGATTGGTGCAGATCTAGGAGTTCATCATGGTTAGTGATTTAAGAAGGGGCTATTATACTTATCGCGCAAGGTTGGTGACTAAGGGAATCACAGCACGCTTGCTTACCAGGTGTGTACATACACTGCACACACAAGTAGATCGGCAAAAGCCGAAATACCGAAATGCCAAAAAGTCAAAAGTTTGGCTCGACAGTCTTGCGAGTGCACGAACACTCGTGAGGAGGAAATCAATAGATTATCTGAAGCCTATGGGTGATTCCATGGACTTGGGCTGTGATCTAGCCAACCGGGCCAAAATAGGCTTAATGGGCCCAATGGGTTGTTGGGCCCATAATAGGAAAAATTTGATAATTGATGTTATGTGATAGAAAATTTGTATGTGAGAGTGAATATAAGGTGATTTGGGCCTAACGGGCCATGTAAAGGTGATTTGGGCCTAATGGGCCATATGAATAGGAATTGGGCCTGATGGGCCATATAAATGAGATTGGGCCAAGTGGGCCATATACATGTATGTAGGGGTTTTAGGCCTAGTATATGATAACTACACAAAACTTAATTAATATATTGCAACTGTGAACAATTCATAGGGTTAAGGTGTGGCAACGAGTATATGCATGTCTAGGATTGGATCTAGGGAGAGTTTTGTACTTAAGCGGTCTTAATGACTCACCTCCTCTTCTCCGGAATCCTACCTGGTGCATAGTATTCCTTCATCTTAGCTCATGGGATTTGTTAATGGGCCAAGGTAAGTGGAAACCCTATTAAAGAGAAAATTACCGAAATGCCCCTTAGGGCAAAAATGACCAAAATACCCCTAGGTGTTGAATGTAAATTTTATGGATGTGATACGCATATTTGCTACATACATATGATATTCTGCTTAGGTTGCATATAGGTTAGGAAGTATGGAATGGAGGAAGTATATGAGGATCGCATGGTTGCTTGACAATCGTGGATCCACCGACGACTTTTAAGCCCAATATGTAAATGAAGGTAGTTCCATAACCGGGCTACCATTGATGTGTCAGTTGGGTGGGTCGATATTTATATCCCCACATGATGTGACGGGGGACAGAGCTAGTGTGTAGCGGAAGGATTATTGGGATGGGATTGCATTGCATGTTTGATGTATGATGATTTTAGAACGTTTGTTTTTCATTGAGGGTTGTACACACTGAGTTTGCGAAAACTCACCCCCTATTTTATTTTACTTTCAGGTGATGCTCAATAGGAGGTTTGATGTTTGGAGGGACTCTGGGTGGCCAGCTAGCAAGACAATTTGGACTTGTTTTTTATTTTATTTTAAAGATATAAGTCTCTGATCATTAAGTGATTACAGACTGGATTGTAATAAGGCCTTCCATTTTGTTATTATTCAGATTATTATTTTTATGTGATGTAATTATAAGAAGTTGAACATGGTTTCTTAAACTATAGTATGTCTTTTCTACATTTCCGCAACTAAATTTTTAAAGTGACTTATTTTCATCAAATCATATGTTTTGAACAAGTGATTGAAAGAAGTTTTTTTGATAATTAAGATTTTCTTTTATTTTAAGAAGGGTTTTTAATGAAAACACGATTTTCGTTAAAACACTTCAATGTGACATGCCGAATCCGGGCATAACGTCCGGGCCGGGGTTGGGGTGTTACATTTAGTGGTATCAGAGCCTAGTTGTAAAACTCGGGCTGTGAAGTGGGCCTTATTATTATTTGGTTTCTTTTTTCTACTTATTACTTGGATTTTAAAAAAATATTTTGAATCATAATCTTGCTGTGCGGTACATCGAGTCTCCAACGTTGAACAAAGTAAGTATACTTATTCTTAAGTTTGTTTAAATTGTTATACAGTAGATAGTTAAAGGGCTACTTTAGATGATTTTGTTAGAATGGAACCAAAACCCGTAGTAACTTGAAATTGTAGAGGATTTTCGAAAATATTTTTTTTAATATTTTCATAAAACATCGGTTTAATTATTAAACTATCGAAAACTTCATAAAATTTTTAATCCAGAAAATACGCGAATCAATGATGAGTGGTAAAAAAGGTGCAAGAGGTCGTGGCTGAAGCTGCGAAAGTGTTAGGGCTGAATCATCGACATCGTGCCATATACCTGATGTTGGAGTAAAAGAGGCTCCGGCCTCACCTATGGTTGGGAATGGACCATATGATCAGGCCGCGGGAGAAGATGCATTGTCGCAGGCAATACTGAGGATTTTGGAAAGGGCCGCTGGGCCCAACAATGGCACTGGAAATTGGGGATCCATTCCAAAGCGACTTCGATCGAACGGGGCTGAGATCTTTAAGGGCATGGTTGGTGTGGCTCCTAACGTGGCTGAATATTGGTTGCAGGCCACTGAAAGGATAATGGAGGACCTGGAATGTTTACCGGAACAAAAGTTAAAAGGAGTCGTGTCACTACTTAGGGAAGAAGCCTACCAGTGGTGGCTAACGGTGAAAGAGGGCACCTAACCGGAGTGGGTCACTTGGGTGTTTTTCAAAGCTGCATTCCAAGGGAAGTATATGGGTGCAAGCTATGTGGATGCTAAAAGGAAAGAGTTCCTAAACTTGACCCAATGAAACAAATCGGTGGCGGAGTATGAGGCGGAGTTTCTACGCCTTAGTAGGTATGCAAGAGTAATGGTGGCAATGGACTATGAGCGTTACGTTAGGTTTTAGGACGGACTAAGAGATAGCCTTAGGGTATTGATAGCTCCACAAAGGGAGCGAGTTTTCTCGGAATTGGTGGAGAAAGCAAAGATAGCGGAGGAGGTAAAGTGCATTGAATGCTTAAATCAGGAGAAAGAAAGGGGTAAGAATAAGAGGGAGGCTGAGACCCCGGTTGTTGGACAGAGGCCTAGGGCTAGGGCTAGAAATAACAGGCCAGTTAGAGTAGGGCCCCCTACTACTAATCCAGGGGTGCCACCTTGTGCTGATTGTGGGAAAAGTCATAGAGGCGAGTGTTAGAAGAAGATGGGGCTTGTTTCGCTTATGGGTCTATGCAGCATAGGATCAAGGATTGCCCCCGAATGCTAGGTCGAGAGCCAGTAGTGGGCCAAGGTGGTGTTCAGCTACCAAGGGGTGTTCAACTACCACCAAGGGGTCGTGGGCAGGCCAGGGGCGGTAGCGGTAATGGACGAGGACGTTGAGCACCAAGTAAAAATGCAAGCCATGTTGAGGCGAGGCAGCCAGCTTTGGTTTATGCTGCTCATCACTGAGAAGACAGGGATGCCCCAGATGTGATAACGAGTTTGTTCTTTATATCTGAGTTACCTTACACATCATTGATTTATATTGGACCGACGCATTCATATGTTGCATGCAATATGACTGAATCTTTGGGTGATATGTTTGAAATTATTACGAATGAGATGACTGTGGTAAGTCTGTTAGGGCAGTCAGTAGGAGTGAATAAGTTGTTTAGGGAGGTACCCTTAGTAGTCCAAGGGGTTACCTTTTTAGCGGATTTGATGGAGCTGCCGTTTAGCGAATTTGACTTAATCTTAGGTATGGATTAGCTGGTGAAGCACCAAGCCACCTTGGATTGCGCTGTGAAGCAAATGGTGTTAAGAACGGCAGAGGATACGGAGGTGGTGGTGATTGGTAAACCCTAGAATTACCTGTCGAATGTGATTTCGGTGTTGAAGGTGAAGAAGTTAGCACGAAAGGGATGTGAAGCCTTTTTGGCTTATATTAGTGATACGGAGGCTAAGAGCCCTACTGTTAAGGAGTTGAGAACAGTTAGGGAATTTCCTAATGTCTTTCCAGAGGAGCTGCATGGGTTGCCACACAGTAGGGAAGTAGAATTTGGAATCGAGTTGTTACCTAGTATGGCTCCGGTGTCCGTTGCTCCTAATCGGATGGCACCAAAGGAGTTGGTGGAACTTAAGGCACAAATTCAAGAATTGTTGGACCGAGGATTCATACGACCAAGTGTGTCTCCATGGGGAGCACCGGTGTTATTCGTGAAGAAGAAGGATGGAACCTTACGAATGTCCATTGACTATCGATAGTTAAACAAGTTAACTATTAAAAACAAGTACCCTCTACCGAGAATCAATGATCTTTTCAATCAGTTTAGGGGAGCGTCCATTTTCTCGAAGATTGATCTGTAGTCAGGGTATCACCAATTGAGGGTTAAGGAGGTATATGTTCATAAGACAACTTTCAGAACTTGTTATGGGCTCTACAAGTTTTTGGTGATGTCATTCAGGCTGACAAACACACCTGCCACTTTCATGGATCTCATGAACTGGGTTTTCCAACCCTACTTGGATCGGCTCGTGGTAGTCTTTATAGATGACATCTTGGTGTACTCAAAGGATAAGGATGAGCATGATGCGCACTTAAGGATTGTGTTGCAGACTTTAAGGGAGAAGCAGCTGTATGCCAAATTCAGTTAGTACGAATTTTGGCTAAGGGAGGTTACTTTTCTAGAACATGTGGTGTCAGCTAAGGGGATTAAGGTGGATCCCCGAAAAATTGAGGCAGTGTTAGAATGGAAAACACCCAAGTCAGTATCGAAAATTCAAAGTTTTCTGGGCTTGGCAGGATACTATAGGCAGTTTGTTGAGGGCTTTTCAGTAATTGCTGCACCCTTAACTAAATTATTGAGGAAGGGGGTACCATTTGTTTGGACGGACAAGCAGCAAGAGAGTTTTGGAAAACTCAAGAAAGTTTTAACAGAGGCCCCTGTGTTGATTCAGCCAGTGCCTGGGAAGGAGTTTACGGTTTATAGTGACGCGTCGCTTGTGGGCTTAGGTTGTGTATTGATGCAAGAAGGAAAGGTGGTTGCGTATGTGTCACGACAACTTAAGACTCATGAGGTGAATTACCCAACCCATGATTTAGAGCTAGCTGTGGTGGTTTTCGCACTAAAGATATGGAGGCATTACTTATACGGAGAGAAGTGAATAATTTATTTGGACCACAAGAGTTTGAAATACCTCTTTACCCAAAAGGAGCTAAACTTTAGGCAGCGTAGGTGGCTGGAATTATTGAAGGATTATGATTGTACGATTGAATACCACTTGGCAAAGCAAATGTGGTAGCCAACGCGTTGAGTCATAGGGCTAAGTCAGACTTGAGAGCTATGCTCGCTCGTTTAAGCTTGTTGGATGATGGTAGCTTGTTAGCTGAGTTTCAAGTAAAGCTGATGTGGGTCGAGCAGGTAAGGAGTAAGCAATTAGTGGATGATACTTTGGATGCTCATTTTAAACAAGTGGAGAGTGGGGAGACATCGAACTTTTGGATAAATAGTGAAGGAGTATTGTGTTTCCGTGGGAGAATGTGTATACCAAAGGACGATGATCTAAGGCAGCCCATTCTGCGGGAAGCACGTAGCGGTCTCTATGCTATGTATCCTGGCAGAAACAAGATGTATCAGAATTTATGTGAGCTTTATTGGTGGCCTGGTTTTAAGCGCGAGGTTATGGAGTTCATAGGTAAATGGTTGGTTTGTCAAAAGGTGAATGTGGAACATTAGTTGCCCTCAGGGTTGCTTCAGCCAGTAAAGATTCCACTCTGGAAGTGGGAAAGGATAACCATGGACTTTGTTAGCGGGCTACCCTTGACTCCTGCTAGGAAATACTCGATATGGGTTATAGTGGATCGATTAACCAAGTTTGCCCATTTTATACCGGTTCGCACTGACTTCTCGTTGCAAAAGCTGGCTAGGCTATATGTGGCAGAGATTGTAAGATTGCATGAAGTGCCAGTATCCATAATATCTGATAGGGACCCACGTTTCACTTCACGATTTTGGAAGAAGCTGCATGAGGCGTTAGGTACTAGGTTGAACTTCAGTACGACTTTCCACCCTCAAACTGATGGATAGTCAGAAAGGGTGATCCAAGAATTGGAAGATATGTAGAGGGGATGCGTGATTGAGTTCCGAGGTAGCTAAGAGGGCTATTTACTGTTAGCCGAATTCGCGTACAATAATAGCTATCAAGCAAGCATTGGGATGGCTCCATACAAAGCACTATATGGGCGAAGGTGTCAAACTCCAATATGTTGGACGGAGTTGGGTGAATGAAGGGTTTTGGGCCCGGAGTTAGTAGCTGATACTGAGGATAAGGTGAAATTGATCTGAGATCAGTTGAATGAGGCCTCGGATAGGCAGAAATCGTATGCTGACCTTAAGCATCGAGAAATAGAGTTTGCAATGGGGGACTTAGTTTTCCTTAAAGTCTCTCCTTGGAAGAATGTATTAAGGTTTGGACGGAAGGGTAAGCTAAGCCCAAGGTTCATTTGGCCATATCGGGTTATAAGGCGGACTGGACCAGTCGTTTATCAGCTAGAATTACCTCCTAAACTGAGCCAGATCCATGACGTGTTCCATGTTTCCATGCTGAGACGGTATCGCTCGGATCCTTCACATGTTGTGGCGATTGAAGAAATCGAGGTCAAGCCAGACCTAACTTTCGAGGAAGAGCCCATACAAATAATTGGTCGAGATGTCAAAGAACTGAGAAGGAAGTCTGTTTCATTAGTTAAAGTGCTTTGGCGGAATCACAAGGCTGAGGAGGCTACTTGGGAACCTGAGGAAGTATGCAACGTCAATATCCTCAACTGTTTGAATCGGGTAAAATTTCGAGGACGAAATTTCTTTTAGGGGGGAGAGTTGTAACGCTCTAAAAATCCCAAAACCCAAAAAAATCCCAAAATCTTGACTTTTTTTCTTTTCGTGCTTAGCAATTCCGGTTAACTGTTAATTACGCGATAGTAGGTCTTGGTCAAGGTTTGAGTTCGAATCTAGGGATAGAAGAAATTATAGTTTAATAATTAAAAGGACCTTGTTGGCAAGCAGTTGGGATTTTAAATAAAGATAAGGGAAAATGGCATTAAAAAGCCTTGTGGAAGAGTGGTTAAGTGATACCACTTAGAGTGTAGGGAGGTGGCGTTAGTAGCTAGCAAGGAGATCCAAGGTTCGAATCCTAGCTTAGTGTTTTTAGAAGTTTAATTTTGGCCTTCTAGAAGGTTGGAAGTGGCATGAAGATGGACTTCAAGGGGAGTGTTCAGAAGAGAAAATTAAGGAAAGGATCAAGGGGTTATCAGGAAGAAATACGAGGAGATGAGAAGGGGGAAGAGATAGAGCCGAATGGGGAATTGAGGGCTAGGAAATTCGGCTATAGAAGCTATAAATAAGTAATGAATGCAGGGTTGCCAGGCTAATGCTTAATTTCTTTCACCCTTTTCCCTAAAAGCCAAAAACCCTTTTATTTCACTCTCTTTTCTTTGTGCCAATTTCTATTCTTTCTCTACACATTTTTCTTTGTTTCAGTTAGTCGATTCCTTCTTCTACTCTTCTTCTTTAATCTGTACCAAATAAACCTTATTCACCATACTAAGTTTAAAAGTCGAAAAGTCGAATCTTCCAAGGGCCAAATACTCTTCGACCGAATCAAGTGTAAGTGTTTGTTCTTCCAATTGGTTTTGCTAAGAATTTATTACGCTGTTCTTTCCTCACTCTTTCTAATCAACTATGGAAGGAATTAGTATCGGATCTCGGATCTTAGCTCTCTACTGAAATTGCTCTTTAGGTGTTTGCAGTTTTGGTAAGTATTCCTCTCCCATTGGCTAAGGTGGTCGAATGTTCATAGTTAAGGTAAGGGGACTTGCATTGGAAACGAGTCACCTATTATTCTAGTTTTAATACTTAAGATTGGTGCAGATCTAGGAGTTGATCATGGTTAGTGATTTAAGAAGGGGCTATTATACTTATCGCGCAAGGTTGGTGACTAAGGGAATCACAGCACGCTTGCTTACCAGGTGGGTACATACACTGCACACACAAGTAGATCGGCAAAAGCTGAAATGCCGAAAAGCTGAAAGTTTAGCTGCGGTAGTCTTGCGAGTGCGCGAACACTCGTGCGAGGAAACCGATAGATTGTCTGAGGCCTATGGACGATTCCATGGACTTGGGCTGTGATCTGGCCAACTGGGCCAGAATAGGCTTAATGGGCTCGATGGGCTGTTGGGCCCATAATAGGCAAAATTTGATAATTGATGCTATGTGATAGAAAATTTGTGTGTGAGCATGAATATAAGGTGATTTGGGCCTAACGGGCCATATAAAGGTGATTTGGGCCTGATGGGCCATATAAATGAGATTGGGCCAAGTGGGCTGTATGCATGTATGTAGGGGTTTGGGGCCTAGTATATGATAACTACATAAAACTTAATTAATATATTGCAACCGTGAATAAGTCATAGGGTTAAGGTGTTGCAAGAGGTATATGCATGTCTTGGATTGGATCTAGGGAGAGCTTGGTACTTAAGCGGTCTTAATGATCACCTCCTCTTCTCTGGAATCCTACCTGGTGCATAGTATTCGTTAATATTAGCTCATGGGATTTGTTAACGGGTCGGGGTAAGTGGAAACTGTATTAAAGAGAAAATTACCGAAATGTCCCTTAGGGAAAAAATGACCAAAATACCCCTAGGTGTTGAATGTAAATTTTATGGATGTGATTCGCATATCTACTGCATACATATGATATTCTGCTTAGGTTGCATATGGGTTGGGAAGTATGGAATAGAGGAAGTATATGAGGATCGCATGGTTGATTGACAATTGTGGATCCACCGATGGCTTTTAAGCCAAATATGTAAATGAAGGTAGTTCCGCAACCGAGCTGCCATTGATGTGTCAGTTGGGTGGGTCGATATTTATATCCCCACATGATGTGACGGAGGACGGAACTGGTGTGTAGCGGATGGATTATTAGGAAGGGATTGCATTGCTTGTTTGATGTATGATGATTCTTGAATGTTTATTTTTCATTGAGGGTTGTACACACTGAGTTTGCGAAAACTCACCCCCTATTTTATTTTACTTTCAGGTGATGCTTAGTAGGAGGTTCAATGTTTGGAGGGACTCTGGGTGGCCAGCTAGCAAGACAATTTGGACTTGTTTTTTTTTTCATTTTAAAGCATATAAGTCTCTGATTATTAAGTGATTACAGACTGGATTGTAATAAGGCCTTCCATTTGGTTATTATTTGGATTATTATTTTTATGTGATGTAATTAGTTTCTTAAACTATAGTATGTCTTTTCTACGTTTCCACAACTAAATTTTTAAAGTGGCTTATTTTCATCAAATCATATGTTTTGAACAAGTGATTGAAAGGAGTTTTTTTTATAATTAAGATTTTATTTTATTTTAAGAAGGACTTTCAATGAAAACACGATTTTCGCTAAAACACTTCAATGTGACACACCGAATCCGGCCATAATGTCCGGGCCAGGGTTGGAGTGTTACATGGACCTAGTTGCAATGATCTCAAAAACATAAAAATTACTAAAAACAGGCAAAGTTTGCTTACCTAGTCACCAAGCCAGAGTTTGGTTGCTTTTAGGGTTTCGGTGAAGAACTTCAAATGAAGTATATGATAATTAATTTTGTCATGTTTTGATTATAATATACATAATTAATAATTCACACTTTTATCCTTGTAATTATAATCAAACATTAATAATTTATAAGCCCACTAATGTCCACCAACCATTGAATGGTCTAATTATTTTTTAAGTACCCTTTATTTTATTCAATTAACCATTTAATCACTCAAACCAAATAGTGATAAAATTTTACATCTTTTACGATTTAGTCCTTTTTAATTAACTAACTATTGAAACGTTAAAATTTTTTGAAGAAACTTTAATACCACCTTAATGACACTCCATAAATATTTTTATAAATATTTACGGCTCGGTTTATAGAAACAGGGTCCCGATACCTCATTTTTTTAAAACCAGTTGACCTCAAGGTCATACCACTCAAACATAATAAATCGCTTATATAACATAATTTATCAAATCAAAAATATTTTAAAATCATATTTGACCCATAAATATTAAATAATAATATTTACAGACTTACTTATTGGATTTGGTGGCCCTAAAACTACTGTTTTCGTCACCACTGAAAAATGGGTTGTTACAGAACTCTAGTATGTATAGGGTATAAGGTTTTCTAAAAGAACAAAGCATATCGCTAACTCTGAAGTAAGGTAAGTATAACGAATCAAAGAGTGTTGGTAAGAATATGAATATGAGTAAGGCGCATAATATAAAGAAGTACTATTGATGAAGTAATGTTCGCCCAAAAGACCTTTTCAGCATGTAGAATGGGCAGATTCTGACATGAAAACAAATAGACAAAGATTCTCCATGATATTTCGATGGTAAGTAAAATAGAAGTTGTAATACGAAAAGAATGGTTATAAGGTATGAGTCCACATTAGTGATAGAGTACATCCAGTGACCAATGTGGTTCCATGACAACTAAATTTGTGAGGAAAGCTAGTTAGGAATTAACCGAACATGAACTAGAAGGGTTATGAGCTAAATAAGTAATTGAGTAAGTTCTTAGAGGTGGTAGATTTTGATAAGGTCACTTAGTCTTGATGTGGCGTTTACCAAGTTCCCATGGAGAATTGGGTTAAGTTAAAGGACACTTCAATTGAGTTGCGAATAAGGTTATCTCTTCCACCCTTTTTCCTTTGAAAGTATTTATGATATAGAGTTAAAGAAAAATAAAAACATTTTCTCTGAGCAGAGTTAGGAGTCTTGGATATCTCTAGTGACTTCCTTCACTACAATGTACATTTCGTGACTCTGTCTATCAAGAAAACAAAGAACTATAAGTATGATTGAAGAAACACATCTTTGGGTGATGTATGAGTCTAAAATGATGATGATGGTTGCCCAGATGGGTTTTAACGAAGTGTTTCTATTCTACAAGGTAGAGGAGACTTTAGCATCCTGTTGAATAATGGTTTTGAAGGCTAAGTTTCCCTTTGAGGTTATAAGGTGGGTCCTTAATCTGACTCATGCATGTGTAAAATGCCTAAAATGCCTACTAGAAACTTCAATGCTAAGTAACCAAGTCGTGAAATAGAACTAGTGAAATAAAATATGATGACTTTAATGAGGAACATAAGATTTTTGAACTTGCATGTATGGATAACATGAAGTTTCGTGGTCAAAGTATGAAACATGAACCTTGAGGTTAAAGTATGCTTGTGTATGGATAATGGAAATGTGTTAATGTGTCTAAAAATTCTAGATGTATATGTTACAAGTAAGTCAAAATATGATGAGTTCATGAAAGATGGATCGAAGTATGAAGAGTCTTTGATTCAGAAAGTCATCAAAGGGGCCAGTCGAGACTAAAACCATAAATTTCTAAAAGGACAAGTCCATGGCCATGGTGCTGAAGACCATATTGTGTAAGATCGTAACTAGTGGGTTATCATATCATATGGGAAAAATTAAGGAATGTTATTACCTAATGTGTTTCTTTGTGTGTCCTAGGACAATGAGAGGTAAACCTCACCAAGTGTGAGTCTAGGAAAATCCCTACCGCCTAAATCACCAAGAGAAGGAAAGCCTTTATGGCAAGTACTAAATGTAAAGGACATCCTTTGTGGGAAAAATCTGGATAGGAAAGCCTTTTTGGTGAGTACTAGATATAAAAGATAGCCTCTGTGGCATAACTCTGGACTTGAAAGCCTTTTTGGTGAGTACTAAATGTAAAGGACAACCTTTGTGGCAAAACTCTGGATAGGAAAGCCTTTGTGATGAGTATTGGATATAATGATAGCTTTTGTGGCAAAACTCTAGACAGGAAAGCCTTTGTGGCGAGTATTGAATGTAAAGGAAAACCTTTGTGGCAGCCTCTGTTTAAGAATGCCTTTGTGGTATATCTCTTAAAGGAAATGCCTTTGTGGTGATCTCTGTCAAAAGAAAGCCTCTGTAGTTACCTTCGTAAAGGAAGCCTTCATGGCTATATCTGAAAAGAAATCCCTTCGTCGTGCAACCTAAGGACATAATGCCTTGGTGGAAACTCTGTAAAGGACAGCCCTTATGGCGAATACAAACATTTGCAGATATTTAAATGAGGAAATACTTTCACGAAAATTTTTTGAATGAATGGTGTGTAAGGAATTAGGAGAGAATGGTATGGATGGTCCCCTGATAACAAAGTAAAGACAGGACTCTGAGGTATAGTAAGTGTTTGAGATGACGTATAGGACAAGTAGAAATAACTAAGTATCCGGCAAAAGCTGAAAGAAAGGCACCACCGTATGTAAATGAATTGACAAACTCTGCTTAGTAACAAGAAATGAACAATGAAGCTAGAGCATGCCAGAATAGGTGGTGAATCTGAGATATGTGTTATAAGAATGTATTAGTGGTACCCTAGAGTAGAAAAAATCTAGGCGAAGTCTGTGTTAAGTATTATGTGTAGTCTACCCCGCCAAAGGTAGTGGTAAAATCAGGACATATGAAATAATATTTTTATTCTGGTAATAAGGAAAATGAATTGGTTATAGACTATGTGAAGACAATATTTTAAAAAGGGACATAGAAAATAATGGAATTGTAAGTATAGTACGCTCAAAGGAAAGAAATGGACATTTGAGCTTGGACCTCGACTCTAAAGCCTAATAGTGTGAAGACTTAATGAATATGAAAGGAAGATAAGTCCTTAAAGAGATTAACTTGATGCTTGGTTGGTTGTAATGCTAAGCCATTATAGTTGAATTTAGAAGGCCCCTTATTAAAATTTTGTTTGGTTGGGTGTAATGGACTATTATCGCCTCATTCAATATGGCCTTATTCAAGGAAAAAGTGCATACAATTCGGCACTCTCCCCACAGAATAGGGATTCAACGAATGCTTGGGTAAAAAATTAGGTTAGACTTTCAACTTTACCCTTCTCTTTCTCACGTTTGAAGCAATCTTTTCTTTTTTTTCATTTTCTTCCCATTTTCTTTCAACCTTGTCTCCCTCTTTTTCATATTTTTATCCTCACCAACAATATCTCCTTTTGAAAACCCTAACAAGGCCTTCAATTAAGAATCATTTTTCTAACTCTAACCCTCAACAAGGCTTTCGATTAAGGTGGAAACTTGAGAAGAGAAACAATTGTAGTCCTCCCTTAGGTAACTCTTCTCCCATTTTGATTTCCTTTTTTTCTATTTTTTTTGTTAAATTAGTAAAAACAATAGGTTTCTTTTCAGTTTTGAAGATTGTTACTGGTTTTATATTGCTGAACTTTAATGTCCCTTTCATGGTGTTTCTTCTTTTCACTTGTCAGTGTTAATTGTTCTTACCCTTCCCCTAACCCAAAACCAAACCCCACTCCCTCCCTAACTCCTGCTACAAAAGGGATATTAGATTATAATAAATGGAATGAGTGACTTATTAACATATATTTGAAGCTTGTTGGAGAAACAAACAAATGAAAAGGTATATTGTTGTCCTATGGTTATTAGGTTAGGTTAGATTGTTATTATTATTATTATTGAAGCATGATTTTAGGAACATAAACTTTTGAATTCTGATGTCACTGTGACCCCTCAATTCACAAGTCTTATGGAGATGCCAAACCAAAACTTAGTTAAAAACCCATTTAATTAATTAAGGCAGTTCTCTCAACAGAGTTCACTGATACGTGCTCGGATGTAGATGTCTCGAGTCGTATTGTTTGCCCGATCATTAAAATTGAGTAAGTCTGAACAATTTGCAAAATAGGCTTGAAGTTATGAAAGATAGGTTCAAATGGGATGGGTTTGAAACGGATATGGAAACAAAGGTATGATTTTGGCTAAGGCTTAAGAATGAACCAACACAATATGTCGTGTTGACCCGAAACTTAAACAAGCACTTAGATTGAAAAGTGATGAAAATATGAAGGATAAATTAATAAGAAAAACCTCGACCCACTATCTACGGAAGATAGAAACCTTGGTATAGGTGAACGCAACACTTTAACAAAGTGATAAGTTCAAGAAAGACGGGATTGACGCCACAAGGGTTGCTTGATAAGCCAATTCAGTCTATGGAGAACAATGAGAGTATGAACATTCACAAAGTAATATGATATTCATCAAGTGATCAAAAGTCCTTACAAAGCGATACATTGAAGCTAGAAAGGGCCTGGAAATTTCCTTGAACTTTCTTAAACGTCCCTAGAAGCTTCTTAGCATGAAAAACACAAATGGATAGCTTCTAGATGATGATCATTCAGCTGGACATTAATTGAAAAGGTGGTGAGCTGAATAACCTTGTCTATGTTCGGCTAAGGGGACTAAATTCTCTTTAATGGAGCTGCTTGGTTGGGCTAAAAGGTCTTGAACTTTAATGATCAGCTTGGGGCACTTCAATGGTCCTCAAAGTGTGAAAGCTAAATGTGAGTAGTCCCTTGGTGTGAATGCACAAAACCGACCAGTTATTTCATGTGAAAAGGATCTCCAACAATGTGAACACTTTAAAATGCTGCTTTAAAGAGCTGGACGGTTAGCCTAGAGGAAAGAATGCATTAGCTATCTTTTGGCCCTTGGTGTCACTGAAGAGTTGCTGGTTAATAGCATTCAAGGGCTGCCAATATCCATGTCGTCCCATACATGTGCCTATACACATTTAATTGAACAAATTAATTAGTTTTAGGACACCAAAAATTCGGCTGGAACAAAGACAAATTAAATAGGCAGCAGCTAAGACAACTTAAATAGCTACATTCGGCTGGACAAATTAATTAGCAACAAGAATTAAATTTTTCTTAAACATGACACATTAAAAATGTGCACTAACTAAAACACATTTAAGCTTAAATTAAAATGTCCAGAATTTAGACAAAATTAATTATTTGAGCTGAACTTTAACTAATTAACTAACTCAATTAAATAAATTTATTCCAGCAACTTAAATGCATGAAATTAAATAAACTGAAATCAAGCTCAATAAGCTAGCATCAAGCCGAATTGAGCTCCATTGAGCTGAGTCGAGCTAAGTTAGCTTGCAAAACATTACAAATAAGCTTGGTGAGTTGCTCCAATAATGATCGGTCACTTCTTCTCTCCAAGCTCGATCAATGTAGCTTGATATAGCTTCTTGGGACCTCTTAGCTCGAGCTCAAGCGATTGGTCCTAAAGGCAGCTCCAAAGGTTCAGCCACTAGCTCCTTGGTTAAGCTTGCATCATTCACTTTTTTCAACTTTCTCTATAATTAAAAATATATTAATGACAGAAAGCTTTTGACCAAATTAGAAACTCAAATGAATATAAATGCAAAAATAGCTTTGGTGGCCAAATTGTCTATGGGTAATGGGGTTTTCCTTTCCCTACAGAATTGAGTCAGTCATGAATATTAGCTATATAGTTAATGTGATACTAAATATGTTTTTGTTAAAGAAATGCAATAACATTGGAGATTGGAGTGAAGTTGGTTTGCACTCACTCTGAAGCTGTTTCACATTCTATTTTTATATGTATTTTGTTTTTTATATGCATAAGAAGGGTTTTTTTTTGGGGGGGGGGGCAATAAATGAAGCATTACTACATGTTGAAGCAAAAGGAAGGGTAAGCCTTCTTTTTTTTTTTATTCTGATGAGTGGTGCAGTTTACAGAAAGGCTTGCTTCAATGCTTCCAAAAAGGTATTCCCAGCTTGGGTAAGTCTCTGTTTTATGCTTTTATGTCATACAAAGGAGAGTCACTTTCTGTAAATGATATGATAAGTCTTTAAAGGATAGTTGTTAGCCAAAGGATATAAGTACCTTTAATTTTTCACTCTGTGCTCTTCTTTTTTTCAATCTCTTGTTTGTAACGATTGAGTATAAAGTGAGATGCGGAAGGGGGAAAATATACAACCTTTTTATTTCTATAAGTATTATCATACGAATATAATTATTAAGGTTCCAAATGCTTTCATCCTTGTTCCTTGTTGTGGCATCCTTAAACACTATTTGTGCTAATTCTTTTACTGAAAGTTGTTTCCCCTCCTTATATCTATAGATGAGGTTTTTCCATAACTAATTTTGTAGGAATTATTTGTTGCATTTTTTTATTACTTATTGCATGAGGTTAATGGCTTGCTGGAGTTTTTCCAAGGTTCTTAGTAGTTATATCAATTTTTGGTAATTAGTTCTGGTTTGAAGCTGGTTATATGTTATTGGGTCATGGTGATCATTATATGTGTGCTTTGACTAATCAAATCTTGGTGGTAATATATTTCACGTTGTGTAAGTAGGAATTTTTGTTCATTTCATCAAATCTAGGTGAAATTTGTAAATTATGTGCCCCAACTCTTTTGCAAATAAGCTGTAAATTTGTCATTGATGTTCTTTTGTATCATTAAATTTCTATAATTGCAAGAATGATGGATTTCATAAGGTAAGTTTTTTATTAGATTCTTGCTTATATGCCAAGAGTCGAGAATGGCTCAAATGCCTTGATCAATGGTTGAGCCATAATAATGATCTCTATACTATGATGGTATACTGAAAGTGTGACTTCCAAGAACAAGTTCTATTTACTGCATTATTTTCAGGTACTTTGGATTATAAAAGAATCAGACAAAATGTGGTTGCTCCTTCAAAACCGTAAGAGTGTGCTTCAGATGCACCAAAGGAAATTTTATGATGAGGAATGTCTGCAGATTGATAACAGTGAAAAGTATACTTTGAATAAGTAGTTATTCGAATCAGTATCAAAGTCTCTCAATGAAGCTGAAACAAAGGAAGAGATTGATGACGTCGATACAAAGTATACTTTGAATAAGCTGTTATCTGGGTTCAACATAATCTGCACCATCTACACTTTATGTTATTTGGATTCATTCGATTGTAGGTGTTGAGAAGGGTATGTATGATGTATCTAGTGTAGGTCTATTCAATATTTTTTAGATTTTTATATACAAAATTCTTAAAAGATCCATGTTTAAATGTTAATAATACTATATGCTCTTTGCTCAAAAAAAGAATTTGACAAAATGAAAAAAAAAAATGGTAGCTCCGTAGTAGAACCACCAGTCCATCTCTCTAGCATGTAATAATTTTGAGAAAGAAAATATTGGTATTGTTGTTGTTTTATTTTTGTATTCACATGTACGTATCGATCCGGAGTTTTTAATATTATTCCTTACTAAGATTTTTTTAATAATCTTTTTACTTTTTCTATTTTTTTAATGAATTTTGTATAATTTTGTTGAAATATAATTTTGTAAGTCTTATAATTGATTGGATTTAATATAATCCTCATATAGATATTATGCAAAGGTATTCCTTCGAATAAATTCAATTTATATCGTAATAATAAAGTCATGAAGACTTGACTCTCCTAAAATGGTAAATTTTTTATAAAAACCTTTTAAATTTTATCAAATCATAAATTAATATAATGATAAAATTATAATTTGATCTCTTATAAATTAATTATTTATTTGTAACCCTTAAAATAATTTTTTAACTTCTCCTCTGCTTTTAGCACATTAAATTGTAATGCAATTTAAAAATAATAAAGTAGATTATATATTATTTTAATAATACTATATATTATTATTTCTTAATTTATATAATAATTATATTAAGAATATTATTAAATTGTATATTATTTTATTAAATTATATTTAGTAAAAATTATGTTAAAATATGATTAAATTATTTATTATTTTTTAATAAAAATATATTGAACAATAATTTTATTAAAATTTAATAACAATAACCATAATTATCTACCTAAAAAAATTCTGCTAAGGGTACTTTGGTCATTTAAGCCTTTTTCCTTATACTATTACAACATCTATTCTATTCAACCAAACAAAAGAATGCTATTAAAGCTCTATTTCATTCCATTCAACTAAACAATTGAATTACTGTTACATTTCTATTCCATTACGGTCTATTCCATTATAGCTCTATTCAATTACAGCCTTATTCCATTACAGTGAACCAAACGTACCCTCAGAGTTACACAAAGGTCTAAAATAGAAAATAGTGATTACTGTCAGCTAAAGGAAATTTTAATGAAGTAACTGCTGGAAGGAATAAGGAAAACTTAAACGACATAAGAAGGACCTGCAGAGTATCTATCACACTTTGATGTAATGAAACAAGTATTTAAGGATTATCTCACTAAGTTCTTATGAACTTACTAAAGTTATTTCTTATTCCAGGTGGTAAAAAAGTATGAGTCGAGGGACAACGGTAAGGAAGTGCCAAAGGAGTGGCAAAATGGGCTATTATGCATACAGAGCTAGTTAAGTGGTGATTCGAGTTTGAGCATCTGTTTACACATTAGCGCACTGAGATTCTCACAGCAGTGTGGGAGATAATAGTAGATATTGTTGTAATTGTAATAATTGTGAATCGTAATAGTAACCATCCATTGTATTTACATAGGACTTCTCGAATAGAAAACTAAACTTCTCATAATCATAAATAGAAATTTACATAGGACATAAATAAATAAGTTAAGTTACATTAGTAATAGGGCTTAACGTTCGACATTCGAATCTAGTAAATCGTATAGAGTGGAGGGCGTTAAATACTAGATAAATTTGGATGTCACGATGCAACCCAAAGCAAAACCTTTTGTAGCTATCTCCTTCATGTGAGACCATTTCAGTTGCATACTAGCTCAATCACACAAACTTTGCTTTGTATTCAGCCACAGTCGGTTCATCTTGCACCAGATTTATAAATTCTCGTTTACAAGCTTCCATGTATTGCTCGCCCATGAATTTATTCTTAAATGTCTCTTAGAAGAAACCCTAAGTTAGTCTATCTGCAATAGCTCCTTGCTTCACGATATTCCACTAGCGATGGGCTTAACAAGTGAGTAATGGCACTGTGTATCCCAGTTTTTCTTCCTCAATGCAGGTCATTTGCTCAAGGATTTTATCAACACCCTTGAGCCATTACTCAGCCTTGGTAGGACCGACTCCTCTAACTCCATAAAACTCTTTACATGAACACCCCTTACTTGTATCCTACGCCGGGACAGGGTACAAGGCGTCACTAGACTTAAACACATGCATACAAACATTTTCAAGTCATAAAATTTCATTCAAATTTAAAACTTTCAAACTTCCTCTTAACATCCCTAATATGGACCTACGAGGCCCAAAACACGCTTTAGAAACAGTTCGGGAATAAACCGAATACTTTTGAAAACTTTGAAAAATTTTAATGCAAATAGGGACACACGCCCGTGTGGATTTATTTCTCAATTTGAACCTACATGAGTTTTCACACGGCCTGACACTCGCCCGTGTCCATGGCTTGTGTCCCTCACACAGTCGTGACACACCCGTGTCTCAGCCCGTGTACTAAAACCTTGACATTCTATTTCTGACGTCATCAACCATTTAAGGGCACATGGCCAAGGCACACGCCCGTGTGCTAGGCCGTGTGGCGAATTTAATTTCACATTCAAAGTACAGACTTCACACGACCTGGGCACATGCCCATGTATTATGGTCGTGTCTTCCACACGCTTGAGACACACAGCCGTATCTCCGCCCGTGTGGTTACTACTGGGCATTCTGTTTTGCCAAATCTAGGTACAAGGGACATACAACCTGACTACACGCCAATGGGCAGACCATGTGTGACATATAGCCTAGACACACACCCGTGTGGACAAAAACAAGGCTATCTTCCAAGCCTTTTTGCCACCCTTACTTGAACCAACCTACATAACATCAAATATCTCCTACTTATCAATACAAACCATGCAATAACCACATCCATGAAAATCCTCATTAAATGTATTTAGCAATAATAAATATTAGCCATCATACATAGCCTTATACAAAATGAATCAACCTTCATGACAAGCCAACATATTTGGCTAAAACAATATGACACTTAGCAAAAAGACCAAGTCCCTATACATGCCATACTCAAAATGATAAATCTAACTATACCAAATCTTCTGATTGATAGTTTGATTGAGCCTTTGACGTCCTTTGATCCCCGAGTTAGCTTGGCGATGCTATAAGAAAAAGGAAAGGAAAGGGAGTAAGCATAAAGCTTAGTGAGTTGTATGTAAATAAGTAACAACATCAACCATGCATCTTTAAATACATAGCATATTATAAACCAGCACAACATTCTTGATTTAACAATGGTAGATTTACTACATATTTAACATCACAAGTATAAGCCAAAGATTTCAAGATCGTCCCGAAATCATTCTCATAGATAGAACTTACTCAATTTCGTCCTTACCATTAAGGCATCATAACTAAGCTCATATCTCATGAGTTTTGAGTAAGAACCTGTACCACTCACAACATGATTATATCCTTTCATATCTTTAACATAAGCTTAAAATAATCCGTGAAACCATTTGGAATACTAAAGGATATCCAACAAGCCTCATATAAGAGGGTAAATTGCTGATGCCATGTCCCAAACATGGTCTTACACTAGTTCTCATAATGTGGCTGATGCCATGTCCCAGACATGATCTTACATTAGCACACATATCAACATCGATGCCCTGTCCCAGACATGGTCTTACACTATCTCTCATAATGTGGCCGATGCCATGTCCCATACATGGTCTTACACTAGCACACATATCACTCAAATGTCATGGCATGGATATACAATCTATTCCTAAGGTTCAACCGGGAGTTTTTACTACATCAGTTTTCATCATGCATATTCACAACAATAATCAAACACTTTATGCCAGATTAATTGTTCAATACATAATAACAATAAAGTTACATTATTTACATACGACTTACCTCGGTATACAAAAATTAGTTGACTAGATTGAATCAATCTACTAGTTTAGTCTTCCCCTGGTCTGGATCCAGACTCCATTTTTCTTGAACTATAATGACAAATTCACTTATTTAATCACTACATTTTTGCCCCTAGGCTCGTAAAATTATTTTAATCAAATTTCCTCCTTTAACAAGCCTAGCCGAACCTTTATTACTCTTATAGCAACTCATAATTTTCAATTATTTCACACATTTACAACCTATTTTATAAACTTCACAAAATGGTCCTTTTAGGTGTTTTCATGAAAACCCCTTTCACTAAAGTTGTTTACTTAAAAACCATGATTCATTTTCTTCTATAAAAATTCAGCAAACAACATGATTACTCTCATGGCAAAACTCTAGATTTTCAACCATTGTGCAAAATAGTACCCTCATTAGCTAGATTAAGCTATAAGGGTTTCAAAAACATAAAAATCAACAAAAAATGACCATCAAAATCACTTACTTGCAAGGGATAGAAGTTGCTGAAATTTTGAGCTCTCAAAACCCCCTCTTTGCTGAAATTTTCGGTGGAGAAGAAAGGAAAATGAAAAAGATGATAGCTAGCCTTTTAGGTTAATCTTTTATTATCAATTAAGTCACCTAACATTTGACCATTCCATGAATTAAGGCTCCATGTCCAGCCACTAATAAATTTATGGTCTATTTACTCACTAAGGACCTCTAATTTAATGTTTCATAGCCATTTAACACTTTCAGCTACTAAAACAAATCTTTCGCACTTTATGCGATTTAGTCCTTTTTTGAAATTAAGCAAGCAATCGCTAAAATTAGTTCACCAAAATTTTCATGCACTCATATAATCATGCTTTAACACATAAAATAATATTAAAAATAATTTCTTCTGCCTTGAATTAGTGGTTTCGAAATCAATGTTCCAACTAGTCCTAAAATCGGGCTGTTACATTACTACTGAAGCTCGCAAACGCTCCAGTGACAATCCTCGACTAGTAGGAGTAGGGTTCATTCTAGTGTATCGTTAAAATACTCAAAGCATGGCTTAACTAATGGTTCAACACTCTCATCTAAATCACTTACCTGCGAGGTCGCAAAGGGGATGTTGAATTCCTGTCACCCTCTGGAGGGTTCGCAATTCCATTTACACGGTTCGCATTCACTCTTCTGGGAGGCATTTTACTTCAAAACGTACATAAGATACAAGTTTAAGTACATAGAGTTATACTTCCTAAGTTGAACAAACACATATGTGAACTCAGTTTGCCAAAACACTTATGCGAACATAGTTTGCCAAACATAACTATGAGCTTAGCTCGCTAAAACATACTTGCAAGTAGAACTGTTAAGAAGGTAATGTATTTTTTCCCAGTCCTATTCCAAACAACAAACAATCATGTTTATCACTTCAAATAATTCATAAACTTGGTGAGTCCTAACATGTTAGCCTATCTTGGTGAACTTGTTACGTTAACACTCCGGTGAACCACACAAACAAACCTGGTAAGCCTATCAACTTTGACTAACCATGTTGGCAAACTTGTCTAACTTGGCGAGCTCTGATACCAACAAATATAACACTCCATACCCGGTCCAATCGTCGAACCCAAGTTATGGAATGCCAAGTTAGCCACCTAAGTGACTCTCCATTAACTCCCAACCTAACCCTCATCACACCACTTGTAAAACATAAAAGATGTGTGAGTTCTTGATGTACATCGGAATGTCATATAAGTACTCTCACAAAAATGTTAATACTAGTTCGCACACAAATTAAGGTTTGCATACTTAATAAGTTAAGGGTTCTCATATATGTAAGTAAAATATGCACAAACTTAAGACAACCCCATCCCACAATCTCACTTCATAACCTTTAAGGTTCGCAGCAGTAAAATTATGTGAACCTACTTCGCCTAACACAATGCATACAATGTACTTTACGGAGCATTACAGTTTATCTATCTAACATAAGGGTTCGCGCCCCTGCATAGCTCACATAGTCAAAGTCTTTTAAAGGATAGGAAATTAAGATAGGGTGGGTTTCGTGAGCTACCCTTAAGGGCTATGGTTATGCGAACTCAGTTCATAAGGTTCCCTGTAACTCAATAACATTATATCTTTTTGGATAGTAGTTCACCAATCGCTAGGTTTCATACTTTAGCAAGGTTTAACCCTTGTTGCTTCACAGCAACCTTGGCGAACTTAGTAAGTTTGCCAGTTCTAAAACATTTGTGTTATTGCCTTTGGCGTACCCAAGGTTTAGAAATTAGTGAATTCATCGACTAAGAAAACAATAAACATACTTGGATTAAAACTTTAAACTTGAAATATAGAGGTGTTTATAAAATAATATCGGTTCACAGATAAAATATGAAGACAAATGTAAGGAAATATAAAGAAATTAATTAAGTCCCAAGACAAGAAGCGAAGTCATAATAACAAAAAAAAATTGCCAAATTGCTCACACTAATGTTTGAACCAAGACTTCCAACCAACAGCCAAAACACCTAATCCACTAAAACAAATACTAATTATAGTAAAATTTAACAAATTAAAAATTAAATTTTTTTGACGTTACAATACAAACAAGCATTTATAAAAAAATTATAATAAACCATTTGAATAAATTATTTTAGATACATAAAATAAAATAATAAACAATAAAATCATATATAACACATTTTATATTAAAGAAATTAAATATATCTAGCTTTTTTTATTAATAAAGTTATTTAATTTTTTTGTTTAAAACGTTAATTGTGAATCGATTAAAGTGATTAAACTGTTCATTGAAGTATCTAAATGTGTAAGACAAAGAAAAACCTTTATAAGGCAATCAAATTTGATAAAAAGAATAAAAAAAGATATCTTATAAGACAACCTTATGACGTGAGATTAATTTAGTAGATTCTATGGTACATGCGAGGTCTTGTAACTTGGACAGTGAAAATATACTGATAGATATTTCATCAATAGCTCGCCATCTTTATTCTACTAAGATCTTTGGAAAATCTTCTGGAGATTTGGCAAAGTTGTTGATGCGTTCATTCTTTTGTCTTCGTGATGATGACGAATGTGGAGGATACGAAGAGAATTATTTCTTCTCTTAATAGAACATGCATTCGTGACTATAAAGTAGGGGTAAACCTATGGAGATTTGTGGTGTTGAGAGCAAGGAACAAGCAAAGTTCAGCAAAAGCTTGAGCAGCAAGGCTCGATACTTGCAGAAGAAACAAGCAAATTCAAAACAGAATTTTTAAAAATAAGTAAGGAACAATGGAGAGTTTCTTGGATGAAAAATGATGAACATTTTCATTAAAAATGAATGATGGCATAATGCCAATACATAAACCAAGCATTTAGCTTGTCAAAATCAATATATGGTCAACTAATCTACACCAACTACCACTAATACATTGGAACTTACAAAACTAAGCTTGTACACATGAGCAAAGCTGGTTATCAGCTCAATCACTTGAGAAATGCATCAAACTTCTACCTAACCTAGTTCAAAATGAACCAAAAGGAATTACATTGACCAAAATAACAAAAATCAACTAAATTCAGCAAGTTCCTCTTGATTTAGCTACTTGTGCATGGCTCGGGTTGCATGGCCTGCTTCATGGCTGCATTTGGTGCTGCATGCTGACCAGCCTTTAACACTCCTCCTTGTTTAGCATGTTGTAAACTCCCAATTTAGCTCTCAAATCAAAAAATCGTGTCAAACTAAGAGGTTTTGTGAAAATGTCAGCAAGTTGCTCCTCTGAACTCAATGAATCAGTTTAACCTCATGTGCTTGCTCTATTTCTCTTACCACATGAAGCTTAATGCTGAAATGCTTTGTCCTACCATGAAAAACTGGATTCTTTGCAATTGCAACAGCATATTGGTTGTTACAATAGATCTCTGTTGCTCCCTCCTGGTGTAAATTTAAATCTGTTAAGATTTTTCTCAGCCAAATGGCTTGATTCACAGCCCCAACAGTTGCTACATATTCAGCTTTAGTAGTTGACTGTGCAACCACATTTTGCTTCTTCGAACTCCAACAAAAGATAGTTGAGCCAAGAGTGAAGGCATACCCTAAAGTGCTCTTCATGTCATCCTTTGAGCCTGCCCAGTCACTATCAGTATAGCCAACTAGCCTTAGCCTTTCAGTCTTGCTATACAACAAGCCATAACTTAAGGTACCTTTGATGTACCTGAGCACCCTTTTTGCTGCTCGAAAATGCTCTTCATTGCAACAGTGCATAAACCTTGAGAGCAGACTCACAGCAAATATAATATCCGGTCTAGTGGCTATTAAATAGAGCCAACATCCAACTAGACTTCTATAGGTTGTTTCACAAACATTTTTTGAATTACTTTGGCTTGTTAATTTCTCTCCAACAGCAGCTGGAGTATTTGTTGCTTTGCAATTCTGTATTGAGAACTTATTCAAAATCTTCATAGCAAATGTTCTTTGGCTTAAAAAGAATCCTTCCTGTGATTGCATCGCTTCCATGCCTAGAAAATAGGTCATCCTGCCAAGATCAGACATCTCAAAAATTTGCTACATTCTAGTTTTGAAATCAGCAAGTATTGCTTGATCTCTTCCTGTAACCAGTAAGTCATCCATATGCACAGATACAATAAGCTGTGTTTTATTATTTTCCTTCTTGATATATAAAGTAGGCTCGCTGTGTGTTCCAAGGAATTCGGAACTTATTTCGATGATTTTGAATGAGGCTCATAGTGGCCGAATGTCTATCCACCCGGGTAGTACTAAAATGTACAACGATCTGAAACGTCAATTTTGGTGGCCGGGCATGAAACGAGACATTTCTGAATTTGTTTCAAGGTGTTTGATATGTCAACAAGTGAAAGCGGAACATCAAGTGCCTTCAGGATTACTTCAGCCGACCATGATACCCGAGTGGAAATGGGATCGAGTCACAATGGACTTTGTGTCCGGACTGCCATTGTCAGCAAGTAAGAAGGATACGATTTGGGTTGTTGTTGATAGACTGACTAAGTCGGCTCACTTTATTCCCGTGCGTACGGATTTTTCATTGGATAGACTAGCTGAATTGTACGTTTCTCAGATTGTGAGATTACACGGGGTACCTATTTCTATCGTGTCGGATAGAGATCCGAGATTCACCTCACGATTTTGGAAGAAATTGCAAGAAGCTTTGGGTACCAAGCTGCATTTTAGCACCGCTTTTCATCCCCAAACCGATGGTCAATTCGAGCGGATAATTCAGATACTTGAGGATATGTTGAGATGTTGCATCCTCGAGTTTAGTGGTTCATGGGAACGGTATTTACCCTTGATCGAATTCGCTTACAACAATAGTTTCCAATCAAGTATTAAGATGGCACCTTACGAGGCTTTGTACGGTCGTAAATGCCGTACACCATTGTTTTGGACCGAGCTCGGTGAAAGTAAAATTTTTGGAGTTGATTTGATTAAAGATGCCGAACAGAAAGTAAAGGTAATCCGTGAAAGTCTGAAGGTAGCCACAGATCGTCAGAAATCGTATGCGGATCTGAAACGGAAGGACATTGAATATCAGGTGGGAGATAAAGTGTTCCTTAAAGTTTCGCCTTGGAAAAAGGTACTTAGGTTTGGCCGTAAAGGCAAGTTGAGCCCGAGATTCATTGGGCCGTACGAAATCTCTGAACGAGTGGGGCCGGTTGCATATAGATTGATTTTGCCCCCTGAACTTGAAAGGATACACGATGTCTTTCATGTTTCGATGCTTCGACGCTATAGATCTGATCCTTCGCACATAATTAGTCCGTCGGAGGTTGAAATTCGAGCCGATATGAGTTATGAAGAAGAGCCGATGTGTATCCTAGCTCGTGAAGTGAAGGAGTTGCGGAACAAAAGGGTTCCGTTAGTAAAGGTGTTATGGCTCAAACACGGGATCGAGGAAGCTACTTGGGAAACTGAGAGTTCGATGAAAGAACGATACCCAAACCTATTTACCGGTAAGCTTTTCGGGGACGAAAATTTCTTAAGTGGGGGAGAGTTGTGACACCCCAAAATTTACCCTAGTCGGGAAGTGGTTTCGGGACCGCTAAACCGCGTCATAAAAATAATTAGCTGTCATATTTGATGCTTATTATATGTATATATGCATGTGTGAAAATTCCATGTTTGAATTTTTTTTAATTGAAGGTGAATTTTAGTAAATAGGACCTATGTGAGAAAATCTGGAAATGTGATTGGTTAAATTACAAGGACCTATTAAAGCATGTGGTGAGAATAATGGCTTTGCATGTCAAATACCCCTTCTTTTATACATAGTGGCCGGCCATGATGGAGCATATATTAGAATAGGTGGTAAGTTTCCATGAAGTGGTCATTATTTTATGTAAAGGAAAGGAAATAATAAAAAGAAATACTAAGGATAATAAAAGAAGTAACAAAAAAAAAGAGGGTCATTACCTTGTTCTTCTTAGCCGTACAAGAAGAAGAAAAAGGAGGGGGGGGAGCAAAGGCATTCGGCCTTTTGAATGAAGAGGAGGTTAGTAAATTTTGTTAATTTTTCTTTTGAAATAATAGTTGTTTGGGTTAATCATCACGTTTTTCTTACCTAGCCATACTAAAATTTCGAATTTAGAGTGTTGGATGGAGCTTTCGGTTATGGTATGTGTGAGAAGAACTTGATTTTTCTTACCTTTAAGTTTTGATGGATAAAGAAACAAAAGGTTGTTGATGAAAGAAATTAATGTGTTAAGAGATTATATGAAACTTATTCATGTTTATATATGTTATATGCATTGAAAATGGTTGATGATTTTGGAGGTGATTAGCTTGAATCGGCCATGGTATATCCATAAACACGATCTATGCTTGTTATGTTACTCATGGTTAAAACGATTCGGCTATGACTCTTGTAAAAAAAAAAGTAAAAATAGACATGTGAATTTAAAAGATGGTATGAACAAATGTGGAGTTTTGCTAGTTTAAGAGTATTCGGCCAAGTGTTCATGTGGTGGAAATTAAGTGTTAAATGGAATGAAAATGATGTTATATGGGGGTATGTATATTCGGCCATATGAGTGAATACATAGATGATGTTAAATTTGATTATGTATAATGGGCCATATAGAGTACACATGGTGATATTAACCTTAATTCTTTATAATTGATCAAGTGGATGATGTTGGTTTATATGGTCGAATTTGAATTATGAATATGTACCTTAAAATAGAATGTTGCCGTATGCTTCTTTTGATATGAAACTATTAATGTTACGGGATATAAATAACTAGCAAGGTAATTAAACTAGTTGATTTATTTATTTAAGCTCAAGAACCTAAAGGAGAGGCGTCCAACAAGGGGAAATCGAAGGTCATCGAGTAGCCGACTCGGAATTATTTTACCCAACATAAAGTAAGTCATTAAGCATATACTTGGTATTAATTCAAATGGTCATAACATCTATGTAATGATGCCGAATGGAATGAATAAATATATATATATATATACATGTATGTATGTGATGATGAAATTGTTGAATGAAAAGAAAAGAGGTGAGATGTGTTGAGTTGTTGATCTCGGCACTAAATGTGCGGGTATAACCATTTATGACCAGGAGATTGGCGCTAAGTGTGCCGGTTTAAATTGTACAGCACTAAGTGTGCGAGTTGGACTATGTAGCACTAAGTGTGCGAATTGACTATGTTGCACTAAGTGTGCGAATTGACTATGTAGCACTAAGTGTGCGAGTTTGATTATGTAGCACTAAGTGTGCGAGTTGACTATATAGCACTAAGGTAGAGTTGTGGCCTATGCGTCGAGACAATTGAAGCCACACGAGAGAAATTATCCGACCCATGACCTCGAACTAGCTGCCATCGTGTTTGCTTTGAAAATATGGCGACATTATTTGTTTGGTGAGAAGTGCCATGTATTTTCGGATCACAAAAGTCTTAAGTATTTGATGACTCAAAGAGACTTAAATCTGCGACAAAGACGTTGGCTTGAGTTGTTGAAAGATTACGAGCTTGTCATTGATTACCATCCGGGAAAGGCTAATTTGGTTGCGGACGCCTTAAGCCGGAAATCGCTGTTTGCTTTACGAGCAATGAATGTGCACTTGTCTGTTCTACCCGACAATGTGTTAGTAGCTGAATTAAAAGCCAAACCATTATTGATCCATCAAATTCGTGAAGCCCAGAAAATTGATGATGAATTGGTTGCAAAACGGGCTGAGTGTGTTCCGAACAAGGAATCAGAGTTTCAAATGGATGATGATGATTGTTTGAGGTTCAGAAGTCGTTTGTGTGTTCCAAGGAATTCGAAACTTATTTCGATGATTTTGAATGAGGCTCATAGTGGCCGAATGTCTATCCACCCGGGTAGTACTAAAATGTACAACGATCTGAAACGTCAATTTTGGTGGCCAGGCATGAAACGAGACATTTCTGAATTTTTTTCAAGGTGTTTGATATGTCAACAAGTGAAAGCGGAACATCAAGTGCCTTCAGGATTACTTCAGCCGACCATGATACCCGAGTGGAAATGGGATCGAGTCACAATGGACTTTGTGTCCGGACTGCCATTGTCAGCAAGTAAGAAGGATACGATTTGGGTTGTTGTTGATAGACTGACTAAGTCGGCTCACTTTATTCCCGTGCATACGGATTTTTCATTGGATAGACTAGCTGAATTGTACGTTTCTCAGATTGTGAGATTACACGGGGTACCTATTTCTATCGTGTCAGATAGAGATCCGAGATTTGTGACACCCCAAAATTTACCCTAGTCGGGAAGTGGTTTCGGGACCGCTAAACCGCGTCATAAAAATAATTAGCTGTCATATTTGATGCTTATTATATGTATATATGCATGTGTGAAAATTCCATGTTTGAATTTTTTTAATTGAAGGTGAATTTTAGTAAATAGGACCTATGTGAGAAAATCTGGAAATGTGATTGGTTAAATTACAAGGACCTATTAAAGCATGTGGTGAGAATAATGGCTTTGCATGTCAAATACCCCTTCTTTTATACATAGTGGCCGGCCATGATGGAGCATATATTAGAATAGGTGGTAAGTTTCCATGAAGTGGTCATTATTTTATGTAAAGGAAAGGAAATAATAAAAAGAAATACTAAGGATAATAAAAGAAGTAACAAAAAAAAAGGGGGTCATTACCTTGTTCTTCTTAGCCGTACAAGAAGAAGAAAAAGGGGGGGGGGGAGCAAAGGCATTCGGCCTTTTGAATGAAGAGGAGGTTAGTAAATTTTGTTAATTTTTCTTTTGAAATAATAGTTGTTTGGGTTAATCATCACGTTTTTCTTACCTAGCCATACTAAAATTTCGAATTTAGAGTGTTGGATGGAGCTTTCGGTTATGGTATGTGTGAGAAGAACTTGATTTTTTCTTACCTTTAAGTTTTGATGGATAAAGAAACAAAAGGTTGTTGATGAAAGAAATTAATGTGTTAAGAGATTATATGAAACTTATTCATGTTTATATATGTTATATGCATTGAAAATGGTTGATGATTTTGGAGGTGATTAGCTTGAATCGGCCATGGTATATCCATAAACACGATCTATGCTTGTTATGTTACTCATGGTTAAAACGATTCGGCTATGACTCTTGTAAAAAAAAAAAAGTAAAAATAGACATGTGAATTTAAAAGATGGTATGAACAAATGTGGAGTTTTGATAGTTTAAGAGTATTCGGCCAAGTGTTCATGTGGTGGAAATTAAGTGTTAAATGGAATGAAAATGATGTTATATGGGGGTATGTATATTCGGCCATATGAGTGAATACATAGATGATGTTAAATTTGATTATGTATAATGGGCCATATAGAGTACACATGGTGATATTAACCTTAATTCTTTATAATTGATCAAGTGGATGATGTTGGTTTATATGGTCGAATTTGAATTATGAATATGTACCTTAAAATAGAATGTTGCCGTATGCTTCTTTGATATGAAACTATTAATGTTACGGGATATAAATAACTAGCAAGGTAATTAAACTAGTTGATTTATTTATTTAAGCTCAAGAACCTAAAGGAGAGGCGTCCAACAAGGGGAAATCGAAGGTCATCGAGTAGCCGACTCGGAATTATTTTACCCAACATAAAGTAAGTCATTAAGCATATACTTGGTATTAATTCAAATGGTCATAACATCTATGTAATGATGCCGAATGGGATGAATAAATATATATATATATATACATGTATGTATGTGATGATGAAATTGTTGAATGAAAAGAAAAGAGGTGAGATGTGTTGAGTTGTTGATCTCGGCACTAAATGTGCGGGTATAACCATTTATGACCAGGAGATTGGCGCTAAGTGTGCCGGTTTAAATTGTACAGCACTAAGTGTGCGAGTTGGACTATGTAGCACTAAGTGTGCGAATTGACTATGTTGCACTAAGTGTGCGAATTGACTATGTAGCACTAAGTGTGCGAGTTTGATTATGTAGCACTAAGTGTGCGAGTTGACTATATAGCACTGAGTGTGCGGACTTAATATACATCCTTGAATCATTATGGACACTATGTGTGCGACACTATTGAGTCGATCATGGACAGCGGATCGGGTAAGTGTCTTGAGTTCATGGCTAATAGGTGCTATGTCTATACTTGGTGTTGAGCTTGGTAAGTTTGAACCTATGTGACAAATATACTTGAAGTCACGTACATAAAATTTATCGTAGAATGGGTGAAAGGCCGTTTAGTTGTATGTTTGTAACGAAAATAAAATGATTTATGAAAATGCCTCGAATATCCTATTGATGAGTATGTGGATTGTGAATGCATAAATTGGTATGAAATTGAACCGATAGGTTGGAGGAACTATGGTATGGTTCGGAATGGATGGAGTAATTAGCCTCGTTCCATTTTGTTTTCTCTTGTGATAATGTTATTGATGGATGGTAGTGCATAGCTTATGACTTACTGAGTTATAAACTCACTCGGTGTTTCCTTGTCACCTATTCTAGGTTTCTTGGACACATCTCTTTTTGCGTGGTCGGGCCGTCATCGAAGTCATCACACCGGATAGCAAGTTTTGGTACTTTCTTTTTAGTCGGCTTAGGAGAACATTTCGGCATGTATAGGCTATTATGTTGTGTTTGAACTTTGGTATGTAAACTTTTAGCCATGCGAAAATGGCATAAATGTTCGGTTGGGTTTGGATTCATACGTTAGGTCGCAAATCTTGATAATTCGACCTTTTTATGGCATACGTCATGGTTGATTATTTTGGTGTTAAAATTCATGATATGGCAATAGTGTAGTAGGGGAAAGTTTGAAAATGATTAGCCTTTGGCATGGTTAGTCATGATCATAATTTGTGATATGCATGATGAATTATTAGTTAGATCAAGGAGTAAACACGAAGTGGGCATAGTTGCTTTCGTAACAGATGCTGGCAGCAGCAGTGACATGAGATTGAAAAATCACTAAAAATAGTAGGAATGGAATTGATTGATGAATAAATTATGTAATCGAAGCTCGATGAGTCTATTTTCATATAGAAGTAACGAAAGGATCATATGGACAGTATGTTAAGAGATAATCAGGTTCTCGTGGGACAGGGCCAGAACGGTTTCTGGATTCCCTGCTCCGACTTTGGAAATTCATTATAAATTAACCAGAGATAATTAGGAGTCATGCTATATATGTATAGATTCCTCTCTGAGTCTAGTTTCTATAGAAACAAACGGCATCAGCATTGAAGTTCTGTACAGGGACATATCCAGGTCGTAACGTGCAAAGGTCAGTGTAGTCGACCCCAGTAACTTGGGAGAATTTGACTAATAAACTGTACTAATTGGCCCAACCAAAAATTCTAGTAAAAAACATGTAGATGGGAATATGAGTCTAGTTTCAGGGAAAAATCATGAAACTGATTTTCGAGTTGTGAAACTCAAGATATGATTTTTAAAGCGATAAGTATGCAGATTAGGCAGTGTCTGGAAAATATCTTTATAAGGGGTTATAGTCTGTTAACACCTCGTGTTCGACCCCGGTGTCGGTCTCGGGTTCGGGGTGTTACAATTTTTGGTCGGGCCAATTAGTATAGTTTATTAGTCAAAGTCTCCCATGTTACAGGGATCGACTACCCTGACCTTTGCGCATTACGACTTGGATATCTCCTTGTACAGGGCTCCAATACTGATGCCGTTTGTTTCTATAGAAACTAGACTCAGAGAGGAACCTATACATATATGGTATGACTCCTAATTATCTCTGGTTAATTTAAGGTAAATTTTCATAGTCGAAACAGGAGATCCAGAAACCGTTCTGGCCCTGTTTCACGAGAACTTTAATATCTCTTAATATACTATTCATATGATTGTTTCGTTACTTTCATATGAAAATAGATTCATCAAGGTTCGATTACATAATTTATTCACTATTTAATTCCATTCCTACAAATTTTTGTGATTTTTCAAATCCACACCACTGCTGCTGTCAGCATCTGTTTTCAAGGTAAACTTTACCTATTTCGTGGTTACCATGGACCAACTAGGGTTTGTCATACATAGGTCCACATATGATCATATTTAGCCATTCCAATGGCTGATCATTTGCCCAACACTTCCATTCCAAACCATAGTCACATCGTGAAACCATATATACATACATAAACACAAATGGTCTAATGCCATACTCCACTTCTACGAGCCATTTTCGCATGGCTTTACACACATACATCACAAAAAGTACTTAAACAACAGGGGTAGTCCTATACATGCCATATCCAGAGTTCAACTAAAAGAGTACCAAAAGAGCTTTGATAGTGTGGATGACTTCGACTTCGCTGATCCCGAATCCGCTAGCTAACGAACAAAATCTATAAAACAGAGAGCCAAAGCAACCGGGTAAGCATTTTAAGCTTAGTAAGTTTCAAGTAATGAAATCGGCTTTGACTAAAGTATTACATTCACATAGCTAACTAAGTCACTTTATTAACACACATTCTCATAATCATACTTACTTCACACTTCATCAACATATATACACAAGGTATCAACCTTTCTAAAAGCCGAAAATTCATTAGTCGATTTCACGAAGACTATTTAAAACTAATCGACTTTTCTGAAGCACATGCAAACATACCTTATCGTTCGGTTTAGTCGAGCGTATTAATAGAATTTATTACAGCACCAAGCGCTCACATTCAAACCCAAGTCTCTTCGGTATTTAACCGGATATAGACGCAAACACATTTGCCTTCGGGTCTTAACCCGGACATATCAACTTGCATAATTGCCTTCGGGTCTTAACCCGGATATATCAACTTGCATAATTGCCTTCGGGTCTTAGCCCGGATATATCAACTCGCATAATTGCCTTCGGGTCATAGGCCGGATATATCAACTCGCGTAATTGCCTTCGGGTCTTAGCCCGGATATATTCCAGTGCTCATGCACACATATATCAATAATCATAACACATCCATATCATTTCTTCGTTACTAAGGCTCAAACACAAAACATTTATTAAACCTTTCAAATTTCGGCTCAATAGCCACACACAAAGAGCATGATTTCAATTGGCTTTATAACATAGTCTCTAAGCACATTCGACTATCCGTCATAGTATGACTAATCATTTCAATATAATTCAAGTAGGGTCATTACTCGAAGACTTACCTCAAATGTCGTCGAACGACTTCAATGGCTATTCAATTACTTTTTCCTTCCCTTTACCGGATCTAGTTCCCCTTTGCTCTTGAGCTTAAGTTCAACAAAATTTAAAATAGTCATTAATCGACTATTCAAGTATTACTTTCAGAATAATATATATATTGATCCGACTTTCACACACATAGATTATAGTAAGCTTTATAATAATCCATAAATAATTCATTGGCAAATTTTCATTAATGTTTACAACAAAATCACATATTCACTACGAGCTGTTTTCCTGAGCAGTAGTTACTAAATTATTTATAACTGGAGCTACTAAACTCCAAATCACTTGCCGTTAATTTTCCCTGAATATAGACTCGTATATCTTCCAGACATAAAATTTTCAGAATTTTAGGCTTGGCCAATCAATACCAGATTTTTCTTAAAGTTTCCCCTGTTTCACTGTTTGACTATTCTGACCACTCTTCACTACGAATCCAATTTCTCATTTTACAGAATTCAAAATGTGTTGTATTTGATCTCATTTGAAACTAGACTAATTAAGGAGTCTAAGCATATAAATTTTATCTTATAATCATTTTTGTACAATTTATAATGATTTTCTAAAAACAGAACAGGGAATCCAGTAGTCATTTTGACTCAGCCCCACAATACTTCAAATATCTCAAGATCGGTAACTCTTTTGTTTTTATAGTTTCTTTTGTAAGAAAATAGTCTCTTCAAGCTTTAATGACATAATTCACTCAACTTCTAATTCAACTCCTACAAATTATGGCGATTTTCCAAAATCACCTTACTGCTGCTGTCCCCAAACAGATTATTACCAAATCAAATACTAACATTAGCATTTCACCTTAATAGCTAGCTTACCAAGCCTTAATTTAACATATAATTCACACATATCATATTCAGCTATATATACATTTATCATATTTCCATTTCAGCATATATAACTAACATTTATTCCGAAATTTTAATATCTAATTGCTTATAACTTTCTTCGGATGTCGTCGACTAATTGATCGGCTACTCAACTACTTTCGATTTTCCCCGATCTAAATCCAATTTCTTGGTTTCTTGATCTTAACATATTCAAATAAATCTCGTTTTAACATATTTTCATTCAATTTAGTCTAATAACGCATAAATGGGTAAATTACATTTTTACCCCTAATATTTCACACTTTCACAATTTAGTCTTTATTCCACAAAACACAAAATACACAAAATTTGGTCACACTCCTTAAGGGCCGAATCTTCCTAGTACCCATATAAGTCCATACATTTCATTTATTTCACCTTTGAGTCCTTCAAAAATTTATTTTTGTAATTTAGCCCTAACTACTCAAAATCACCAAAAACTTCAACACAAACATATTAATCTTTAACATATCTTTCATTTTTCATCAACAACTATCAAAAAGCTCAAGCACTCATCAGTGGCAAAACACAAAATCATCATCAATTCACAAAATTGAACCATGGGGTTTAAAGAACACAAAGCAATGATATCAAAAATGTGAAAATTATCAAAAACCAAACAAAATACTAACCTTCCTTAGGTTTCAAATGACCGAATGCTATCCTCCTCTCTTCCTCTCTACAACCGGCCAAGATGAACAAGGTGATAACCTCCCTCCTTCTTTTTTTTTCTTTTAGTATCCTTAATATTTCTTTTATCATTTCTTTTCTTTTACTTAAACTAATGTCCACTTCATGGAAATTTACCACATAGTCTAATATATGCTCCATCATGGCCGGCCACTATGTATAAAAAAGGGGTATTTGACATGCAAAGCCAATATTTTCACTCCTTGCTTAAATTGGTCCTTATAAATTACCCTATCACATTTTTTTAAAACTTTCTCACATAAGTCCTATGGACTAAATTCACATGCAATTGACTAAATCGAAACTTGAAATTTTCCACACATTCATAATCACATATTTTAGACAATAATATCACATTCAAACATTTCGGTGACTCGGTTTAGCAGTCCCGAAACCACTTCCCGACTAGGGTCAGTTTTGGGCTGTCACAACTCTCCCCCACTTAAGAAATTTTCGTCCCCGAAAATCTTACCGGTGAATAGGTTTGGGTATCGTTCTTTCATCGAGCTCTCAGCTTCCCAAGTAGCTTCCTCGATCCCGTGTTTGAGCCATAACACCTTAACTAACGGAACCCTTCTGTTTCGCAACTCTTTCACTTCACGAGCTAGGATACGAATCGGTTCTTCTTCATAACTCAAGTCAGATTGAATTTCAACTTCCGAGGGATTAATCACATGTGACGGATCGGATCTATAACATCGAAGCATCGAAACATGAAAAACGTTGTGAATCCTTTTAAGTTCAGGGGGTAAAATCAATCTATATGCCACTGGACCAATTCTTTCGGATATTTCATACGGCCCAATGAACCTCGGACTCAATTTGCCCTTACGGCCGAATCTGAGTACCTTTTTCCAAGGCGAAACTTTAAGAAACACTTTATCTCCAACATGATATTCAATGTCTTTTCTTTTCAAATCCGCATACGACTTTTGACGATCTGTGGCTACCTTCAGACTTTCACGGATTACCTTTACTTTCTGCTCGGCATCTTTAATCAAATCAACTCCGAAAATTTTACTTTCACCGAGCTCGGTCCAAAACAATGGTGTACGGCATTTACGACCGTACAAAGCCTCGTAAGGTGCCATCTTAATACTTGATTGAAAACTATTGTTGTAAGCGAATTCAATCAAAGATAAATACTGTTCCCATGAACTACTGAACTCGAGGATGCAACATCTCAACATATCCTCAAGTATCTGAATTATCCGCTCGGATTGACCATCGGTTTGTGGATGAAAAGCGGTGCTAAAATGCAGCTTGGTACCCAAAGCTTCTTGCAATTTCTTCCAAAATCGCGAGGTGAATCTCGGATCTCTATCCGACACAATAGAAATCGGTACCCCGTGTAATCTCACAATCTGAGAAACATACAATTCAGCTAGTTTATCCAATGAAAAATCCGTACGCACGGGGATAAAGTGAGCCAACTTAGTTAGTCTATCGACAACAACCCAAATCGCATCTTTCTTACTTGCTGACAATGGCAGTCCGGACACAAGGTCCATTGTGACTCGATCCCATTTCCACTCGGGTATCATGATCGGCTGAAGTAGTCCTGAAGGCACTTGATGTTCCGCTTTCACTTGTTGACATATTAAACATCTCGAAACAAAGTCGGAGATGTCTCGTTTCATACCATGCCACCAAAACTGATGTTTCAAATCGTTGTACATTTTTGTACTCCCCGGGTGAATTGACATTCGGCTACAATGGGCTTCGTTCAGAATCATCGAAATGAGTTCCGAATTCCTTGGAACACATAAACGACTTCTGAACCTCAAACAATCATCACCATCAATTTGAAACTCCGATTCCTTGTTCGAAACACACTCAGCCCGTTTTGCAACCAATTCATCATCAACTTTCTGGGCTTCACGAATTTGATGAATCAATAATGGTTTGGCTTTTAATTCAGCTACTAACACATTGTCGGGTAGAACAGACAAGTGTACATTCATCGCTCGTAAAGCAAACAATGATTTCTGGCTTAAGGCGTCCGCAACCACATTAGCCTTTCCCGGGTGGTAATCAATGACAAGCTCGTAATCTTTCAACAACTCAAGCCAACGTCTTTGTCGCAGATTTAAGTCTCTCTGAGTCATCAAATATTTGAGACTTTTGTGATCCGAAAATACATGGCACTTTTCACCAAATAAGTAATGTCGCCATATTTTTAAAGCAAATACGATGGCAGCTAGTTCGAGATCATGGGTCGGATAATTTTTCTCATGTGGCTTTAATTGTCTCGACGCATAGGCCACCACTCGACCTTCTTGCATCAACACGCAACCCAACCCAAGTAGGGATGCGTCACTATAAATGACAAACTCCTTGCCTGATTCGGGTTGCACTAGAATTGGAGCTTCAGTCAAATGAGTTTTCAGTTGATCGAAACTTTTCTGACACTTCTCCGTCCATTCGAACTTAACATCCTTTTGAAGTAGCTTCGACATTGGTGTGGCTATCATCGAGAAACCTTTGACAAATCGTCGGTAATAACCGGTGAGCCCCAAAAAGCTCCGAACCTCAGTAATATTTCTCGGAGGTTTCCAGTTAAGTATGGCTAAAATTTTGTTCGGGTCAACTCGAATACCCGATGCGGATACCACATGACCCAAGAAGCTAACCTCTCTTAACCAGAACTCACACTTACTGAACTTAGCATATAACTGCTTATCCCGTAAAATTTGCAACACTAGTCTCAGGTGCTCAGCATGTTCGGTCTCATCTCTTGAATAGACCAAGATGTCATCAATGAACACAACTACGAACCGATCCAAATATGGTCTGAAGATCCGATTCATCAAATCCATAAATACTGCAGGGGCATTAGTGAGCCCAAACGGCATCACTAAGAATTCGTAGTGACCGTACCTCGTTCTGAAAGCAGTTTTGGGTACGTCCGAATCTCGAATCCGCAACTGATAATAACCCGATCTCAAATCTATTTTGAGAACACTGAGGCCCCATTTAGTTGATCAAACAAATCATCAATACGCGGTAATGGATATTTATTCTTTATCGTCACTTTATTCAGTTGACGATAGTCAATGCACAACCTCATGGTTCCGTCCTTCTTTTTCACGAACAATACTGGTGCACCCTAAGGTGAGAAACTTGGCCGAGTGAAACCTCTATCCGTCAATTCTTGCAGCTGAGCTTTCAACTCTTTTAACTCAGTTGGTGCCATACGATACGGAGCTATCGAAATCGGCGTAGTCCCAGGTACAAGCTCAATACCAAACTCTATCTCCCGAACAGGTGGTAAACCCGGCAATCCTTCAGGAAAAACATCCGGGTATTCACAAACCACCGGCACAGATTCAGGTTTCCTTTCTAATTCTTGGTCATCCAGTACATACGCAAGGTATGCTTCGCACCCTTTTCTTACATATTTCTGGGCCAACATTGAGGATATTACAGCTGGCAACCCATCCAAGTCCGTAGACTCAACTCGGATTACTTTGTTATTTGCGCACCTCAAATCAATAGTCTTGCTTTTGCAATTCACAACCGCATCATGCACGGTCAACCAATCCAACCCGAGAATAACATCAAATTCATCAAACGGCAAAAGCATCAAGTCCGCCGGAAAACAGGAACCTCGAATTGCTAGGGGACATTTCTTACACACTTTGTCGACAAGCACGTAACGACCCAAGGGATTTGACACCCGAATTACAAACTCAGTAGACTCAATAGGTAAAGTCTTACTGGATGCTAAGGTTTCACATATGTAAGAATGAGTAGAACCGGGGTCAATCAAAGCAATTATATTAGTATCAAAGAGAGTAAAAGTACCGGTAATAACATCAGGCGAAGAAGCATCCTCGCGGGCACGTATAGCATATGCTCTAGCAGGTGCACGAGCCTCGGATCTGTTCGTAGCATCTCTAGATCCTCTCTGGCCACCACTAGCATTGCCCGTATTTCTAGATGGTCTACCTCGAGCAGTGGTAGCACCCGGTTTCCCACTCTGATTTACATTCTGTTCAGACAGCCTCGGGCAATCTTTAATGAAGTGGTCCACTGATCCGCACTTGTAACAGGAGCGGTCATGGAATCTACAACTCCCCGAATGCCATTTACCGCAATGTCGACATTCCGTTCTGTCTCGACGTTCATTCCCAACACTGGCGACCGAAGTGCCTCGTGTACCCACAGGGGGTCGATCACGATCTCGTCTAAAAAGGCCCGAAGTGCCTCTAGACCGGCCCACCTCATCTCGAAATTTCTTCGATGCCTGTTGAAGAGACTTTCCCGAGGATCTTTTACGAAACTCCCCAGTTCCCACATCAACTTTTTGTTTTTCCTTTCTAAGCTCTTCGGCTTTACAAGCTCGCTCGACAAGTACTACGAACTCTCGTATTTCAAGAATGCCAACGAACATTTTTATATCTTCATTCAGCCCATCTTCGAAGCGTTTACACATGACAGCCTCAGACGAAACACATTCCCGAGCGTATCTACTAAGTCTAACAAATTTTCGCTCGTAATCAGTAACTGACATAGAACCTTGCTTAAGCTCAAGAAATTCCTTCCGTTTTTGATCAACAAATCTCTGACTGATATACTTTTTCCGAAACTCAGTTTGGAAAAACTCCCAAGTTACTTGCTCCCGGGGCACAACAGAAGTCAGAGTACTCCACCAATAGTAGGCAGAATCACGTAGCAAGGAGATAGCACACTTTAGGCATTCATCGGGTGTACAAGATAGCTCATCGAGTACCCGGATAGTATTGTCCAACCAAAATTCAGCTTGCTCGGCATCGTCGCTATCCGTAGCTTTAAATTCAGTAGCCCCATGTTTTCAGATCCTGTCAACTGGGGGCTTATTTGACCTTATTTGGTCAGTTACCGGAGGTATTGTAGGTGCGGGGGTGGTGTTTGTCGGGAATGGAGGTTGTGGAACAGCCGTATTAGTTCGAATGTATTGGTTGAACCAATCATTCATCACACTATAGAAAGCTTGTCTAGCTTCATCATTCGGGTTACTAGCATTAGGTTGAGAGTCCGCCGGCGCTGTCCCTTGTGCGGGAGCAGGCGCTACACTCTCAAGATCATCAGCTACCACTCGGTCGGGATCGGGATCCATTACTGTAAATAAACACATTTGCAAATGTCAGAAATATCCACACTATCAAATAATCACATAAAATGGCATGTATAGCTAGACCCAACACATTACGGTAGTCCTAGAATCGACTAAACCATAGCTCTGATACCAATCAATTGTAACACCCCGAACCCGAGACCGTCACCGGAGTCGAACACAAGGTGTTAACAGACTTTTAAAAATTTTCCAGACACTGCCAATCTGCGTAATAGTCGCTTTAAAAATCATATCTTGAGTTTCACAACTCGAAAATCAGTTTCGTGGTTTTCCCTGAAACTAGACTCACATGCCCATCTACATATTTTTTTCTAGAATTTTTGGTCGGGCCAATTAGTACAGTTTATTAGTCAAAGTCTCCCATGTTACAGGGATCGACTACCCTGACCTTTGCGCATTACGACTTGGATATCTCCTTGTACAGGGCTCCAATACTGATGCCGTTTGTTTCTATAGAAACTAGACTCAGAGAGGAATCTATACATATATGGTATGACTCCTAATTATCTCTGGTTAATTTAAGGTAAATTTTCATAGTCGAAACAGGAGATCCAGAAACCGTTCTGGCCCTGTTTCACGAGAACTTTAATATCTCTTAATATACTGTTCATATGATTGTTTCGTTACTTTCATATGAAAATAGATTCATCAAGGTTCGATTACATAATTTATTCACTATTTAATTCCATTCCTACAAATTTTTGTGATTTTTCAAATCCACACCACTGCTGCTGTCAGCATCTGTTTTCAAGGTAAACTTTACCTATTTCGTGGTTACCATGGACCAACTAGGGTTTTGTCATACATAGGTCCACATATGATCATATTTAGCCATTCCAATGGCTGATCATTTGCCCAGCACTTCCATTCCAAACCATAGTCACATCGTGAAACCATATATACATACATAAACACAAATGGTCTAATGCCATACTCCACTTCTACGAGCCATTTTCGCATGGCTTTACACACATACATCACAAAAAGTACTTAAACAACAGGGGGTAGTCCTATACATGCCATATCCAGAGTTCAACTAAAAGAGTACCAAAAGAGCTTTGATAGTGTGGATGACTTCGACTTCGCTGATCCCGAATCCGCTAGCTAACGAACAAAATCTATAAAACAGAGAGCCAAAGCAACCGGGTAAGCATTTTTCAAGTAATGAAATCGACTTTGACTAAAGTATTACATTCACATAGCTAACTAGGTCACTTTATTAACACACATTCTCATAATCATACTTACTTCACACTTCATCAACATATATACACAAGGTATCAACCTTTCTAAAAGCCGAAAATTCATTAGTCGATTTCACGAAGACTATTTAAAACTAATCGACTTTTCTGAAGCACATGCAAACATACCTTATCGTTCGGTTTAGTCGAGCGTATTAATAGAATTTATTACAGCACCAAGCGCTCACATTCAAACCCAAGTCTCTTCGGTATTTAACCGGATATAGCTGCAAACACATTTGCCTTCGGGTCTTAACCCGGACATATCAACTTGCATAATTGCCTTCGGGTCTTAACCCGGATATATCAACTTGCATAATTGCCTTCGGGTCTTAGCCCGGATATATCAACTCGCATAATTGCCTTCGGGTCATAGGCCGGATATATCAACTCGCGTAATTGCCTTCGGGTCTTAGCCCGGATATATTCCAGTGCTCATGCACACATATATCAATAATCATAACACATCCATATCATTTCTTCATTACTAAGGCTCAAACACAAAACATTTATTAAACCTTTCAAATTTCGGCTCAATAGCCACACACAAAGAGCATGATTTCAATTGGCTTTATAACATAGTCTCTAAGCACATTCGACTATCCGTCATAGTATGACTAATCATTTCAATATAATTCAAGTAGGGTCATTACTCGAAGACTTACCTCAAATGTCGTCGAACGACTTCAATGGCTATTCAATTACTTTTTCCTTCCCTTTATCGGATCTAGTCCCCCTTTGCTCTTGAGCTTAAGTTCAACAAAATTTAAAATAGTCATTAATCGACTATTCAAGTATTACTTTCAGAATAATATATATATTGATCCGACTTTCACACACATAGATTATAGTAAGCTTTATAATAATCCATAAATAATTCATTGGCAAATTTTCATTAATGTTTACAACAAAATCACATATTCACTACGAGCTGTTTTCCTGAGCAGTAGTTACTAAATTATTTATAACTGGAGCTACTAAACTCCAAATCACTTGCCGTTAATTTTCCCTGAACATAGACTCGTATATCTTCCATCCATAAAATTTTCAGAATTTTAGGCTTGGCCAATCAATACCAGATTTTTCTTAAAGTTTCCCCTGTTTCACTGTTTGACTATTCTGACCACTCTTCACTACGAATCCAATTTCTCATTTTACAGAATTCAAAATGTGTTGTATTTGATCTCATTTGAAACTAGACTAATTAAGGAGTCTAAGCATATAAATTTTATCTTATAATCATTTTTGTACAATTTATAATGATTTTCTAAAAACAGAACAGGGAATCCAGTAGTCATTTTGACTCAGACCCACAATACTTCAAATATCTCAAGATCGGCAACTCTTTTGTTTTTATAGTTTCTTTTGTAAGAAAATAGACTCTTCAAGCTTTAATCACATAATTCACTCAGCTTCTAATTCAACTCCTACAAATTATGGCGATTTTCCAAAATCACCTTACTGCTGCTGTCCCCAAACAGATTATTACCAAATCAAATACTAACATTAGCATTTCACCTTAATAGCTAGCTTACCAAGCCTTAATTTAACATATAATTCACACATATCATATTCAGCTATATATACATTTATCATATTTCCATTTCAGCATATATAACTAACATTTATTCCGAAATTTTAATATCTAATTGCTTATAACTTTCTTCGGATGTCGTCGACTAATTGATCGGCTACTCAACTACTTTCGATTTTCCCCGATCTAAATCCAATTTCTTGGTTTCTTGATCTTAACATATTCAAATAAATCTCGTTTTAACATATTTTCATTCAATTTAGTCTAATAACGCATAAATGGGTAAATTACATTTTTACCCCTAATATTTCGCACTTTCACAATTTAGTCTTTATTCCACAAAACACAAAATACACAAAATTTGGTCACACTCCTTAAGGGCCGAATCTTCCTAGTACCCATATAAGTCCATACATTTCATTTATTTCACCTTTGAGTCCTTCAAAAATTTATTTTTGTAATTTAGCCCTAACTACTCAAAATCACCAAAAACTTCAACACAAACATATTAATCTTTAACATATCTTTCATTTTTCATCAACAACTATCAAAAAGCTCAAGCACTCATCAATGGCAAAACACAAAATCATCATCAATTCACAAAATTGAACCATGGGGTTTAAAGGACACAAAGCAATGATATCAAAAATGTGAAAATTATCAAAAACCAAACAAAAGACTAACCTTCCTTAGGTTTCAAATGACCGAATGCTATCCTCCTCTCTTCCTCTCTACAACCGGCCAAGATGAACAAGGTGATAACCTCCCTCCTTCTTTTTTTTTCTTTTAGTATCCTTAATATTTCTTTTATCATTTCTTTTCTTTTACTTAAACTAATGTCCACTTTATGGAAATTTACCACATAGTCTAATATATGCTCCATCATGGCCGGCCACTATGTATAAAAAAGGGGTATTTGACATGCAAAGCCAATATTTTCACTCCTTGCTTAAATTGGTCCTTATAAATTACCCTATCACATTTTTTTAAAACTTTCTCACATAAGTCCTATGGACTAAATTCACATGCAATTGACTAAATCGAAGCTTGAAATTTTCCACACATTCATAATCACATATTTTAGACAATAATATCACATTCAAACATTTCGGTGACTCGGTTTAGCAGTCCCGAAACCACTTCCCGACTAGGGTCAGTTTTGGGCTGTCACAGAAATAAAGTACAATTATATTGATAAATTTAATAGTTGGATCGTAAAAATATTAATTATATAAATAGTTACATAAATGTGTAAAATTACTTTAGTTTTGACACTGTATAAGTTGATCTGTCCTCGAAAATTTATAATTTAAACTTTGTAAAAATAATTTTTTAAAATTAAATTTGAGTTTTATTACCGGTATAATTACTCTAAATCTCACCCCTTAAGAATTGAAAAATATAATTGAATGCTCCATTTACATCGAATTCAATGCGATCCACCAATTACAATGAATATAAAAAAAATGTCTATCCCTTTATAATTATAAACATTTATACCTAAAATTAATTATTAAATGACCTTCCGAACACTAACTAAATAAAATTCTCCTTCTATATGCTGAATGATTAGAATCCATCTTCTGTATGATTATTAATTAATAATTTCCCATATTTAACCTTATTTATAAATGTTTACTTTATAAAGAAAATATTATATATTTCTTTTATTATAAAATATATTATTTAAATTAATAAAAACCTATTATATATATTTTATTTATGAAACAAAAAATCTCCGATGGTTTCCCGTAGATAGAACATGTTTTTTTGTAAAAGATATGAGAAAATAACCGTAAAGTCAAAATATTCAAAATAAAATAAATGAGATTTTATTCTTGTAGATATACTGTTTTAAATTTAAAGTTCAAATTTTAGATAAGATTATATTTTTTAAAATTTTAAACAATATTTCTATGGATGGTGATGTATATAAATGGACCTAATTGTATCAATGAAAGCAAGCTTTTTATATTTTAATTTTGTTAAGAAGAAAGCAAGCACTTTTAACTCTCTATTCTTGTATCATATCATTATAGTTTCTTCCTTAAGCTCCAATCCATGATCAAACCGCTGTAATTAAAAAATAGACAATTAAAAGAATCCGTTGAACTTTAAAAATTGGTTTATTTTTAAGATTTATCTTCTTTTTTTTTTAAATCAACATGGCCAATTTATTTATTTATAAAATAAATGACTCGACTGCCTGCTACAGAGTATATACATGCATATTTGTATACGGTATATATGAAGTCCAGCTGACTGTAACATTATGGCTTCTGCACGTTTTCAAAAAGCATTAAGAAGAAATCCCTTGCCACATTTTATAACGAAAAATGCGAGTGTTTACGAGAAACCCTTTGTCTAAGCAGGAAATTCATTGATTTCTCCTCTTTTGTTTCCTTTTGCTTCGGAACCATTGAACGTTGTCATGTTGGACTTCTTTCCATTTATGTTGATCCCCCAAAGCTCTCTTTCATTTCATTACCAAATTTTTGGGATTCTTTGCATTTAAGGCTCTGAGCAACACATTACACAATTAGTATTTGAACCCTCTTCTTATTGTTCCATCATTTGCTCTACTAAGAATGATGGAGAAGGAGGTGGTGCTAAACCAGACTCACTCCAGGCACACTCTTTTATGGCTAATTATCATCTTTCAGTTTTCATTGCTATTTTTCTCGGCTTTCTCTGCTGAAATCACAGCCAGGTTCGTTCTTTCTTCTCCTTCCACATTCTCCCATGTTTTCTTGCCCTGTTTTGCTCTGTTTACTGCTATGAAAGTAAATGAATGTTGGTGTTTGAGTTTTGTGGACGGAGGAAATAATGCTGAGAGAACTTTGCTCCCAATTAGTGACTCACACTCTAGTTTTAGGGGAAGCTTAATATGACTATCTGACATCGGAGGAGGTGAGACAAAAAAGAAAATCGCTGATTTGTGGATTTGCTTGCATGTTGAACTTCGGGTTGGATTCTTTTTTGTTCCATATATGTCTTTTTCTTTGTCTATTTCAATTATCTTTTTAGACCTACCGGTTTTAGACACCATGACTTTTTCACACTTGACCTACAGCACAAGGCATAACAAAATTGTGAAACCTGACTAACTTTTAGTAAGAGTTGGTAACACTTCTATGGCAATGATTTTTGGGTGGCAAAAAAAATTCCCTCTAAGGTACCTTTGGGTTTACATCAACATGTGAATGCATGGTTTTTACTTATTATCATTACTATTTTGTCTTTAGTATCAAAATATTCTTAAACTGGTTTATATCTTTCCAAAATAAGGGTTTGAAGCATGGGTTTGAAGTTCAAACTCCAAATTTGACATGCACTCCATTAAAAACATCGACATGAAATATCAAATTTTATATAAATATATATATTTATGTTTGAATTGCAGAAAAATCCTCAAAGATAAAAGCAAGAAGTCTCCCAAAGTCCGTTTGGAAAAAACTGATGAGAAAGTAAGATCAAATTCTCCCTCTCCTGTCATTCCAAGCTTAGTATATATGTCAATAAAGATGAAAAAATAGTTAAGTTTGCTTTTCTTTTGTAGCGCAGCATGAAAAATTTGAAATAAAATTAAAATATTTGAAAAAAAGGAAAAGGAATGCATGGTTAACTTAAATTATTTTTTTTCTCTCCATTTATTATTGAAATCATAGTATTATTATTGACCAAATGGATACTTTTTCAGGTTATTATTAATAATGGAATTGTTGAAGTAACTATCGAGAAACCTACTGGTCATTTGTTAGGAATTAAGTATAACGGAATAGATAATGTGCTTGAAACCAAAAACGACAACGATAATAGAGGGTATGCAGTTTTAAATTGTTTCATTTTTTCAACTTTTCTATTTCAGGAAAAAAAAATCAGTTTTAAAGTAAAAATCCAATCAAATAGATTCAAATTGAAATTCACTGGTTCCTTATATGTTTTAGGTACTGGGATATTGTGTGGGATCATGATATGTATGACAAGTAAGTAATTCGCCAATTTTTACATTAATGATTTAATGAAACATCATCTGTAATATCTTTAATTAACGCTACTTTTTTTTTTTAAAAAAAAATCAGATTAGCTACACGACATGTCATTATCATTACAGAAAGTGATGAGTTAGTTGAGCTTTCCTTCACTAGAGTGTGGAACAAAACAAAAGACCATGACATCTCAGCTCCTGTAACCGTAGACAAAAGGTTGGCGGCAAACATTCACCGAGATTGAATATGGAACTTGGAAGGCCAAATTTATGGTGCTTTTTTTGCTTTGATTTTAACAATTTTCCAGGTATATAGTACGGCGAGGAGTTCCAGGGGTGTATATGTATGGTATTTTCAAGCGACGAAAATATTTTCCCCATACTTATATTCATCAATTAAGGATCGTTTTCAAGCTCAAGGAAGACAAGTAAAAATTACGGAAGATCCAACTTTTTTTTTTTTTATGCCTAGAGACTTCAACATTCAGGAAACTAACACAATTGAATGTTTTTGTGACATATTGATTCAGGTTTCATTTCATGGCGTTATCAGACACGCAACAAAGGATCATGCCTAGACGAGAAGATCGAGAACATAGCCACTGTCAGGTTCTTGCTTACCCAGAAGCTGTTTTATTGACTAATCCAATCAATCCGAAACTCAAAGGAGAGGTTGACGATAAGTACCAGTATTCGATTGAGAGCAAAGATAACAAGCTTCACGGGTGGATAGCGGATCACGACGCTGTCGGCTTTTGGATGATCACCCCCAGCGATGAGTTCCGAACTGGTGGCCCGCACAAGCAGGACCTCACTTCTCATGTTGGTCCTACTGCTCTCTCCGTAAGTCTACACTTACAAACCAACTCAAACATACATACATACATACATACATACATACATATATAAATATATATAATGAGCTTGAATTAATGTGATTGTTTTGATGATGTAGATGTTTGTTAGTAATCATTACATGGGGAAGGACATTGCCGAGTTCTACAAGGAAGGAGTGGCTTGGAAAAAGGCTTTCGGCCCTGTTTTGATCTATCTAAACTCTGCAACTTTTGATCATGCTCATCGTTACCGAAAGTCACTGTGGAAGGACGCTAAAAAGCGGTTGAGTAAAGAAATCAAAAGCTGGCCTTACAGTTTCGCTGCTTCAAAGGATTATCCTCATGCTGATCATCGAGGAGAAGTTAGTGGTCAATTACAAGTGCGAGACAAGTATGTGTCTTTTCTTCTTCTTCATCTAATTTATTTAGTATTCCCTAAGCTTATCTTTGCTTTATTTTCTCGGCTCAGATATTTGCACAAGCAATTAATGAAGGCCAAATCTGCCTTCGTGGGGTTGGCAGCGCCTGGACGTGCAGGATCATGGCAAACTGAAGGAAAGGTTAGTATCTAATAGTTTTAACTGAGCCTAAATCAGTCAAGAAGATAAGATAACAAGGTTATAATATTTTCATTTTTTTATTTTCAGGGATATCAATTCTGGACTCAAACCGACAGGGCTGGTCATTTCAGTATAAAAAATGTCCGACGAGGGAAATATAACTTGTATGCATGGGTCCATGGTTTCATCGGGAACTATAAATTAGACCGCAACGTCAGTGTCCATCCAGGTTAATGAATTTCCTAGGTCGTTGGGCTATTTGAACTCGGTTTTATCGGAGACATTCATAGACATACATATTTCTGAATGCAGGACATAAGAAAAACTTGGGTACACTTATATATGACCCTCCAAGAAGTGGTCCTACATTGTGGGAAATCGGGATTCCCGACAGAACAGCTGCCGAGTTCTTCATACCTGATCCAAATCCAACATTTGTTAACTCGATCCTCAACCATGAGGGTGAAAAGTAAGCTCTTTTGCTCAAACCTTTTTGCCACCCAGATTTCATTAACTTAAAATCATGTTTCTTAACGTAACAGATTTAGACAATACGGATTATGGGATCGGTACTCAGATACTTATCCTCACCATGATCTTGTCTTCAAAGTTGGGGCTAGCAATTATTCCAGGGATTGGTTCTTTGCTCATGTTCCCAGGTTCCATTTTCAACTCACATTTCCCAGGGTGTTTTTGTTCTTAAAACTGGTTTTGGTGCTAATATTTACAATCACAGGCGCACAGGAAACGATACCAAGGCAACCACATGGAAGATCAAATTCAAACTGCAGGAAGTGAAAAAGTCTGGAAAATACACTCTCCAAATGGCCTTGGCAGCCGCTAACTTTGCTGAGGTTCAGGTATAAACACTAACAAATATCACATCCTCACCCATCATTTATAAGTGCTACTCTTTTACTTTTCACATCATCTTTCATAGGTTCGAATCAACACACCAGATGGTAGTCCCCATTTTACGACGAACAGAATCGGGTACGATAATGCAGTAGCAAGACATGGAATTCATGGATTGTACAGATTGTATAGCATAAATGTGCCAGGGAAAGGATTACGGGGAGGGAACAACACGATCTTTCTAACTCAGACAAGATGCAAAGATGAATTCATGGCAGTTATGTATGACTATATTCGATTAGAAGGACCTGCAGTTTAATCAATTACCTAATCATGTACTAATAGGAAGTTGCTTTATATTCTTTCTGAACATGGTTTAACCCCAATTTTGGCTAAAATAAGTACATAAAATGAGAATAGGAAATAGTTGTTTGATATTGCTCATCGGCTTGCTTTGCAATCTTTGATTTCGGAAACTATCCTACTTTCGCAATTGCAAGATAGACCAATCCAGTCAATTGAAAAGAAAGTTACCCTAAACAAGCCAAATCAGAACTTGATAAAATATTATAGCTGAACTTTAAACAAAAACCCTCACTACAATGTTCGTTCATTACAACTGTTTATTTTTTTCAATGGTAACTGTACCTGCCCGGTCTGTGTACAGCAAACAATTTTTTACAAAATTATGTGTTAGAATGTGGCCCTCCATGCAGCTCATGCACCAGTCATCAGACCAAGCAGAGCAGGCCAAGACCAGAAGCTGCCGAGCCCTGTGCTGAAGCTGTTTATTTTGTTTCTTTTGTAACCATAGTTTATGTAATGTGTTGTTCATTTTAAACTTAGATTAGTTTACATTTGGAGCACGTTTGGTTCGCTGTATTGGATTAGAGGTGTATTGGATTAGAGGTGTAATGGAATAGAGGTGTAATGGAAAAGCTGTGTAATAGCAAATCAACTGTTTGGTTGAATGTAATGGAATAGAGGCGTAATAGTAATCCTGTGTTTGGTTGAGTGTAATAGAGGTGTAATAGCATAATGAAAAAACTAAAATAACTAGAATACCCTTAGCAGAAATTTGTTTTGGTAAATGATTATTGTTATTGTTATTTAAATTTTAATAAGATTATTATTATCAATAATAAATAATTTAATCATATTTAAACATAATTATTATTAAATATATTTTAATTAAAATATATAATTTAATAAAATTCTTAATAATTAGCATAAATTTGTTTTGGTAAATTATTATTGTTATTGTTATTTAAATTTTAATAAGATTAATATCAATAATAAATAATTTAATCATATTTAAACATAATTATTATTAAATATATTATAATTAAAATATATAATTTAATAAAATTCTTAAAAATTAATATTCTTATATGAATTTACTCAAATCATAATATATGATACTGTAAAATATAAATTAACATAATTATTATTAAATATATTATAATTAAAATATATAATTTAATAAAATTCTTAATAAATAAAATTCTTCTATGAATTTACTCAAATCATAATATATGATACTATAAAAGAAAATTTCAAATAATTAATATTAAATATGATTTAATTAAATATATGATTTAATAAAATTTAAAATTATTATAACTAATATGATTATAGTTTATGAATTTGTATAATTTAAAATAATAATTATTACATATAATTTAATAATAATATATAATTTCATAAAATTCTTGATAATAAAAATTTTCTTATATGAATTTATACAATTTAAAATAATTAATATTAAATATAATTATATAGTGATATATAATTTCATAAAATTCTTAATAATAAAATGTTCTTATATGAATTTACTAAAATCAATATATAACTTGAGAATTATATTATGCATAAACATAATTAACTTATATTAAGAAAAGGTTAGATGAAAATGAAATTGTACATTAAAATCCATATGTTATATAGTTTTACAACATCAAAAAGTTTGAACATTGATATTTAATGGTAAGAAAGAAATCTCCTAACCCATTCCAATCGGGCAACTGAAGGTAAACTAAAGAAAACGATCATTTGAGTTGGATGGTCGGGAAGTTTACTCAATGCATCATACCGCTGATCGTCGGTTAAACCTTCAATTGACCATAAGGCTGAATATAAATTTGAAGCTCTCTCTTCCATATGTTGTTCTGACTTCTGCTGAACTACCACCTCGGAGGCAAAACTCCTACTGATTTGATCGCCAACGGCCTGGATTTTCTCCCCGAACAAAGTGGCAGCCTCATTAAATGAAGAAAACACATTATCACGAGCATCAGATTTCTTCTTTCTCTTGTTTGAAGATGAGGAACCCCCTTGGTCTCGATCTCCTCGCGGATCCGTACCAGAAACATCCATGTCGTCTAAAGAGACGTCAGCTTCGCAGTCATAGAATGTGTTTCTCTCTTCATTCATATCTGTAGTACGTACATCATCAGCATGTATTTCTTCAAGAACATCAGCAGCTGTTTGAGCATCTCTCCCAATTGCTCGATCTCTTGCGTATATGGTAGTAAGCTGGTCATAGTAAGGGAAAGTACGAAATCTGAATTGGGCGGCTTCTTTGTGACTCTAAAAAAATGAGGAAATCATATTAGTCGTAAGTTTGGTAAAAATAATATAATAAAGACTTGAAATAATCTTACCTTTAAATAGGACTCCCAAACCGCATCTTCAGCAACAACGAGCTGCCTATGCTCGTCCCAACCAAAACTGCTATTGTTTTGGCCATTAAGCATGTCGTAGACGATTGACCACTCCCTTTTAAGTAACCTAATCCTTGATTCAATATTAGGTTTCGCCTTCAACATTGCATTTGGTAAAATCGTTTGTAGCATTCTTTCCAACTCGTTCAAATAACCGGCTTTGAACCCGGTATCAGCATTAAATGTTCCAACATTGTGCAGGTCCACCATGCTGGAAACTAATGCTGCATCTTCCTCGGGAACCCATTTTCTTTTGCTTCCTCGAGAAGCTTGAGCATTTGATTCTGGAACACCTGACATAATGATCTTAAGAACAAAAAAAAAACAAATTATATTAATTACTATTTTAATATCATGATTCAAAAGGTCAACACTTTATAAGGTCAACACACTATCAAAGAATTGAATTTGCAATTACACATTATCAAAAAAAAACAGCACAAATTTAGAACACACGAAGAAAAAAAATATAACTTTAAACTAATTCATAGTTAATATTAAAATCTTTTTCACCGGCTTGTACTTATTCCATTTAATTCAAAGGCTTCACACTCATGTATCCACAAGAAATTAACTTGGTTTTTCTTATTTGTTGTAGCTCACATTCATGTTACATGTATTAAAAGGAAATCATATTATGAATGAGAAAAGCTTTATGTATTATGTAATCAACTTGAAATTTAAGATAGAATTAGGTAATAAATTTCAGCCTAATTAATCTTTTATAATTTAGACAACATTATTTTCATTATATGGAAAAAAACATATTAACCATAATATTAAAATGATATACAAGATTTGTTTTATAATTAAGATAACCTTATTTCTATTATAGGGGAAAAGTCATGTTTTGAATCAATTAACATTTGTTTTAAATAACATGTATTGCGTGCATAAAATCTTAATTATAACAATTTAAATTTTATTTTAATAAAATTTATATTAAAATTTAATATATTATGTATAATTGACGTAAATATATTGATTAGTTAATTAAAATCACCCAAATTAATTGACCTAAAATGATATCGTATAAATATATTGATTAGTTACTTAAAGCATGTTCAATGTTTGAACATTATAGTTTGGACATTTAAATTTAAATTTAAATACAATTTCGTATAATGAAATTTAAGATCTAATAAAGCATGTTCTAAGTTTGATCATTGATTAAATTTTTAATTTATGATTAGTTTAGTTAAGGTTTTCTAATTTCAAAATAAATAAAATGAAGATTGAAGATTTAAGTTTAATAAACTTTTATACCATTTTAAATGGTAATTTCATTTTGTAAAAAAATATATAACTTTAATCTCATTTACATGTACAAATTTATTATTAACAGTATTGTATTTACATGTACAAATAACTGTGATTTGAAGCCCATTATTTGTAGGCATAATGCTATTTAAAAACATATAACCTAATTTAAATTCAAAAAAGAACAATAAAATTATGCAGCAATAACCATAACCATAAAAAAAGCTTTAATGAGCATTACAAACATACAAAAAACAGAAGCTGCTACAGAAGCTGCTACAGCAATAACCAAAACCATATTCATTTGGGAAACAACAGAAGCTGCTACAGCAATACAGACATGGAATCAGGGAAAAATACAAGCAAAACCATGAATACCAATGGAAAACTAACCTGTAATGAGCAAATCAGGGACGACTGCGATGTGGAAGAGTTGGAACAAAGAACCTGTAATGGGAAAACTGCTCGGATCAACCTTTTTAAAAAAAAAATAATTATGCTATAGCTAAATGATGTATATCAAAGCACATCACAACCATACACCAATCATCATCCATGAGCCATATCAAACCTCTCACTATTCCCTCAAAAAACATAAACACCAAATCCCAAGAGTACAACACACAGAACACTCAACAAGCAATCCATCAATTAACAACTTTCAAATTTAATTGTAGCAGTATAATTTAAAAGCAAAGCAGCAATTAAGAACGCAAAAAGAGTTATAAACCAGCAAGTGTCCTCTTTTCATTACAATCTGCCTAAGCTTAAACCCTTTTTCTTTTGTTTTTCAATAATGCTGGAAGCAGTCATGGCACATCCATAAAACCAACCATATTAAGTAAATTCAGTGCCTAACATCATACATGTAGTAAGTTGCAATCAGTTAATACATAACAAACCACTGGCCTCTATTTCTCCTTCAATTCATCCCCATTAGCAAACAACACAATCCAGTCATATGTATCATCAGAAAATCATAGGCATGCACTCAATTTCTTAATTTTATGAAGCAAATAATGCAAAGGCAAAGACCGTTCGAACAAAGAGCTTGTTGGACAAATAATGAAACTTGAGATCATAAATAACAAAAATGGAATACGGAAAAAACCAAGCCCCTATACTGTACAGAAAAAGAAAAGCAAAATCTGGAAACAGTTTCCTGTTTATTCTTTCTCCAACTCATACCAAAGATCAATATACACAATAATCTGGATGAAATAAGCAACAATGAATAAAATAAAATAGCAATTTCAACAGAAATTAATCGGTCACAACCCCGTACCAACAATCCAACAGTCAATACTTCCAAGCAAAATCAATCATTAAGAGCTCTAAATTGAACTATCCCAGGCATAATTATCAACACGGTGACTAGAACATGGGCGCTCAATGCCTTGCTAACACAACCAAGGTCTCATTCCCTTCTAAAACAGAAACTACTGCTACCAAAAAGGCTTAAAAACAACAACGCAACCAGCTTCACATGATGTAGTCTAATAGAGTTCCCAATACTACCCCAGAGTCAGTAGTTCGAAATTTACACAAGATTTCCCTTGCATAACATCATCAAATTAATGCCAAAGCCAGAGAGGATTCATGATTTGATATTATATACATGGAAAGCATAACCAATACATAAATAACTTGTAGGAACTAAAACAGGTGACGATTAGGCTTAAAAAAGTAAAGAGAAAAGCATGCAGAGGGGTTATTTACAATTGGGAAAAACATTGGCAGATTAATTTAGGTCAGAATTGGCAGATTAATTTAGGTCAGAATTTAAAACTCACCCGATATTGGATCCTACGTGATGACCCGAAAAACGCTTCACTCTTTCTTCAATGGATTAAGCTAGAATTTCCAATTTTGTGAATATATTGAAGAGAAAAAGAGAGGGTTTTGGTGTGCGGAGCAGATAGTGTTGGGAGGAAATGGGGAAGGGAAATTTGATGCCAAGACGAGAAGAAACGATGACGACAGATTAATCAACGGAATCAGTGGGAAATGGGAGGAGAAAATGATTAGGACGGAAGAGGAGAGGGTCGGGTAGGGAGGGAGGGTAAAACAGAGAGATGGGGAGGGAGGCCGGGCGTAATGGCTAATACAACGATTTGGGAACGGATTGTAAAACACGGGAATTTGGGGATTAGAGGCGTAATGTAATACGCGCGTAATGGCTAATACAGCGAACCAAACGCCGGATTAGGGGCGTAATGTAATACGCGCGTAATCGGGGCGTAATGGATTGGGTAATACGGCGAACCAAACACGCTGTTGATGTAATTTGTTGATGTAGGAGCTGATGACCAACTTTACTTAAGTGTACAAGTTTAGTTTTGTAAGTTCCAATGTATTAGTGGTAGTTGGTATAGATTAGTTGACTTTATGCTGATTTTGACAAGCAAAAAGCTTGGTTTATGTATTGGCATTATGCCATTGTTCAAGTTAATGAAAAATTATCAGATTTCATTCATCTTTGATGCTCCATTTTTCATTGTTTCATTTCTGTTCTTGTTTTCCTTTGAAATTCTTTGTTTCTTCCACAAGCCACGAGGCTTGCTGCACAAGCTTCTTGCTTTTTGCTTGCTGCTTTGTTTCAAGATCCAACATTATGGAGCAGGCAGGTTCTATTTTTCAAAAATATACAACTTGGTAAATTTATCGTGGACACCAGATTTCGTCATTTTGGACTCAACTCTGGGATCACCATCACTACAATACTGAGCTTATACCTCTCACAGCACCATCGAGACCACCATCATCGGGGATCTATCTTCATACTACCATCGACTATTCCCTCAAGTCCCTAAACCAACTAAGCCATACAACCCCCTAATGTATGACCACCGTGGACTGCACAAGCCTTCGCCCAACTTCCCTATCTCACTCACATTACACCATCACCAAAGCAAATATTAAATCTATTCATAGCTGAAGACAGTATAAAATATGAAAGGATTTATAAAAAAATACGAGGCTTAAAAAATAATTTAAATAAAAATTCATGAATAGATTTTTTTTTACTTAGACTTAACTTGGTTTGATTCCTTTTATAAAATATTTATATTTTTAAATAAAATAATTATATTTATAAAATTTTAATCTTTTTTCATTTAACCTTAACCTAAACTCAAATTAAAACTTAAACCCAGTTCTATCTAACCCAAACACAATCCTTACTAATTAAAATTCAAGCTTAAATTTGTTTTCTTTTTCTATTTCCAAACCAATCCATCTACATTTGTTTTTGAGGTTTATAATTTTAATTTCTATTTTCATGTAAAAAAATGAAGAAGAAGTAATCATTATTGTGTTTTCGTTCTTCCCTTCTTTTTTTTTTAATTTTTTTTTCAAATTTATAGAACCATTCGTTAAAACAAATAATAATTCTTTGTAGTAAAAAAAGTTTTATCTTCGCAAAATTTGGGTTCTTTAAGAGAAATAAAAAAAACTATCAAATCAAGCACCAATTTCATGAAGGTAAAATTTTGAACTCTAATTAGAAATTGCTCGTGCTTCGATGCCGGTCCTGTTTAATATCGTGCACTGATTTGATTGATTAAGTATAAATTTTGAACATTATTGATGTAGTTTCTGTTTATAGAAAAGAATAGTAGAAAAGGGTTACGAAAAACCACACATCTTAGAAACTATGAAAGCTTATTTTATCAGTTAATAGAAGTTCTTGGATCGAAATTGGAGGCTCTTCAAAAACGACTAGACTTGGAAGACTAGATACTGCAAGTCTTACCATATGATTGGCAATCATGTTTTGGGATCTAAGAACATCGTGAATGCAAACCTTCCATTCACGATTAAGGATTCCATGAATCAAATGTAACTCCACCATTCTGCTATTGGCAAAACCACCAGCCGACAATGATTCCACTTGAAATGCATTATCACATTTAACCTCAACCTGTCGCAATCCTTTCCCCATGCAACATGCAAACCCTTTAGCACAACTCTCGCTTCCACCTTGAAAATATTATCCTTGCCCATTCCTATAGAAAAACCTCATACCTAGTCTGTGAAAATAAAATAAAAAACACAGGTTTTACGTGGAAACCCTTTCGGGAAAAAATCACTGGCAGAGGAGAAGAAAATTCACTATGTCGAATTCGAATTGTTACAAGAGGAATAGACTATGTCTATTTATAGGCTTGTAAAGCCATATTCTAGTAAGACTGAAACACCTTATTCTAATTAATATCAAATAGATAGAATTTTAATAAGGTTTAAAAAAACCTTATTCTAAAATAAAATAAAAAGAAGTGTAATTCTATATAGATTCTTTTTTTATTTTATTTTACCACTGTTTTTATTTAAATAAGGACTCGGGTCACTTAATTCTAACAATCTCTACCTTGATACAAATTCTCAATGAACAAGTTCTTCACCGTGAACTCTCAACGAACAAGTTCTCTACCTCTTCAATAAAACCCCTTAAGGGTTTAACTTCAACAATGAACACCAACCAAGTCTAAGTAATGCTCAAACTTGGTTATAGAAAGTAACTTAGTCATCATATCTGCAGGATTTTCATGAGAACTAATTTTGCTCACAACAATATCACCAATAGCAATAATATCACGAACAAAATGATACCGAACATCAATGTGTTTTGTTCTCTCATGAAACATTTGATTTTTTGTAAGAAAAATGGCACTCTGACTGTCACAAAATACTGTGCTGATTTGAAAGTCTTCATTGAGCTCACTAAAGAGTCCCTTCAACCAAATAGCTTCTTTACAAGCCTCAGTAATCGCCATGTACTCAGCTTCAGTGGTAGATAAAACGACTGTAGTTTGCAAAGTGGCTTTCTAACTAATTGCACAACCTCCGATTGTAAAGACATAACCTGTGAGAGATCTTCTTCTATTAAGGTCTCCAGCAAAATCAACATCAACATACCCAATTACTCCATCTCTAGTTCTTCCAAACTGTAAGCAAACATCAGTAGTTCCTCGAAAATATCTTAAAATCCACTGAACTACTTTCCAATGTTCTTTGCCGGGATTCACCATATATCTGCTAACTGCACTAACTGCATATGATAAATCTGGACGTGAACAAACCATAGCATACATGAGAGATCCCACTGCACTAGAGTATGGAACATGTGACATGTACTCAATCTCATCATCTGATTGTAGAGACAAAGTCGATGAAAGTCTGAAATGGGCTGCTAATAGAGTACTAACAGGCTTAGCACTCTGCATATTGAACCTGCAAAGAACTTTCTCAATGTACCCCTTCTGACTTAGGTACAATTTACTTGCGTTTCTATCTCTAAGAATCTCCTTACCAAGTATCTTATTTGCTGGTCCCAAATCTTTCATCTCAAATTCTTCACTTAGTTGGGCTTTGACCTTTCTTATCTCTCATTTATCTTTTGCTGTTATCAACATGTCATCAACATAAAGAAATAGATACACAAAAGAACCATCACTGTTTTTCTTAAAGTAAACACAACTGTCAAAACTACTTCTTTTAAAATCATGAGAAGTCATAAAGGAATCAAACCTCTTGTACCACTTCTTTGGTGACTGCTTCAAACCGTAAAGGGACTTTTTCAGCAAGCAAACATAGTCCTCTTTTTCTGGGACTGTAAAACCCTCTGGTTGTTGCATGTAAATATCTTCTTCAAGTTCTCCATGCAAAAATGTAGTTTTTACATCTAACTGCTCAAGCTCCAAATCATGCATGGCCACAATACCAAGTAAAGCTCGAACTGAACAATGCTTCACAACTGGGGAGAAAACATCTGTGAAGTTCACTCCTGGAATTTGACTGTAACCCGTTCGTAACAAGCCTTACTTTATATCTGGGTCCTTCGAGTCCCTTCTTTCTTTTTAAACACCTATTTACAACGAACAGTCTTCTTACCTTTAGGAAGTTTCACAAGATCCCATGTTTTGTTTTTGTGAAGTGATTCCATCTCCTCTTGCATAGCAAACATCCATTTTTCTGAGTCTTCACAGCTAACCGCCTCAAAATAATTAGATGGCTCTTGGTTTGCATCTATATCTTCAGCCACATTTAAAGCATAAGCAACTAAATCAGCTTCGGCATACTTCTTTGGAGATTTAATTTCTCTTCTAGTTCTGTTTTTGGCTATAGAGTATTGTGGTGAAGAAGCAGCTCTATTCTCAATTTTTGTAATGGCTTGAGGAGTTGACTCTGTATTAATCTGATGCTCCACCTGCTTTTGATTTTCTTTATTGGAAGAGTCTTTAAGAGATAAGTTAGGTAGCATAGCAGTTTCATCAAAAACAACATCTTTGCTAATCACAACTTTTCTATTTTCAGGACACCATAACTTATACCCTTTTGCACCAGCTTTATAACCAAGAAAAATGCATTTAATGGATCTCGGTTCCAATTTTCCATTATCAACATGAGCATTTGCAAGACACCAAAAAATCTTTAAATCAGAATAATTAGCAGGATTACCAAACCATACCTCTTGTGGAGTCTTTTTCTCAATGGCAACGGGTGGAGATCGGTTGATAAAAAAACATGCAGTAGAGGCTTCTTCTGCCCAAAACGAATTTGGTAAGTTGGAATTTGACAACATACATCAAACCTTCTCCATGATTGTTCTGTTCATTCGTTCTGCAACGTCATTTTGCTGTAGAGTATGGCGAACTGTCAAGTGTCTCACGATCCCTTCTGACTTCCACAATCTATTAAACTCAACAGAACAGAACTCTAAGCCATTGTCTGTGCCGAGGTATTTTATTTGTTTTCCCATCTGTTTTTCAATCATAATTTTTCAAGACTTAAATGCGGAAAACACATCGCTTTTCTGCTTCAGGAAGAATGCCCAAACGTTTTTGGAAAAATCATCAATAAATGTTAGCATATAATTAGCTCCACCTCTCGAAGGCACTCTAGATGGCCCCCACAGATCAGAATAAATATACTCCAACGTTCCCTTCGTGTTATGGATTCCTCTGGTGAATCGAACTCTCTTTTGCTTCCCAAAAACACAGTGCTCACAGAAATTTAGTTTGCAAATTCCTTGCCCATCAAAAAGTCCTCTTTTGCTCAATTCTACCATGCCATTCTCACTCATATGCCCTAGGCGCATATGCCAACGTTTAGTAATATCATCATTTGACAAGGAAGAGGAAGCGACAGCTACATCACCAGTAACAGTAGAACACTATAAAACATATAACTTGACAGTCTTTCTTTGCCCTTTCATCACAACAAGGGAACCTTTGGAAATATTTAAAACCTCACTTTCAGCTGTGTATCTGTACCCTTTTGAATCAAGAGTACTCAATGAAATTAAATTTCTCTTCAATTCTGGAACATGTCGCACGTCACTATGTGTTCTGACAACTCCATCAAACATCTTAACTTTAATTGTTCCAACATCTGTGATTTTACACGAAGCATTATTTCCCATCAAAATAACACTTCCAGACACTGTTTCATAAGTTGTAAACCAATCTCGATTGGAAATCATGTGGAAGGTGCAGCCTGAATCAAGTATCCACTCTTCACTTACTTTAGAATCATTGACAGAGGTGACTAGAAGTTCACCATCGCTGTAGTCTTCTACAACATCAGCTTCACTAAAATTTTCTGGTTGTTTTCCCCTTTGATTCGTAGCCTCCCTTTTAATCTTGTTCTGTAGCTTATAGCACTTAGATTTAATGTGCCATTTCTTCTTGCAGAAGTTACAAGTTTTACCTCTGTTTGAAAACTTTGATCTACCCTTAGGTTTACTTCTAGGATTTCGTTCCTGTGTCCTTCCACGATTATCATCAGCATTCCGATCTTGTCTCCCATGAACAATGAGACCCTCTCCCTGAGAGTCGGGTTTAACCACAAGATGTTTCATCTTATCATACGAGGTTAAAGAATTATAAACCTTATTAACTGTGAGAGACTCGCGGCTATATAGAATTGTGTCTCTAAAGGTTGAATAAGACGGGGGCAACGAGCAAAGTAAAATCAACCCTAAATCTTCCTTATCATATTGAATCTCCATGGCCTCCAAGTTTGAGAGAATTTCTTTAAACACTGTTAAGTGTTCATGTACAGACGCACCTTCCTCCAAACGATGAACATAAAGACGCTGCTTCATATGTAACTTGCTTGTTAGAGTTTTCGACATACATATTTGTTCTAGCCTCTTCCATAATACAGCAGCGGTCTTCTCTTTCATCACATCCTGTAAAATTTCGTTGGACAAATGCAGATGTGATTGTGTTAACGCCTTTCAATCCTTACGCTTCTTCTTTTCATCTATAAATGTTGAAGTCATCTTATCTATCCCTAGCAGGGCATCCTCTAGATCCATCTGCGCAAGAACTGCTTGCATCTTAATCTGCCACAACGCAAATCTGGTGTTGTGATCCAACAGCGAAATTTCATACTTCAAAGACGCCATTATCGTGATCGAGATAAACAACCTGGAAGCTCGAATACCAATTTGTGAAAATAAAATAAAATAAAAAACACACAGATTTTACGTGGAAACCCTTTCGGGAAAAAACCACGGGCAGAGGAGAAGAAAATTTACTATGTCGAATTCGAATTGTTACAAGAGGAATAGACTATGTTTGTTTATAGGCTTGTAAAGCCATATTCTAGTTTCTAATCAATATCAAATAGATAGAATTTAATAAGGTTTAAAAAAACCTTATTCTAAAATAAAATAAAAGAAGTGTAATTCTATATGGATTCTTCTTTTATTTTATTTTACCACTGTATTTTATTTAAATAAGGATTCGGGTCACTTAATTCTAACATAGTTCATATCTGCATCTCTAAAAGCACCCCCGATTGTTGCCTGTTAATTAGTTAATGATACTACCCCATCAATGTTAAGTTTGAATCATCTACTCTTTTGTGGGGACCAATGAGGCATAGTCACCATAGGAATTGGCTGTAATACCAATAGCCTAGATATATGATAATCCCTTGCCTATGATAATCCTGTATCCAACATATCCTGCATACTAATATTGCCATCAGAGAAAACATAGTGGTTGCGATTCTTCCATGATAACTAACATAAAATTGTAAACAGAGTTTTTCAACCGACATGTTCTCTACTCAAATATACCACTCGTTGAAAGGCATGGAAAAGAAAAGACTACACAGATGGGTAGAAACCACTGATTTCCAAACCACTATAGATGAGGGACAATCTTGTATTGTGTGTACCCCAGATTCCAACTCATTACCACATATTGGGTAGTGACTTTCGTTAGACATATGCCTTCTAGTCTGTTCCTTATTTGTTAGCAACCTATTCTGCCACAATAACCAAACAAATACTTTGACCCTTTGCGATGTCTTAGCATTCCAAATCAGCTTCCAAATATTAGAAGATCCATCCTCTTAAAAATGATGCATATTTCTATAAGTTTTAGAATTAGAGAAAGAATCCTTAATCATCTGCTTTCAAGATAACTGAACAAGCCTTACATTAGTAGATGGTGGCAATACAACAATAATAAACTCTATAATGTGATTAGGCACAAGTCTCCTTAACCTAAACCAATCCCAACCACCACTAACATCAACCATATCACAAACACGAAGCATATCATCTCGTTGACCAACATCGCAAAAGAAATTCTTAAGGGGACTGACTTGAAGAATCCAAACATCGTTCCCAAAATATGTGAAATGACCGTCCCTTATAAACCAAAAAAAACTTCCTACAACATCATGCCATACCTTCTCTAATTATCACCAAATGAAGGAGCAATTACTCATCTTGATATTGTTCGAAAATGTCCCATGAATATTGTACTTATTATCTACAGCAATCCTCCCAAGATACCAACATCGACTTTCTTACATTTGGCTTAGAACCCCAAATGAAACTTCGTGCAAGCTTTTCTATTTCATTGCACACCGATAAAAGAACCCCAACAATAGACATGAAGTAATTAGGGATAGCAAACAACACTGACCTTACCAGAGTTATTCAACCTGCCAGTGATAGCTTCCTCGCATCCCATCCATTAGCTTGCTCCAAACCTTGTTGACAATGAAATCAAACGTACTAGTCATCAATAGCTTGTGAATCATCGACATACCAAGATAAAATCCAAATTCTTCCACCCTTACAAACCCCATATCATTGCATATATTAGAAGCAATAGTCTCCGGAGTATTAGGAAAGAAAAAAATCAGTGACTAACTTTTTGGCCAAAAGAATGAAAAAATATATTAAGAGAATATGTTGCTTGCTCCCTATTTGCTTCACAAAATAGAAAGAGATCATCCGTAAAGAAGAGTTGAGATAATGTCTGGCCTCTTCTTGACAAAAAAAAACATTAGTCAACTCCCTCGAGCAACAGTTTCCTCAATAAGATAACCTAACCTCTTGAAGCAACTTTTCGTGCGAATGTTGCTAGGGGCTTGTTTTTAGTAACCAAAGTGTAGGCCAATTGCCTTTCCCCTACCAAGGATCTTTTTATTCGTGGTAAGTGCTTTAAGCATTGTTTATATCCGTGCGGGATTGTAAAGTCTTATGAATCAGCTAACTGTTTTGTTTAAAGGTTAAAGCTTTGGGAGGAGTATGTTGATTTTGGGAGCGTGAAGGGTTTTACGATAGTTCGATTGGACTTTGATCTCGAAAGTGTTGAGGCTACAGTTTCATTACAGGTGTGTGCGCATCACTGCCATTAGATGTGAAGCCAGCAAAAGCCAAAAAGGCGAAAGGTGAACCGTCGACACCACTCGGGCGTGTGACCGCCTGTGTGGCAGGCCTTGTGATAAAACATGGTCGTGTGGTCGAGGAGATGGCCATGAGCGCTTTCATGGACTAAAACAATATTGGGCCATTTTGGGCCCAACTGGGCCGTGTAGGCCCAATAGTCTAGTGGCCCCACAGGGGAAAGTCGTACAAAAGTGTGGTAGTTACTGGGCTAGGCTGTGTAAACCACATGGCTAAGGCCATATTTGGGCTATGTGGGCCATACGGGCGTGTGGACCCACGTGGGTCCGTCGTATGGGCTGTAGGCCTATTATCACCAATTGACTGTTAAGGTTGCACGGGTCGCCCAAGATGATTGTGGACTTTCTGTTGGGCCGATAAGTATACCTGGGCCCTTATTTTGGTAAGATTACTGTTTTACCCCTATGTGATGTATGATTGTTTGAGCATGCCATTTTTACTATATGTATATTATATTATGTTGCATTGCATGGGGTAGGATTTATGATTTTGGAGGAAGTTTTTTAAAAGGCTATAAGCCTATTACTGGCAGCACTGCTGCAAATACTGTTTTAGTGCCGCAACCGGCATGACTTGGTGTGTAGGGTTGGGTGGGTCGATTTTATCCCACATGGTGTGTAGGGATGGTACGAAGATGGTGTGTAGCGGATGGATTGGGGAGGGTTCTTTGTTTGCATACTGTACTGAAATGGGCTAAGGCCTAGACTGCCACTGTTACTGAAATGGGCTCAGGCCCAAGCTGCTACTGCTACTTAAAGAAGGGCTAAGGCCCTAACTGAAACTGAAAGGGCTTAGGCCCAAACTGTGTCTACTTTGACTGTATGTTTTTATGGGATTTCACACACTGAGTTTCATAAACTCACCCATCTACTAACTGTGCAGGAAATCCCCAGGCTTAGATGGATTAGGGAGACGGAGGACTCAGAGGTGGCCACTCGACGAAGTTTCTTTTAACATTATAATTAAGATTTTAATTTTGGTTTTTAGTTTGTAATAAGGCCTCTTTAATTTTATTTTTATTTTAATTTGGGGATTTAATTACTTGAATTTTAATCTGGTAGTAGTAGGTTCCGAATTTTCAAGAAAGAATAAACAAATGCTTTCGCGAAAACACCACGTGTTCGCAACGCATTTTGAAAGCTTCCGCAACAAACACTATTTTAAAATTTTATAACAAACTAATATAATTAATGTTTTTCTAAGACAACTTGATTTTTCACAATGAACCAGACATCCTGAACTTTGGTTAATAACCAAAAATAGTTCTATGTAAAACAAATTTTCACGCAATTTGTGTTTTGGAAAAACACTCCAATGTGACATCACAAATTCAGTCATAATGTCTAGGCCGGGTTTGGGGTGTTACATTTAGTTGTACCAGAGTTAGGTTGCAAAACTTAGCTGTGGATCTGGGTTTTTTAAAAATGTGAAAATTTTAACAGAATAGTTTCCAATGATTTAAAATGAGTTTTTGAGAATATTTTACTGAAGGAGTGGTACACTGAGTCTCTGCGTCGATCTCGTAAGTGTAACATCCCAAAATAGGGCCTAGTCAAAATAGTGGTTTCGGGACCACAAATCTGACATCAAATATTTATTTTATGATTATTATGTGGTTTAGAGTATTAGAATATGCATGTGTTAAAATTTCATGAAGAAATTCTTTGAGTAAGGTGTCAAATTGGAAATTAGGGGCTAAATTGAATAAATTGCAAAACTTGGATTCTAGGAGCAATTTCTATGAAATTGCTTTAGATTATAAATTAGAAGGCCTTGGAGAGCAATTTTCCCAATTTCTAAGTTTTTGGATAAAAATGGGCTTGCATGGATAAAATTTAAAATAAAGGGCTTAAGGGCATTTTGGTCATTTGGCATTTTAATGAAATAAAATGGGAAAAATGAACCAAAAATCAGCCATCTTCTCCCTTGTACCAACCAAAATTCTCAAGCCCTCCATAGCTAGGGTTTTCAAGCTTTTCAAGCTCATTAGTAAGTACTTCCAAGCCCCGTTTTTAATGTTCTTTGCTTTTTTGAGATCCCGGTAGCTTGCTCTCTCCATTTCTACCCATATTTCATGCTAGGGTTTATATTTAAAAATTTACCCATGCATGAGTTACTTTTATTTTGATGTTTTATGGTGGAATATGAAAGTTGGATGTGTGTTAAACATCTTTTCCTAGGTGATTTTCATGTAAAACCCCTAAAGGGACTTTTTTGCAAAAGTTATTAAATGTGTGGTTGAAATGTGAAAATAATGGAAAATGTGGGCTGCCGTAAGAGGAAAAAAGTGCTCGGCTAGGCTTGGGTAAGATAGAAATTTCATGTGTTTCACTGTACGAGCCTAGGGACTAAATCGTAAAAATGTGAAAGGTTAGGGGCACAACGATCATTTAGGCTGGGGGTGGAGTTTAGACTTGAAAAGTATAGTGTAGAGTATTAATGATTTAATTCTGTTGTTATAGACCCCGATGAACAAATTCCGGAGGTCGATCGAGGAAAATGAAAGGTTTCGGAATAACCGAAACACGACACCAAAACGAATACCAAGTAAGTTCGAATAACTTAAAGTAAACTCCTTATATGCCTAATTATATGATTTGTGAATGAAAGATGTTTTCATTTATTGATGACATAAAAATTTCATGAAATGCATCTCTGATAATGATAAGTTTAAAAATGTCTTGGTTGAGGTTTAAAAAGGGAATTCGATGGATAAACCATGATTTACAAGCGAATTGAGATCCTGTAGGTGTTGTAGAAAGGATTTAGCCCGGACAAGTAATTCGTTGTTCTCAATTATAAAAAGGATCTACCCCGAACGGGTGTTCCTTTGTGTAATCGAGCCTCCCGAAAAATACATGTGCATTATGGATTTAGCCTGGACTGGCAATTCAGATTCGAGGTCAATAAAGGTATTTGTTGTTATAAGGGGATTTAGCCTGGACTGGCAATCCCGACATCACCTTATGAGTTTTGTACATGGGGGATTTAGCCTGGACTGGTAATCCCGCCATAAAATGTGAGGTTCACGGGAGTGAACACTTGAAATGATTATCCTTATGAATTGACGGTTAATGGATATTCCATCGAGATTTCTTAGAAACTCAACGGTATTAACATGAGAATGATGTATATCAATGAAACGATGCATGATGAGTTCACCTAGGATAATTACATGGTTCTTTGTTATGTGACTAACTCATTGATTGAGTGCATGTGATAGGGAACCATTTTATACTTGTTGGTTTCATTGTCTATTATGGATGTATGCTAATTATTTGGTAAGTTTACTTTCTAGTTATTCGAGCTTACTAATCATGTAAATGCTTAACCCTCTCCTTTCCCCTGTTTTACAGAGCTCGAGGACTTGTAAGGATTGGAAGACAGTTGGAGAGTTAGCACACTATCAACTTGACCAGCTTTGGTACACTATGAACTTGACCAGCTTTGGTATAAAGACATTTCTATTTTGTTCAATGGCATGTATAGGACTCTTGAGTATTTTGTTATATGTGTTAATTGATTTTCCAAATAAAGGCATGTAAAGACGTATCTATCTTTTTTCTTTTTTTTTTGTATATGGTCATAGGAATTGGCTTATTTTGAAGTAGGCTATGACCTAAAAAATTTCCATGCATGTTTATATTCATATATGGTGGTTTGTTTCCAATTGGCAATGAGTCACAAGAAAGAGCCAATCTTTAATATGTTAAAGTGACATGGAAACCCATAAATACAAGATGGGAAATAACCTGGCTTGTGTGAAATCAATGATATGAGGTTTCTATGCAATAAGTTTTGCCAAGAACATTTATAAGAATATAATCATGTTTTGCTTTGAATTTGATAATCATTAAGTATAAGTGTTTAAAAGGGTGACCAAAGGCTTGGAAAATAGCCTATTAGGGTCCACACGGCTGGGTATAAGGGCGTGTGTCTAGGCCGTGTGTGACACACGGGCCACTCCAATGGGTGTGTGGTATGGTCGTGCGTCCCCTGCACCTAAAAGTTTAAGTCAATGTTGTACACGGGCAGGCCACATGGACATATGTCTTGGCCATGTGCCCCTAATTGTATGATAAGGTTAAAGTCAATGTTGCACACGGGTTGAGGGCATGGGCGTGTCCCAAGCCACACGAGTGTGGGCGATCACACGGCCCCACCCACACGGGCATGTGACACTTCAAAGTAAAGGATAATTTCCAAGGTACCCAAAGTTTATCAAATGTCCCCGGTTTTGTCCCAAACTGGCCCTAGGTATGTTTTAGGCCTCGAAGGCCTGTTTAAGGGACAAGACATAGATGTTTGAAAAGTTTAAATTTAAGTGAAACTCGATGACCTGATTTAATATGTTTGTGAATGTGAAACCTCAGTAACGCCTTGAACCCTATCCCGACGTCGAATAAGGGTGAGGGGTGCTACATTTAATGGTATCAGAGCTACGATTTAGTTGGTTCTAAGACTACCGTAGAGAGTATTGAGGTTTGCTATACATGCCATTTTTTGAGTATTGATAGTGTGATATCTCCTAACTATTTAAATTGTTTTGAATATAGTAAATGTCGTCGAATCAAGCACAAGATGAGTCTAAGGAAGCCGAAAGCCATGCTCAGCTTCTGTACCACGAGCTGTATCTAGTAGTAGTACAAGGCTTATGTTGGAAGGTCGGGAAAAGGCTCGAGCCGCCTTCTTTGATATGATGGACTAATGGTTTGGGGATTACTTAAGGAATCGCCTCAATATACCACGACCTCCCCCGCCCTAACCAACCTGATGAGGATTTGCCACGAGGTATGGCATTGGTAAGAATTGGTAAGGCCCCTGTAGGTAAGCTTAGAAAGTATGGGGCTGAGGAATTTAGAGCTAAAATCGAAGACAATGCTGAAAGAGTCAAGTTCTGGCTCAAGAATACTATGCGAGTGTTAGATGAATTGTCATGCACACCCGAGGACTGTTTAAAGTGTTTCGTATCCCTCCTGAAGGATACTACATAGCACTGGTTGAAGACTATATCCTCGGTAGTGCCAAACGAAAATATCACTTGGGATTTCTTCCAAGTAGAGTTTAGGAACAAATACATTAGCCAAAGGTTTTTAGACTCAAAGCAAAAGGAGTTCCTAGAACTCAAGTAGGGGAATAATACCGTAGCAGAATACAAAAGAGAGTTCGTAAGGCTAAGTCAGTACGCAACTGAATGGGTCCAAACTAAGTCAGAAATGTGTAAACACTTTGAGGAAGGTTTGAATGAGGAAATCAAATTGTTGATTGGGATCCTTGAAATACGGGAGTTTGCCGCATTGGCTGATCGGGCTAAGAAGGCCGAGGAGCTAAATAATAAAAGAAAGAAAGCTAAGTGTGAGGCTCGAGTTACGAGCAAGAGGTTTAGCGGTAAAACACTCTCGTTTCCCACAAAGAAATCAATGAGCCAAAATGAACGCTCCACTTCATCAGTAGGATATTCGGGTAGAGCAAGAGGCTCTAAACAACTAAGCCAGAAGTCTTCCTCCCTGATGGTGACTAGTGTGGGGAGTGTAGATAATCAATAGCCGAAGTGTAAGAGTTGCAACAAATTTCACTTGAGAGAGTGCCGAATGAAGAGTGGTGCATGTTTTAGATGTGGTTCTCTTGACCACTTTCTCAGAGACTACTCAGAACGAGTCAAAAAAGAAGTGGAAGTAGCCCCGAAGTAGAGTACTCCCATTTCACGGGGTAAACCTCCAAGATATCTCAGAAGTGCTAGTGGCAGTCAAGTTGTGGCTAAAGATGCTACAAAACCAGAGGCTCGAGCCCCGATAAGAACGTATGCGATACGCGCTCGAGAGGAAGCCTCTGTTCCTGACGTCATCACGGGAACTTTTTCTCTTTTCAATACATGTGTTATTGCCTTAATTGACCCGAGGTTGACGCATTCATATATTTTCATGAGATTGATATCGAGTATGAATATACCTATTGAACCTACAGAATTTATTATTAGAGTGTCGAACCCACTAGGCAAATCACTCATGGTTGATAAAGTTTGTAAGAATTTTCTTTTGACGATTCAGGGTCTTTATTTTTCGGCTAACCTTATGTTGTTACCATTTGATGAATTTGATGTAATACTTGGTATGGATTGGTTAGGCCTGCATGATGTAACTGTAAATTGTGGTAGCAACTATATTAAATTGAAATGCCTAGATGGTGAGATTCTACGGGTTGATTCAAGAGAATTGGGTACGTCGCCTGTTGTAATCACGGCAATTGTTGCTTAGAGATATATGAGAAAAGGGTATGAAGCCTACCTTTCATTTGTATTGAACACTAAGGAGACAGAGTTGAAGATTGAGTATGTGCTGATAGTATGTGAGTACCCAGATGTATTCCCAGAAGTATTACCCAGATTACCTCCTGAAAAGGAGACAGAGTTTGGTATTGAATTGGTTCCAAGAACAACTCCCATTTCAATTATTCCGTACAGAATGGAGCCAATCGAGCTGAAAGAGTTAAAAGCCCAGTTGCAAGAGCTGACGGATAAAGGTTTTGCAAGGCCAAGCTTTCCACCTTGGGGTGCCCCCATACTGTTTGTAAAAAAGAAAGATTGCTCGATGAGGTTATGTATAGATTACCACCAACTGAACAAGGTAACTATAAAAAATAAGTATCCTTTGCCAAGGATCGATGATTTGTTTGACCAGTTGAGAGGAGCCACCTTGTTCTCTAAGATAGACTTGAGGTCTGGCTATTATCAACTACGAGTTAAAGAATCAGATGTTCCTTAAACAACTTTCAGAATGAGGTATGGTCATTATGAATTTCTCATCATGCCGTTTGGGTTATCGAATGCACCAACTGTATTTATGGACCTAATAAATAGGATCTTTCGGCCATACTTGGATAAGTTTGTCATTGTGTTCATTGATGACATCTTGATTTATTCCAAAGATGGGAAGAACATGCGAAGCACCTGAGAATTGTGCTGCAGACCTTGCGGGAAAAGCAACTGTATGCTAAATTTAGCAATAGTGAATTTTGGCTCCAAGAAGTCGGATTTTTGGGTCATATTGCTTCAGGTGAAGGCGTCCGAGTTGATCCAAGTAAAATCTCTACTATTGTCGAGTGGAAACCACCTAAAAATGTAACTGAGGTTAGAAGCTTTTTGGGCTTAGCCGGTTACTATCGAAGGTTTGTGAAAGGATTCTCCATGATACGACTCCGATGACGAGATTGGTACAGAAAGACGTTAAATTTGAATGGACGGAAAAGTGTCAGCAAAGTTTTGAGAAGTTAAAGACACTGCTAACTGAAGCTCCTGTTTTGGTAGTGCTTGAGTCGAGAAAAGAGTTTGTGGTTGTGACAGCCCTAAAGTGACCCTAGTCGGAAAGCGGTTTCAGGACTGCTAAACCGAGTCACCAAATTATGTGAATATGAATGTTTGAAAGTTTTAAGCTTCGATTTAGTAAATTGCATGTGAATTTAGTCAATAGGACTTATGTGTGACACTTTTGAAATGTGATAGGTTAATCTATAAGGATCAATTAGTGCATGAAATCAAAAGGGTGGACTTGCATGTCAATTTCCCCCCTAATTAGTAGTGGCCGGCCATGAGCATGAGGGTGGACAAAATGTTATGGCTAAAACATGTCATAAACATGTTGGGTTAATGCTTTATGTTAGGAATAATAAAATAAAGAACATGGGCAATAAAATATTAGTGTTAGTAGTAGGAGAAACAAAAAAAATGTGTGTGGTTGTTCCCCCATTGTGCCGTACCTAGAAGAAAAAAAAAAGGCTTCATCCTCCTTGTTCTTCTTGACCGAAAAATCAAATGAAGAAGAAAGGAGTCTTCTTGCTTCATGTTCGGTTGGTGTTTTAGGAGGAGGTATGTTTGATGTTGTTCCATGAGATTATGCATGTTGTTAGTTGTTAGCTTGAGTTCTACCTAGCCCATGGTTTAAATCTTTGCTATGTGATGAAGATGAGCTAAGTTTCGGCTAAGGTGGATTTGTGTTGATGTCACTTGCATGCTAAATGTGAAGCTTTGTAATGATACATGTGATGGTGGATTGATGACTCTTGGATTTTCTTTTTAGCATTTTTTTTGAGTTAGACATTAAGTTCTTTGTTTAAACCATGACCAAAATTGAAATGGTACGGTGTCTTGATGCATTCGGCCATGGTAGGAAGTAGAAGAGAAAAATGGTTGTTGCTCATGTTATTTGGATGAGAAATGGTAGTAAGGTGAAGTGCAAATGTTAGTATTTGATTTCTAATGCATATATGTGTATGAGCCGAGTTTTGAATTTGAAACAAAATGGTATGTAGTCAATACAAGTAACCATATTTGTAGGAAGTATTAAGCATATATTGGCCTCAACATAGACATGCATATTTGGCCACATGAGATAGATTGGTGTTGCATGTATTCGGTTAGGGGCAAGCATATTGATGCTTTTATCTTGACTTAGATAATCGGCTCAAGGAGAATTTGTTAAGTGCTTAGTTAATTGATATTAGGTCAATGATGTGTGTATTCGGTCATAAAAGTGTACATGAGGAAATGTTAGATTAATTGTATTAAATTGCTCAATGTGATTAAAAATGCGTATGACCATTTTGTATTTGAGCTAAAGGTGACCATATGACCTATCAAACTCCTTGTCATATTCGGCCATAAGCTAGCATAACGAAACTTTAATAAGTTAAATTTGTTTGAATTAGCTCAAGAGCTTAGAGGACCACAGTTGGATAAGGGAAAGGAAAAAGTGATCGAATAGCCGCCGAAATCGTTCGACCACATCCGAGGTAAGTTTTAAGTGATTAAACATTGAGTAAATTCAATCATAATAGGACATAATGAGTTGATTTAATAAGATATGATGTGGCCATGATATGTCTTAAACTCAAATGGTAAGTTCATAAGTGTTTGGACTTGGAAATTTAAGAGCAAATTGTAATAATTTGCTTTGGACAGCAGTAGTAACGTGATTTTAGAAAATCACTATAAATTGTTGGTGTGGAATTATAGGCTGAATAAAATATGTAATCAAAGCTTAGTTAGTCTAGTTTCTTATAAAAGAGACCGTGTAAGCAAAGAAATTTCCTATAAAGAGATATTTAAAGTTGTGTGGGATAGTGTCAGAATGACTCCGAAATCCCCTGTTCTGTTTTTAGAAAATCATTATAATTTGTACAAAAATTGTTATAAGATAAAGTTTATATGCTTAGACTCCTTAATGAGTCTAGTTTCAAATGAAATCAAATAGAACACATTTTGAATTCTGTACAATGAAAAATTTGATTCGTAGTGAAGAGTGATCAGATTAGTCAAACAGTGAAATAGGGGAAACTTTAAGAAACATCTGGTATTGATTGGCCAAACCTAAAATTCTGGAAATTTTATGGATGGAAGATATACGAGTCTATATTCAGGGAAAATTAACGGCAAGTGATTTGGAGTTTTGTAGCTCCAGTTATAACTAATTTAGTGACTATTGCTCAGGAAAACAGCTCGTAGTGGATATGTGAGTTTGTTGTAAACATGGATAAAACTTGTTTTAGTTGCTCATAAGCTATTGATTAAACCCATACGTGAATTCTAAATCGTGATATTGTAAAATGATATATGAGTGTTAGATGGATCTTTGATATTAAAATTTGTGAAATTGTAAGTTTATGAGTATTCGAATATGAAATGATAGTATGGCGTGAAATTGAATTATTCATTGGAAAATGATTGATGTAGATTCGGCCAAGACAAAGTGTATACATGATAGTATATGTGGTATGTGAAGTATATTTGGATAATTGTGATGTGGATACATGAAAATTTATATTTTGATTTAGGATTTTATGTGATGAATGTGAATATGTATATATGAGATAAGGCCGAATGGCCAATGTGATGAATGTGAACATGCATATATGTGATAAGGCCGAATGGCCAATGTGATGAATGTGAGCATGCATATGTGTGATAAGGCCGAATGGCCAATGTGATGAATATGAGATATGCATACGTGGTAAAGCCGAATGGTCAATGTGAAATATATATATGAGATATGTATATGTGGTAAAGCCGAATGGCTAGTCTGAAATACGTAGGCGATGTGCGTATATTGTGGCCGAACCACCAAATGTGAAAGGTGTGTATTATTAGATATTTGATGAGGCAAATGAATTACAAATATGATAGTCGATGTGAATGTTGTAACATGTGATTAAATGTACATGAAACTTGGAAATATATTCCGGGTAAGACCCGATGACTACGTGTGGAGATTATGTCCGGGTAAGACCTGATGACTACGTGTGGAGATTTTGTCCGGGTAAGACCCGATAACTTCGTGTGGAGATTTCGTCTGAGCTAAAGGTCTCGCCGATAATCCGAGTAGAGGTTAAAGCTATAAGACTTCGTAATAAGAATTGCTTATAAATATATTCAATGCGAAAGGTTAAACAGGTATGTACTCCAAGTTTATATGTGAGCTTGATTTGAACTAAATCATAAGGTAGTTATGTGATGCATACGAGAGCAATCTACGAGACTATTCCTATGATTATGTGACATCGAATCAGTGTGAGAGGTTATGTGAAATCATACAATATATCTATGTCACTTGAGCTCACTTTTATGTGAAAGTTTATCTGCCTACTGTATATGATGAGATGTGCATATTTGGTAAAGGGATGGTATGCTCGAAGGAAGAGTGAAATAAAAATACGAACAACTATGTTATAATTTGATTGTTATCTATTGACACTGCTTAAAACTTACTAAGCATCATAATGCTTACTCCGTTTGCTTTGTTTTCTCTGTTTTATAGATCTCATTGCGAAGCTACAGGCTCGGGGATCGTCAGCAACTAGTCACACTATCACTATCCACTGCTTGTTACTATTATGTTTAGAATTATTTTATGGCATGTATAGAATAGACTAGTGGCGGAAGAATATTTTTGGTTAATGTATATAAGCCATGCGAAAATGGCATCTTTTGAATGTTTACTTAGAGAAGTTTAAATTTTATCCCTGGCTGTGCTTAGTACTTATTTAAATGAATGATCTTTATTTCAAGAAAAAGTTCAAAATTTTACTGTTCTGACATGAGTTACAAGTCCGGTAATGCCCCTTACCTATTCCGGCGACGGTTACGGGATAGGGCTGTTATAGTGGTCTACAATGATACATCCTTAAATGGATTGGGTTGTGTACTTATACAAGTTGGCAAAGTAATAGCCTATGCTTCACGATAGTTGAAACCGCATGAGAAGAACTATCTGACACACGACCTAGAACTTGTCGCCATCGTTTTTGCTTTAAAATTTTAGAGGCATTATTTATATGGTGAGACTTGCCGTATATTCACAGACCACGAGAGTTTGAAGTACTTAATGACTCAAAAATAATTAAATTTGAGACAACAGAGATGGTTAGAATTAATTAAGGACTATGATCTGATCATTGACTATCACCCGGGAAAGGTGAATATGGTCACCGACGCGTTAAGCAGAAAATCCTTGTTTACATTGAGGGCCATGGATGCTCGATTGGCATTTTTTGATGATGGTTAAGTCTTGGCAGAGCTAGAGGCTAGGCCAACATTTTTTCAGGAAATCTATAATGCTCAAACTAATGATCAAGACTTGCTAGCTAAAAGGACTCAATGTGAGTCAGGTATTGAATCAGATTTTTGGATTGGTTCTGATGGATGTTTGATGTTCAGAGATAGGATTTGTGTGCCCAAAGACAATTAACTTATAGAGAAACTCTTGCAAGAAGCACATAATAGTTGGTTGTGAATTCACCCGGGAAGTACCAAGATGTACAACGATTTGAAGAAAATATACTGGTGGAACGGTATGAAAAGAGATATTTCTTTATTTGTTTCAAAATGCCTGGTATGTTAGCAAATTAAAGCTGAACATCAAGTACCTTCAGGTTTGTTATAGCCTGTGATGGTCACTGAATGGAAGTGGGACATAGTTACTATGGATTTCGTGACAGGATTACCATTAACTCCAAAAAAGAAAGATGCCATATGGGTTGTAGTGGAAAACTTGACGAAGTCGGCTCATTTTATTCTTGTAAGGATAGATTACCCTCTTGATAAGTTGGCCGACTTATGCATTTCTGAGATCATGAGATTACATAGGGTACCACTGTCGATTATTTCAAACAGAGACCCAAGGTTCACTTCAAAATTCTGGAAGAAATTACAAGAAGCCTTGGGTACGAAGTTGAGCTTTAATACAACTTTTCACCCCATGACAGATAGTTACTCTAAGCGAATGATTCAGATCCTTGAGGATATTTTGCAATGTTGCATCCTCGAATTTCAGGGCAGCTGGAAAAAATACTTGTCGTTGGAAGAATTTGCCTATAACAACAGCTTTCAAACAAGTTTGAAGATGGCACCTTATGAAGCTTATATGGTTGGAAGTGCCGAACTCCATTGTACTGGACAAAACTCAAGGAAAGTCAGATTCATGGAGTTGATCTAATTAAGGAAACTGATGAGAAAGTAAAAGTGATACGAGATTGTTTAAAAGCGGCATCGGATAGGAAAAAGTCGTATGCTGACCTGAAAAGAAAGGAAATTGAGTTCCAAGTTGGAGATAAAGTATTCTTGAAAGTATCTCCATGGAAGAAAGTGTTTAGATTTGGTTGGAAAGGCATGCTGAGTCCGCGGTTTATCGGACCGTACAAGATCACCGAAAGAGTTGGACCATTAGCCTATCGTTTGGCATTGCCACCCGAACTGGAAATGATTCATAATGTGTTTCATGTAACTATGTTAATGAGATATCGATCAGACCGCTCTCATGTGATTTCGCCAACAGAGATTGAAATTCGACCAGACATGACCTATGGAAAAGAACCAGTTAAGATTTTAGCCCGTGAGATTAAACAGCTGAGAAATAATGATGTGGCTTTAGCAACAGTTTTATAGCATCGATATGGTGTAGAAGAGGCGACATGGGAGCCAGAAGAAACCATGAGAACCCAATATCAGAACCTGTTTACTGGTAAGACTTTCGAGGACGAAAGTCCTTAAGGGGGGAGAAATGTAACATCCCAAAATAAAGCCTAATCGGAATAATGGTTTTGGGACCACAAATCCGACATTAAAGATTTATTTTATGATTATTATAAGGTTTAGAGTATGAGAATATGCATGTGTGAAAATTTCATGAAGAAATTCTTTGAGTAAGGTGTCCAATTGGAAATTAGGGACTAAATTGAATAAATTGAAAAACTTGGATTCTAGGAGAAATTCGTATGAAATTGCTTTAGATTATAAATTAGAAGGCCTTGGAAAGCAATTTTCCCAATTTCTAAGTTTTCGGACAAAAATGGGTTTGCATGGATGAAATTTTAAAGAAAAGGCTTAAGGGCATTTTGGTCATTTGGCATTTTAATGAAACAAAATGGGAAAAATGAACCAAAAATCAGCCATCTTCTCCCTTGTACCAACCAAAATTCTCAAGCCCTCCATAGCTAGGGTTTTCAAGCTTTTCAAGCTCATTAGTAAGTACTCTCAAGCCCTATTTTTAATGTTCTTTGCATTTTTGAGATCCTAGTAGCTTGCTCTCTCCATATTTCATGCTAGAGTTTAGGTTTAAAAATTTACCATGCATGATTTACTTGTATTTTGATGGTTTCTGGAGTAATATGAAAGTTGGATGTGTGTTAAACATCTTTTCCTAGGTGATTTTCATGAAAAACCCCTAAAAGGCCATTTTTGCAAAAGTTGTTAAATGTGGTAGAAATGTGAAAATAATGGAAAATGTGGGCTGCCATAAGAGGAAAAAAGTGTTCGACTAGGCTTGGGTAAGATAGAAATTTCGTGTGTTTCATTATACGAGCCTAGGGACTAAATTGTAAAAATGTGAAAAGTTAGGGGCACAACAGTCATTTAGACCGGGAGTGGAATTTAGACTTGAAAAGAATAATGTAGAGTATTAATGATTTAATTCTGTTATTATAGACCTTGAGGAACAAATTTCGGAGGTCGATCGAGGAAAACGAAAGGTTTCGGAATAACCGAAACACGTCACCAAAATGAATACCGGGTAAGTTCGGATAACATAAAGTAAACTCCTAATATGCCTAATTATATTATTTGTGAATGAATGATGTTTGCATTTATTGATGACATAAAAATTTCGTGAAATGCATCTTTGAAAATGATATGTTGAAAAATGTCTCGGTTGAGGTTTAAAAAGGGAATTTGATGGATAAACCATGATTTACAAGCGAATTGAGATCCTGCATGTGTTGCAGAAATGATTTAGCCCGGACTAGTTATCCGTTGATCTCAATTATATAAAGGATCTAGCCCAGATGGGCGTTCCTTTGCATGATCGAGCCTCCCAAAGAATACATGTGCATTATGTCTTTAGCCTTGACTGGTAATTCAGATCCGAGCTCAATAAAGGTGTTTGTTGTTATAAGGGGATTTAGCCTGGACTGGCAATCTCGACATCACCTTATGAGTTTCGTAAATGGGGATTTAGCCTGGACTGGTAATCCCGCTATAAAATGTGAGGTTTACGAGAGTGAACACTTGAAATGATTATCCTTATGAATTGATGGTTAATGGATATTCCACTGAGATTTCCTAAAAACTCAACGGGATTAACATGAGAAGGATGTATATCAATGAAACGATGGATGATGAGTTCATCTAGGATAAATTACATGGTGCTTTGTTATGTGACTAACTCATTGATTGAGTGCATGTGATAGGGCACCATTTCATACTTGTTGGTTTCATTATCTATTATGGATGTATGCTAATTACTTGGTAAGTTTACTTTCTAGTTATTCGAGCTTACCAAGCATGTAAATGCTTACCCCTCTCCTTTCCCCTGTTATACAGAGCTCAAGGACTTGTAATGATTAGAGGATAATTGGGGAGTCAGCACACTATCAAGTAGACCAGCTTTGGTAGAAAGACATTTCTATTTTCTTCAATGGCATGTATAGGACTCTTCAGTATTTTGTTATATGTGTCAATTGATTCGCCAAACAAAGGCATGTAAAGATGTACAAAGGCATGTAAAGATGTATCTATCTTTCTTTCTTTCTTTCTTTCTTTTTGTATATGGCCATAGGAATTGGCTTATTTTGAAGTAGGCTATGACCTACAAAATTTCCATCCATGTTTATATTCATATATGATGGTTTGTTTCCAGTTGGCAATGAGTCACAAGAACAAGCCAATCTTTAATGTGTTAAAGTGACATAGAAACCCATAAATACAAGATGGGAAATAACCTGGCCTGTGTGAAACCAATGATATGAGGTTTCTATGCAATAAGTTTTGCCAAGAACATTTATAAGAGTATAATCATGTTTTGCTTTGCATTTGATAATCATTAAGTATAAGTGTTGAAAAGGGTGACCAAAAGCATGGAAAATAGCCTATTAGGGTCCACACGATTGGGAATATAGGCGTGTGTCGAGGTCGTGTGTGACACACGGGCCACTCCAATGGGTGTGTCGTATGGCCGTGTGTCCCCTACACCTAAAAGTTTAAGTCAGTGTTGTACACGGGCAGGCCACACGGACGTGTGTCTTGGCCATGTGCCCCTAATTGTATGATAAGGTTAAAGTCAATGTTGCGCACAGGCTGAGGGCATGGGCTCGTCTCTAGCCACATGGACGTGTGTGATTACACGGCCCCACCCACATGGGCATGTGACACTTCAAAGTAAAGGAAATTTTCCAAGGCCCCCAAAGTTTATCGAATGTCCCCGATTTTGTCCCGAACTACCCCTAGGTATGTTTTAGGCCTCGAAGACCTGTTTAAGGAATGAGGCGTACATGTTTGAAAAGTTTTAAATTTGAGTGAAACTCAGTGACCTAATTTAATATGTTTGTGAATGTAAAACCCCAGTAACGCCATGAACCCTATCCCGATGTTGGATAAGGGTAAGGAGTGTTACAGTAAGTCTTTTGATTGTTTATACTGTTGTTACTGAGATTACTTTAAGACTGCATTGAACCCTTTAGTCAAAGTAAACTGCGAGTCGTAGTAAGACTGCGAATTGCGAAAACAAAACTCAGAAATAATAATATTGTTCATAAAATATTTGAAATAAACACTAGAATAATAAATTGATTGGCATAAAATTGTTAATACAGATAAAAACGCGATTAGATAATGAGCACTAAAGGTATTCGTGGTGGAGGTCGTGGTAGAGGCCGTGAGGTGCTCGGGTTGGGTCTTCATCTTCTGGACATTAGCCTAGTGAAGAAGTTAGAGAGGCACCAGCTTCACTTATGGCTGAGACAAGGTCTCAAATTTGAGCAGCTGGGGACGACGCACTATCCCAAGCAAAGTTCAAGATTCAAGAAAGAGTCGTTGGGCCTTGTACTGGCACGGTGGGCTGTGGGTTGGTTACGAAACAACTTGGAGAAAAAGGATCACGGATGATGACACCTTATGAAGCCTTATGGGGCAAATATATTCAGGGGTATTGCTAGAGCAGCCCCTAACGTGGCTGAATATTGGATGGAGGCCACAGAAAGGATCATGGATGATGGCACCTTATGAAGCCTTATATGGTAGAAAGTGCTGAACTCCATTGTACTGGACAGAACCCAGGGAAAGTCAGATTCATGGAGTTGATCTGATTAAGGAAACTGTGGAGACAGTTAAAGTGATACGAGATTGTTTCAAAGCAACATCAGATAGGAAAAAGTCGTATGCTGACCTGAAAATAAAGGAAATTGAGTTCCAAGTTGGAGAAAAAGTATTCTTGAAAGTATCTCCATGGAAGAAAGTGTTGAGATTTGGTCGGAAAGGCGAGTTGAGTCCGCGGTTTATTGGATCGTACAAGATCACCGAAAGAGTTAGACCATTAGCCTATCTTTTGGCATTGCCACCAGAACTGGAAATGATTCACAATGTGTTTCATGTATCTATGTTAAGGCGATATTGATCAGACCCCTCTCATCTGATTTCGCTAGCAGAGATTGAAATTCGACCGGACATGACATATAGAGAGGAACCAGTTAAGATTTTGGCCTGTGAGATTAAACAGCTAAGGAATAAAGATGTGGCTTTAGTAAAAGTTTTACGGCATCGACATGGTGTAGAAGAGGCTACATGGGAGACGGAAGCAACCATGATAAGCCAATATCTGAACCTGTTTACTGGTAAGACTTTCGAGGACGAAAGTCCCTAAGGGGGGAGAAATGTAACATCCCAAAATAGGGCCTAGTCAGAATAGTGGTTTCGGGACCACAAATTTGACATCAAAGATTTATTTTATGATTATTATAAGGTTTAGAGTATGAGAATATGCATGTGTTAAAATTTCGTGAAGAAATTTTTTGAGTAAGGTGTCCAATTGGAAATTAGGGACTAAATTGAATAAATTGAAAAACCTGGATTCTAGGAGCAAATTGTATAAAATTGCTTTAGATTATAAATTAGAAGGCTTTGGAGAACAATTTGCCCAATTTCTAAGTTTTCGGACAAAAATGGGTTTGCATGGATGAAATTTTAAAGAAAGGGCTTAAGGGCATTTTGGTCATTTGGCATTTTAATGAAACAAAATGGGAAAAATGAACCAAAAATCAGCCATCTTCTCCCTTGTACCAGTCGAAATTCTCAAGCCCTCCATAGCTAGGGTTTTCAAGCTTTTCAAGCTCATTAGTAAGTACCCCCAATCCCCGTTTTTAATGTTCTTTGAATTTTTGAGATCTCGTTAGCTTGCTCTCTCCATTTCTATTGATATTTGATGCCAGGGTTTATGTTTAAAAATTTACCCATGCATGATTTACTTGTATTTTGATGGTTTATGGAGGAATATGAAAGTTGGATGTGTGTTAAACATCTTTTCCTAGGTGATATTCATGTAAAACCCCTAAAGGGACCTTTTTCTAGAAGTTGTTAAATGCGTAGTATAAATGTGAAAATACTAGAAAATATGGGCTACCATAAGAGGAAAAAAGTGTTTGACTAGGCTTGGGTAAGATAGAAATTTAATGTGTTTCATTATACGAGCCTAGGGACTAAATCGTAAGAATGTGAAAGGTTAGGGGCACAACGGTCATTTAGACCGGGGGTGGAATTTAGACTTGAAAAGTATAATGTAAAGTATTAATGATTTAATTCTCTTGTTATAGATTACGAGGAACAAATTTCGGAGGTCGATCGAGGAAAATGAAAGGTTTCGGAATAACCGAAACACGACAACGAAACGAATACCAGGTAAGTTTGGATAACTTAAAGTAAACTCCTAATATGCCTAATTATATGATTTGTGAATGAATGATGTTTGCATTTATTGATGACATAAAAATTTCATGAAATGCATCTTTGATAATGATATGTTGAAAAATGTCTCGGTTGAGGTTTAAAAAGGGAATTCGATGGATAAACCATGATTTATAAGCGAATTGAGATCCTGCATGTGTTGCAGAATGGATTTAGCCCAGACGGGTAATCCCTAATTCTCAATTATAAAAAGGATCTAGCCCGGACGGGTGTTCCTTTGCATGATCGAGCTTCCCGAAGAATACATGAGCATTATGGATTTAGCCTGGACTGGTAATTCAGATCCGAGCTCAATAAAGGTGTTTGTTGTTATAAGGGGATTTAGCCTGGATTGGCAATACCAACATCACCTTATTGGTTTCGTAAATGGGGGATTTAGCCTAGACCGGTAATCCTGCCATAAAATGTGAGGTTTACGAGAGTGAACACTCGAAATGATTATCCTTATGAATTGACGGTTAATGGATATTCCATCGAGATCTCCTAGAAACTCAACGGGATTAACATGAGAAGGATGTATATCAATGAAACGATGGATGATGAGTTCATCTAGGATAAATTACATGGTGCCTTGTTATGTGACTAACTCATTGATTGAGTGCATGTGATAGGGATACATTTCATACTTGTTGGTTTCATTATCTATTATGGATGTATGCTAATTACTTGGTAAGTTTACTTTCTGGGTATTCGAGCTTTCTAAGCATGTAAATACTTACCCCTCTCATTTCCCCTGTTATACAAAGCTTGAGGACTTGCAAGGATTGGAGGATAGTTGGAGAGTCAGCACACTATCAAGTGACCAGCTTAGGCATAAAAACGTTTCTATTTTCTTCAATGGCATGTATAGGACTCTTGAGTATTTTGTTATATGTGTTAATTGATTTGCCAAACAAAGGGATGTAAATATGTATCTATCTTTCTTTCTTTTTTTTTCTTTTTTTTTTGTATATGGCCATAGGAATTGGCTTATTTTGAAGTAGGCTATAACCTACAAAATTTCCATCCATGTTTATATTCATATATGATGGTTTGTTTCCAATTGGAAATGAGTCACAAGAACGAGCCAATCTTTAATGTGTTAAAGTGACATGGAAACCCATAAATACAAGATGGGAAATAACCTGGCCTGTGTGAAACCAATGATATGATGTTTCTATGCAATAAGTTTTGCTAAGAACATTTATAAGAGTATAATCATGTTTTGTTTTGCATTTGATAATCATTAAGTATAAGTGTTGAAAAGGGTGACCAAAGGCTTGGAAAATATCCTATTAGGGTCCACACGGTTCGGGATACGGGCGTGTGTCTAGGACGTGTGTGACACACGGGCCACTCCAATGGGTGTGTGGTATGGTCGTGCGTGCCCTGTACCTAAAATTTTAAGTCAGTGTTGTACACGGGCAGGCCACACGGGCGTGTGTCTTGGCAGTGTGCCCATAATTGTATGATAAGGTTAAAGTCAGTGTTGCACACGGGCTGAGGGCATGGGCTTGTCTCCAGCCACACGGGCGTGTGTGATCACACGGCCCCACCCACACGGACCTGTGACACTTCAATGTAAAGGAAATTTTCCAAGGTACCCAAAGTTTATCGAATGTCCCCGATTTTGTCCCAAATTGCCCCTAGGTATTTTTTAGGCCTCGAAGACCTATTTAAGGGACGAGACGTACATGTTTGAAAAGTTTTAAATTTGAGTGAAACTCGGTGACCTGGTTTAATATGTTTGTGAATGTGAAACCCCGGTAACACCATGAACCCTATCCCGACGTCAGATAAGGGTAAGGGGTGTTACAGTAAGTCTTCTAATTGTTTATACTGTTGTTACTGAGATTACTTTAAAACTGCATTGAACCCTCTAGTTAGTGTAAACTGTGAGCTATAGTAAGACGGTGAATTGCGAAAACAAAACTTTGAAATAGTAATATTGTTCATAAAATATTTGAAATAAACACTGGAATAATAAATTGATTGGCATAAAATTGTTAATACAGATAAAAGCATGATTGGATAATGAGCACTAAAGGTATTTGTGGTGGAGGTCGTGGTAAAGGCCGTGGAGGTGCTTGGGCTGGGTCGTCATCTTCTGGACATCAGCCTAATGAAAAAGTTAAAGAGGCACCAGCTTTACCTATAGCTGAGACAGGGTTTCAAAATCGTGTAGCTGGGGACGACGCACTGTCCCAAGCAAAGTTGAAGATTCGAGAAAGAGTTGTTGGGCCTAGTACTGGCACGGTGGGCCGTGGGTCGGTTACGAAACAACTTAGGTCTAATTGGGCAAAGATATTCAGGGGTATTGATAGAGTTGCCCCTAACGTGGCTGACTATTGGATGGAGGCCACAGAAAGGATCATGGATGATGGCACCTTATGAAGCCTTATATGGTAGGAAGTGCCGATCTCCATTGTACTGGACAGAACTCAAGGAAAGTCAAATTCATGGAGTTGATCTGATTAAGGAAACTGTGGAGAAAGTTAAAGTGATACGAGATTGTTTAAAAGCGGCATCGGATAGGAAAAAGTCGTATGCTGACCTGAAAATAAAGGAAATTGAGTTCCAAGTTTGAGAAAAAGTATTCTTGAAAGTATCTCCATGGAAGAAAGTGTTGAGATTTGGTCAGAAAGGCAAGTTGAGTCCGCAGTTTATCGGACCGTACAAAATCGCCGAAAGAGTTAGACCATTAGCCTATCTTTGGGCATTGCCACCCGAACTGGAAACAATTCACAATGTGTTTCATGTATCTATGTTAAGGCGATATTGGTCAGACCCCTCTCATGTGATTGCGCTAGCAGAGATTGAAATTCGACCGGACATGACCTATGGAGAGGAACCGGTTAAGATTTTGGCCCGTGAGATTAAATAGCTATGGAATAAATATATGGCTTTAGTAAATGTTTTACGGAAACGACATGGTGTAGAAGAGGCTACATGGGAGCCGAAAGAAACCATGAGAATCCAATATCCGAACCTGTTTACTGGTAAGACTTTCGAGGACGAAAGCCCCTAAGGGGGGAGAAATATAACATCCCAAAATAGGGCCTAGTTAGAATAGTGGTTTCGGGACCACAAATTTGACATCAAAGATTTATTTTATGATTATTATGAGGTTTAGAGTATGAGAATATGCATGTGTTGAAATTTCCTGAAGAAATTTTTTGAGTAAGGTGTCAAATTGGAAATTGGGGACTAAATTGAATAAATTGAAAAACTTGGATTGTAGGAGAAATTTGTATGAAATTGATTTAGATTATAAATTAAAAGGCCTTGGAGAGAAATTTGCCCAATTTCTAAGTTTTCGGACAAAAATGGGTTTGCATGGATGAAATTTTAAAGAAAGGGCTTAAGGGCATTTTGGTCATTTGGCATTTTAATAAAACAAAATGGGAAAATGAACCAAAAATCAGCCATCTTCTCCCTTGTACCAGCCAAAATTCTCAAGTCCTCCATAGCTAGGGTTTTCAAGCTTTTCAAGCTCATTAGTAAGTACTCTCAAGCCCCATTATTAATGTTCTTTGCATTTTTGAGATCCCAGTAGCTTTCTCTCTCGATTTCTACCCATAATTCATGCTAGGATTTATGTTTGAAAATTTACCCATGCATGATTTACATGTATTTTGATGGTTTATGGAGGAATATGAAAGTTGGATGTGTGTTAAACATCTTTTCCTAGGTGATTTTCATGAAAAACCCCTACAAGGAAATTTTTGTAAAAGTAGTTAAATGTGCGGTAGAAATGTGAAAATAATGGAAAATGAAGGCTGCCATAAGAGGAAAAAAGTGTTCGACTAGGCTTGGGTAAGATAGAAATTTCATGTGTTTCATTATACGAGCCCAGGGACAAAATCGTAAAAATGTGAAAGGTTAGGGGCACAATAGTCATTTAGACCAGGGGTGGAATTTAGACTTGAAAAGAATAATGTAGAGTATTAAATATTTAATTCTATTGTTATAGACCCCGAGGAATAAATTTCGGAGGTCGATCGAGGAAAATGAAAGGTTTCGAAATAACCGAAACACGACACCAAAACAAATACCAGGTAAGTACGGATAACTTAAAGTAAACTCCTAATATGCCTAATTATATGATTTGTGAATGAATGATGTTTTCATTTATCGATGACATGAAAATTTCATAAAATGCATCTTTGATAATGATATGTTGAAAAATGTCTCAGTTGAGGTTTAAAAAGGGAATTCGATGGTTAAACCATGATTTAAAAGCGATTTGAGATCCTGCATGTGTTGCAGAACTGATTTTGCCCAGACTAGTAATCCGTTGATCTCAATTATATCAAGGATCTAGCCCGGATGAGTGTTCCTTTGCATGATCGAGCCTCCCGAAGAATACGTGTGCATTATGGATTTAGCCTGGACTGGTAATTCAGATCTGAGCTCAATAAAGGTGATTTTTGTTATAAGGGGATTTAGCTTGGAGTGGCAATCCCGACATCACCTTATGAGTTTCGTAAATGGGAGATTTAACCTGGACTGGTAATCCCGCCATAAAATGTGAGGTTTACGAGAGTGAACACTTGAAATGATTATCCTTATGAATTGACGGTTAATGGATATTCCATCGAGATTTCCTAGAAACTCAACGGGATTAACATGAGAAGGATGTATATCAATGAAACAATGGATGATGAGTTCATCTAGGATAAATTACATGGTGCTTTGTTATGTGACTAACTAATTCATTGAGTGCATGTGATAGGGAACCAATTCATACTTGTTGGTTTCATTATCTATTATGGATGTATACTAATTACTTGGTAAGTTTACTTTCTGGTTATTCTAACTTGCTAAGCATGTAAATGCTTACCCCTCTCCTTTCCCCTGTTTTACAGAGCTTGAGGACTTGTATAGATTGCAGGACAGTTGGAGAGTCAGCACACTACCAAGTAGACCCGCTTTGGTATAAAGGCATTTCTATTTTCTTCAATGGCATGTATAGGACTCTTCAGTATTTTGTTATATGTGTCAATTGATTCGCCAAACAAAGGCATGTAAAGATGTATCTATCTTTCTTTCTTTTTTTTCTTTTTTGTTATAGAGCCATAGGAATTGGCTTATTTTGAAGTAGGCTATGACCTACAAAATTTCCATCCATGTTTATATTCATATATGATGGTTTGTTTCCAATTGGCAATGAGTCACAAGAACGAGCCAATCTTTAATGTGTTAAAGTGACATGGTAACCCATAAATACAAGATGGGAAATAACCTGGCCTGTGTGAAACCAATGGTTTGAGGTTTCTATGCAATATGTTTTTCCAAGAACATTTATAAGAATATAATCATGTTTTACTTTGCATTTGATAATCATTAAGTATAAGTGTTGAAAAGGGTGACCAAAGGTTTGGAAAATAGCCTATTAGGTTCCACACGGTGTGTCTAGGCCGTGTGTGACACACGGGCCACTCCAATGGGTGTGTGGTATGGCCGTGCATCCCCTGCACCTAAAACTTTAAGTCAGTGTTGTACACGTGTAGGCCACACGGGCGTGTGTCTTGGCCGTGTGCTCCTAATTGTATGATAAGGTTAAAGTCAGTGTTACGCAAGGGCTGAGGGCATGGGCTTGTCCTAAGCCGCACGAGGGTGTGTGATCACAGGGCCCTACCCACACTGGCGTGTGACACTTCAAAGTAAAGGAAATTTTCCAAGGAACGCATAGTTTATCGAATGTCCACGATTTTTTCCTGAACTGCCCCTAGGTATGTTTTAGGCCTCGAAGACCTATTTAAGGCACGAGACGTAGTGAAACTCGGTGACCTGGTTTAATATGTTTGTGAATGTGAAACCCTGATAACGCCATGAACCCTATCCTGACGTCGGATAAGGGTGAGGGGTGTTAAAGTAAGTCTTCTGATTGTTTATACTTTTGTTACTGAGATTACTTTAAAACTGCATTGAACCCTCTAGTCAAAGTAAACTGCGAGACGTAGTAAGACTGCGAATTGCGAAAACAAAACTCTGAAATAATAATATTGTTCATAAAATATTTGAAATAAACACTGGAATAATAAATTGATTGGCATAAAATTGTTAATACAGATAAAAGCGCGATTGGATGATGGGCACTAAAGGTATTCGTGGTGGAGGTCGTGGAAGAGGCCGTGGAGGTGCTTGGGCTAGGTCTTCGTCTTCTGGACACCAGCCTAGTGAGGAGGTTAGAGAGGCACCAACTTCACCTTTGGCTGAGACAGGGTCTCAAAATCGAGGAACTGGGGATGATGCACTATCCCAAGCAACATTGAGGATTCGAGAAAGAGTCGCTAGGCCTAGTACTAGCACGATGGGCGTAGGTCGGTTATGAAACAAATTAGGTCTAATGGGGCAAATATATTCAGGGGTATTGCTGGAGTTGCCCCTAACATGGCTGAATATTGGATGGAGGTCAAAGAAAGGATCATGGATGATGGCATTTTATGAAGCCTTATATGGTAGGAAGTGCCGAACTCCATTGTACTGGACAGAACTCAAGGAAATTTAGATTCATGGAGTTGATCTGATTAAGGAAACTGAGGAGAAAGTTAATGTGATACGAGATTGTTTAAAAGCGGCATCGAATAGGAAAAAGTCGTATACGGACCTGAAAAGATAGAAAATTGAGTTCCAAGTTGGAGATAAAGTATTCTTGAAAGCATCTGCATGAAAGAAAGTGTTGAGATTTAGTCGGAAACGCAAGTTGAGTTTGCGGTTTATCGGACCGTACAAGATCACTGAAAGAGTTGGACCATTACCCTATCTTTTGGCATTGCCACCCGAACTGGAAACGATTCACAATGTGTTCCATGTATCTATGTTATGGCAATATCGATCAGACCCCTTTCATGTGATTTCGCCAGCAGAGATTGAAATTCGACCTTGACATGACCTATGGAGAGGAACCGGTTAAGATTTTGGCCCGTGAGATTAAATAGTTGAGGAATAAAGATGTGTCTTTAGTAAAAGTTTTATGGCATCGACATGGTGTAGAAGAGGCTACATGGGAGCTTGAAGAAACCATGAGAAGCCAATATCTGAAGTTGTTTACTGGTAAGACTTTCGAGGACGAAAGTCCCTAAGGGGGGAGAAATGTAACATCCCAAAATAGGGCTTAGCCAGAATAGTGGTTTCGAGACCACAAATCTGACATTAAATCTTTATTTTATGATTATTATGAGGTTTAGAGTATGAGAATATGCATGTGTTAAAATTTCATGAAGAAATATTTTGAGTAAGGTGTCCAATTGGAAATTAGGGGCTAAAATGAATAAATTGTAAAACTTGGATTTTAGGATCAATTTGTATGAAATTGCTTTAGATTATAAATTAGAAGGCCTTGGAGAGCAATTTGCCCAATTTCTAAGTTTTCAGAGAAAAATGGGTTTGCATGGATGAAATTTTATAGAAAGGGCTTAAGGGCATTTTGGTCATTTGGCATTTTAATGAAACAAAATGGGAAAAATGAACAAAAAATCAGCCATTTTCTCCCTTGTACCAGCCAAAATTTTCAAGCCATCCATAGCTAGGGTTTTCAAGCTTTTCAAGCTCATTAGTAAGTACCCCCAAGCCCCGTATTTAATGTTCTTTGCCTTTTTGAGATCTTGGTAGCTTGCTCTCTCCATTTCTACCCATATTTCATTCTAGGGTTTATGTTTAAAAATTTACCCATGCATGATTTACTTGTATTTTGATGGTTTATAGAGGAACATGAAAGTTGGATGTGTGTTAAACATCTATTCCTAGGTGATTTTCTTGAAAAAACTCTAAAGGGACCTTTTTGCAAAAGTTGTTAAATGTGTGGAGAAATGTGAAAATAATGGAAAATGTGGGCTTCCATAAGAGGAAAAAAGTGTTCAACTAGGCTTGGGTAAGATAGAAATTTCATGTGTTTGATTATACGAGCTTAGGGACTAAATCGTAAAAATGTGAAAGGTTAGGGGCACAACGGTCATTTAGACCGAGGTGGAATTTAGACTTGAAAAGTATAATGTAGAGTATTAATGATTTAATTATGTTGTTATAGACCCCGAGAAACAAATTTCGAAGGTCGATCGAGAAAAACGAAAGGTTTCAAACTAACCGAAACACGGCACCGAAACGAATACCGGGGAAGTTTGGATAACTTAAAGTAAACTCCTGATATGCCTAATTATATTATTTGTGAATGAATGATGTTTGCATTTATCGATGACATAAAATTTCATGAAATGCATATTTGATAATGATATGTTGAAAAATGTCTCGGTTGAGGTTTAAAAAGGAAATTTGATGGACAAACCATGATTTACAAGTGAATTGAGATCCTGCATGTTTTACAGAAATGATTTAGCCCGGACGAGTAATCCGTTGATCTCAATTATAAAAGGGATCTAGGTCGGACGGGTGCTCCTTTGCATGATCGAGCCTCCCGAAGAATACATGTGCATTATGGATTTAGCCTGGACTGGTAATTCAGATCCGAGCTCAATAAAGGTGTTTGTTGTTATAAGGGTATTTAGCCTGACTGGCAATCCCGACATCACCTTATGAGTTTTGTAAATAGGGGATTTTGCCTAGACTGGTAATCTCGGCATAAAATGTGAGGTTCACGGGAGTGCACAATTGAAATGATTATCCTTATGAATTGACGGTTAATGGATATTCCATCAAGATTTCCTAGAAATTCAACGGGATTAACATGAGAAGGATGTATAACAATGAAACAATGGATGATGAGTTCATTTAGGATAAATTACATGGTGCTTTGTTATGTGACTAACTCATTGATCGGGTGGATATGATAGGGAACCATTTCATACTTTTTGGTTTCATTATCTATTATGGATGTATGCTAATTACTTGGTAAGTTTACTTTCTGGTTATTATAGCTTACTGAGCATGTAAATGCTTACCCCTCTCCTTTCCCCTGTTTTACAAAGCTCGAAGACTTGTAAGGATTGCAGGACAGTTGGAAAGTCAGCACACTATCAAGTAGACCAGCTTTGGTATAAAGACAATTCTATTTTCTTAAATGGCATGTATAGTGTAACGCCCTCACGCCCGAGACCATCGCCGGAGTCGAGCTTGAGGGGTTACCGAACATAATTTATCAGATTAAGAACTTCAAATCATTTGTTTCTACATTCACAGCTTTCTAGCTACTTGCGTCACAGTTACAAGAAAAATCATATCTCGAGTTACAAAACTCAAAATCAAGATCTGTAAATTTTCCCTAAATCTAGACTCATATATCTATTTACAAATTGTTTTCTATAATTTTTGGTTGGGCCAATTAGTACAGTTTATTAATTAAAGTCTCCCCTATTTCAGGGTTTCGACTGCTCTGACCTCTGTGTATTACGAATCAAATATATCTCTATACAGAATTTCAATGACTATGAGGTTTATTTCTATTAAAACTATACTCAATAAGGAATCTGTACATATAAAGAAAGACTTCTAATTATATTTTTAAAATTTATTATGAATTTTTTAATTCAGAACAGGGGATCCAGAAATCACTCTGGCCCTGTTTTACAAAAGTTTAAATATCTCATAAAATATAATTTATATGCCTGTTTTGTTCAATCCACATGAAAATAGACTAATTAATATTTAATTTCATAACTTACCCATCATTTAGTTCCACTTATACTATTTTTAGTGATTTTTAAAATTCATGTCATTGCTGCAGAAATATTCTGTTTTAAGGCAAGTTTCATCTTTCCATGAATTTTTATGAACTAGATAACCTATTAAACTTCCATGATATCAAACATGATCTAAATTAGCCATCACCATGACTTATCAATATCAAACATTTTCTCAACAAAACATGGCCATATCATAAAATTATTTACACAAAATAGGTATATTGCTATACATGCCATACTTAAGTAGTTGTACAAGCCATTTACCAAGATAAAAGTCCTTTGGATAGTGTGATGGAACTTTCGACCTATCCCGATTCCTGAGCCGGATTGTTCAAAACTACAGTGAATGAACAGGAAGAGTAAGCATAAATGCTTAGTAAGTTCATATGCAAATAACAAGTAACATAACAATACAATCATACCAAACAACCTTAACATGGTATACCAAAACATTTATCACATTTCTAAATATCATTCATCATCTTACGATCTTATCGTTGTTGTATCTTTTTCCAACCCGAGGGTTAAGAACATACCTGCCCAAAGTGTCCATTTCACAACACTTACCCAAAACGTCACTTATATCTTAAGTGCTCTTCCATTAAACTAGAAATTTCACCCGTTGAACACATCGGAATATAACTCAGATACATGGATAATTTGCACATAAGTGCCACATATGTAATCAAGAAATCATGTAACCCGCCCCTAAGTGAACTCGGACTCAACTCAACGAGCTCGGGCGTTCGCATCCATAAATGAACTCGGACTCAACTCAACGAGTTCGGATGCCTAGTTACATCTCACGAACTCGGACTCAACTCAACGAGTTCGGACATTTGCATCCATAAGTGAACTCGGACTCAATTCAACGAGTTCGGATGCTCAACCATCCTAGTGACATGTCACTTGTATCCTAATCTATTCCTAAGGTTCAAACGGGCTTTTTCCCTCGATCCCACATTTGTCGTCTTCCATGGAATATCAGAACCGATACTCGATAGCAATTCGTATTTATCAAGTAGTAAACATAATTTGCATATTACTCAACATTAACCATAAAGAATAATATTTCACGATTAAAAATCAGCATATCATATAATTAACATCAATAACTTAAAAATAACAATTATGCTACATTATTTACACATGAACTTACCTCGGTACCAAAATATAAAGATTTTGCAATTTAGTCCACAATCTTTTTTTTTCCTCAATCGTGACTTGAATCTCGTTTCTCTTGATCTATAATACCAAATTAATCTTATTTAATACATACATTCATCAAAACAGCATTTAATACGAACCTTCAAAAATTACACTTTTGCCCCTAAACTTTTGCATAATTACACTTTTGCCCCTAGGCTCGGGAATTAAACTTTATTCCTTATTATTATGTTTTATAACATGCTGATCACTTTTCCCTTCTATGGCAACATCAAATTCTCACTCCAACATATACTTGTGACTACTAGGTATTTTTGCTGATTAAGCCCTTTTACTCGTTTTCACTCAAAACCGAGTAGCACAAGTTGTCTAACATAATTTAAAACCCCATATTCTATCATAAAACATCAAAATACACAAATTTCACCCATGGGTATTTTTCCAAATATAAACCCTAGGTTGAATTATTGCTAGCATAAGTTTAATCGAGCTTCCGGGATTCCAAAAACGTAAAGAACATTAAAAACGGGGCTTGGAATCACTTACTATGGAGCTTGAAAGTTGAAGAAACCCTAGCTATGGAGAGAGGGAGAATTCGGCAGCAACTAAGGAGGATGATGACCAATTTTGTGTTATTTTTCCCATTTTATTTCATTTAATATCCAAATGACCAAAATGCCCCTCCTTACTAAACTTTCAAAAATTCCTTCCATGTCCTAATTTTGTCCATGAACTTAAAATTGGTCAAATTACTATTTAAGACCTCCTAATTAATATTTCAATGCAATTTCATACTAAAAACTTCTAGAATGCAAATTTTGCAACTTATTCGATTTAGTCCCTACTTTCAATTTAAGCACTTTAGGCATAGAATTTCATCACGAAATTTTCACACAATCATGCAATCATATCATAATCATCAAAATAATTATAAAATAATTATTTCTATCTCGGATTTGTGGTCACAAAACCACTATTCCGATTAAGCCCTAATTCAGGATATTACATATAGGACTCTTGAGTATTTTGTTATATGTGTCAATTGATTTTCCAAATAAAGGCATGTAAAGATGTATCTATTTTTCCTTTTCTTTTTCTTTTTTTTTTGTATATGGCCATTGGAATTGGCTTATTTTGAAGTAGGCTATGACCTACAAAATTTCCATTCATGTTTATATTCATATATGATGGTTTGTTTCCAATTGGCAATGAGTCACAAGAACGAGCCAATCTTTAATGTGTTAAAGTGACATGGAAACCCATAAATACAAGATGGGAAATAACCTGGCCTGTGTGAAACCAATGATATGAGGTTTCTATGCAATAAGTTTTGCCAAGAACATTTATAAGAATATAATCATGTTTTGCTTTGCATTTGATAATCATTAAGTATAAGTGTTGAAAAGGGTGACCAAAGGTTTGGAAAATAGCCTATTAGGGTCCACACGGTTGGGCATACGGGCGTGTGTCTAGGCCGTGTGTGACACATGGGCCACTCTAATGGGTGTGTGGTATGGTCGTGCATCCCCTGCACCTAAAAGTTTAAGCCAGTGTTGTACACGGGCAGGGCACATGGCCGTGTGTCTTAGTCGTGCGCCCCTAATTGTATGATAAGGTTAAAGTCAGTCTTGCGCAAGGGCTGAGGGCATGGGCTTGTCCCAAGCCACACGAGCATGTGTGATCACACTGCCACACCCACACTGGCATGTGACACTTCAAAGTAAAGAAAATTTTCCAAGGAAGTCATAGTTTATCGAATGTCCCCAATTTTATCCCGAACTGCCCCTAGGTATGTTTTAGGCCTCAAAGACTTGTTTAAGGCACGAGATGTACATGTTTGAAAAGTTTTAAATTTGAGTGAAACTCGGTGACCTGATTTAATATGTTTGTGAATGTGAAACCCCAGTAATGCCATGAACCCTATCCCGACGTCAGATAAGGGTGAAGGGTGTTATAGTAAGTCTTCTGATTGTTTATACTGTTGTTACTAAGATTACTTTAAAACTGCATTGAACCCTCTAGTCAGAATACTGCGAGCCGTAGTAAGACTGCGACTTACATAAAAAAACTCTGAAATAGTAATATTGTTCATAAAATATTTGAAATAAACACTGGAATAATAAATTAATTGGCATAAAATTGTTAATATATATAAAAGCACGATTGGATAATGGGCACTAAAGGTATTCGTGGTGGAGGTCGTGGCAGAGGCCATGGAACTGCTCGGGCTGGGTCTTCATCTTCTGGACACCAACCTAATGAGGAGGTTCGAGAGGCACTAGCTTTACCTTTGGCTGAGACAGGGTCTCAAAATCGAGCAACTGGGGACGACGCACTGTCCCAAGCAACATTGAGGATTTGAGAAAGAGTCATTAGGCCTAGTACTAGCACGGTGGGCCGTGCGTCAGTTACGAAACAACTTATGTCTAATGGGGCAAATATATTCAGGGGTATTGCTAGAGTTGCCCCTAACGTGGCTAAATATTGGATGGAGGCCACAGAAAGGATCATGGATGATGGAACCTTATGAAGCCTTATATGGTAGGAAGTGTCGAACTCCATTGTACCAGACAGAACTCAAGGAAAGTCAGATTCATGGAGTTGATCTGATTAAGGAAACTGAGGAGAAAGTTAAAGTGATACGAGATTGTTTAAAAGCGGTATCGATAGGAAAAAGTCGTATGCTGACCTGAAAAGAAAGAAAATTGAGTTCCAAGTTGGAGATAAAGTATTCTTGAAAGTATCTCCATGAAAGAAAGTTTTGAGATTTTGTCAGAAACGCAAGCTGAGTCCGCGGTTTATCGGACCGTACAAGATCACCGAAAAGATTGGACCATTAGCCTATCTTTTGGCATTGCGACCAGAACTGGAAATGATTCACAATGTGTTCCATGTATCTATGTTATGGAGATATCGATTAGACCCCTCTCATGTGATTTTGCAAGTAGAGATTTAAATTCGACCGGACACGACCTCTAGAGAGGAACCGGTTAAGATTTTGGCCTGTGAGATTAAACAGCTGAGGAATAATGATGTGGCTTCAGTAAAAGTTTTATGGCATCGACATGGTGAAGAGGCTACATGGGCGCCTGAAGAAACCATGAGAAGCCAATATCTGAACCTATTTACTGGTAAGACTTTCGAGGAAGAAAGTCCCTAAGGGGGGAGAAATGTGACATCCAAAAATAGGGCTTAGTCGGAATAGTGGTTTCGGGACCAAAAATCTGACATCAAAGATTTAATTTATTATTATTATGAGGTTTATAGTATGGGAATATGCATGTGTTAAAATTTCATGAAGAAATTTTTTGAGTAAGGTGTCCAATTGGAAATTAGGGACTAAATTGAATAAATTGTAAAACTTGGATTTTAGGATCAATTTGTATGAAATTGCTTTAGATTATAAATTAGAAGGCCTTCGAGAGCAATTTGCCCAATTTCTAAGTTTTCGAACAAAAATAGGTTTGCGTGGATGAAATTTTAAAGAAAAGGCTTAAGGGCATTTTGGTCATTTGGCACTTTAATGAAACAAAATGGGAAAAATGAACCAAAAATCAGCCATCTTCTCCCTTGTACCAGCCGAAATTCTCAAGCCCTCCAAAGCTAGGGTTTTCAAGCTTTTCAAGCTTATTAGTAAGTACCCCTAAGCCCCATTTTTAATGTTCTTTGCATTTTTGAGATCCCGGTAGCCTGCTCTCTCCATTTCAACGCAATTCCATCCTAGGGTTTATGTTTAAAAATTTACCCATGCATGATTTACTTGTATTTTGATGGTTTATGGAGGAATATGAAAGTTGGATGTGTGTTAAACATCTTTTCCTAGGTGATTTTCATGAAAAACATCTAAAGGGACCTTTTTGCAAAAGTTTTTAAATGTGTGGTAGAAATCTAAAAATAATGGAAAATGTGGGCTGCCATAAGAGGAAAAATGTGTTCAACTAGGGTTCGGTAGGATAGAAATTTCATGTGTTTCATTATACGAGCTTAGGGTCTAAATCGTAAAAATGTGAAAGGTTAGGGGCGCAATTGTCATTAAGACCGGGGGTGGAATTTAGACTTGAAAAGTATAATGTAGAGTATTAATGATTTAATTCTGTTGTTATAGACCTCGACGAACAAATTTCAGAGGTCGATCGAGGAAAACGAAATGTTTCGAAAAAACCAAAACACGACACCGAAACGAATACCGGGTAAGTTGGATAACTTAAAGTAAACTCCTAATATGCCTAATTATATGATTTGTGAATGAATGATGTTTGCATTTATCAATGACATAAAAATTTCATGAAATGCATCTTCGATAATGATATGTTGAAAAATGTCTCGATTGAGGTTTAAAAAGGGAATTCGATGGATAAACCATGATTTACAAGCGAATTGAGATCCTGCATGTTTTACAGAAAGGATTTAGCCCAGACGAGTAACTTGTTGATCTCAATTATAAAAGGGATCTAGCCCAGACGGGTGTTCCTTTGTATGATGGAGCCTCCCGAAGAATACATGTGCATTATGGATTTAGCCTAGACTGGTAATTCAGATCCGAGCTCAATAAAGGTGTTTATTGTTATAAGGGGATTTAGCCTGAACTGGCAATCCTGACATCACCTTATGAGTTTTGTAAATGGGGGATTTAGCCTGGACTGGTAATCTCGGCATAAAATGTGATGTTCACGGGAGTGCACAATTGAAATGATTATCCTTATGAATTGACTGTTAATGGATATTCCATCAAGATTTCCTAGAAACTCAACGGGATTAACGTGAGAAGGATGTATATCAATGAAACAATGGATGATGAGTTCATCTAGGATAAATTACATGCTGCTTTGTTATGTGACTAACTCATTGATTAGGCGCATATGATAGGGAACCATTTCATACTTGTTGGTTTCATTATCTATTATGGATGTATGCTAATTACTTGGTAAGTTTACTTTCTAGTTATTCGAGCTTACTGAGCATGTAAATGCTTACTCCTCTCTTTTCCCCTGTTTTACAAAGCTCGAGGACTTGTAAGGATTGGAGGACAGTTGGAGAGTCAGCACACTATCAAGTAGACCAGCTTTGGTATAAAGACATTTCTATTTTCTTCAATGGCATGTATAGGACTCTTGAGTATTTTGTTATATGTGTCAATTGATTTGCCAAATAAAGGCATGTAAAGATGTATCTATCTTTCTTTTTCTTTTTCTTTTCGTATATGGCCATAGAAATTGGCTTATTTTGAAGTAGGCTATGACGTACAAAATTTTCATGCATGTTTATATTCATATATGATGGTTTGTTTCCAATTGGCAATGAGTCACAAGAGCGAGGCAATCTTTCATGTGTTAAAGTGACATGGAAACCCATAAATACAAGATTGGAAATAACCTAGCCTGTGTGAAACCAATGATATGAGGTTTCTATGCAATAAGTTTTGCGAAGAACATTTATAAGAATATAATCATGTTTTGCTTTGCATTTGATAATCATCAAGTATAAGTGTTGAAAAGGGTGACCAAAGGTTTGGAAAATAGCCTATTAGGGTCCACACGGTTGGGCATACGGGCGTGTGTCTAGGCCGTGTGTGTCACACGGGCCACTCCAATGGGTGTGTGGTATGGCCATACGTCCCCTACACCTAAGAGTTTAAGTTAGTGTTGTGATCACACAGGCTGAGGGCATTGGCTTGTCCCAAGCCACTTGGGCGTGTAACACTTCAAAGTAAAGGAAATTTCCCAAGATAACCAAAGTTTATCGAATTTCCCCGGTTTTGTCTTGAACTACCCCTAGGTATGTTTTAGGCCTTGAAGAACTGTTTATGGGACGAGACGTACATGTTTGGAAAGTTTTAAATTTGAGTGAAACTCGGTGACCTGGTTTAATATGTTTGTGAATGTGTAACCCCGGTAACACCATGAACCCTATCCTGACGTCGGATAAGGGTGAGGGGTGTTAAAGTAAGTCTTCTGATTGTTTATACTGTTGTTACTGAGATTACTTTAAAACTGCATTGAACCCTCTAGTTAGAGTAAACTGCGAGCCGTAGAAAGACTGCGAATTGCAAAAACAAAACTCTGAAATTATAATATTGTTCATAAAATATCTGAAATCAATACTGGATGTGATATCTCGAATTAGGGCCTAAACAGAATAATGGTTTCGAAACCAAAATTTTGAAGTAGAAAAATTTATTCTGATTAATTTTTATAATTTATTGAGTGATTAGATGCATGTGTTAGAATATCGATAGAAAATTTCATGAATTGCATGTCTAATTTGCCTATTAGGACTTAATTGCAAAAGTTGATAAATATGAGTTTTAGATGTTAAAGGATTTAATTGAAGAGCATAATTGAAGTAGAGGTCCTTAAATGGTAATTATACCATTAGGTTTTCATGGACAAAAGTGGACATACATAAGTAGAAATAACCAAAGTTTTTAATGAAGGGTATTTTAGTCATTTGGTAATTAAAAGATTAAAAAAAGGAAAAAGATGGCAAAATATGTCCATCTTCTTCATTAGGATGAAATTTCAAGGGTTCTCCATAGCTAGGGTTTGCTTCAAGCTTCCAAGCCCCGTCTTTAATGTTCTTTACGTTTTTTGAGTCTCGGTAACTTGATTTAGCTTATTCTAGTAATAATTTAACCTAGGGTTTATATTTGGAAAAATACCCATAGGTGAAATGTGTTTATTTTGATGTTTTATGGTATAATATGAAGCTTTAAATTGTGTTAAACAACTTTTGCTAAACGATTTTACATGAAAACGAGTAAAATGACATAATCGTAAAAATACCTAATGTTTATAACTACATGTTAGAGTGAGAATTTGATGTTGCCATAGAAGGGAAAAATGATCAGCATGTCATAAAACATAATAAGTTTGGAAAAGAAATTTAATTTTTTAGCTTTGGGGCAAAAGTGTAAATATGCAAAAGTTTAGGGGCAAAATCGTAATTTTTTCAAAGTAAGAATTAAGGACTATTTTGATAAATATGAGTATTAAATCAGCTAAATGTGTTATTTTAGACCAAGAAAGACGTGGAATCGACCTTGATCGGGGAAAGGAAAAGATTGTGGACTAAATTGTTTGTACCGAGGTAGGTTCAGGTGTAAATGTAGTAACATAATTGTCATTTTAAGTAATTTAATGTTATTTATATGATACGATGATTAATATCATGAAATATTATGCTTTGTGGCTATTATTGAGTAATATGCAAATTATGTGTGCTACTTGTTAAATATGAATTGCTACCGGGATCAGTTTCGATATTCCGTAGAAGACGGCAAAGATGTGTGATCGAGGAAAACCTCATTTGAACCTTAGGAATAGATTAGAATACAAGTGACATGTCATTGAGATATTTGAGTTCTGAGCTCGTTGAGTTGAGTCCGAGTTCACTTATGGATGCGAACGCCCGAGCTCATTGAGTTGAGTCTGAGTTCACTTATGGGAAGGTTACATGGTAGCTTGGAAACATAATTTCCACAGGGTATTGAGTTTGTCTGGCTTCGGGTATGGCACTTATGTGCATGAAATCCATGTATTCGAATCATATTCCGATGTGTTCAACTGGTAAATCTTAAGTGGATAAGATGAGTACCTAAAACAAAGGTGACATGTTGGTAAGTGTGGTGAATGAGAAACTTTGTATAGGTATGTACTTAACCCTTGGGTTGAGACTTCAATATAACAATAATATGGTAGGATCATGAATGAGAAATATGATATGAATGCTTTGGTGATATTATGCAAATGTGGATTTCGTATTATTGGATGGTTATGTTACTTGCTATTTACATGTGAACTTACTAAGCAATTATGCTTACCCCCTCCTCTCTATTCTTTGTAGTTTTTTTCAAGCCGGCTAGGAGATCGGGAACGGCCGGAGGCGCGCTCACACTATCAACAAACTATTTCGGTATAATGACTTGTATATTTTGGGAATATGGCATGTATAGCATTATAATCATTTTGTGTATAAAATCTTATGATATGGCTCATGGATGGCATGGAAATGTTTGGGAATGATTAGCTATTTGAGTGGCTAATCAAGATTTTATTTGATAACACGTATGCTTTATGTGCTAACTAATCTATGGAAATCCATAAAATGGTGAAATTGGTTATAAAATAGAATCACACAGCAGCAGTGATGTGAGTTTGAAAAATAACTAAAAATAGTAGAGATAGAATTAGATGAGGAATAAAATATGGAATATAAGCTTAATGAATATATTTTCATGTGGAAGAAACTAAACAGATAAAAGAGTTGTATTTTATGAGATATTTACGTTTTGGTGAAACAGAGTCAGAGCAATTTCTGGATTCCCTGTTCTGACTTTATAAATTCATCATAAATTGTGTAAAAATAATTAGGACTCAAAATTTATATTTATGAATTCCTTATTGAGTCTATTTTTAGGAGAATCAAACAACATGGTTATTGGATCTCTGTACGGGAAGAAATTTGATTTGTAGTGAACAGGGGTCAGAGTAGCCAAACCCTGAAATAGGGGAGACTTTAACTGATAAACTGTACTAATTGGCCCCACAAAAAATTCTAGAAAAACAATTATGAGTAGATATATGAGTCTAGTTTCAGGTAAAATTTATGGAATTTGATTTCGAGTTTTGTAACTCGAGATATAATTTTTTTAGCGACTGTGATGCAGATGGACAGTTTACTACGAGAATTGTTTGAACTTGTTTAAATGCTAAAATAAGTTTAGTAATGTCTCATGCTCAACTCCGGCAACGGTCTCGTGTAAGGGGGCGTTAAATTTGGTGGTATCAGAGCAACGGTTTAGTCAGTTCTCGGACTAACGTGGGTATGTACAGGTTTTTCTATACATGCCATATATATATTGTGATAGTGTGACGACTCCTGACCTTTAAAATGATTTTTTTATAGTAAATGGATCCCAATCCAGCTGTGCCTGATGATGCAGAGAGCACTGCGCTAGCTCCTGCGGAAGGGGCAGTGCCGACTGAAAGTCGACCTTCTACTGTTGGTCAAGGAGGAGGAGAATGGGCTCAGGAAGCCTTTCTCCAGATGATGAATGCATGGTACACCGAGTTCATTCGTACGAACCTGAATGCTCAACAACCTCCCCCACCTCACCCAATTCCTCAACCAGTACCCCTGATGCCTCAAGGTATGGATCTGATGAAATTTCATAGAACCCCAGTTGATAGAATTCGCAAGCAAGAGGTTGAAGAATTCAGGGCAAATGTTGATGATGATGTCGAGAAAGCAGAATTTTGGCTTAAGAATGCTATTCGGGTATTTGATGAATTGTCTTGTACACCTGAAGAGTGCTTGAAATGTGCTATATCCTTGTTGAGAGATTTAGCCTATTATTGGTGGAAGACATTGATTTCAGTGGTACCGAAAGAGAAAGTGACTTGGGAGTTCTTTCAAGAAGAATTTCGGAAGAAATACATCAATGAAAGATTTGTTGATCAGAAGCGTAAAAAGTTTCTCGAGTTGAAACAAGGCAACATGACAGTTACTGAGTATGAAAGGGAGTTCATTCGATTGAGTAAGTATGCTAGAGAATATATTCCTTCAGAGGCTAAAATGTGCAGACGATTTGAAGACGGACTCAATGAAGACATTAAAATATTTGGTAAGAAAGGGAAGCTAAGTCTGCAGTTTATTGGACCGTACAAGATCATCGAAAGAGTTGGACCATTAGCCTATCTTTTGGCATTGCCACCCGAACTGGAAATGGTTCACAATGTGTTCCATGTATCTATGTTAAGGTGATATCGATCAGACCCCTCTCATGTGATTTCGCCAGCAGAGATTGAAATACGACCAGACATGACCTATAGAGAGGAACCGGTTAAGATTTTGGCCCGTGAGATTAAACAGCTGAGGAATAAAGATGTGGCTTTAGTAAAAGTTTTATAGCATTGACATGGTGTAGAAAAGGCTACATGGGAGCCAGAAGAAACCTTGAGAAGCCAATATTCAAACATGTTTACTGGTAAGACTTTCGAGGACGAAAGTCCCTTAGGGGGAGAAATGTAACATCCTAAAATAGGGCCTAGTCAGAATAATGGTTTCGGGACCAAAAATCTGACATCAAAGATTTATTTTATGATTATTATGAGGTTTAGAGCATGAGACTATGCATGAGTTAAAATTTCATGAAGAAATGTTTTGAGTAAGGTGTCCAATTGGAAATTAGGGACTAAATTGAATAAATTGCAAAACTTGGATTTTAGGAGCAATTTGTATGAAATTGCTTTAGATTATAAATTAAAAGGCCTTGGAGAGCAATTTTCCCAATTTCTAAGTTTTCGGACAAAAATGGGTTTGCATGGATGAAATTTTAAAGAAATTGCTTAAGGGAATTTTGGTCATTCGGCATTTTAATGAAACAAAATGGGAAAAATGAACCAAAAATCAGCCATCTTTTCCCTTGTACCAGCTGAAATTCTCAAGCCCTCTATAACTAGGGTTTTCAAGCTTTTCAAGCTCATTCGTAAGTACTCCCAATCCCCGTTTTTAATGTTCTTTGCATTTTTGAGATCCCTATAGCTTGCTCTCTCCATTTCTACCCATATTTCATGCTAGGGTTTATGTTTAAAAATTTACCCATGCATGATTTACTTGTATTTTGATGGTTTATGGAGGAATATGAAAGTTGGATGTGTGTTAAACATCTTTTCCTAGGTGATTTTCATGAAAAACCCTTAAAGGGACCATTTTGCAAAAGTTATTAAATGTGTGGTAGAAATGTGAAAATAATGGAAAATGTGGGCTTCCATAAGAGAAAAAAAGTGTTCGACTAGGCTTGGGTAAAATAGAAATTTCATGTGTTTCATCATACGAGCTTAGTGACTAAATTGTAAAAATGTGAAAGGTTAAAGGCACAACGGTAATTTAGACTAGGGGTGGAATTTAGACTTGAAAAGTATAACGTAGAGTATTAATGATTTAATTCTGTTGTTATAGACCCCGAGAAACAAATTTTGGAGGTCGATCGAGGAAAACGAAAGGTTTCAGAATAACCAAAACACGACACCGAAACGAATACCAGGTAAGTTCGGATAACTTAAAGTAAACTCCTAATATGCCTAATTATATGATTTGTGAATGAATGATGTTTGCATTTATCGATGACATAAAAATTTCATGAAATGCATCTTTGATAATGATATGTTGAAAAATGTCTCGGTTGAGGTTTAAAAAGGGAATTTGGTGGATAAACCATGATTTACAAGCAAATTGAGATCCTGTATGTGTTGCAGAAAGGATTTAGCCCGGACGAGTAATCCGTTGATCTAAATTATAAAAAGGATCTAGCCCAGACGGGTGTTCCTTAGCATGATCGAGCCTCCCGAAGAATACATGTGCATTATGGATTTAGCCTGGACTGGTAATTCAGATCCGAGCTCAATAAAGGTGGTTGTTGTTATAAGGGGATTTAGCCTGGACTGGTAATATCGCCATAAAATGTGAGGTTCACGGGAGTGCACAATTGAAATGGTTATCCTTATGAATTGACAGTTAATGGATATTCCATCAAGATTTCCTACAAACTCAACGGGATTAACATGAAAGGATGTATATCAATGAAACAATGGATGATGAGTTCATCTAGGATAAATTACATGGTGCTTTGTTATGTGACTAACTCATTGATTGAGTGCATATGGTAGGGAACCATTTCATACTTGTTGGTTTCATTATCTATTATGGATGTATGCTAATTACTTAGTAAGTTTACTTTCTGGTTATTCGAGCTTACTAAGCATGTAAATGCTTACCCCTCTCCTTTCCCCTGTTTTATAGAGCTCATGGACTTGTAAGGATTGGAGTATAGTTGGAGAGTCAGCACACTATCAAGTAGACCAGCTTTGGTATGAAGACATTTCTATATTCTTCAATGGCATGTATAGGACTCTTGAGTATTTTGTTATATGTGTCAATTGATTTGCCAAATAAAGGCATGTAAAGATGTGTGTATCTTTCTTTCTTTTTTCTTTTTTTTGTATATGGCCATAGGAATTGGCTTATTTTGAAGTAGGCTATGACCTACAAAATTTCCATGCATGTTTATATTCATATATGATGGTTTGTTTCCAATTGGCAATGAGTCACAAGGTCGAGGCAATCTTTAATGTGTTAAAGTGACATAGAAACCCATAAATACAAGATGGGAAACAACCTGGTCTGTGTGAAACCAATGATATGAGGTTTCTATGCAATAAGTTTTGCTAAGAACATTTATAAGAATATAATCATGTTTTGCTTTGCATTTGATAATGATGAAGTATACCAAAGGCTTGCAAAATAGCCTATTAGGGTCCACACAGTTGGGCATACGGGCGTGTGTCTAGGTCGTGTGTGACACACGGGCCACTCCAGTGGGTGTGTGGTATGGCAGTGCGTATAATACCCCTAACCTGTATCCAACATCGGGACAAGGCTCGAGGCATCACCGGAACTTTACACTTTCAGTATACTAACTCGAGTCAAGAAATTTCATTTGAATTTAAAGTTTTTCAATCATAAGCATCTCATCGCTTGTATAGGCCTTCGAGACCTATAACATATCGGAAGGTAATGCGGGACAAATACGGGCACGTTCGATTAGCCTTGTGTTCCCAGAAAAATTTCCTTAACTAAAAGGGACACACGCCCATGCAGGTGGATCGTGTGGACTCACACGCCCATGTATCTTGGGGCACACCCATGCCCTTCAACTGTGGGCAACACTGACTTATCAACACAGCCATGGAACACGCCTGTGCTACCTGCCCGTAGACGAAACTAACATTTTAACACGGCCATGGCGCACGCCCGTGTGGCCTACCCGTGTACAACTTTGAGCTAAAGTTTTAAGTGCAGGGGACACACGGCCATAGCACACGCCCATGAGAGGGAACCGTGTGTCACACACGGCCTAGACACACGCCCGTGTGTCCAACCATGTGGACTTTATTAGGCTTTTTTCCAAGCCTTTAGTCACCCCTTTATACTACTTGTGCCTAATGGTTACCAAGTTTGAGAAGAAGCATGATTATATACTTGTAAATAATCTTAATGAAAATAGTTGTATGGAAACCTCATATCATTGGTTTCATACATAAATGGTTATTTCCTATTTAGTGTAATGGGTTCCCATATTACTTTAATCCATCTGAAATTGGCTCATTCATGTGATTCATTGCCAATTGATAGCAACCCATCATTTGTAATTAAAACCATGTATAAAATCGTCAGTCATAGGCTACTTAAATTAAGCCAATTTTCATGGCCATATACAAAGAGATAAACATATTTTTACATGCCTTTACTGGGCAAATCAAATGACACATATAAAAAAAATACTCAAAAATACTATACATGCCATTGAACAAAATAAACTGAGTCTTTATACCAAAGCTTGTTTAGTTGATAGTATGTTCACTCCCCAATTGTCTTCCAATCCTTATGAGTCCTTGAGCTCTGTGAGACAGGGAAAAAGAGAGGGGTAAGAATTTTCATGCTTAGTAAGCTCGAATAACCGGAAAGTAAACTTACCGAGTAGTTAGCAAACATCCATACTTATTTCATAAATCATCCATTATGAAATGATTTCCTATCACATGCACTCAATCAATGAGTTAGTCATATAATCATGTATTATGTAATTTAACTAGATGAGTTCATCATTAAACATTTCATTCATATATGTATATATATCCCATGTTAATCTCGTTGAGTTTCTAGGAAATCTCTATGGAATACCCAATATCTGTCAATTCATACGAATGATTATTCCATCTATCCACTCCTGTGAACCTCACATCATATGGCAGGATTACCAGTCCAGGATAAATCCCCCATTATATGAACTCCTAAGGTGATGTTGGGTTTACCAGTCCAGGCTAAATCCCTTATAGCAACAAACACCCTTAATGAGCTCGGATCTGAATTACCAATCCAGGCTAAATTCAGACCCTAATTGAATTACCCGTCCAGGCTGAATCCATCATGCACACATATTCTTCGGGAGGCTTGATCATTCAAGGAACACCCGTATGGGCTAGATTCTTTTTCATACCTGAGATCTCAGATTACCCAGCTGGGCTAAATCCTTACTGCAACACATGCAGGATCTCAGTTTACCTTTTCAATAAGGGTTTATCCATCGAATTCCCTTTGTCAACCTCAATCGAGATATTTTTCACATGTTTTCATCATTATGCATTTCTATGATATTTCATAGCAATAACAAATACAATCATCAAGCATTCATAATTCATACAATTATGCATATCAAGGGTTTACTTTGAGTTATCCGAACTTACCTGGCACTCTTTTCGGAGTTGTGTTTTGGTTATTTCAAAACCTTGCGTTTACCACAATTGACCTCCAAAATTTGTTCCTCGGGGCCTATAACAGTAAAATTAATTCATTATTACCCCACATTATATATTTCAAGTTTAATACCTACCCCGGTCCAAATGATCGTTTTGCCCCTAACCTTTCACATATTTACGATTTAGTCCCTAGGCTCGTATAATGAAACACATGTAATTTCTATCTTACCCAAGCCTAACTGAACATTTTTCTCTCTTATGGCAACCCACATTTTTCATTATTTTCCTCATTTCTACCACACATTTACATCTTTTGTAAAATAGTCCCTATAAGGGTTTCTCATGAAAACCAACTTGGAAAATATGTTTAACACACATTTATCTTTCATATTCTTCCATAATACATCAAAATACCAATAACTCATGCATGGGTAAATTTTTGAACATGAACCCTAGCATGAAATATGGGTAGAAATGGAGAGAGCAAACTACCGGGATTTCAAAAATACAAAGAACATGAAAAACGAGGCTTGGGAGTACTTACTATTAAGATTGAAAATTGAAGAAACCCCGGCTATGATATCCTCCAACTTTTGGCAGCTATGGGAAGAAGATGAGCATATTTTTGCTTTACTTTTCCCTTTTTATTTCATTAAAATGCCTAATGACCAAAATGTCCTCATGCCCTTTCTTTAAAATTTCATCCATACAAGCCAATTTTTGTCCAAAAATTTAAAACTTGGGCAAATTGATCTCCAAGACATTCTAATTCATAATCTATAGCAATTTCATACAAATTGCTTCTAGAATCCAAGTTTTGCAATTTATTCAATTTAGTCCCCAATTTCCAATTGGACATCTTATACTTAGAATTTCTTCATGAAACTTTAATACATGCATATAATCATATTCTAGGCCTCATAATAATTATAAAATAAATATTTTGATGTTAGATTTGTGGTCCCGAAACCACTATTTCGACTAGGCCCTATTTCAGGATGTTACAGTGCGTCCCTACACCTAAAGGTTTAAGTCAGTGTTGTACACGGGCATGTGTCTTGGCCGTGTGCCCCTAATTGTATGATAAGGTTAAATTCAGTGTTGTGCACGAGCTGAGGGCATGGGCCTGTCCCAAGCCACATGTGTGTGTGTGATCACACGGCCCCACCCATACAGGTGTGTGACACTTCAAAGTAAAGAAAATTTTCCAAGGTACCCAAAGTTTATCGAATGTCCCCAGTTTTGTCCCGAACTGGCCCTAAGTATGTTTTAGGCCTCAAAGACCTATTTAAGGGATGAGACGTACATGTTTGAAAAGTTTTAAATTTGAGTGAAACTCGGTGACCTAATTTAATATGTTTGTGAATGTGAAACCCCGGCAACGCCATGAACCCTATCCTGATGTCGGATAAGGGTGAGGGGTGTTACAGTAAGTCTTGTGATTGTTTATACTATTGTTACTGAGATTACTTCAAAACTGCATTGAACCCTCTAGTCAGAGTAAACTGTGAGCCGTAGTAAGACTCTGAATTGCGAAAACAAAACTCTGAAATAATAAATTGTTCATAAAACATTTGAAATAAACACTGGAATAATAAATGGATTGGCATAAAATTATTAATACAAATAAAAGTGCGATTGGATAATGAGCACTAAAGGTATTCGTGGTGGAGGTCGTGGCAGAGGCCGTGGAGGTGCTCGGGCTGGGTCTTCGTCTTCTGGACACCAGCCTAATGAGGAATTTAGAGAGGCACCAGCTTCACCTATGGCTGAGACAAGGTCTCAAAATCGAGCAATTGGGGACGACGCACTATCCCAAGCAACGTTGAGTATTCGAGAAAGAGTCGCTGGGCCTAGTACTGGCACGGTGGGCCGTGGGTCAGTTATGAAACAACTTAGTTCTAATAGGGCAAATATATTAAGGGGTATTGCTGGAGTTGCCCCTAACGTGGCTGAATATTGGATGGAGGCATCAGAAAGGATCATGGATGACCTTGACTGCACCCTTGATCAGAAGATAAAAGGTGCAGTATCTCTACTGAGAGACGAGGCTTACCAGTGGTGGCTTACTATCAAAAAAGGCACTCAAGCTAATCATTTGACCTGGGAGTTTTTCAAGACTACTTTCCAGGCTAAGTATGTGGGTGCTAGCTATGTGGATGCCCGTAGGAGGGAATTTCTGAACTTAACTTAGGGAGACAGGACAGTGGCTGAATTTTTACGGCTGAGCGGCTATGCACGTGGGATGGTGGTAATAGAATACGGGCGGTGTGTTCAATTTGAGGATGGCCTCAGGAATAGTCTAAAAGTTTTGATAGCTCTTTAGAGGGAGCGAGATTTCCTAACACTGGTTGACAAGGCAAAAATCTCCAAGTATGTGACATGCGCTGAGCGTTAGAACAGAGAGAAAGGTAGAGGTAAGAGGGATGCTGAGCCCTCAAATTCTTTTTAGAGGTTTAAGAAAAAGCCCAGAACTGATGGGAAAATCAGAGTTAGGGCCCCTACTGCTGCTACTACTGGACAACAATTTTGTGCTAATTGTAGGAAACGCCATCAGGATGAATGTTGGAGAAAGATGGGTGCATGTTTGAGATATGGATCATTGGAGCACCTTGTCAAGGATTGTCCACGGAGGACCGAGCAAATGCAAGCTACTAGTTTGGGTATTGTATAGTGGTGTGGTCAGCAGCCAACGAGAGGCCATGGTCAGGCCAGCGGTGGAAATGGTATAGGTCGTGGTCGTAGAGCACTAGGCAGAGGTACGGATCATACTGAGACGAGGCAATCGGCACTGGTTTATGCTGGATGATGCCAAAAGGACGGAGATACTCCAGATGTCATAACGGGTATGTTCCTTATCCATCATGCACCCTTTACTGCATTGATTGATATTGGGTCTACACATTTGTATATAGCATGCTCTGTGTCTAAGATGCTGGGTTTTATGGTTGAAAGCACTATGAGTGAGATTAATGTTCTAAGTTCGTTGGGGTAGTCCATTCGGATTAATAAGATGTTTAGAGATGTTCCCTTGGAGATACAAGGAGCTATTTTCTGGCCAATCTTATGGAGCTGCCTTTTGGCGAATTCGATCTATACTGGGCATGGATTGGTTAGTTAAATATCGGGTAAGCTTGGATTGTGCCACTAAACGGGTTGTATTGAAAACTGAGACAGATTAGGAGGTAGTGGTAATTAGGGAACGACGGAACCATTTGAGTAATGTAATTTCTACGTTAAGGGCTGAGAAGTTGGTTTGCAAGGGTTGTTAGGGCGTTATTGGCCGATGTCAGTGTTTTAGATGTTGGGGACTCTTCAGTAAAGGATATCAGGAGGGAAACATCTTTCTTGAAGAGCTACCGAGGTTACCTCCAGTGCATGAAGTGGAATTTGGGATTGAGCTCATTCCCGGAATGACTCTAGTGCCCATCGTCCCTTATAAGATGGCACCGAAAGAGCTTGTAGAGCTTAAGGCCCAGATTCAAGGGTTACTGGATCGTGGATTTATCTGACCTAATGTGTGATATCCCGAATTAGGGCCTAAATAGAATAGTGGTTTTGAAACCACAATTCTGAAGTAGAAAAATTTATTCTGATTAATTTTTATAATTTATTGAGTGATTAGATGCCTGTGTTAGAATATCGATAGAAAATTTCATGAATTGCATGTCTAATTTGCCTTTTAGGACTTAATTGCAAAAGTTGATAAATATGAGTTTTAGATGTTAAAGGATTTAATTGAAGAGCGTAATTGAAGTAGAAGTCCTTAAATGGTAATTATACCATTAGGTTTTCGTGGACAAAAGTGACATACATAGGTAGAAATAACCAAAGATTTTAATGAAGGGTATTTTAGTCATTTGGTAATTAAAAGATTAAAAAAAGGAAAAAGATGGAAAAATATGTCCGTATTCTTCATTAGGATGAAATTTCAAGGGTTCTCCGTAGCTATGGTTTGTTTCAAGCTTCCAAGCTTCATAGTAAGTGATTCCAAGCCCCATTTTTAATGTTCTTTACGTTTTTGGAGTCTCGGTAACTTGATTTAGCTTATTCTAGAAATAATTTAACCTAGGGTTTATATTTGGAAAAATACCCATAGGTGGAATGTGTTCATTTTGATGTTTTATGGTATAATATGAAGCTTTAAATTGTGTTAAAAAACTTTTGCTAAACGATTTTACGTGAAAACGAGTAAAACGAAAAAATCGGTAAAAATACCTAATGTTCATAAGTACATGTTAAAGTGAGAATTTGATGTTGCCATAGAAGGGAAAAATGATCAGCATGTCATAACACATAATAAAATAGTATGAAGTTTAATTTCTAAGCCTTAGGGAAAAAGTGTAAATATGTAAAAGTTTAGGGGCAAAAATATAATTTTGCCAAAGTTTGAGTCAAGGATTGTTTTAATAAATGTGAGTATTAAATAAGCTAAATTTATTATTTTAGATCAAGAGAAACAAGATTCGAGTAGTGATCGAAGGAAAAATAAAGTTTACGAGGAATAGGCTCGATTTCTAACATTTTGTACCGAGGTAAGTTCATGTGTAAATGTTGTAACATAATTGTCATTTTAAGTAATTTAATGTTATTTGTACGATATGATGGTTATTATTATGAAATATTATGCTTTGTGGATTATTATTTAGTAATATGCAAATTATGTGAGCTACTTGATAAATATGAAATGCTATCAAGAATCGGTTTCGACATTCCGTCAAAGACAGCCAAGATGTGTGATTGAGGAACATCCCGTTTGAACCTTGTGAATAGATTAGAATACAAGTGACATGTCACTAAGATATTTGAGTTGTCCAAGTTCGTGAGATGTAACTAGCCATCTAAACTCATTGAGTTGAGTTCGAGTTAACTTATGGATGCGAACACCCGAGCTCATTGAGTTGAGTCCGAGTTCACTTATGGGTGAGTTACATGGTAGCTTGGCTACATAATTTCCGCAGGCTATTGAGTTTATTTAGCTGTGGGTATGGCACTTATGTGCATGCAATCCGTGTATCCAAATTATATTCCGATGTGTTCAACGGGTGAATATTAAGTGAATAAGGAGAATACTTAAGAAAAAGGTGACATGTTGGTAAGTGTGGTGAATGAAAAAGTTTGGATGGTTTACTACGAGAATTTTTTGAACTTGTTTAAATGCTAAAATAAGTTTAGTAATGTCTCATGCTCGATTTCGACGACGGTCTCGACTAAGGGGGCATTACATTTGGTGGTATCAGAGCTACGATTTAGTCAGTTCTCGAACTAACATGGCGTATGTACTGGTTTTGCTATACATGCCATATATATATTGTGATAGTGTGACGACTCCTGACCTTTAAAATGATTTTTTTATAGTAAATGGATCCCAATCTAGCTGTGGCTAATGATGTAGAGAGCAATGCGCCAGCTCCTGCTGAAGGGGCGGTGCCGACTAAAAGTCGACCTCCTATTATTGGTCAAAGAGGAGGAAAGCCTTTCTCCAGATGATGAATGCATGGTATATCGAGTTTGCTTGTCCGAACCCGAATGCTCAACAACCTCCCCCACCTCTCCCGATTCCTCAACCAGTACCCCCGATGCCTCAAGGAATGGATCTGATGAAATTTCATAGAACCTGAGTTGACAGAATTCGCAAGCAAGGGGCTGAAGAATTCAGGGTAAATGTTGATGATGATGCCGAAAAAGTAGAATTTTGGCTTGAGAATTCTATTCGGGTATTTGATGAATTGTCTTGTACACTTGAAGAGTGCTTGAAATGTGCTATATCCTTGTTGAGAGATTCAGCCTATTATTGGTGGAAGACAGTGATTTCAGTGGTACCAAAAGAGAAAGTGACTTGAGAGTTCTTTCAAGAAGAATTTCGAAAGAAATACATCAGTGAAATATTTGTTGAACAGAAGCGTAAAGAGTTTCTTGAGTTGAAACAAGGCAACATGACAGTTGCTTAGTATGAAAGGGAGTTCGTTCGATTGAGTAAGTATGCTAGAGAATATATTCCTTCAGAGGCTAAAATGTGCAAATGACTTGAAGACTGACTCAATGAAGACATTAAAGTATTTGTGGGAATTCTTGAGTTGAAAGAGTTCGTAGTACTTGTTGATCGGGCTTGCAAGGCTGAAGAACTAATTAAAGAAAAGAGAAAGGCTGAGGCTGAGACTAGAAATTTGAAGAAAAGCCGATGAGCAGTGGATTTCCACTGCAATCTAGAAAATCCAGAGATATGTATTCTCATTCTCATGTTTCGGTCGGACATTCGTATGGGAATCGTAAGAAGCAAAATGCGGGTTTTAAATCTCAGACTACTTCTGTGGCTAGTGTGGGAAATTTGAGATTTGTTAGACTCGAGTGCCAACGATGTGGTAGAAGTCACGTTGGTCTATGTAGAACTAATGAATGCTATCAGTGTGGTTCTCTAGATCATTTTATTAGAGACTATCCCGAAAGAATTGAGAAAGAAAAATTTCAGAATACAAAACCTAGTGGTGCAGTTTCGAAAGGAAGATCTTCGAGAAATGCTAGGAATGAGGCAAGCAGTAAGAATGTAGTCAGAGATTCAGCATTTAAAACTAAAGCTAGGGCTCCAGCTAGAACTTATGCCATAAAGGCACGTGAAGATGCTTCATCTCCCGATGTGATCACTGGTATTTTCTCTCCTTATGATGTTAATGTTATTACTTTGATTGACCCCGGTTCTACTCATTCATATGTGTGCATGAATTTGGTGTCTAATATGAGTATACCTGTTGAGTCTACGAAATTTATGATTAAAGTGTCAAACTCGTTAGGCAAATGTGTTATAGTTGATAAAGTATGCAAGAAATGTCCTTTGATGATTAGACGTCATTATTTTCCAGCCGACTTGATGTTGTTGCTGTTTGACGAATTTGATGTTATTTCGGGCATGGATTGGTTGACATTGCATGATGCTATAGTAAATTGTAAATAAAAGGTTATTGAATTAAAATGTGAAAATGGTAAAATTCTGTGGGTTGAATCAGACGAATCAGAGGCATTGCCTAGTATGATTTCTTCGATGTCAGCTCAGAGATATTTGAGAAAGGGTTATGAAGCTTATTTGGCGTATGTGTTGAATACAAAGGAATTTGAGAAGAAAATTGAATCAGTGCCGATTGTATGTGAATTTTTGGATGTATTTCCAAAAGAGTTGATGGGTTTGCCTCCTGTCAGAGAAGTAGAATTTGGTATTGAGTTGATACCTAGAACAACTCCGATCTCGATTGCCACATATAGAATGGCACCAACAGAGTTGAAAGAATTGAAGTCGTAGTTGCAGGAGTTGACTGACAAAGGTTTTGTGAGACTGAGTTTTTGCCTTGGGGTACCCTCGTATTATTTATGAAAAAGAAGGATAGTTTAATGAGATTGTGTGTAGACTATCGACAGTTAAATAAGGTGACAGTCAAGAACAAGTATCCGTTGCCAAGAATTGATGATTTATTCGATCAATTGAAAGGAGCGACATGGTTCTCAAAGATTGACTTGAGGTTTGGGTACTACTATTTATGAGTAAAAGAGTTAGATGTGCCTAAAGATGCTTTTAGAACAAGGTACGGCCATTATGAATTTTTAGTTATGCCATTCGGTTGGACAAATACTCCTCCTATCTTTATGGATTTAGTGAATCGCATATTTCGGCCATACTTGGACAAATTTGTTGTGGTATTTATTGATGATATCTTAATTTATTCGAAAGACGAGATAGAGCATGCTGAGCACTTGAGGATAGTTTTGCAAACTTTGAGAGATAAGCAGTTATATGGCAAATTTTGTAAGAGTGAATTTTGGCTTCAAGAAGTTGGATTTTTGGGTCATATTGTTTCAGGTCGTGGTATACGGGTTGGTCCCAGTAAAATTTCAGCTATTGCTGATTGGAAACCGCTGAAGAATGTAACTGAGGTTAGAAATTTCTTGGGTCTAGCTGGTTATTATCGACGGTTTGTAAATGGATTTTCTATAATTGCTACTCCTATGACCAGACTAATCCAAAAGGATGTTACATTTGAATGGACGGAAGAATGTCAACAAAGCTTTGAGAAATTGAAAAAGTTGCTAAAGAGGCACCAGTGTTGGTACAACCCGAGTCAGGTAAAGAACTTGTGGTGTATAGTGATGCTTCTCTAAACTGCTTGGGATGTGTACTTATGCAAGAAGGAAAAGTTGTGGCTTATGCTTCGAGGCAGTTGAAAACTCACGAAAGGAATTATCCAACTCATGATTTGGAACTGGCTGCTATAGTGTTTGCTTTGAAGATTTGGCAACATTATTTGTATGGTGAAAAGTACCGAGTATATACCGACCAAAAAAAGTCTCAAGTACTTGATGTCACAAAAAGAATTGAAGATAGCAAAGATGGTTAGAATTATTGAAAGATTATGAGCTTGTGATTGACTACCATCCGGGGAAAGCGAATGTGGTTGCCGATGCTTTGAGTAGAAAGTCGTTGTTTGCTTTGAGAGCTATGAATACTCAGTTGACGGTGTCTGACGATGGTTCGATTTTAGCAGAGTTGAGAGCAAGATCGATGTTTTTACAAGAGATTTGTAAAGCTCAGAAAAGTGACCAAGATTTGCAAGCCAAGAGAAAGCAATGTGAGGCTGATACGGGATTAGATTTCAGAATCGGTTTTGATGGTTGCTTGATGTTTAAAGATCGGATTTGTGTATCAAAGAATGATAAGTTGATTCAGAAGATCTTGCATGAAGCACACAGCGGTTGTTTGTCAATGCATCCAGGTAGTACAAAAATGTATAATGATTTGAAAAAAAATGTATTGGTGGAACAGACTGAAAAGAGATATCTCTGAGTTTGTATCGAAATTCTTAATTTGTCAACAACTGAAAGCTAAACACCAAGTGCCTTCGAGACTACTTCAGCCTATCATGGTTCCCGAGTGGAAGTGGGATCGAATTACTATGGATTTATATCAGGGTTGTCATTAACTCCGGGGAAGAAAGATGTCATCTGGGTAATGGTTGACAGATTGACTAAATCGGCTCCTTTTATTCCGATATGTACTGATTATTCTCTTGATAAGTTGGCTAAATTATATATCAGTGAGATTGTTAGACTTCACGGAGTACCTTTGTTGATCATATCGGATAGAGATCCGAGGTTTACCCCGCGGTTTTTGTAAAAGTTGCAAGAGGCATTAGGTACGAAGTTAAATTTTAGCACTGCCTTCCATGCGCAGACTGATGGACAATCAGAAAGAGTAATTCAGATTCTTGAAGACATGCTCAGATGTTATGTATTGGAATTCCAAGGTAGTTGGGAAAGATACTTACCGTTGGTAGAATTTGCCTACAATAATAGTTATCAGGCGAGTTTGAAGATGGCACCTTATGAAGCATTGTACGGTCGTAAGTGTTGGACGCCATTGTATTGGACTGAACTCAAAGAAAATCAGATTTACGGAGTTGATCTAATTAAAGAAACCGAAGAAAAAGTGAAAGTGATTTGAGATTGTTTGAAAGCTGCTTCGATAGACAGAAATCCTATGCGGATTTGAAAAGAAAAGAAATCGAGTTTCAAGTCAGTGATAAGGTATTTTTAAAAGTGTCTCCATGGAAGAAAGTTCTTAGATTTGGTCGGAAAGGCAAGTTGAATTTGTGTTTTATCGGACCGTATGAGATAATTGAAAGAGTTAGACCGATAGCATATCGGCTAGCATTACCACCTGAATTAGAGAAGATTCATGATGTGTTCCACGTATTTATGTTACGTCAGTATCATTCGGATCCTTTACATGTAATTTCACCGATGGAAATTGAGCTACAACCGGATATGACTTACAATGAAGAACCGATTAATATTTTAGCTCGAGAAGTCAAGCAACTAAGAAATAAAAGTATCGCTCTCGTGAAAGTATTATTGCAAAAGCATGGAGTAGAAGAGGCTACATGGGAGCCTGAGGAAACTATGAGAAATCAATACCCACACCTGTTTACCGGTAAGATTTTCGGGGATGAAAATCCCTAAAAGGGGGGAGAGTTGTGATATCCCGAATTAGGGCCTAAACGGAATAGTGGTTTCAAAACCACAATTCTGAAGTAGAAAAATTAATTCCGATTAATTTTTATAATTTATTGAGTGATTAGATGCATGTGTTAGAATATCGATAGAAAATTTCATGAATTGCATGTCTAATTTGCCTATTAGGACTTAATTGCAAAAGTTGATAAATATGAGTTTTAGATGTTAAAGGATTTAATTGAAGAGCATAATTTAAGTAGAGGTCCTTAAATGGTAATTATACCATTAGGTTTTCATGGACAAAAGTGGACATACATAGGTAGAAATAACCAAAGTTTTTAATGAAGGGTATTTTAGTAATTTGGTAATTAAAAGATTAATAAAAGGAAAAAGGATGGCAAAATATGTCCATCTTCTTCATTAGGAACAAATTTCAAGGGTTCTCCATAGCTCGGGTTTGTTTCAAGCTTCCAAGCACCATAGTAAGTGATTCCAAGCCCCATTCTTAATATTCTTTACGTTTTCGGAGTCCCGGTAACTTGATTTAGCTTATTCTAGCAATAATTTAACCTAGGGTTTATATTTGGAAAAATACCCATAGATGAAATGTGTTTATTTTGATGTTTTACGGTAGAATATGAAGCTTTAAATTGTGTTATACAACTTTTGCTAAACGATTTTACGTGATAACGAGTAAAACGACATAATCGGTAAAAATACCTAATGTTCATAAGTACATGTTAGAGTGAGAATTTGATGTTGCCATACAAGGAAAAATGATCAAAATGTCATAAAACATAAGAAAATAGTATGAAGTTTAATTTTCGAGCCTTGGGGAAAAGTGTAAATATGTAAAAGTTTAGGGGTAAAAATGTAATTTTTCCAAAGTTAGAGTCAAGGACTGTTTTAATAAATTTGAGTATTAAATAAGCTAAATTTGTTATTTTAGATCAAGAGAAACAAGATTCGAGTTGTGATCGAGGGAAAAATAAAGTTTACGAGGAATAGGCTCGATTTCTAACATTTTGTACCGAGGTAAGTTCATGTGTAAATGTAGTAACATAATTGTCATTTTAAGTAATTTAATGTTATTTATATGATATGATTATTCTTATTATGAAATATTATGCTTTGTGGATTATTATTTAGTAATATGCAAATTATGTGAGCTACTTGATAAATATGAAATGGTATCAAGTATCAGTTATGACATTCTGTGGAAGACATCAAAGATGTGTGATTGAGGAAAATCCTGTTTGAACCTTACGTATAGATTAGAATACAAGTGACATGCCACTAAGACATTTGAGTTCCGAGCTCGTTGAGTTGAGTCCGAGTTCACTTATCGATGCGAACGCCCAAGCTCGTTGAGTTGAGTCTGAGTTTGCTTATGGGCGGGTTACATGGTAGCTTGGCTACATAATTTTCACAGGCTATTGAGTTTGTCCAGCCGCGGGTATGGCACTTATGTGCATGCAATCCGTATATCCAAATTATATTCCAATGTGTTCAACGGGTGAATCTTAAGTGAATAAGGAGAATACTTAAGACGAAGGTGACATGTTGGTAAGTGTGGTGAATGAAAAATTTTGGATAGTTTACTATGAGAATTGTTTGAACTTTTTTAAATGCTAAAATAAGTTTAGTAATGTCTCATGCTCGACTCCGGCGACGGTCTCGGGTAAGTGGGCGTTGCATAATATGTTTTCGTGGGGAGCACCAGTCTTATTTGTGAAAAAGAAGGATGGATCCATGCGTATATGCATTGACTACAAACAATTGAATAAGCTAACCGTTAAAAACAAATACCCTCTGCGAAGGATTAATAATCTATTCGACCAACTGCAAGGAGCATCAGTTTTCTCTAAAATAGATCTTCGATCGGGGTACCACCAACAGAGAGTTAAAGAGGCTGATGTGCACAAGACGACATTTAGGACTCATTATGGTCATTACGAGTTCCTGGTAATGCCTTTTGGACTGACAAATGCACCGGCAGCTTTTATGGATCTGATGAATATAGTGTTTTAAACCTATCTAGACCGGTTTGTTGTAGTATTTATCGATGACATATTGGTGTTTTCGAGGACTGAAGATGAACATGGTGAACATCTACGAGAATCTTGAGAGAGGAACAACTGTATGCCAAGTTCAGTAAGTGTGAATTCTAGTTACGTGAGGTAGTATCTTGGTCATGTGGTATCTGCTGATGGGATTAGGGTTGATCCTTGAAAAATTGAGGCTGTTATAGATTGGAAGCAGCCTAAGACTGTATCGAATATTCATAGTTTTCTGGGACTGGCTAGGTACTACCGAAGATTTATAGAGGGGTTCTCCCTGATTGTCGCACCCTTAACTAAGCTGCTATGTAAGGATGTGCCCTTTAATTGGTCTGATACGCAGCAAGATAGCTTTAAGAAGCTTAAGAAAGATCTGACTGAGGCCCCTGTCTTGATTCAGCCGGAGTCTGGGAAAGAATTTACAATCTACAATAATGCATCACATGTTGCTTTGGGTTGTGTATTGATACAAGAGGGTAAGGTGGTAGCTTATGCATCTCACTAGCTTAAAACGCATGAGATGAATTATCCGACACATGACTTGGAGTTGGCCGCAGTGGTTTTTGCATTGAAAATTTAGCGGCATTACTTGTACGGTGAGAAGCGTATCATTTACACGGATCACAAGAGCCTCAAGTATCTCCTCACTCAAAAGGAGTTAAATCTTAGGCAGCGTAGATGGATTGAGCTGTTTAAGGATTATAACTGTTCGATTGAATACCACCCTGGTAAGGCCAATGTGGTGGCTGACGCACTGAGCCGTAGAGTTATGACCGATCTGAGAGCAATGTTCACTCATCTTAGCTTATTTGATGATGGTAGCTTGTTGGCTGAGCTCCAAGTTAAACCAATGTGGACAGAGCAGTGTAAGAGTAAGTAGTTGGAGGATGAGTCTTTGGGTCTCCGGTTCCATCAGATTGAAAATGGTAGTAAAATGGACTTTGGGCTAAACAGCGAAGGGGTACTCTATTTTTGAGGCAGAATCTTTGTACCTAAGGATACTGATTTGAGGCAGGCTTTACTACGAGAGGCACATAGTAGCCTCTATGCTATGCACCCAACTGGAAATAAGATGTACAGAGATCTCCGTGGGGTATATTGGTGGCCAAGTCTTAAGCGCGAGGTTACCGATTTTGTGAGGAAATGTTTGAATTGCCAACAGGTTAAAGCGGAACATCAGTTACCTTTTGGGTTGCTTCAGCCAGTTAAGATTCCGCTGTGGAAGTGGGAAAGAGTAACGATGGACTTTGTGAGTGGGCTACCTCTAACACCTTCTAAGAAAGATTCAGTGTGGGTCATCGTGGATCGATTGACCAAAATTGTCCATTTCATACCAGTTCGCACAGATTATTCGTTACAGAAACTAGCTAAGCTGTATGTATCTGAGCTAGTGGACTGCATAGGCTACCAGTTTCCATAATATCTAATAGAGCTCCTCGCTTCACGTCTTGGTTCAAGAAGAAGTTACATGAAGCTCTGGGTGCACGGTTGGACTTCAATACTGTGTTCCATCCTCAGATAGATGGTCAGTTAGAGAGGGTGATTCAGATACTGAAGGACATGCTATGAAGTTGTGTGATCGACTTCCGAGGCAGTTGGGAGGATTACTTGCCACTAGCAGAATTTGCTTACAACAAAAGCTACCAGTCTAGCATACAGATGGCACCTTACGAAGCACTGTATGGTCGTAGGTGTCGCACTCTGACATGTTGGACTGAGTTGGGTGAGCAGCGTGTTTTGGGTCCAAAGCTAGTATCTGATACCGAGGATAAGGTCAAATTAATTTAGGGTCGACTGAAGGCAACATCAGACAGACAGAAGTCATATGCAGACCTGAAGCGTAAGGAAATTGAGTATTCTGTGAGAGATTTTATCTTTCTAAAGGTCTCGCCATGGAATAAGGCACTAAGATTTGGGCGTAAGGGCAAGTTGAGCGCAATGTTTATTGGGCCTTACCACATATTGAGACGAGTAGGACCAGTTGCCTACCAACTAGAGCTACCTTTGAAATTAGAGCAGATTCACAATGTGTTCCATGTCTCTATGCTAAGACGCTACCGCTCTGATCTTATGCATGTTGTACCGAAAGAAGAGATTGAAGTTAGACCAGACCTGACTTTCGAGGAGGAACCAGTCCAGATTTTGGACCAAAAGGTGAAAGTCTTAAGAAGGAAATCAATTTCATTAGTGAAAGTTTTTTGGCGGAACCACAGTTCTAAGGAGGCTACGTGGGAACCCGAGGAGGTGATGTGACAACAATACCCTCACCAATTCTGACCAGGTAAATTTCAAGGCAGAAATTTTCTTTAAGGGGGGTAGAATTGTAATGCCCAAATCCTGAAATCCCTTGTTAAATTTATTTTTGTGTGTTTGTGATGTGGATTTATGTTTGCCATAGTGGTTTAGTGCTCTGGGAGTGTCTGGGAAGTCATGGGTTCAGGCCTTGGCTTGAACAAAAATTTTTCTTCTTCTTAAATAAACCCTTTTCACCAACTAGTATACTCTTAAATTATTGTGAGGGTAGCATGACATAAATAGCCTGCTAGCCTAGTGGTAAGTGGCGTGTTGGGATGCCTTAGGTCTTGAGTTCGAGACCTGCTGCACATAAAGGGTGTTTTATTTTGTCAATTGCTGCAGGAGAGGTGGAATGACAGTGGGACTCTGGTGCTTGGATGGTTAGAGTTCTTGAGGGGATTAGGTAGCTGAAAAGTAGGAGGGAAAAGGGGGATATGGATAGTAATCGGTTTGAGGGTTTAGTGGAGTGATTCCAGGAGAAAATCAAGGAGTGGTGATGTTGAGGGAGTGTTAAAGACGAATTGGGGTTGTAGGCACCCTTGAATTCGGTTTTGGAGTTGTTTCTTTGCTTTTGATACTTGCTAGCAGTACCATTTTGGTTTTTTTTTTTACATTTTTGGTTGAAGTCCGATTATGCTATAGACCCTTTTAGGTATTTTTTATTTCTCTTTTCTTCTATCGTTTGCTTTGCTTTCTTTGCTAGGCCGAATGCTTCTCCCTTTCTTTGTTCTCTCTAAACTCTCCTTTTAGCATCTCAACTTCTCTGACTGAATACTTCATCTCTTTCCCTATTCCTATTTTGTTCAATTTTGACAATTGATCTTTAATCAATGGGTGGGAGCATGGTTTTTCTAGGGTCTCTCTCTTTCATTTAGTTCTCTCCAATCACCTTTTCTTGTGTTCATACTTTGGAAAAATACTACTTCTCAAAACGTCTAATCTTCTAGTGTTTGTCGAATCTGTTAAGGCCTAAAAACCTTCTTTCTTTCCTTCTTCTATTCTTCCCTAACCGTTTCTTGTAGAAGTGCTACTGAAACCTCTTCGCTTTATTGGTAAGTGTTGCGGTTTCATTACCTAGCCGAATCCTTTGTGGCTTTCTTTTCAAAGATTCGAATTTTGCATCTATTAGACCGAACGATTGTTTTTCACTTTCTCTACCATGGGGAAATGTTCATTTAACACTTCCTTTTCGTGCGAATGTTGCAAGGGCCTTGTTTTTAGTAACCAAGGTGTAGGCCAATTGCTTTTTCCCTACCAAGGATCTTTTTATTCATGGTAAGTGCTTTAAGCATTGTTTATATTCGTGTAAAGTCTTATGAATTGGCTAACTGTTTCATTTGAAGGTTAAAGTTTTGATAGGAATAGGTTGATTTTGGGAGCGTGAGGGGTTCTACGATAGTTTGATTGGGCTTTAATCTCGGAAATCTTGAGGCTACAGTTTTATTACAAGTGTGTGCGCATCACTGCCATTAGATGTGAAACCAGCAAAAGCCAAAAAGCTGAAAGGTGAACCGTCGACACCACTCGGGCGCCGCCCTTGTGGCAGGCCATGTGATAAAACATGGCCGTGTGGTCGATGAGATGGCTATGAGCGCTTTTATGGACTAAAACGATATTGGGCCTTTTTGGGTCGAATTTGGCCGCGTAAGCCCAATGGGTCGGTGAGCCCCACACTGGAAAATTGTACAAAAGTGTGGTAGTTAGTGGGCCAGGCTGTGTAAACCACATGGCTAAGGCCATATTTGGTCTATGTGGGCCACACGGGTATGTGGGTTGTAACACCCCTTACCCGTATCCGAGGCCGGGCTAAGGTATGAGGCGTTACCAGACAAACATACAAAAATTAAACTAAAATACGAGCCATAAAATTTTATTCATGTTTCAAAGCGTTCATTCTCTTACACATAGTCCCTTATTTAAATCTACGGAGCCCAAAACATACTTTAGAAAGGGTTTGGGACTAAACCGAGAACTTACGAAAATCTTGGAAATTTCATGCTTTAAGGCTCCACACACCCGTGTCCCAAAGTCGTGTTCCATACACGGCTGAGACACATGGTCGTGTCTCTGCCTGTGTGGAATATACCTAGGCTATTTTCCAAGCTTTGGTCAACCTTGATCTCTTACACACTTATACAAAATCAAAAGCATATAACATGGTATTCATTTAATGATTAAACATCCCCAATTAAACCACAAACATAGCATTTGTATGTTATCATACATGTGTCTCTCATACTCATTTTACCTTGTTTATTATAGTACCACTTATACATTTATACCAAGATTATCATCTTACCAAATATCTTCAGCTTAATCATCAAGCATTCATATTTAAAGCTAGATCATATCTTTATAAAATACCACGATTCAGATACGAAGAATAACATGTTTGCCTGAAACATTTCAATTCAATTCCATACCCAACAAGCATTACATTGAGACTAGTCATATATATATATACATGTCATGATACATAACATTCTCTTTTTGTTTTCTTATAAACACATATCATTTATTTCATTATATCAATATTTCATATACCATAGTTTCCATGTATTCCACATATATTTATTTTTCTCCTCCTCCTCTCCATTCCACATCCTTAATGTATATAGCATTCTTGTAAGTACGATTTCACAATTTACCAATAAATGTTCACATCAAACTGTCCACACGAGTCATAGTCACTTAACTATTTATAATTTGAGCTACAGAGCTCCAAATTAAGATCCGTAAATTTCCCCTGCAACTAGACTTACATATCTTTCCACCATAAAATTTTCATAATTTTTGGTTATCCAATTAGTACATTTTATTCATTAAAATTTCCTCTATTTCACTTTCTGAAAGTTCTGACCTCTCTTCACTAAAAAATAATTATCTCACAGTACAGAACTCAGATAATGTCCTTGTTGATTTATCTTGCAAATAGACTCATTATGGATTTTAAAAATATAACTTTGAGCCTTTAATTATTTTTCTCCAAATTTTTGTGATTTTCCAAAGTCAGAAGAGGGGATCACATAATCATCCTGAATCAGTCTCACAAAGACATAAATATCTCCAAATATAGAGCTCTTTTGCTTTCTATATTTCTTTTATACGAAAATAGACTCATTAAGATTTAATTTGATATCTCATTCAGTCTCTGATTCAATTTATACTATATTTGGTGATTTTTCAAAATCACGTCACTGGTACTGTCCAAAACAGTTTTATTGCTAATTCACTCTTTCACACTTTCTTTGTATTAACCTCATTTTAACATACATATCACAAATCATTTTCACCACATTTCATACATCACAAGTATAGGCCCATGATCACAAGGTCACCATAAAATCATCCTCATGTATAACTTACTTGTTTATAACCTTACCACATCTTGGTCACTTAATGAACACATCATTCACATAACCAAGTTCCTGCACTTATTCATCACAAAACTCACAAAGCAATACATAGAGAGTCTAACGTTGAACACTTCGGATCAGTCCTCGATACTTGGTGGTTTCAGCACATAGCTCCACCCATCATATAGTTCGGCTCTCTTGTACACATGGTGAACACTTAGTACCACCCATGTGACCTAGCCAGTTTATCTCGTAGCTCTCTTGTCTACATGGTGTCCTTCACTTGGAACCGTGCATGCGACCTAGCTACATATATCCCGTAGCTCTCTTGTCTACATGGTGTACACATAGTATCACCCATGTGACCTAGCTACATCATAGTGTCTTGTAGCTCTCTTGTACACATGATGTGCACTCAGCACTATACATGTGACCTAGCTACATACCATCTGTATCATCCAATCTTTCTGAAGGTTCAACCGGGATTTCTCCCTCTTTTCAAACAATTTTACCAATCAAGTAATTTTCCACAAACATATTTCCAATATTTTTATAAAATATCATAATACAAGTAATAGTGATGTATTACTTACATATAAACTTACATCTCATTTAATATCAACGCAATAACATTAAATTACACATTGTCTTATTAAAAATCATATGAACTTACAATTTCCCATAATATCCATAATCATAGAAATCACATTTATGTATGATAATTCAATGCACTTCATGTACCATAGACATATTTTTAAATCAAATCATAAACTTGGCACCATAATCATTTAATTTAACATAATTCAATTAATTCACTAAATTTAACTTTCAAATATAAATTATAGCATTATTGTTGTATTATTATCATTCCAACTTACATACTTTCAACACCTCGGAGATCATAGTAAATATATCAATTTTACATTGAAACATGCATAAATTAATGCTTATTATACATATGAACTTACCTTGATATTAAAACGGCCATTTTACCAACTTTCCCAATTTTCGATTTTCCTCTCATTCTAGGTTCAAATCTCATTTTCCGAGATCTAAAACATCATATTTTACTTATTTACTTAATGTAATATTCAAAACAGTCCATAACTCAAACTTTGGAAAAATTACAATTTTGCCCCTAAACTTTTGCATATTTACACTTTTTCCCCTAGGCTCAGGAATTAAACTTCATCCCTTATTCTTATGTTTTATGACATGATGATTACTTTTCCCTTCTATGGCAACATCAAATTCTCACTCTAACATATACTTATGACTATTAGGTATTTTTACCAATTAGCCCTTTTGCTCGTTTTCACTTAAAACCGAGTAGCACAAGTTGTCTAACATAATTTAAAACCTCATATTGTATCATAAAACACCAGAATACACAAATTTTACCTATGGGTATTTTTCCAAATATGAATCCTAGGTTGAATTATTGCTAGCATAAGCTAAATCAAGTTACCGGGACTCTAAAAACGTAAAGAACTTGAAAAACGGGGTTAGAACGGACTTACAATTGAGCTTGGGAAGGTTGAAAACCCTAGCCATGGAGTCTCCCTTGGTATACACGTCCATGGTGAAGAAGATGAGCAAAATTGGCTTTTAATTTTGTATTTTAATTCATTTTACCCCTAAATGACCAAAATACCCTTACTACTAAACTTTACAAAAATTCCATCCATGTCCAATTTTTGTCCATAACTTTGAAATTTGTCAAATTGCTATTTAAGACCTTTTAATTAATATTTCAAATCAATTTCATACTAGAAACTTCTAGAATGCAAGTTTTGCAACTTATTCAATTTAGTCCCTAACTTCGAATTAAGCACTTTATGCATAGAATTTCTTCACGAAATTTTCACACAATCATGCAATCATATCATAGACCTCAAAAAATCATAAAATAATTATTTATATCTCAGATTTTGTGGTCCCGAAACCTCTATACCAACTAGACCCAATTTGGCCTATTACAACTCTCCCCCCTTCAGAGATTTTCGTCCTCGAAAATCTTACCGGTGTGAGGTCTAGTATCTTTCTCATAATTTCCAGCATTACTAACTAATTGTTTTCAAGACGATACTTTCAGAAACACTCTGTCATCAATTTGAATCCCAAGATAACTCAGTAAACTATGATATTTCTCTAACTCTGTCCTTCACTTGTCAACCATTCTCAGACTCTGGTCATATCTATAATTATTTTATCACTGAACTCTTTGATTCCACACTTAGGAGCATAGTCAACATGATTCTCATGAATTTCCATTATATACACCTCATCGGTAAAGGGGTGAGGTCGTACAGTCTCTAACTCGATTCTGGCATATATCTATATGACACATTTTTTTCATTATCCACATATGTCATTATAATCATACTATCCACTTCAAACAATTTATTATTCATACCTGTCTTACATAAAATTCCCAATTATCTCATTTCAAACAAGTGCACTCACTCATACATTCTATGAATTTTGAATAACTTTAATCATCACATTTACTAATTAATTTAGTCAAGCATGCAACAGCATATGAAGGCCAAACAAATATGAATAAATATATCACTATATAAACTTTCATCTCACATATTATCAAATATACATATATCACGAATTCTTATTCATACCTTTCCGAGTTTAACACAATATAGCTACACTTTATTCAAATACTTCAATATCGCTATCAAATGGTCAGATGTAGCTCGGTTGGAGAATATTTCATTTTAAACAAAATGGTCCTTATTAGTGTCGGGAGACATCACACTATGACATATTTGTGGCATGTATAACTAAACTCTTACACTTGCTATGTTAGTCCGAAAATTGACTAAACCTGGCTCTGATACCACTAAATGTAACACCCCTTACCTGTATCCGAGGCCGGGCTAAGGTACGAGGCGTTACCAGACAAACATACAAAAATTAAAGTAAAATACGAGCCATAAAATTTTATTCATATTTCAAAGCGTTCATTCTCTTACACATAGTCCCTTATTTGAGTCTACGGAGCCCAAAACATACTTTAGAAAGGGTTTGGGACTAAACCGGGAACTTACGAAAATCTTGGAAATTTCATGCTTTAAGGCTCCACACGCCCTTGTCCCAAAGTCATGTTCCATACACGGCTGAGACACATGGTCGTGTCTCTGCCTGTGTGAAATATACCTAGGCTATTTTCCAAGCTTTGGTCAACCTTGATCTCTTACACACTTATACAAAATCAAAAGCATATAACATGGTATTTATTTAATGATTAAACATCCCCAATTAAACCACAAACATAGCATTTGTATGTCATCATACATGTGTCTCTCATACTCATTTTACCTTATTTATTATAGTACCACTTATACATTTATGCCAAGATTATCATCTTACCAAATATCTTCAGCTTAATCATCAAGCATTCATATTTAAAGCTAGATCATATCCTTATAAAATACCAAGATTCAGATACGAAGAATAACATGTTTGCCTGAAACATTTCAATTCAATTCCATACCCAAAAGCATTACATTGAGACTAGTCATATATATATATACATGTCATGATACATAACATTCTCTATTTGTTTTCTTATAAACACATATCATTTATTTCATTATATCAATATTTCATATACCATAGTTTCCATGTATTCCACATATATTTATTTTCCTCCTCCTCCTCTCCATTCCACATCCTTAATGTATATAGCATTCTTGTAAGTACGATTTCACAATTCACTAATAAATGTTCACATCAAACTCTCCACACAAGTCATAGTCACTTAATTATTTATAATTCAAGCTATAGAGCTCCAAATTAAGATCCATAAATTTCCCCTGAAACTAGACTTACACATCTTTTTACCATAAAATTTTCATAATTTTTGGTTTATCCAATTAGTACAGTTTATTCATTAAAATTTCCCCTATTTCACTTTTTGACAGTTCTGACCTCTCTTCACTAAAAAATAATTATCTCACAGTACAGAACACGGATAATGTTCTTGTTGTAAATTTATCTTGCAAATAGACTCATTATGGATTTTAAAATTATAATTTTCAGCCTCTAATTATTTTTCTCCAAATTTTTGTGATTTTCCAAAGTCAGAACAGGGGATCACGTAATCATTCTGAATTAGTCTCACAAAGACATAAATATCTCAAAATTTAGAACTCTTTTGCTTTCTATATTTCTTTTATATGAAAATAGACTAATTAAGATTTAATTTGATATCTCACTCAGTCTCTGATTCAATTTTTACTATATTTGGTGATTTTTCAAAATCACGTTACTGGTACTGTCCAAAACAGTTTTATTGCTAATTCACTCTTTCACACTTTCTTTGTATTAACCTCATTTTAACATACATATCACAAATCGTTTTCACCACATTTCATACATCACAAGTATAGGCCCATGATCACAAGGTCACCATAAAATCATCCTCATGTATAACTTACTTGTTTATAACCTTACCACATCCTGGTCACTTAATGAACACATTATTCACATAACCAAGTTCCTGCACTTATTCATCACAAAACTCACAAAGCAATACATAGAGAGTCTCCCGTTGAACACTTCGGATCAATCCTCGATACTTGGTGGTTTCAGCACATAGCTCCACCCATCATATAGTTCGACTCTCTTGTACACATGGTGAACACTTAGTACCACCCATGTGACCTAGCCAGTTTATCTCGTAGCTCTCTTGTCTACATGGTGTCCTTCACTTCGAACCGCGCATGCGACCTAGCTACATATATCCCGTAGCTCTCTTCTCTACATGGTGTACACATAGTATCACCCATGTGACCTAGCTACATCATAATGTCTTGTAGCTCTCTTGTACACATGATGTGCACTCAGCACTATACATGTGACCTAGCTACATACCATCTGTATCATCTAATCTTTCTGAAGGTTCAACCGGGATTTCTCTCTCTTTTCAAACAATTTTACCAATCAAGTAATTATCCTCAAACATATTTCCAATATTTTTATAAAATATCATAATACAAGTAATAGTGATGTATTACTTATATATAAACTTACATCTCATTTAATATCAACGCAATAACATTAAATTACACATTGTCTTATTAAAAATCATATGAACTTACAATTTCCCATAATATCCATAATCATAGAAATCACATTTATGTATGATAATTCAATGCACTTCATGTACCATAGACATATTTTTAAATCAATTCATAAACTTGGCACCATAATCATTTAATTTAACATAATTCAATTAATTCACTAAATTTAACTTTCAAATATAAATTACAGCATTATTGTTGTATTATTATCATTCCAACTTACATACTTTCAACACCTCGGATATCATAGTAAATATATCAATTTTACATTGAAACATGCATAAATTAATGCTTATTATACATATGAACTTACCTTGATATTAAAACGGCCATTTTACCAACTTTCCCAATTTTCGATTTTTCTCTCATTCTAGGTTCAAATCTCATTTTCCGGTATCTAAAACATCATATTTTACTTATTTAATTAATGTACTATTCAAAACAGTCCTTAACTCAAACTTTGGAAAAATTACAATTTTGCCCCTAAACTTTTGCATATTTACACTTTTTCCCCTAGGTTCGGGAATTAAACTTCATCCCTTATTCTTATGTTTTATGACATGATGATTACTTTTCCCTTCTATGGCAACATCAAATTCTCACTCTAACATATACTTATGACTATTAGGTATTTTTACCATTTAAGCCCTTTTGCTCGTTTTCACTTAAAACCGAGTAGCACAAGTTGTCTAACATTATTTAAAACCTCATATTGTATCATAAAACACCAGAATACATAAATTTTCCCTATGGGTATTTTTCCAAAGATGAACCCTAGGTTGAATTATTGGTAGCATAAGCTAAATCAAGTTACCGGGACTCCAAAAACGTAAAGAACTTGAAAAACGAGGTTAGAACGAACTTACAATTGAGCTTGGGAAGCTTGGAAACCCTAGCCATGGAGTCTCCCTTGGTATACACGTCCATGGTGAAGAAGATGAGCAAAATTGGCTTTTAATTTTGTATTTTAATTCATTTTACCCCTAAATGACCAAAATACCCTTACTACTAAACTTTCCAAAAATTCCATCCATGTCCAATTTTTGTCCATAACTTTGAAATTTGTCAAATTGCTATTTAAGACCTTTTAATTAATATTTCAAATCAATTTCATACTAGAAACTTCTAGAATGCAAGTTTTGCAACTTATTCAATTTAGTCCCTAACTTCGAATTAAGCACTTTATGCATAGAATTTCTTCACGAAATTTTCACACAATCATGCAATCATATCATAGACCTCAAAATAATCATAAAATAATTATTTATATCTCAGATTTTGTGGTCCCGAAACCTCTGTTCCAACTAGACCCAATTTTGGGCTATTACAACTCTCCCCCCCTTCAGAGATTTTCGTCCTCGAAAATCTTACCGGAGTGAGGTTTAGTATCTTTCTCATAATTTCCAGCATTACTAACTAATTGTTTTCAAGACGATACTTTCAGAAACACTCTGTCATCAATTTGAATCCCAAGATAACTCAGTAAACTCTGATATTTCTCTAACTCTGTCCTTCACTTGTCAACCATTCTCAGACTCTGGTCATATCTATAATTATTTTATCACTGAACTCTTTGATTCCACACTTAGGAACATAGTCAACATGATTCTCATGAATTTCCATTATATACACCTCATCGGTAAGGGGGTGAGGTCGTACAGTCTCTAACTCGATTCTGACATATATCTATATGACACATTTTTTTCATTATCCACATATGTCATTATAATCACTCTATCCACTTCAAACAATTTATTATTCATACCTGTCTTACATAAAATTTCCAATTATCTCATTTCAAACAAGTGCACTCACTCATACATTCTATGGATTTTGAATAACTTTAATCATCACATTTACTAATTAATTTAGTCAAGCATGCAACAGCATATGAAGGCCAAACAAATATGAATAAATATATCACTATATAAACGTTCGTCTCACGTATTATCAAATATACATATATCACGAATTCTTATTCATACCTTTCCGAGTTTAACACAATATAGCTACACTTTATTCAAATACTTCAATATCGCTATCAAATGGTCAGATGTAGCTCGGTTGGAGAATATTTCATTTTAAACAAAATGGTCCTTATTAGTGTCGGGAGACATCACACTATGACATATTTGTGGCATGTATAACTAAACTCTTACACTTGCTATGTTAGTCTGAAAATCGACTAAACCTGGCTCTGATACCACTAAATGTAACACCCCTTACCCGTATCCGAGGCCGGGCTAAGGTACGAGGCGTTACCAGAAAAACATACAAAAATTAAACTAAAATACGAGCCATAAAATTTTATTCATATTTCAAAGCGTTCATTCTCTTACACATAGTCCCTTATTTGAGTCTACGGAGCCCAAAACATACTTTAGAAAGGGTTTGGGACTAAACCGAGAACTTACGAAAATCTTGAAAATTTCATGCTTTAAGGCTCCACATGCCCGTGTCCCAAAGTCGTGTTCCATACACGGCTGAGATACATGGTCGTGTCTCTGCCTGTGTGGAATATACCTAGGCTATTTTCCAAGCTTTGGTCAACCTTGATCTCTTACACACTTATACAAAATCAAAAGCATATAACATGATATTTATTTAATGATTAAACATCCCCAATTAAACCACAAACATAGCATTTGTATGTCATCATACATGTGTCTCTCATACTCATTTTACCTTGTTTATTATAGTACCACTTATACATTTATGCCAAGATTATCATCTTACCAAATATCTTCAGCTTAATCATCAAGCATTCATATTTAAAGCTAGATCATATCTCTATAAAATATCACGATTCAGATACGAAGAATAACATGTTTGCTTGAAACATTTCAATTCAATTCCATACCCAACAAGCATTACATTGAGACTAGTCATATATATATATACATGTCATGATACATAACATTCTCTTTTTGTTTTCTTATAAACACATATCATTTATTTCATTATATCAATATTTCATATACCATAGTTTCCATGTATTCCACATATATTTATTTTTCTCCTCCTCCTCTCCATTCCACATCCTTAATGTATATAGCATTCTTGTATGTACGATTTCACAATTTACTAATAAATGTTCACATCAAACTATCCACCCGAGTCATAGTCACTTAATTATTTATAATTCGATCTACAGAGCTCCAAATTAAGATCCGTAAATTTCCCCTGAAACTAGACTTACATATCTTTCCACCATAAAATTTTTATAATTTTTGGTTTATCCAATTAGTACAGTTTATTCATTAAAATTTCCCCTGTTTCACTTTCTGACAGTTCTGTCCTCTCTTCACTAAAAAATAATTATCTCACAGTACAGAACTCGGATAATGTTCTTGTTGATTTATCTTGCAAATAGACTCATTATGGATTTTAAAAATATAATTTTCAGCCTCTAATTATTTTTCTCCAAATTTTGTGATTTTCCAAATTCAGAATAGGGGATCACGTAATCGTTCTGAATCAGTCTCACAAAAACATAAATATCTCCAAATATAGAACTCTTTTGCTTTCAATATTTCTTTTATATGAAAATAGACTCATTCATATTTTATTTGATATCTCATTCAGTCTCTGATTCAATTTATACTATTTTTGGTGATTTTTCAAAATCACGTCACTCGTACTGTCCAAAACAGTTTTATTGCTAATTCACTCTTTTACACTTTCTTTGTATTAACCTCATTTTAACATACATATCACAAATCATTTTCACCACATTTCATACATCACAATTATAGGCCCATGATCACAAGGTTACCATAAAATCATCCTCATGTATAACTTACTTGTTTATAACCTTACCACATCCTGGTCACTTAATGAACACATCATTCACATAACCAAGTTCCTGCACTTATTCATCACAAAACTGACAAAGCAATACATAGAGAGTCTCCCGTTGAACACTTCGGATCAATCCTCGATACTTGGTGGTTTCAGCACATAGCTCCACCCATCATATAGTTCGGCTCTCTTGTACACATGGTGAACACTTAGTACCACCCATGTGACCTAGCCAGTTTATCTCGTAGCTCTCTTGTCTACATGGTGTCCTTCACTTCGAACCGTGCATGCGACCTAGCTACATATATCCCGTAGCTCTCTTGTCTACATGGTGTACACATAGTATCACCCATGTGACCTAGCTACATCATAATGTCTTGTAGCTCTCTTGTACACATGATGTGCACTCAGCACTATACATGTGACCTAGCTACATACCATCTGTATCATCCAATCTTTCTGAAGGTTCAACCGGGATTTCTCTCTCTTTTCAAACAATTTTACCAATCAAGTAATTATCCACAAACATATTTCCAATATTTTTATAAAATATCATAATACAAGTAATAGTGATGTATTACTTACATATAAACTTACATCTCATTTAATATCAACGCAATAACATTAAATTACACATTGTCTTATTAAAAATCATATGAACTTACAATTTCCCATAATATCCATAATCATAGAAATCACATTTATGTATGATAATTCAATGCACTTCATGTACCATAGACATATTTTTAAATCAAATCATAAACTTGGCACCATAATCATTTAATTTAACATAATTCAATTAATTCACTAAATTTAACTTTCAAATATAAATTACAGCATTATTGTTGTATTATTATCATTCCAACTTACATACTTTCAACACCTCGGAGATCATAGTAAATATATCAATTTTACATTGAAACATGCATAAATTAATGCTTATTATACATATGAACTTACCTTGATATTAAAACAGCCATTTTACCAACTTTCCCAATTTTCGATTTTTCTCTCATTCTAGGTTCAAATCTCATTTTCCGGGAGCTAAAACATCATATTTTACTTATTTAATTAATGTACTCTTCAAAACAGTCCTTAACTCAAACTTTGGAAAAATTACAATTTTGCCCCTAAACTTTTACATATTTACACTTTTGCCCCTAGGCTCGGGAATTAAACTTCATCCCTTATTCTTATGTTTTATGACATGATGTTTACTTTTCCCTTCTATGGCGGCATCAAATTCTCACTCTAACATATACTTAGGACTATTAGGTATTTTTATCAATTAAGCCCTTTTGCTCGTTTTCACTTAAAACCGAGTAGCACAAGTTATCTAACATAATTTAAAACCTCATATTGTATCATAAAACACCAGAATACACAAATTTTACCTATGGGTATTTTTCAAAATATGAACCCTAGGTTGAATTATTGCTAGCATAAGCTAAATCAAGTTACCGGGACTCTAAAAACGTAAAGAACTTGAAAAAGGGGGTTAGAACGGACTTATAATTGAGCTTGGGAAGCTTGAAAACCATAGCCATGGAGTCTCCCTTGGTATACACGTCCATGGTGAAGAAGATGAGCAAAATTGGCTTTTAATTTTGTATTTTAATTCATTTTACCCCTAAATGACCAAAATACCCTGACTACTAAACTTTCCAAAGATTCAATCCATGTCCAATTTTTGTCCATAACTTAGAAATTTGTCAAATTGCTATTTAAGACCTCCTAATTAATATTTCAAATCAATTTCATACTAGAAACTTCTAAGATGCAAGTTTTGCAACTTATTCAATTTAGTCCCTAACTTCGAATTAAGCACTTTATGCATAGAATTTCTTCACGAAATTTTCACACAATCATGCAATCATATCATAGACCTCAAAATAACCATAAAATAATTATTTATATCACAGATTTTGTGGTCCCGAAACCTCTGTTCCAACTAGACCCAATTTTGGGCTATTACAACTCTCCCCCCTTCAGAGATTTTCGTCCTCGAAAATCTTACCGGAGTGAGGTTTAGTATCTTTCTCATAATTTCCAGCATTACTACCTAATTGTTTTCAAGACGATACTTTCAGAAACACTCTGTCATCAATTTGAATCCCAAGATAACTCAGTAAACTCTGATATTTCTCTAACTCTGTCCTTCACTTGTCAACCATTCTCAGACTCTGGTCATATCTATAGTTATTTTATCACTGAACTCTTTGATTCCACACTTAGGAACTTAGTCAACATGATTCTCATGAATTTCCATTATATACACCTCATCGGTAAGGGGGTGAGGTCGTACAGTCTCTAACTCGATTCTGACATATATCTATATGACACATTTTTTTCATTATCCACATATGTCATTATAATCATACGATCCACTTCAAACAATTTATCATTCATACCTGTCTTACATAAAATTTCCAATTATCTCATTTCAAACAAGGGCACTCACTCATACATTCTATGAATTTTGAATAAATTTAATCATCACATTTACTAATTAATTTAGTGAAGCATGCAATAGCATATGAAGGCCAAACAAATATGAATAAATATATCACTATATAAACTTTCATCTCACGTATTATCAAATATACATATATCACAAATTCTTATTCATACCTTTCCGAGTTTAACACATCATAGCTACACTTTATTCAAATACTTCAATATCGCTATCAAATGGTCAGATGTAGCTCGGTTGGAGAATATTTCATTTTAAACAAAATAGTCCTTATTAGTGTCGGGAGACATCACACTATCACATATTTGTGGCATGTATAACTAAACTCTTACACTTGCTATGTTAGTCCGAGAATCGACTAAACCTGGCTCTGATACCACTAAATGTAACACCCCTTACCCGTATCCGAGGCCGGGCTAAGGTACGAGGCGTTACCATAAAAACATACAAAAATTAAACTAAAATACGAGCCATAAAATTTTATTCATATTTCAAAGCGTTCATTCTCTTACACATAGTCCCTTATTTGAGTCTACGGAGCCCAAAACATACTTTAGAAAGGGTTTGGGACTAAACTGAGAACTTACGAAAATCTTGGAAATTTCATGCTTTAAGGCTCCACACGCCCGTGTCCCAAAGTCGTGTTCCATACACGGCTGAGACACATGGTCGTGTCTCTGCCTGTGTGGAATATACCTAGGCTATTTTCCAAGCTTTGGTCAACCTTGATCTCTTACACACTTATACAAAATCAAAAGCATATAACATGATATTTATTTAATGATTAAACATCCCCAATTAAACCACAAACATAGCATTTGTATGTCATCATACATGTGTCTCTCATACTCATTTTACCTTGTTTATTATAGTACCACTTATACATTTATACCAAGATTATCATCTTACCAAATATCTTCAGCTTAATCATCAAGCATTCATATTTAAAGCTAGATCATATCTTTATAAAATACCACGATTCATATATGAAGAATAACATGTTTGCCTGAAACATTTCAATTCAATTCCATACCCAACAAGCATTACATTGAGACTAGTCATATATATATACATGTCATGATACATAACATTCTCTTTTTGTTTTCTTATAAACACATATCATTTATTTCATTATATCAATATTTCATATACCATAGTTTCCATGTATTCCACATATATTTATTTTCCTCCTCCTCCTCTCCATTCCACACCCTTAATGTATATAGCATTCTTGTATGTACGATTTCACAATTTACTAATAAATGTTCACATCAAACTATCCACACGAGTCATAGTCACTTAATTATTTATAATTCGATCTACAGAGCTCCAAATTAAGATCTGTAAATTTCCCCTGAAACTAGACTTACATATCTTTCCACCATAAAATTTTTATAATTTTTGGTTTATCCAATTAGTACAGTTTATTCATTAAAATTTCCCCTCTTTCACTTTCTGACAGTTCTGACGTCTCTTCACTAAAAAATAATTATCTCACAGTACAGAACTCGGATAATGTTCTTGTTGATTTATCTTGCAAATAGACTCATTATGGATTTTAAAAATATAATTTTGAGCCTCTAATTATTTTTCTCCAAATTTTTGTGATTTTCCAAATTCAGAACAGGGGATCACGTAATCATTCTGAATCAGTCTCACAAAGACATAAATATCTCCAACTATAGAACTCTTGTGCTTTCTATATTTCTTTTATATGAAAATAGACTAATTAAGATTTAATTTGATATCTCATTCAGTCTCTGATTCAATTTATACTATTTTTGGTGATTTTTCAAAATCACATCACTGGTACTGTCCAAAACAGTTTTATTGCTAATTCACTCTTTCACACTTTCTTTGTATTAACCTCATTTTAACATACATATCACAAATCATTTTCACCACATTTCATACATCACAAGTATAGGCCCATGATCACAAGGTCACCATAAAATCATCCTCATGTATAACTTACTTGTTTATAACCTTACCACATCCTGGTCACTTAATGAACACATCATTCACATAACCAAGTTCCTGCACTTATTCATCACAAAACTCACAAAGCAATACATAGAGAGTCTCCCGTTGAACACTTCGGATCAATCCTCGATACTTGGTGGTTTCAGCACATAGCTCCACCCATCATATAGTTCGGCTCTCTTGTACACATGGTGAACACTTAGTACCACCCATGTGACCTAGCCAGTTTATCTCGTAGCTCTCTTGTCTACATGGTGTCCTTCACTTGGAACCGCGCATGCGACCTAGCTACATATATCCCGTATCTCTCTTGTCTACATGGTGTACACATAGTATCAGCCATGCGACCTAGCTACATCATAATGTCTTGTAGCTCTCTTGTACACATGATGTGCACTCAGCACTATACATGTGACCTAGCTACATACCATCTGTATCATCCAATCTTTCCGAAGGTTCAACCGGGATTTCTTTCTCTTTTCCAACAATTTCACCAATCAAGTAATTATCCACAAACATATTTCCAATATTTTTATAAAATATCATAATAAAAGTAATAGTGATGTATTACTTACATATAAACTTACATCTCATTTAATATCAACGCAATAACATTAAATTACACATTGTCTTATTAAAAATCATATGAACTTACAATTTCCCATAATATCCATAATCATAGAAATCACATTTATGTATGATAATTCAATGCACTTCATGTACCATAGACATATTTTTAAATCAATTCATAAACTTGGCACCATAATCATTTAATTTAACATAATTCAATTAATTCACTAAATTTAACTTTCAAATATAAATTACAGCATTATTGTTGTATTATTATCATTCCAACCTACATACTTTCAACACCTCGGAGATCATAGTAAATATATCAATTTTACATTGAAACATGCATAAATTAATGCTTATTATACATATGAACTTACCTTGATATTAAAACGGCCATTTTACCAACTTTCCCAATTTTTGATTTTTCTCTCATTCTAGGTTCAAATCTCGTTTTCCGGGATCTAAAACATCATATTTTACTTATTTAATTAATGTACTATTCAAAACAGTCCTTAACTCAAACTTTGGAAAAATTACAATTTTGCCCCTAAACTTTTGCATATTTACACTTTTTCCCCTAGGCTCGGGAATTAAACTTCATCCCTTATTCTTATTTTTTATGACATGATGTTTACTTTTCCCTTCTATGGCAACATCAAATTCTCACTCTAACATATACTTATGACTATTAGGTATTTTTACCAATTAAGCCCTTTTGCTCGTTTTCACTTAAAACCGAGTAGCACAAGTTGTCTAACATAATTTAAAACCTCATATTGTATCATAAAACACCAGAATACACAAATTTTACCTATGGTTATTTTTCCAAATATGAACCCTAGGTTGAATTATTGCTAGCATAAGCTAAATCAAGTTACCGGGACTCCAAAAACGTAAAGAACTTGAAAAACGGGGTTAGAACGGACTTACAATTGAGCTTGGGAAGCTTGAAAACCCTAGCCATGGAGTCTCCCTTGGTATACACGTCCATGGTGAAGAAGATGAGCAAAATTGGCTTTTAATTTTGTATTTTAATTCATTTTACCCCTAAATGACCAAAATACCCTTACTACTAAACTTTCCAAAAATTCCATCCATGTCCAATTTTTGTCCATAACTTAGAAATTTGTCAAATTGCTATTTAAGACCTCCTAATTAATATTTCAAATCAATTTCATACTAGAAACTTCTAGAATGCAAGTTTTGCAACTTATTTAATTTAGTCCCTAACTTCGAATTAAGCACTTTATGCATAGAATTTCTTCACGAAATTTTCACACAATCATGCAATCATATCATAGACCTCAAAATAATCATAAAATAGTTATTTATATCTCAGATTTTGTGTTCCCGAAACCTCCGTTCCAACTAGACCCAATTTTGGGCTATTACATGGGCCGACATCGGTCTGCAGTATGGGCTGTAGGCCTATTATCACTGATTGACTATTAAGGTTGCACAGGTCACCCAAGATGACTGTGGACTTTCTGTTGGGCCGGTAAGTATACTTGGGCCCTTATTTTGGTAAGATTACTATTTTACCCCTTTGTGATGTATGACCTTTTGAGCATGCCATTTTTACTATATGTACATTATATTATGTTACATTGCATGGGGTGGGATTTATGATTTTGGAGGAAGTGTTCTGAAAGGTTATAAGCCTATTACTGGCAGCTCTACTGCAAATACTATTTTAGTGCCGCAAGCACAACTTGGTGTGTAGGGTTGGGTGGGTCGATTTTATCCTCACATGGTGTGTAGGGCTGGTACGGAGATGGTGTGTAGCGAATGGATTGGGTAGGGTTCTTTGTTTGCATACTATACTAAAATGGGCTAAGGCCCAGACTGCTACTGTTACTGAAATGGGCTCAGGCCCAAGCTACTACTGCTACTGAAAGAAGGGCTAAGGCCCTAACTGAAACTAAAATGGCTTAGGCCCAAACTGTGTTTACACTGACTATATGTTTTTATGGGATTTCACACACTGAGTTTTTGTAAGCTCACCCATCTATTAACTGTGTAGGAAATCCCCAGGCTTAGATGGATAAAGGCAACGGAGGACTCAGAGGTGGCCACTCAACTAGGTTTCTTTTAACATTATAATTAAGATTTTAATTTTGATTTTCAGTTTGTAATAAGGCCTCTTTAATTTTATTTTGTTTTAATTTGGGGATTTAATTACTTGAATTTTAATCTTGTAGTAGTAGGTTCCTGATTTTCAAGAAAGTATAAAAAACATGTTTTCGCGAAAACACCACGTGTTCGCAACACATTTTGAAAGCTTCTGCAACAAACACTGTTTTAAAATTTTATAACAAACTAATATAATTAATGTTTTGCTAAGACAACTTTAGTTTTCACAATGAACCAGACATCCTGAACTTTGGTTAAGAACCTAAAGCAGTTTTATGTAGAACGAATTTTCATGCAATTTGTATTTTGGAAAAACACTCCAATGTGACATCACAAATTCGGCCATAACGTCCAGGCATTAATATCATGTTACCATCCATTAGCAACATTGCCTAAACACATGCATTCAATCAAACATGTTAGTCACCAAAATCTTCATAACAATCAAGTAAACATATATGAGCTCATCATGCAATATTTGTTCAAGTCATTATCATTTCATCTCATAATTCTCATGCCATGTCAAGAGTTTTATGTCCGTTGAATCACTGAGATTCCAATGGATGCTCAAGTAGTACACTCGATGTGTAAATTCAATAATCCGTCAATTTCTTCTTTAAGTGTACTCGTTAGGGCACTTGATCATGGAACACACTCTCGAGCCACATATCGTATAACAGGACTACTAGTCCAGGCTAAATCCTTTATATAATGTAAGCTTAACGGAGCTAAATTAGGGTTACCAGTCCAGGCTAAACCCTAATCGTAACGTATACTCAAGAGGTATTATATTAGGATTACCTGTTCGGGTGAAATCATTTCTATAACAAGGTCAATAGGATTACTAGTCCGAGCTAAATCTCGTCCGCAACAAATGCAGGACCTTATTTGTTTCAGAAAAGCGCATATAATCATCGAAATCCAATATTCAATCGGGACTTAACCCCTTTTTCACCATTTCAAGCACGTATTAAATTTCTCATTATAGCTTTCAAGTAATGCACATCAATATAGATCACATTCCATGCAACACAACATTCAATTAAACATTTTTGCATGTCCGATTAAGTTACACGAACTTACCTCGACACTTGTTTGTGTTAGAAATCTACTAATTCGAAACCTTTTCTTTTCCTCGATCTAACCTCGAATTAGTGTTGTCTGGATCTACATAACTGAATTTAGTCATCAATTTCACACATTTCAAATTTTTAATGGACTCAATTTACGTCCTAGACAAAACTACCATTTTGCCCATAACTTTTCCATAAATTTCGATTTCGTCCCTAGGCTCAGAAAATGAAACTTGTGCAATTTACTCCCTATTCCAAGCCTAAGCAAAATTCTATTACAAATTTTACAGAACTTGTATTCATAAAACTTCAGAATTTTTCTTCAATTTCACAAGTTTACATTTTAGTCCCTAAATCATGTTTCCATCAAAAAATCACTTTGTAAAAGTTGTTTATCTATCAACAACCTTTCATATTCTACCATAAATTTCTAATTTTCAGCATACACATCTTGACCCATTTTCCATACTTTGATAACTTTCCAAATAATCCCTCAAATAGAGAGATTAAGTTATCTCGGTTTCAAAAATATCAAAATTACTAAAAACGGGACAAGAAAGCTTACCCAATTAGGCCTTGAAAGTTTCCCCTCTCTTTCCTAGGGTTTTCATATATTTATAGGTTGAAGATGATGAGAAAATAAGATGATATTTTCTTTTCATCTTTTAATTAATTAAGTATTTTGCAATTTCCAATTTAGTCTTTGCCCTTTTTCTATACTTCCATGGATGAGTCACCAAGAATCTACATACTTTTCTTTAATGGTATAATTACCATATAAAGACCTCTAGATTTGAGTACCATAGCTATTTAATCCTTATAGCTACTAGAATTCAACTTTTGCAGTTTATATCATTTAGTCCTTCTCGTAATTAAACACTTAATAGATAAAATTTTCATATCAAACTTTTCACACGACATGCCAATTATAATACGGACCATATAACGAAATAAAAATAAACATTAATTTTTTATCAGATTTGTCGTCTCGAAACCACTATTTTGATTTCACTAAAAAATGGGTTGTCACATATTTCTCAAGATAAACATGAGTACAAGGAAAATTACACTCAAAATTTAGAGTTAGGGTTTAGGCTACTACTAAATTCCCAAATAACGCATTGAATCATGTCTATAAGAAATTACTCCAAACACTCACCAACACGCTTTCCTCAAAAAGCCGAAAGCTCATACTAGTCTTTCCTAACTCTTAGATGGTCTTAGCGAATCCAAAGTTTCAACACAATAAATGTAACATCCCATTTTTCAGTGAGATCAGAATAGTGGTTTCAGGGCCACAAAATTGACCCAAAAATAAGGTTTATATATATTTCATTATATGATCCATATAATAATAGGCGTGTCATGTGAAAATTTTGAAACAAAAATTTTATTGATTAAGTGTTTAATTACGAGAAGGACTAAATCGCATAAAATGCGAAAGTTGAATTCTAGTAGTTATAAGGATCAAATAGGTATGGAAATCAAAACTAGAGGTCCTTATATGGTAATTAGACCATTAAGAAAAGTATGTAGATTTTTTTTGATGACTCATCCATGGAAATATAGAAAAAGGACAAGGACTAAATTGAAAATAGCAAAATACTTAATTAATTAAAAGATGATAAAAGAAATCATCTTATTTTTGGTCATCTTCAACCTAAAACACATGGAAACCCTAGGAGAGAGAAAATAAACTTTCAAGGCCTAATTGGATAAGTTCTCTTGTCCTGTTTTTAATAATTTTGGTATTTTTGAAACCGAAATAGCTTAATTTCTCTATTTGAGGGATTAATTTGAAAAGTTATCAAGGTATGAAAATGGGTCATGGATGTATATGCTAGAAATTAGAAATTTATGGTAGAAAATGAAATATTATTGATAGATAAACAACTTTTACAAAGTGATATTTGATGAAAACATGATTTAGGGACTAAAATGAAATGTTGTAAAATTTGATGAAAAATTCTAAAATTTTATGAATACATGTGCTGGAAAACTTGTAATAGGGCTTTCGTTAGGCTTGGAATATGGAGTAATTTGCACAAGTTTCATTTTCCAGGCCTTGGGACAAAATCAAAATTTATGGAATTATTTGGGCCAAAATGGTAATTTTTCCTAGAATGTAAATTAAATCCATTTAAATATGAAATGTGTGAAATTGATGGTTAAATTCATTTATATAGATCCAGAAAACACTAATTCAAGGTTAGATGAGGAAAAGAAAAGGTTTCAGATTAGTAGACTTTATACGCGAACAAGTGTCGAGATAAGTTTGTGTAACCTAATCGAGCATGTAAATATGTTTATTTGAATATTGTGTATGTATGGAATGTAATATACCTTGATGCACATTATTTGAATGTTATAATAAAATTTCATACATGCTTGAGATGCCGAAATGGGGGTTGAGTCCCGATTGAATATTGAATTCTGATGGTTATATGCGCTTTCCCTAAACTAATAAGGTCTTGCATTTGTTGCGGGTAGGATTTAGCTCAGACAAGTAATCCTATTGACCTTTTTATAGAAAGGATTTGGCCCAGACGGGTAATCCCAATATAATACCTCTCGAGTATACGTTACAATTAAGGTTTAGCCTGAACTGGTAGTCCTAATTGAGCTCCTCTGAGCTTACATAATATAAAGGATTTAGCCTAGATTGGTAATCCTATTATACGATAAGTGGATCGAGAGAGTGCTTCTTGGTTAAGTGCCCTATAGGGTACCCTTGAATAAGGAATTGACGGATTATTGAATCGTACACTTCAAGTGTACTACTTAAGCATCCATCGGAATTCAATGATTCAACAATCACAAAACTCTAGACATGGCATGTGAACTTTGAGATGAATTGATAATGTCTTGAAAGAGTATGGCATCATGAACTCATCTATGTTACTTGATTGATATGAAGATTTTGGTGACTAACATGTTTGATTGAATGTGTGTGATTAGGCAATTTAGCCAAATGGATGGAAACATAACACTGTATGCCTAGAGTTCATAAGAAAGACTGGTAAGTTTAGTTTCCGTTATACGAACTTACTAAGCATGTAATGCTTACTCTATTTTATTTTCCCCTATTTTATAGTGCTCGGAAGCTCACGAGGGTTGGAGATTACTGGAGCATCTTCACACTATCAACTAGTCATTTTGGGTATACTTAGTAGAAATCATTTTGGTATAATGGCACCTATAGGACAACTTGGCCAATAGTGGCCTGAAAATGATGTTTTGTAACCTAACCATTAGAATGGCTAATAATGGTTTATTTTGGTATGATTAAGTAGGTTATGATGATATATTCATATATGATATGTTATGTATATGTGATCAAATGTTGCTACTGCTTAAGTTATTCCAAGGTAAGCTTATAAACACATATACATGTAGTGATATGCCTTGTTGAATGATGACAATTGCCCAATTTAAATGCTTGAATTAGTTGGTTTTGGATGTGTGTTTCAAATGCAGGTCTTGGGTGAAATTTTGGGTGAGAAATGAAGCTGGAAATGGCTTCATTTTGTCCATACGGGCAGACACACGGGCATGTGTCTAGACCGTATGTGACACATGGCCTAGTAGCATGGGCATGTGGTTAGGCCGTGTGTCTCCTGCACCTTAATTTTGAGAAACAGAATGCTCAGAATTGGGTGCACGAGTAGAGACATGGGCATGTGTCTCAGCCGTGTGTGCCACATAGCCTAGAACAGGGGCGAGTGTCTTGACTATGTGAAACCTGCACCTAATTTCGAATTGAATTAATTAACCACATGGCCGAGCACACGGGCGTGTGGTATGGTCGGTGTGCAAGTCAATAGTTACACGGGGTCAAACACAGCCTCCAACGCAGGCGTGTCCCTCGATCACACGGGCATGTCCCTTGGACCACACGGGCGTGTGAGCCCTGCACCTTGGAAAAACTTTGTAATTTTGCAAAAAAAATTTAGAGGTCCTGGTTAAGTCCTGTCTCGATTTTAATGATTGTATTGGGCTCGAGGGCCCAATTAAAAGACATTATCAATGATCTAGTTAAATGAATAGTAATTTATTTAAGTTATTTGTGAATTTTTTTCAATGTTCTAGTAATGCTCTGAAACCCTATTTCGGCGACGGATACGGGTTAGAGGTGTTACATTTAGTGGTATCAGAGCTATGGTTTAGCCGATTCTTGAATTTGACATAGAAAACATGAGTTCAGTTATACATGCCATTATATAAATTGTGATAGTGTGATACTTTTGATCATTTTAAATGTGTTTTTCATATAGTAATGTCATCCAACAGAGCTAGAGCTGAATCCGAAGAAGCTGAGAGCAATGTTTCAGCTTCAATACATAAAGTTGCGTCTATGTCTAGTAGTGAAAGGCCCGTGTCTGAGGGCCGAAGTGAGGAGGCAAAACAAGCCTTCTTTCAAATAATGAATGAATGGTTTACACGATACATGAGAACAAACCTTGCTATACAACGACCTCCCCCACCTGCTCCCTAACTGATTCCTGAGGTACCACAGGGTGCTGAACCTATTAGACTTGGTATGCCTTCGATAGATAAAATCTGCAAACATGGGGCGGAAGAATTTAGAGCTACCGCAGATGATGATCCAGAAAGGGCTGAGTTTTGGTTAGAAAATACTATCTGGATTTTTGATGAACTATCCTGTACACTTGCTGAATATTTGAAATGTGCGGTATCTCTACTGAAAGATACAGCTTATCATTGGTGGAATATCATAACTTCAATTGTACCGAGAGGAAATGTTAAATGGGAATTCTTCCAAGCTGAATTCAGGAAGAAGTATGTTAGTAGAGGTTCTGTAACACCCTGAATTTGGGCCTAGAAGTTTTGGGCCTTGAGCATGGGAGCTGTTGAAGGTAGCTTATAATATTTTGTTGTGCATGTAAATTACGTTAATGAAGGCTTGTTTTAGTGGTTAAGTGTACTGAGAAGTGTTGGAGAAGTCCTAGGTTCAAATCTGGACTCTAGCAAAAAATTTGGTTTAAGGTGAATCAAACCCTGGGTGTAGTAGGTAGGCATTAAGGATATTGGTGGGGAAATTGTGCCACAAAAAGCCTTGTGGTCTAGTCGCAAAGTAGCGCCACAAAAGAGGCAGGAAGGTGGCGTCATAGAGTTGGCAAGGAGGTCTAGGGTTCGAAACTCATGGCAATCAAAGAGCATTTATTTTGCTAACAAGGGGCGGCAATAGAAAGAACCATGAGGAGAGTAAAGGTACCTTTCTTGGCTGATCCCTTTCGCTTTATGGCGTGCTCGTTTGGGCTGGGCGTCGGCTAAGAGTGCTCAGAGCACGGATTAACTCCAGTCTCCTATCAGGTGTGTATTTCTCACAACTCTAGCTGTAAGATGGCTACTTCGGGTCGCGATGGGCCGAAAGGGGCCATGTGGGCCCAATGGGCCTACGAGTCCAATTGGATAAGTTGTTTGATTGTGTAGTAAATATTGGACTAGGCCAGGTGAATCTCATATCTGTGGCTAGATTCGGGCTAAAAGGGTCACACGAGTGTGGGTCCATTTGGGCCGAGAAGGGCTTTAGGTCCATTCGTATTGTTATCCCTGTTTAGAATGCTTTAGTTTACTAAAATTACTAAAATACCCCCAGTTGTAAAATTACCAAAGTACCCCTGATTTATAAAATTACAGAAATACCATCGATTGTAAAATTACTGAAATACCCTCGATTTGTAAAATTACCGAAATACCCTCAGTTTGCAAAATTATTGAAATACCCTCGATTTGTAAAATTACTGAAATACCCTTGTAGGGTAGAATTACTAAAATACCACTATAGGGTAGAATTATTGAAATACCCTTGTAGGGTAGAAATACCGAAATACCCTATAGGGTAGAATTACTAAAATACCCCTATAGGGTAAAATTACTGAAATACCCTTCTAGGGTAGAAAAACCGAAATACCCCTGTAGGGTAGAATTACTAAAATACCCCTGTAGGGTAGAATTATTGAAATACCCCTGTAAGGTAGAATTACCGAAATATCCTTGTAGGGTAGAATTATTGAAATACCCCTATAGGGTAGAATTATCGAGATACCCTTGTGGGGTAAAATTACCATTTTACCCCTAGGGTGTTAAATGACTGTTTTGCCCTTGTAGGTAAGTGACTGACTTGGACTATGATTGTTTGATGCAAATATGGGCATGATATTCTGATTCTGTATGTTGTTTGCCATGACATGTATATCTGTTGCATGGGATAAGGGTTATATTGATGGAGGAAGCGTTCTGGTGGCTATGCCACAAATATCTGTTCTAGTGGCTCTGCCACAATATCTGTATCTGGTGACCTTGTCACAATATCTGTTGATTGATCGATGGCTGAGTGCCGATCATGTTACTGAAGGCTGTGTGCCGTTATTGTAGGCTTCGTGCTAATTATAGACCCGCTATCAATGGCTGAGTGCCGATCATGTTACTGAAGGTTGTGTGCCATTACTGTGGGCTTCGTATCGATATTGTAGGCTTCGTGCCGATTATAGACCCGTTATCAATGGTTGAGTCCCGATCATGTTACCAAAGGCTGTGTGCCATTATTGTGGGCTTCGTATCAGTATTGTGGGCTTCGTACTGATTATAGACCCATTATTGATGGCTTTGTGCCAAGTATTCTGTTAAGTGGCTTTGCCACATTATCTGATTCTGGTGGCTCTGCCACAATATCTGTATTTGGTGACTCTGTCACAATATCAGTTCTGGCAGCCATGCTGCAAATTCTATGGCGTGTAGCGGATGGGTGGGTCGAGTTGTCTCCCCACATGGTGTAAGGTTGGTACGGGGGTGTATACGGCTGGACATGGGTTGGGTTTTCTACATACATGAAATATCTATTCTGCATCTGTTATGGGCCTATGGGCTTCATTCTGAATTTGATTCTGTGGTTTGATTCTGATTCTCATTTTGATTCTATTTTAGATAATGTTTCTTATTCTGTAATGGGCTAAAGCCTATCTGGTACTATCTGTTATAATGGGCTAAGGCCCAATTGATACTGAAACTGTAAGTAGGGTTGGGGCAAGACTTTTAATTCTTTTATATGACTAACTATTCCTTTTATATAGTAGGGGATTTCATACTGAGTTTTCGTAAACTCGCCCCGTTTATTAACCTTTCAGGTAATTTCTAGCCTTAGACGAATCAGAGCTGCGAGGGGCTCGGAGGAAGGCACACACACTGTTTATGTTACAGTTTTGATTATTACTTTTAAATGTTTTTATGTGGGTTGTAGTAAAGCCGTTGTAATTTTCTGGATTTCAAATTTGGAATTTTATTTATTGTTGTTATAATTGCTAGTATTAGAACACAGTTTTCCAAAGCAACTACTGTTGTTCAAAACATCACGTATCCGCAATTGTTTTTAAATTAAGCTTCTGCAACTGCCAAGGTTTTTAGAAAGTTATTAAGAATGTTATTCAGTTGAGGTTTTCTAGCAAGGTTTAAAAAGGGTATAAGTTTTTAATTATTAGAAGGGTTTTTAATGGAAACATGGTTTTCGAAATACACTTCAATGTGACACGCCAGATTCGAGCCAAACTTCCAGGCTGAGTTTGGGGTGTTATATTTAATGGTATCATAGCCTAGTTACAACAACTCAGCTGTGGATTGGGTTTTCAAAGGTTGAATTTTAGAAAATTATTTTCAACCATGTGGTATGCTTGAAGTATTTCTCCTAAAAAGTGTGGCACACCGAGTCTCCGGTGCCGAATCCGTAAGTCTTCTGAATACTTTTGTCTGTTTAGAAATTGAAATAGTGTGGATTCCTTAGATAGTTGTGACAGCCCAAAATTGACCCTAGTTGGGAAGTGGTTTCGGGACTGCTAAACCGAGTCGTAAAAATTATTAACCGTCATAATTGATGCTCATTATATGTACATGTGCATGTGTGAAAATTTCGTGTTTGAATTTTGTTAATTGTAAGTGAATTTCATCGAATAGGACTTATGTGAGAAAATTTTAAAATGTGATAGGTCAATGCGTAAGGACCTATTAGAGCATGTGGAAAAAGGGGGGACTTGCATGTCAAATTCCCCCCTACTAGTAGTGGCCGGCCATGACAAGCATGGTAGACCAAGTGTGATCGGCAAGACATGTCATAGACATGTCTTGTTGGTGCATCATGGGTGGAAAAAAATAAAATAAGGAGCATGGGCATAATAATGAAAGGAAATGTGATGAAAACAAAAAAAAGGGTGTGTGGTTGTCCCCCCATTTTGCCGAAACTAGAAAGAAAAACAAAGAAAAAAATGCTCATCCTTTGGTTCATCCTTGGCCAAAAATTTTAAGGAGGAAGGAAGAAGAAAGGTTGAAGAGGTTCGGCCATGCATGTGACTAGGCTAAGGTATGTTTGGTGATGTTCCATGAGATGCATGCATATTTTAGTTGTTAGCTTGAGTTCTACCTAGCCCATGGTCTAAATCTTGCTATGTGATGGAAATGACACTCGGCCATGGATGCATCATTCTTGGTTGATGTTTGATGTTGTGGTGATGAGGCATGAAGATGAGTTAAGATTCGGCCTAGGTGGATTTTGTGTTAATGCCATTGCATGCTAAATATGAAGCTTGTTAATGATGCATGTGATGGTGGATTGATGATTCTTGAATCTCCTTTTTAGCATTTTTGAGTGAGCACATATGTGCATTGGTTGCTAGATGGGGAAGAATCGGCTAGCAAGTTGTGTGCTAAGGCCGAATATAATTTTTGTAGGTTAATGAGTAATGCATGTGCTAAATTGATGGAAAGGGAGAGGATGCTTTACTAGTGTATATATGTGTGTATTAGCCAAGTTTTGAACTTGAAACAAAAGGGTGTTTAGTCAATACAAGTGAACATACTTGTAGAATGTATTAAGTGTTGAAATCGGCCCCAAAATAGACATGCATATTCGGCCAAGGGGGGAAAATTAGCAAAAATGTTGAGTTTGATTCATGATTCCGTACATATGTGACCTTAATGTCTAATGTATAAATATGGGCTAAGTGCCTTGTGTTCCTCTTTTCGATGCTCAAATGATTAAATCAATTTATTTGTTTAATTAAGCTCAAGAGCAAAGGGGAACTAAATCCGATAAAGGGAAGGAAAAAGTGGTCGAATAGCTATCGGAATCGTTCGACAACACCCGAGGTAAGTTCTTGAGTAAGAAAGCTTAAATTAAGATTTGATTAGATCATGTTTTAAGCAAATCAAAATCATGCTCTTTGTGTGTGGCTATTGAGCCGAAATTACAAGAATGATAAGTGTCTTGTGTTCGAGTTTTGCTAACGAAAATGAAATACGAATGTGCCATGATTTATTGTTAAATGTGCATGGTTATTTGAATGATGTCCGGGCTAAGTCCCGAAGGCTTTGTGCTAAGTGACCATATCCGGACTAAGATCCGAAGGCATTTGTGCGAGATACTAAATCCGGACTAAGATCCGAAGGCATTTGTGCGAGATACTAATTCCGGGCTAAGCCCGAAGGCATTTGTGCGAGTTACTAAATCCGAGTTAAGTCCCGAAGGCATTTGTGCGAATTACTATAACCGGGCTATGTCCCGAAGGCATTTGAACGAGGAGCTATATCCGGTTAAATTCCGAAGGTACGTGATTTGGGAATGAATGATCTTGCTGTAAAAATTTCAGTTAATACTCTAGAAACATCCCAACATTGAGGTATGTTTCGTATGTGCTTGAATTTAGTTGAGCCCTTACAAATAAGTATTCGCTCAGTTGATAAACGAGCTACCGGCCTTTGGCTAAGTTGATCTTTTGTGTATGTACATAAGGGTTGATAATGTGAAGCAAGTATGATATCGAAAATTTGTGCATATGAAATTATCCGTTTAGCTATTTGAATGCTATACTTTTGTTGTGCTGGAATTCCTTGCTCAAAACTTACTAAGCATAAATTGCTTACTCCGTTTCATTGCTCCTCTGTTTTATAGATTTGGTTCTCCAGCTATCGGACTCGGGATCTTGAGGTCAAAGTCGCCCACACTATCAAAGCCCCTTTTGGTACAATTTTGGTTGAACTTCGAAATGGCATGTATAGGACTACCCGTTTGTTGTGGGTCGTGGACCCTTTGGACTTGTATAAATTTTGGATAGCCATGCGAAAATGGCTTATATGTGTTTGAGTATAATGTTATAATCATTTGGTGTGGATATGCAACAAGGATTGGCCATGGGAATGGTTAATCACTTTCATAAATTGTGCTATTTATGCAAAAAGGGCTAGTTGAATCATGGAAACCATGAAATAGGTAAAGTCTACCTTAAAGGCAGATGCTGACAGCAGCAGTGATGTAGATTTGGAAAATCACTAAAAATAGTAGGAATGGAATTAAATAGTGAATAAATTATGTAAACGAACCTTGATGAATCTATTTTCATAGAAAAGTAACGAAACAATCATACGGACAGTATGTTAAGAGATATTCAGGTTCTTGTGAGACAGGGCCAGAACGGTTTCTGGATTTCCTGTTACGACTTTGGAAATTATTTGTAAATTAACCAGAGACAATTAGGAGTCAATCCATAAATGTATAGATTCCACTCTGAGTCTAGTTTCTATAGAAACAAACGGCATCAGTATTGAAGCCCTGTACAGGGAGATATCCAAGTCGTAATGCGCAAAGGTCAGGGTAGTCTATCCCTGTAACATGGGAGACTTTGACTAATAAACTGTACTAATTGGCCCGACCAAAAATTCTAGAAAAAAATATGTAGATGGGCATATGAGTCTAGTTTCAGGGAAAATTTACGGAACTGGATTCCAAGTTTCTGAACTCAAGATATGATTTTTAAAGAGACTATTACGCAGATTGGCAGTGTCTGGAAATTTTTTTTTAAAAGTCTGTTAACACCTCGTGTTCGACTCCGGTGACGGTCTCGGGTTCGGGGTGTTACAATATTGGTCTGAATTTAAATTTGGTATTTATTTTATGTGGATGTGATGTTTGGATATAGAAATTGTATATATGTGTGATAAATATGTGTCTGCTTCAGTGAATAAGTGTTGTATGTATGAGATGTTTGAAGTTCTAGTTGAAGTGTGATAGTGATAGTAGGATTAGAGTGCGCAGCGGTAGCATAGTGGGGTAGATGTTACACCACCATCCTGTTAGATGGAAATTTCGGGGACGAAATTTCCTTAAAGGAGGTAGAGTTGTAACACCCTGAATTTAGGCCTAGAAGTTTTGGGCCTTGAGCATAGGAGCGGTTGAAGGCAGCTTATAATATTTTGTTGTGCATGTAAATTTCGTTAATGAAGGCTTGTTTTAGTGGTTAAGTGTACTGAGAAGTGTTGGAGAAGTCCTGGGTTCAAATCTGGACTCTAGCAAAAATTTTGGTTTAAGGTGAATCAAACCCTGGGTGTAGTAGGTAGGCCTTAAAAATATTGGTGGGGAAATTATGTCACAAAAAGCCTTGTGGTCTAGTGGCAAAGTAGCGCCACATAAGAGGCGGGAAGGTGGCGTCATAGAGTTGGCAAGGAGGTCCAGGGTTCGAAACTCATGGCAATCAAAGAGCATTTATTTTACTAACAAAGGGCGGCAAGAGCTGGTGTTGAATTTAAACTCTGATGATGGATGGATCCCACATCGGGAAGCTAACATAAGAGTGGATGCGAAGCTGGCTTTAAATAGAGAGAACCATGAGGAGAGTAAAGGTACCTTTCTTCGTTGATCCCTTTCGCTTTATGGCGTGCTCGTTTGGGTTGGGCGTCGGCTAAGAGTGCTCGAAGCGCGGATTAACTCCAGTCTCCTATCAGGTGTGTATTTCTCACTACTCTAGCTGTAGGATGGCTACTTCGGGCCGCGATGGGCCGAAAGAGGACATGTGGGCCCAATGGGCCTACGGGCCCAATTGGATAAGTTGTTTGATTGTGTAGTAAATATTGGACTAGGCTAGGTGAATCTCATATCTGTGGCTAGATTTGGGCTAAAATGGCCACACGAGCATGTGGGCCCATTTGGGCCGAGAAGGGCTTTAGGCCCATTCGTATTGTTATCCCTGTTTAGAATACTTTAGTTTACTAAAATTACTAAAATACCCCCAGTTGTAAAATTACCAAAGTACCCCCAGTTTATAAAATTACCGAAATACTGTCGATTATAAAATTACTAAAATACGCTCGACTTGTAAAATTACCAAAGTACCCCCGATTTATAAAATTATTGAAATACCATCGATTGTAAAATTACTGAAATACCTTCGATTTGTAAAATTACCGAAATACCCTCAGTTTGCAAAATTACTGAAATACCCTCGATTTGTAAAATTACTGAAATACCCTTGTAAGGTAGAATTACTAAAATAACACTATAGGGTAGAATTACCAAAATACACTTGTAGGGTAGAAATACTGAAATACCCCTGTAAGGTAGAATTACTAAAATACCCCTATAGGGTAGAATTACTAAAATACCCTTGTAAGGTAGAAATACCGAAATACCCCTGTAGGGTAGAATTACTGAAATACCCCTGTAGGGTAGAATTACTGAAATACCCCTGTAGGGTAGAATTACTAAAATACCCCTGTAAGGTAGAATTACTGAAATACCCCTGTAGGGTAGAATTACCGAGATACCCTTGTGGGGTAAAATTACCATTTTACCCTTAGGGTGTTAAATGACTGTTTTGCCCTTGTGGGCAAGTGACTGACTTGGACTGTGATTGTTTGATTCAAATATGGGCATGATATTCTGATTCTGTATGTTGTTTTCCATGACATGTATATCTGTTGCATGGGATATGGGTTATATTGATGGAGGAAGCGTTTTGGTGGCTATGCCACAAATATCTGTTCTGGTGGCTCTGTCACAATATCTGTATCTAGTGACTTTCTCACAATATCTGTTGACTGATTGATGGCTGAGTGCCGGTTATGTTACCGAAGGCTGTGTGCCGTTATTGTGGGCTTCGTATCGATATTGTAGGCTTCGTGCCGATTATAGACCCGTTATCAATGGCTGAGTGCCGATCATTTTACAGAAGGCTGTGTGCCGTTATTGTGGGCTTCGTATCGATATTGTGGGCTTCGTGTCGATTATAGACCCGTTATTGGTGGCTTTGTGCCACGTATTGTGTTAAGTGGCTTTGCCACATTATCTGATTCTGGTGGCTCTGCCACAATATTTGTTAGTGACTTTGTCACAATATCAGTTCTGGCAGCCATGCTGCAAATTTTGTGGCGTGTAGTGGATGGAAACATGTTTGATTGATATGAAGATTTTGGTGACTAACATGTTTGATTGAATGTGTGTGATTAGGCAATTTAGCCAAATGGATGGAAACATAACACTGTATGCCTAGAGTTCATAAGAAAGACTGGTAAGTTTAGTTTCCGTTATACGAACTTACTAAGCATGTAATGCTTACTCTATTTTATTTTCCCCTATTTTCTAGTGCTCGGAAGCTCACGAGGGTTGGAGATCACTGGAGCATCTTCACACTGTCAACTAGTCATTTTGGGTATACTTAGTAGAAATCATTTTGGTATAATGGCACCTATAGGACAACTTGGCCAATAGTGGCCTGAAAATGATGTTTTGTAACCTAACCATTAGAAGGGCTAATAATGGTTTATTTTGGTATGATTAAGTAGGTTATGATGATATATTCATATGTGATATGTTATGTATATGTGATCAAATGTTGCTACTGCTTAAGTTATTCCAAGGTAAGCTTATAAACACATATACATGTAGTGATATGCCTTGTTGAATGATGACAATTGCCCAATTTAAATGCTTGAATTAGTTGGTTTTGGATGTGTGTTTCAAATGCAGGTCTTTGGTGAAATTTTGGGTGAGAAATGAAGCTGGAAATGGCTTCATTTTGTCCATACGGGCAGACACACGGGCATGTGTCTAGACTGTGTGTGACACATGGCCTAGTAGCATGGGTATGTGGTTAGGCCATGTGTCTCCTGCACCTTAATTTTGAGAAACAGAATGCTCAAAATTGGGCGCACGAGTAGAGACGTGGGCATATGTCTCAGCCGTGTGTGCCACATAGCCTAGAACAGGGGCGTGTGTCTTGACTATGTGAAACCTGCACCTAATTTCGAATTGAATTAATTAACCACATGGCCTAGCACACGGGCGTATGGTATGGTCGGTGTGCAAGTCAAATAGTTACACGGGTTGTAAAATTATTAGAAATAGTTAGACGTGTGGTATGGTCGGTATGGTCGGCTATGCCACAAATATCTGTTCTGGTGGCTCTGTCACAATATCTGTATCTAGTGACTTTGTCAAAATATCTGTTGACCGATCGATGGCTGAGTGCCGGTCATGTTACCGAAGGCTGTGTGCCGTTATTGTGGGCTTCGTATCGATATTGTAGGCTTCGTGCCGATTATAGACCCGTTATCAATGGCTGAGTGCCGATCATGTTACTGAAGGCTGTGTGCCGTTATTGTGGGCTTCGTATCGATATTGTGGGCTTCGTGTCGATTATAAACCCGTTATCGATGGCTTTGTGCCACGTATTGTGTTAAGTGGCTTTGCCACATTATCTGATTCTGGTGGCTCTACCATAATATTTGTTAGTGACTCTGTCACAATATAAGTTCTGGCAGCCATGCTGCAAATTTTGTGGCGTGTAGTGGATACGGCTGGACATGGGTTGGGTTTTCTGCATACATGAAATATCTATTCTGTATCTGTTATGGGCCTATGGGCTTCATTCTAAATTTGATTCTGTGGTTTGATTCTGATTCTCATTTTGATTCTAGTTCTGATAATGTTTCTTATTCTGTAATAGGCTAAAGCCTATCTGGTACTGTCTATTATAATGGGCTAAGGCCCAATTAATACTGAAACTGTAAGTAGGGCTGGGGCTAGACTTTTAATTCTTTTATATGATTGACTGGTCCTTTTATATAGTAGGGGATTTCACACTCAGTTTTCATAAACTCAACCCGTTTATTAACCTTTCAGGTAATTTCCAACCTTAGACGGATCGGAGCTGCGAAGGGCTTGGAGGAAGCCACACACACTGTTTATGTTACAGTTTTGATTGTTACTTTTAAATGTTTTTTGTGGGTTGTAGTAAAGCCGTTGTAATTTTTTGGATTTCAAATTTGGAATTTTATTTATTGTTGTTATAATTGCTAGTATTAGAACACGGTTTTCCAAAGCAACTATTGTTGTTCAAAACATCACGTATCCACAATTGTTTTTAAATTAAGCTTCCGCAACTGCCAAGGTTTTTAGAAAGTTGTTAAGAATGTTATTCAGCTGAGGTTTTCTAACAAGGTTTAAAAAGGGTATAATTTTTTAATTATTAAGAAGGGTTTTTAATGGAAACATGGTTTTCGAAAAACACTTCAATGTGACACGCCAGATTCGAGCCAAACTTCCAGGCTGGGTTTGGGGTGTTATAGGTTCATAGATCAGAAAAAGAAAGAATTTCTAGAGCTTAAACAAGGAAACATGACAGTATCTGAATATGAACGAGAATTTGTTCGGTTGAGCAAGTATGCCAGAGAATGGGTTCTAATCGAAGCTGAAATGTGTAAACACTTTAAAGAGGGTCTAAATGAAGACATCAAATTATTGATTGGAAATGTTGAGATAAGGGAATTTGTAGTATTAGCTGATTAAGCCCACAAAACTGAGGATTGAGTAAAGAAAATAGACAAGTTGAAATAGAGACTCGGGTTTCTGGGAAAAGAACTATAAGTAAGTCGCAATCATTTGCTTCAAAGAAATTAAAGAAGTATTATGATCATGTGACCACATCTACGGGAATTCTGGAAGAGAGCGGGGCTTTCGACATTCTAACCCGAAGTCTTCATCTCCATTTGTGACCAGTGTGGGTAGTGTTGGTAATCCCAAACCGAAATGTAAACATTGTAACAAATTTCATCATGGGGAAAGTTGGTCTAGAAGTAGAGCTTGTTTCGAATGTGGTTCACTTGACCATTTTCTCAGAGATTGTCCAGAAAGAGTTGAAAAAGAAATAGAACCAGCTCCAAAGTGAGTAATCCTGTCTCAGGGGGCAAACCACCCTGCCATCTCGGCAATATTGGTGGTAGTCGAGGTAATACCAAGGATACAGCAGTTAGATCAGAGGCACGAGCACTTACAAGGACATATGTGATTCGTGCTAGAGAAGATGCCTCTAAACCAGACGTCATTATTGGTACATTTTCTCTACTTGATACTGATATTACTGCATTGATTGATCCTGGTTCAACACATACATACATATGCACGAACCTAGTTTCTGTTAAAAATTTACCTGTTGAATTCACTGAATTTGTGGTTAAAGTTTCAAACCCCCTGGGAAAGTGTGTTATGGTGGATAAAGTTTGTAAAAATTGTCCGTTAATGGTAAAAGATTATTTTTTGGCTGACTTGATGATATTACCATTTGATGAGTTTGATGTGATCTTGAGAATGGATTGGTTAACCCGATATGATGCAATGGTAAATTGTAAGCAGAAATATATTGTATTGCAATGTGAGAATGGTGAATTGCTTCATGTTGAATCTGACAAACTGGATGGACTACCTGATGTGATTTCAACTATATCAGCACAAAAATATGTCCAAAAGGGTTATGATGCTTACCTTGAATATGTATTGGATACAATGTATCTAAGTCAAAGATCCAGTCAATGCCGGTTGTATGTGAATTTCCTAATGTATACCCAGAAGAATTACCTGGATTACCACTAGATAGAGAAGTGGAATTCCCTATAAATCTTTTTTAGGGTACAACACCTATATCTATAGTACCTTACACAATGGCTCATACTGAGTTGAAATAGTTGAAATTACAGTTGCAAGAGTTTATTGACAGAGGTTTTGCTCGACCTAGTTTCTCACCTTGGGGTGCGCAAGTTCTATTTCTGAAAAATAAAGATGGATCGCTGAGGCTGTGCATTGATTTCAGATAGCTCAACAAAGTTACAATAAAGAACAAGTACCTATTGCCTCATATTGCTGACTTGTTTGACCAGTTAAAATGTGCCACTGTATTTTCAAAGATTGATCTCTGTTCTGGTTACTATCAATTACGGGTAAAAGAATCGGATGCACCAAAGACAACTTTTAGAACCAGGTATGGACACTATGAATTTCTTGTGATGCCATTTAACTTGACCAATGCACCTACAGTGTTTATGGATTTGATGAACAGAATTTTTAGCCCGTATTTGGATAGGTTTATAGTGGTATTTATAGATGACATTTTGGTTTACTCTTGGAATGAAAATGAGCGTGCTGAGCATTTGAGAATAATGTTGCAAACCTTGCGAGAGAAACAACTGTACGCCAAATTCAGTAAATGTGAATTTTGGCTATTGGAAGTTAGTTTCCTTGGGCATATAGTATCTGCTGAAGGGCTTAGAGCAGACCCAAATAAAATTACAGCCATTGTTAATTGGCAGCCACCGAAGAACGTGTCTAAGGTCTGAAGTTTTCTGGGACTAGCTGGTTATTATCGGAGGTTTGTAAAAATTATTTCAATGATAGCTTCTCTGATGACTTATTTACTATAGAAAGATGTAAAGTTTGAGTGGACTGATAAATGCCAGCAAAGTTTTGATAGATTAAAGGCTTTATTGACAAAAGCACCTATGTTAGTCCAGCTAGAATCGGGTAAGGAATTTACAGTTTACAGTGATGTGTCATTGAATGGTTTAGGCTGTGTTTTGATGCAAGATGGTAAGGTAGTAGCCTATGCTTCACGATAGCTAAAGCCACATGAAAAGAACTACCCGACACACAATCTCGAATTGGCAGCCATAGCATTTACATTGAAAATTTGGCGGCAATACTTGTTTGGAGAAAAATGTCACATATTTATCGATCATAAAAGTCTGAAATACTTGATGTCACAGAAAGATTTGAATTTGAGACAACGCAGATGGCTTGAGTGATTGAAAGATTATGATCTTGTTATTGACTACCATCCAGGAAAAGCCAACGTAGTAGCGGATGCTTTAAGCAGAAAATCCTTGTATACTTTGAGAATAATGAATACCTGATTATCTTTGTCTAATGATGGTTCAATCTTAGCTGAGTTAAAAGCTAGACCAACATTTTTGCGACAGATTTTTGAAGTTCATAAAGATGATAGTAAGTTGCAAGCAAAACTGGTACAAAGTGAATTGACTCCTGACTTAGAATTTCAGATCGAGACTGATGGTTGTTTATTATTCAAGGGTAGAGTATGTGTACTGAAAAGTTTAGAACTAGTACAGAAAATTTTGAATGAAGCTCACAGTGGTAACATGTCTATTCATCCTTGTAGTAATAAAATGTATAATGATTTGAAAAAGATGGACTGGTGGCCGAGAATGAAACGGGATATTTTCGAGTTCTATCTAAATGTTTGATATGTCAGCAAGTAAAAGCTGAACATCAGTTGCCTTCTGGACTATTATAGCCAATTATGATACCAGAATAGAAATGGGAAAGAATTACTATGGACTTTGTAATGGGATTACCTCTGTCTCCAAGAAAGAAAGATGCCATTTGGGTAATTGTTGATCAGTTGACAAATTTTACATACTTTATTCTTGTACCTATGGTTTATTCCTTGGGAAGATTGGCTGAATTGTACATTTCTGAGATTATCAGATTACATGGAGTACCTGTCTCTATTATTTTAGATAGAGATCCTCGATTTACATCTTGATTCTGGAGTAAATTGCAAGAAGCTCTGGGTACTTAGTTACATTTTAGCACTGCATTTCATCCCTAGATAGATGGTAAATTTGAACGGGTAATACAAATATTGGAAGATATGCTTCGGTGTTGTATACTTGAGTTTGATTGTAATGCTCAGGATTTTAGGCCTAGAAGTTTAGAGATTTGAGCATATGGGTAGTAAGGAGGTTGCACATAAGTGATAAGTTGTGCACTTTAGTGACAGGAATGGGCCTGCTAGTTTGGTGGTGAAGTGAGTGTTAGTTAAGTTCAAGGTTCTAGGTTCGAGTCCTTTGGAATGCATTTTGGGAGAATCTTATTAGTTGGTTTTGCTTTTGGTTAATAATAATAAAATCTTATTATTTATTAAACTATTATATTTTTGTTTTTGAAAAAAAAGAAGTTTTAATTTATTTTTGAGTTACACGTTTTCCCTCTCCCTCTCTTGTTCTTTTTGCTTTTTGCTCTTTTCTTCTTATGAAAATGAGTTATTTGTGGATTTGGGAATCTTGCGCCTCTGTTGTCTTCTCCGATCACAAACAGGTGTCGGATTCGAACTGTAACTACGGTATTTCTATTTGTCTATTTAATTTGCAAACTCTCTGTTTGCCTTTTCTTGGCTGTAGGCTAACCCGTTGGTTTTGGGTTTTTAATCGATGAAGGAGATAGGAAACATCGCTTTTTGATATGTGTTGATAAGGCAAAGGTTAGGGATAGTTTTGGTGGCTGAAACAGTAGATTTGGAGCTATTTTAAGGTGGTTTCGTGATCACCCGACAGCCACACGAGTGTGGCCGTGACTCCGACACAGCCTGGGCTATCCCACATAGTCGGGGCATACGGACGTGTGGCCCTATCACGCCAAATATTGTTTTTAGGTCAAACTTACTTGTAACTACTACTCTATATGATCCAACCCTTGGTTAAGCTCTAGTGAGGGTAGTTGTGACTCTGATCTGAGTTTGGATAATGTTTTAATTGTGATTGGTTATGTGACATGTTTGATTCTAAACCCGGTTAGCTGGGTGAGTGTGTGTGCAACTAGTTTGTGTACATATCATTGATATGCGATCTGATTTTGCATTTGCTACTAAATTCGGGTTACGAGTGTACTTCAAATTGATTTTGTAACTGATTGATTGGATGTGAGTGTCTGCTTCTGATTAATTATCTGAGACTGGTATTCTGATTTTCTACATTTGACTACATACATACATATGCATAAACTACTTGGGTTGGATTTCCAAGAGAAGGAAGATTGACTGAACTGAACTGGCAGCTGATCTATTGGTTATTAGCCCTTAATACCAAGAGGGTCATGGGCGGTCCTAATACCCTAAGGGTTGTAGACAATTTGGCTGTACTGCGGGCTACTGCACCGCACTATACAGAACATACGTCAGCATCGCTACGTATCATTGACTGAATAGGCAATTTTACTGCAACCTATCGGTATAGCGGATTACCACATTGCACTGTACCGCATGTATGTTAGCTACGCTACGAACCAATATCTGATCTGGCAATTTATACTACATATTTGTACCGCGGTTTACCACATCGCACAGTATAGCTTATACGCTAGCTTTGATGTGTAATATACGTGACTGGCAGTTTTTCTGCATACTGTTAACGCCAATGCCCAAAGGGTCGTGGGCAGTCCCAATTCTCTAAGGGTCGAGGATAATGCTGATGTCTATCATTGTCGGGCAACCCGGGATTACATCATATGGAGTGTAGGGTTGGATGGGCTTTTCAAGGCCTTATATGGAGTGACTGGTTGGGTGAGCTTAATAGCTCTATCGAGGAGTTATGGGGGACAGAGAGGTGTGTTGGCTAGATGGGTGGGTTTTCTTGAACTCAACTCCAATCATATGAATCTTATTTACTGTTTTGTGAGTGCAGCTGTCTATTGCATGGTTTGACTGAAAAGCATTTATGACACTGTGAAATTGTAAAACTCTGATTGTATCTAACTGACTAAATTAAAACTTGTGACTGAATGAGAGTTATGGATATTGTGACTGAATGGCACTTGCACCTGTGAGACTGAGTGTGTTTTTACTATGCTTTGAATTCTGCTGTCTGCCGGTACATCCATTTCAAACGTACCAACTGTTCTATATAGCTCTGTAAGTATGTTTTGCTTCTAAACTACTTTCTGGCATTTTGTATCTGATTGGCTCTCACACTAAGCTCGAGTAGCTCTCCCCCTCCTCTGTTTCCCCTTTCAGGTACAGTCCTGGGTTCTATTGATCGACTAGGTACGCGGAGGTCTCAGATAGTCTCGATGGAAATGGATTATCAATTTGTTATTTCCAATTTTTATATTTGGTTTTCGTACTGTAAGACATCATAAAACTGTGGTGCAAATTCTAATTTAAGTTTTATTCATTTTAATTCCAAATTTATATACTAAACTTAACTGAAATTTTACTGTTCAAATTTTTTATGATTAAACGTTTTGATACGATGTAATAATTTATTTTTGTAAAAATTTACCTATGATCAACTTAGTGATCAATATAGTAGTCCAGATTTGGTCGAGACTTCTAGGCCGGGTTTGGGGTGTTATATTGATGGTAACTGGGAAAGGTATTTGTCTTTGGTTGAATTTGCTTATAATAATAGTTACTAGGCTGGTATCAAAATGTTACCGTATGAAGCCTTATATGGACGCAAATGTAGAACTCCATTGTACTAGACAAAACTCAGTGAGAAAAAGTTACACGGAGTTGACTTGGTCCAAGAGACTGAGGAAAAAGTGAAAGTAATTCGAGACAACTTGAAAGTAGCATCTGATCGTCAAAAGTCTTATGCTGATTTGAAGCGAAAATAAATAGAATTTCAAGTCGGTGATAAAGTATTCTTGAAAGTGTCACCTAGGAAGAAAGTTCTCCGGTTTGGACGGAAAGGAGAGCTGAGTTCACGGTTCATTGGACCATATGAGATTATGGGAAGAATTGGACCAGTTACATATCGGTTAGCTTTACCACCAGAGCTTGATCGGATTCATAATGTTTTTCATGTGTCTATGCTACGACGATATCGGTCCAATCCTTCACATGTTATCTCTCTAACAGAGGTAGAGATCTAGCCTAATATGACATATAGTGAAGAACCAATCAAAATCTTAGCTTGGGAAACAAAAGAGTTAAGAAATAAAAAGGTAGCTTTAGTAAAATTTCTTTGGCAACGACAGGGTATAGAAGAGGCTACCTAGGAGCTAGAGGATACTTTGAAGAAGCAATACCTGAATCTTTTTACTGGTAAGATTTTCGAGGACAAAAATCCCTAAAGGGGGAGAGTTGTAATAGCCCATTTTTTAGTGTGATCGAAAAAGTGCTTTCGAGACTACAACTTCGACCCAAAAATAAGGTTTATTTTTATTCATTATATGATCCGTATTATAATAGACATGTCGTGTGAAAATTTTGAAATGAAAATTTTATCAATTAAGCGTTTAAGGACTAAATAGCATAAAATGCGAAAGTTGAATTCTAGTAGCTATAAGGATCAAATAGGTATGGAAATCAAAACTAGATGTCCTTATATGGTAATTAGACATTAAGAAAAGTATGTAGATTTTTCTTGATGACTCATCCATGGAAATATAGAAAAAGGACAAAGACTAGATTGGAAATAGTAAAATACTTAATTAATTAAAAAGATCATAAAAGAAATCATCTTTTTTTATGTCATCTTCAACCTAAAACACATGGAAACCCTAGGAGAGAGAAAAGAAACTTTCAAGGCCTAATTGGGTAAGTTCTCTTGTATTATTTTTAGTAATTTTGGTATTTTTGAAACTGAGATAGCTTAATCTCTATATTTGAGGGATTAATTTGAAAAGTTATCAAGGTATGAAAAATGGGTCATGGATTTATATGCTAGAAATTAGAAATTTATGGTAGAAAATTAAATATTATTGAAAGATAAATAACTTTTACAAAGTGATTTTTGATGAAAACATGATTTAGGGACTAAAATGAAAAGTTGTAAAATTTGATGAAAAATTTATAAAATTTTATGAATACATGTGGTGGAAAATTTGTAATGGGGCTTTGGTTAGGCTTCGAATAGGGAGTAATTTGCACAAGTTTTATTTTCTGAGCCTAGGGACAAAATCGAAATTTATAGAAAAGTTAGGGGCAAAATGGTAATTTTTCCTAGGACGTAAATTAAGTCCATTTGAATATGAAATGTGTGAAATTTATGGTTAAATTCATTTATATAAATTCAGACAACACTAATTTGAGGTTAGATCGAGGAAAAGAAAAGGTTTCGGATTAGTAGACTTTATACGCGAACAAGTGTTGAGGTAAGTCTGTGTACCTAATCGAGCATTTAAATATGCTTATTTGAATGTTGTGTATGTATGGAATGTGATATACGTTGATGTACATTCTTTTAATGTTATAATAAAATTTCATACATGCTTTAGATGGTGAAAAAGGGATTGAGTCCCGATTGAATATTGAATTTCGATGGTTATATGCGCTTTTCCGAAACTAATATGGTCTTTCATTTGTTACGGATGGGATTTAGCTCAGACGAGTAATCCTATTGACCTTGTTATAGAAAGGATTTAGCTCAGATGGGTAATCCCGATATAATACCTCTCAAGCATACGTTATGATTAGGGTTTAGCCTGGACTAGTAATCCTAATCGAGCTCCTCTAAACTTACGTTATATAAAGGATTTAGCCTGGACTGGTAATCCTAATATATGATAAATGGCTCGAGAGAGTGCTTCTTGGTTAAGTGCCCTAAGGGGTACCCTTGAATAAGAAATTGACAGATTATTGAATCGTACACTTCGAGTGTACTACTTAAGCATCTATTAGAATTCAATGATTCAACGGACATAAAACTCTTGACATGGCTTGTGAACTTTGAGTGATAATGTCTTGAAAGAGTAATGTAACATCCTGAATTAGGGTCTAGTCGGAACAGTGGTTTCGAGGCCATGAATCCAAAGTAGAAATAATTATTTTGTGATTTTTATGTGGTCTATGATATGATTACATGCTTGTGTGAAACTTTCATGAAGAAATTTTATGTGTAAAGTGTCCAATTTAACTTTAGGGACTAAATTGAAAAAGTTGCAAAATTAAAGATTCTAGAAGCTTTAAGTATGAAATGGCTTTAGATTAGTAATTAGAGGTCCTCAAACAGTAATTTGCCCAATTTCTATTTTTATGGACAAAAATGGGCATGCATGGGAAAAATTTTAAAGGAAGGCCTTAAGGGTATTTTTGTCTTTAGATAAATAAAAGAATAAAAGGGAAAATAAAGCCAAAATCTCATCATCTTTCTCATGCTTGTGCCAAATTTGAAGAGTCACCATAGCTAGGGTTTCTTCAACCTTTCAAGCTTGATAGTAAGTACATCCCAACCCCCTTTTTTTTATGTTCAGTATGTTTTTGAGATCTTTGGAACATGAACTAGCTATTTCTACCCTTGTTTTAAGCTAGGGTTCATGTTCAAAAATTTGCCCATGTGCGTCATGCATGTATTTTGATGATTTATGAAGGAATTTGAAAGTTTAGTGTTAGATAAACATATTTTCCTAGGTGATTTTTCATAAAAACACCAAAAAGGACTTATTTGTAAAACATGCAAAAATAAGTGTCAAAAATGTGATTTGATGAAAAATGTGAGTTGTTATAAGAAGGAATATGAATCAGCTAGGCTTGGGTAACAAAGAAATTGGACACATTTCATTTTACGAGCTTAGGGACAAAAGTGTAAATACATCAAAGTGTAAGGGCGAAAGTGTAATTTTTCCATAGTATGATTTTTGGACTAAATTGAATAATGTACATATTAAACAAGTGAAATTTGCTACTATAGATCAAGAAAAATGGAGTCCGGGCATAGACCGAGGAAAGAGTAAGATCTTGGACTAAATCGAAGTAATTGTCCATATTTTGTTCCGAGGTAAGTTTGTGTGTAATTAATATAACATTTTATTTTGTGCTTAATATTTGATGTTATACGAATGGTTTAATTAACTTGATGAATATCATTAATGTCGTCTGTCAAAGAATTGTGGTGACTTAAGTTGATTGATCCTCGGGAATACTTAGGGTAACATCGTTTTAACATTTCAGTGGATGAACTCCCGTATAAGACCATATCTCGGATATGGCTTCGACAGTGACATGTGATCCCATGTAAGACCATGTCTAGGACATGGATTTGGCATTGTTATGTGATCTCATGTACGACCATGTTTGGGACATGGCATTGGCATCATAATGAGATGTCGTTAAGGCCATAGCTGGGTTATCGGCTTCGGTATGTGTGATCCCATGTAAGACCATGTCTGGGACACGACATTGGCATCATCATGTGGTCCCCTGTAAGACCATGTCTGGGACACGACATTGGCATCATCATGTGGTCCCATGTAAGACCATATCTGGGATATGGCATTGGCACCCTATCTTGTGTAGATGGTATCCTGAGTAACCCTTAGTATTCCAAGCGGTTCAACGGTTAGTCCCAGGATGTGAAAAAAGAATGACGAGGTATAGCTATCTTGAATGGGTACAGGTAAGTACGCGAAACTCATAGTTATTGAGAAAACGATATGATAAAATTTTAGTATGGTGAAAATGGAGGAATCAGGATCTTAAGTTCTATAAGGCATCGTGAGATTTGAGCGAGATAGGATATGATTGTAGTGGTTACGGAGAAGTGATGAATTAGGTGGTGTTATGTGTGTGTTGAAATTTCATATTTTCATTGCTTATTATTTACATATAAGCTTACAAAGCTTTATGCATACTCCCTCTATTTTCCTTTTTCTTATAGTTTCGCTAAGCTAGTTCAAGGATCAAAGTGTGTCAGAGACTCAATCACACTATCAATCAGATCTTTTGGGTATAGTTAGTCTCTTTATTTTGAGTATGGCATGTATAGGAACTTGGTTGCTTTGTTATATGTCAAATTAGTTTAGCCAATGTGTTGGCTTATAAGTGTGTTATGATTAATTTTGTATAAGGCCATGAGATATGGCTTACAATGACTATTGGGTTGTAAACCTATTCACTTATGCATGTGTGAGCCAATTCCATTATGGTATGGATCTTGGTGTATGATGGCCGAATGATGATGATCTCTATGTGTGTGCATAAGTTGTAATGAAAATGCATACATGCAAATTTAATAATTATTACTCACGGATACATGTGTGTTTGGGTACAATAGAGTTGTTATAATTTGAAGCTTTGATCTAGTTTAAAGTGCTGAGAAATTGAATACACAAACTAGATTCGTAAGAGATTTTAAGTACATTTGGAACCATGAATGTGTTGTGTAAATAAGGGTGGCAAATGGATTGAAATATAGCGTTAAATTTGTCCACACGGGTAGACACACGGGCGTGTGTCTAGACCGTGTGTGACACACGGCTCGCCCCATGGGTATGTGCTCTGGCTGTGTGTCCCCTACATCCTAATTAATACAAACAGAATGCCCAATAGTAAACACACGGGTTGAGACACGGCCGTGTGTCTCGGTCGTGTGAGAGACACAGCCATAGGACATGGCATGTGCCCTGGCCGTGTGAAGTCTGCACCTATTTATGGAAAAAATTTGAAATTTAATTGTCCACACGGCCTAAGCACACGGGCATGTGCCTTGGCCGTGTGACTACATTTTGTTCATGACGTCATAAATAGAGAGTTACACGAGCTAAGGACACGGGCTTGTCCCAAGCCACACGGGCGTGTAGGATTACATGACCCACACACATGAGCGTGTGACTCTGTTTAGTGGAAAAATTTCTCAGTTCTCAGTTCGGTCCCGAACTGTTCCCGATGTATGTTTTGGGCCTCGTGGACCCATAAAAGGGACAATGCACAAGTGAGTGAAAAGTTTTAAATTTGGATAGAAATTTATGTCCCGGTTTTGTATGATTTTGTGAGCTCATGTCCGGTAACGCCTCATACCCTGTTCCGGCGTCAATTATGGGTATGGGGTGTTACATTTAGTAGTATCAGAGCTACGGTTTAGTCAATTCTCAAACTAATCTAGCATGTGTACGAATTTAGCTATACATGCCATACAAATATTGTAATAGTGTGACGACTCATGACAATTTTTAATTGTGTTCTCATATAGTAAATTGATCCCGATTGGGCTGTGGCAGATGATGTAGAAAGTAACGCACCAGCTCCCACTAAAGGGATGGTGCCAACTGATACCTGAGCTCCCATGGTTAGTCAGGGAGGAGGAGAAGGGGCTTGGGAAGCCTATCTCCACATGATGGATACTTGGTACACGAAGTTTGTTCCAGCGAACACGAATGCTCAACCCCCTCCACCCCTGCCTATTCCTCAGCCTATTCTAGTGGCACCCTAAGGTATGGATTTTATAAGATTGAGCAGACCATCAGTGGATAAAATTTGAAAGCAAGGAGCTGAAGAGTTCCGAGCTAGTATTAACGATGATCCGGAATGGGCAAAGTTTTGGCTCGAAAACACCATCCGGGATTTTGAAGAATTGTCATGCACATTGGAAGAATGCATGAAATGTATGGTATCAGTGCTTAGAGATTTGGCTTACCATTGGTGGAAGACACTTGTCTCGGTAGTACCGAGGGAAAGGTGATAAACCGTAATTTATACATATTTTTATCCCATGCTTAGCACATTTATGGATGATTTCTCCTTAGATTTGGTGAATTCGATGCCCCTCATTCTTTAATTTCATGTTTTATACTTAGGTGAGCATAGGAAAGTAAAAAAAGCGAGAAACGGGCTGAAAACGAAGAAAATGGACCCACATGGGAAATCAACACGTTTAAAAAATTTTTATTTATTATTTTTATTTTCATTTTTATCTTTATTTATCTTATTTAAGTAGTTTTTATTTCATTTTCCTTTAATATTAGTTTAATATTAGTTTTTATAATTTTTATTTTCGGCTATTTCATTACGAGTAATTATGCTTCCTTATATTTCCTACAGAGTTCCTGATTTTATCACAATCATAAAGAGCTCTAAAGCTCATCATCAAATAGGAACTAAAAACTCCACTGGCAAAGGTTCTCCACGACTGCCATGTCCTGCTCAACCACGACCATAGCTACTACCAGATATAATATTCTTTTGGCGCAGGACTTATGGACTAATGAACCTCTACCACCACCGAAGTGTCCTCCTCCACTCTCATCATTGCGTTGGCCGATTATTCTCCATAACTCCAATTCAAGGAGTTCATTCATCATTCAGGAAGTTTCACCTCTCTCCCTATCTTATGATTATATATCTATATTTTTTAATATATCCATCTTTGTACATTAACGGCAATGTACATCTTAAGTATGGAGGGTCTTTTATATCATCATTAGAAATCCCTGAATTTTGTCTTATTCTTACGTGAATCACTCATATCACTATTAGAAAGAATTTTAATTAATTTATTATTTTTATTGATATGTCTTGAATTAAAACATACGCATTTATGCATTGATTGTTTAAACTTTAAGACATTAGGGAATCAAGCATGATAAGTTGATTTTTGACGAATTAAAAAGCTTTTAGGTTGCTTCCCTAAGTTTAGGTATTATCTTGAGTTGAAATTTGATAAACGCCAAATTATACATATCTATACCCCAGAAACTTAGCATATTTATGGATGTTCATTACTAGATTTTCGGATTTTAGTGCTCTTAATCCGGTTATTTCATGTTTTGTACTCAGGAGAGCACCAAGAGTCGAAAGGAGCCAAAAACGAGCTAAAAAGGGACAAAACGGACCAAATCGAGAAGATGACAAGGCCTAAGCCTTGCCACACGGGCATCTCACACGCCCATGGCCTTCGAGGGTGTCGACCAGGGCTCTCACGATTCACACGGCCTGGCCATTGAGCCCACACGGTCGTGTGTAATTCAACGGATCAAACACGGCCTGGTAGTCATGTCACACGGTCGTGGTACACGGGCATGTCCCTTTTTCAAAGAGTTGTATTTTACACGGAAAAGGGTACTTAGGGAGGAAGAAAACCAATCCGAAGCCTATATAAACAGCTTAAGTGTGACCTAGAAGGGGGCCGCTCTTTCCAGAACTTTTCTGGAATACAGAACCAGATGCCAGGAATTACTTGAAGGAAGCCAGACGATCCATCTCAAAAGCTGGAGCTACTCCAAACTGAATATCTCTCTCAGAATTCCTTCAAGGGTTTTAGAGTTTTCTTTATGTTTTGTTATTTTCATATGTTTGAGATGGACTCTTATTTTATTATGAACTAAACCCCTTAGAAATCTAAGGGGGATAAAACCTATGATGGATCTTGTTATTATTATCTGAACTGTATGATAAATACTTGATTTGTTCTTAATTATGTGTTCTTAATTCTTGAGTTAATATTTCGGGTATTAATTCATGATTGGATGTGCTTATGCAGAGGAGGAATAGACCCTACCTAAGAGAAGATTTGGCATAATTAAGCGGAGTTGATCGAGTGCCTAGAAATAGGGTTACGAGATTTTGCCGGATTAGGGTGAAACCTAATAAGGGGATCCATAGATCGAGTTAATGCAACCCTAGAGTGTTAATTAGAAAAAAGTCTCGGTTATTCAATCTAGGGATTAGATGTTATTAGTCTTGAATAGGGATAATAACTTAACTTAGGGTTCTCTACGGAACAAGTCAAGTGAATAAATCGTCCGGTTCAGAGTCAGATAACAAGTGAAATCTAGGTGGATTCCTCCTTGGGTGTCGTTTTTATCAATTGCTTCTTTTCAAGTCTTTTCCAAATTTTCTCTTTGCTTTAATTAAATTAGTTAATTATTTTAAATAATTAGTTAATTAAAACAAACCCTTTTATTCTTAGGCTAGATAATAAAAAATAGTTATTACTAGTACTTTTGGTTCATTGGGTATGATATCCCGGTCTTGCCGTTACTATACTATTATTCGATAGGTGCGCTTGCCTTTTCATCGTGATAATAGTTAGTCTAAGTCTGATCTTCACTATAAATATTTATTACTGGTTACGAATCACGCGATCAGGTTTTTAGCGCCGCTGCTGGGGAACTGAAATATTAGGAACACTAAATTTTTACTACTTTAGCCATTTATTTTTCTTGCAATTTTATTTTATTTTATTATTTATTAATTTACTTTTTCTCTCTCTTGGTAGGTTTTTATAGTTTATGACTAGAAGAAACCCATCAAGACCACTACTTTTTGATGAAAAAATCGATAGCACAGTTCGTAGAAATCAAAGAGAAATAAGGCGTAGTTTACAATACACGGAGAATGAGCGAGAAGACGATACTCAACCCCCAACTGAAGAGATGGCTGAAAATCTAGGGGATCAGCTACCTCCTGCAATTGCAGTTAATCCAAATCCTGCTCCACGTATTATGTATGACTATGCTAAACCTTCTTTAACAGGAACTGAGTCTAGTATAGTTAGACCTGTTATTGCTGCAAATAATTTCGAACTAAAACCTAACACAATTAAGATGATACAGCAGTTTGTTCAGTTTGATGGTTTGCAGGATAAGGATCCCAACACGCACTTGGCGAATTTTCTTGAATTTTACGATACATTCAAAATCAATGGCATTTTTGATGATGCCATTCGTCTTCGTTTATTTCCCTTTTCACTAAGAAACAAAACTAAACAGTGGTTGAGCACGTTACCACGAGGGTCTATCACTACTTAGGAACAAATAACCGAGAAATATTTACTAAAATATTTTCCGTCGCCTAAAACGGCTAAATTGCGTAATGATATCTCTTCTTTTGTGCAGATGGATTTAGAAACACTTTACGATGCATGGGAGTGATACAAGGACTTACTGAGAAGGTGCCCTCACCATGGGTTACCACTTTGGGTGCAAGTTCAAACGTTCTACAATGGTGTGAATCCCTCGACAAGACAAATGATTGACGCAGCAGCTGCCGGAACCATCAACAATAAAACACCAGAAGATGCCTATGAATTTATAGAGGAGATGTCACTGAATAACTATTAGTGGCAAGTTATGAGGACAAAGCCAACGAAAATAGCCGTTGTTTATAACATCGACTCAGTTACTATGTTGTCAAATCAGGTAGAACTTCTCAATAAAAAGATTGATAGTTTTCTCGGTTCTATACAGGTACATCCAGTAATGAGGTGTGACTCAAGCGGAGGAGGTGTGCATACAGAATACCAATCCTTCAATCCCACAACCGAAGAGGAACAAGTCAACTATATGGGTAACAATAACTTTAGATCTCAAAGTAACCCATACAGTAATACTTATAATGAAGGTTGGAGAAACCACCCAAATTTCTCCTGAGGTGGTCAAGGGAATCAAAAGCCACAAAGTCCTCAAGGTTTTCAACAGCCACCTTATCAACAAGAGAAGAAACCAAACCTTGAAGAGATGCTTTCTAAATTCATCTCGGTGTCAGAAACCCGTTTTCAAAATACTGATACGACACTTAAGAATCAACAAGCATCGATTCAAGGATTCGAAACTTAGATAGGCCAGCTGTCCAAATTAATCTCCGAACGACCACAAGGTAGCCTACCAAGTAATACTGAACCTAATCCGAGGAAACACCTCAATGCAATTAGCACTAAAAATAAGGAAGGATTCGTTGCACCTAAGCCAGAATTACAACAAGACGACGTGATGAACAAAGGTCGAGAAGAGGTAAACAATGATGATCCTAAACAGGTAAGTACGAATCATGAACCTCGTGTGCCATATCCTAAAGCAATGACGAAAGACAGAATAGAAGAACAATTCGGTAAGTTTGTCAAACTCTTAAATTACATATTAACTTACCCATTATTGAAGTTCTTTCGCAGAAGCCCAACTCAGCAAAATTCTTAAGGGAACTTCTGAGCAAAAAAAGGAAATTAGACACTACATCGCATGTGGAGCTCAATGCAGTCTGCTCAGCTATTCTAAAGAATGAGCTACCTAACAAATTGAAAGATCCAAGGAGTTTTACAATTACTTGCTTAATTGGTAGTTTATCTGTGAATAATGCTTTAGCTGATCTAGGGGCATAACATAAATGTTATGCCGTATAAAATGTTTAAATGACTAGGTCTCGGTAAACCCAAATAGACTAGGATGAGCATACAGTTGGTTAACAAAATAGTTAGATTTCCTAAGGGTATTATTGAAGACGTGATAGTTAAGATCGATAAATTTATTTACCCAATAGGCTTTGTTGTCTTAGACATGGATGAGGATAACGAGGTACCTTTAATTTTAGGACGACCCTTTTTAGCAACTGCCAGAACCATTATTAATGTAGGCACAGTAGAGCTAACACTTCGTGCAGGAGACGACGCAGTAACACTCCAAGCACGTGATTCAGTCAAAACTTCTAAGACTCAAGATAACGCTATGAAACTTGTCGATGATAAAACTCATATTCAATCGTTCTTGCAGGAACCTTCTCGGACCAAGACAACAAAGGCAGTGCACTGTTATCAAGTAGAGAACAAAAACGTCCATGAAAAACGAAGACTACGGATAGAGGAGCTAGATGAATGGCAAGAACACAAACCGAGAACATATGATAAACCGAAACTACGCAAAAACAATCCTGATACCTCTCCTAATCAACTTAAGGTTGGCGATACAGTCTTACTAGATGTCGTCGATCCTCACATTGTCACTACCACACCAAATGAGGAAATCCCTTTTACGGTACTCAGTATTTTCCCATTCGGCACGGTTGAGGTGAGTCATCCCAAGTTCAGCACTTTTAAGGTAAACAACATCCGATTAAAACCTTATTTTAAAATTGACAATAGGAATAAGGAGTATGAACTCCTCGAACCACCATGATCATTCAACGGAGAGGTAAGTCGAGCTTAGACTATAAATAAGCACTTCTCGGGAGGCAACCCGAGCACTAACATTATTAATTTCTTTAAATTCTGATATTTAACTCCTACCCTACTAATAGAAATTTTGAATACAGGTGTTTCCACAGAGACACAGCCAATCGCACGGGCGTGCTTAAGGCCGTGTGAAAACAGGGTAAATAATTTCCCCAACACGGGCTAGGATAAAACGCCACGGTCATGCGACATGGCCGTGGTCGAGCCTGCCAAAACAACACGGGCGTGTGACACGCCCTTGTGGAGGAACCGTGGATGAACCTGTTAAAATAGCACGGGCATTCGACATGCCTGTGTCTAACACCCATGGTTGAACCAGTCAAAATTCCACGGGCGTGGAACCATAAAACACGGGCATGGGAGAAGGAATAAAGCTAGGCACGGCTGTGCGACATGGCCGTGTGCCACACATGCCCAAGACACACGGGAGTGGGACAGTAGCCGGGCATGACCTAAATTGAAAAATTCAAAAAACACGAGCTCACCTTCACAGTATACGGGCGTGGCCCTAGGCCGTGTGGCCTCCCCAATATAAACAAACCACTGTTCATCTTCTTCCCCATTTCAAAACCCTAGCCAAAAACTCCTCCTCCCCACTCCCTAATCCTTATTCCGGCCACCATTCCCAAGATTCCAACTTCCCCAACCCTCAACCCACCCTGAAACCCGTTCCCCTTGCATTAATCCCCACTTTCCCCCTCTCTATACCTTCTATTTTTCCTTCACACGGCTATATCTCTACATCACATGCCCGTGCTCGCCACCACACACCCGTGCGCCTCCATACAGTAGCCCTTACTTCACCTTCTCAACTTTATTTTTTCCAATTTGTAGTGCTACATTAGTTTTCTACATGGTTTACATAGACATTGTATTATTTTACTTTAGATAAGTTAGGAATTTGATTTAGGAATTTGATTTAGAATTTTCTATATTTGAATTATTTAAGCCACTAAATAGCATATACTAGTTTTGGGCCTCTTGCTTAACTATTGATGTATCTTGGATTCTACCAATGTTTATATATTTTTAGGTACATTATGTTGTCATCGAGAGGAAAGAAGGCGGCGGTCCCATCCTCAAAGAGACGTAAGGGACCGGGTTCTTCCTCGGTATAGGCTACAGTCGGAGTCCGGCACCCGTTCCTTGAATTTCCACAAGCTTCGCAGGAGCTATTTAAGATATTATGCGCACGACCCATCACCACAGGCCGCTGCATCAACTGGGCTGCCGTAGAGCAAGTCTAGGTCACTGATGCCATCTGCGCCCTGCTGTCTATAGACCCATGGGAACGGTTCTTCGCTACTACCGAGCTCACTTATTTAGAGCTAACTTTAGAATTATATTCTACTTTTCATTTACAGGTGGTGATGACAAACAATGACGACCCAGGCACCATTCACTTTAGATTAGGTGGTCTAGTTCGCGCGATGAGTGTCCCAGAATTTAGAGTTGCTCTGGGACGTTACACCGATGAATTTATGGAGGAGGAGGACATAAATGCACTCCCACGCAATATCCACATCTCCCCCTCCTTGTGCTAGAAGGCTTTGGCACCACTCTCCTCCACCTATGACCCTAGCCGCTCGAAGGCCTCAGCTCTTCCCCCTTCCCTACGATATCTTCATGCCATATTGGCACATACCTTGATTGGAAGGAGAGAGAGCATCGGCGTCGTCACCACCCACGATGCCTACTATTTATGGTGCATGGAAAATGGACAGGTGACTGACTTGGCATACTTCATTGCTTTTACCATTCGCCATCAGACCGAGCGGCATAGGAAGGGAGTGATCTCCATTGGCCCCTACGTGATGCACCTTGCCAGACACTTCGGCCTCCTCAACACTGCGGCCCAGTCCTCAGCGCTTACCCTGATAGGTCAAATGTCCCCACAGGGCATCACGACTATGTTACACATGAGGATGATCGAGCGCCGACGTGGGACCGATCCTCCTCAGTACCGTCTCTCGTATGCCAGAGACGAGGAGGATCTTGAGGACATCCCTGATGATGTTCTCCCACAGCATGAGGAGCCTTCTACCGCACCACCTAGGGAACGACCAGTTCATGCGGCTGCTTTTTTGGCACATCTTTCGACCGACTCGTCCACTTCGAACAGTATTGGACTACGCAGTTCGAGATGATCCACAAGCGGGATCGGCGATGGGATCGACAGATGGAAGACATGTAGGCCTTGATGCAGCAGCTGTGCCACCACTTCCACATCACCACTCCAGCACCACCACCTGAGGGCCCCACCGACGAGGATAATTGAATCCTCCTATTTATTTTTTTATTTATTCTTATTTTTATTTTTATTTTTATTTTTATTTTCATTTCAATTTTATTATTTTATTTTGAAAGACATATCTATATTTGTAAATTTTACTTTTTACTTTTTCTGGTATTTTTAACAAGTAATTCCAATACGCTTTCTTCCACACCAACTCTTAATAAGCTTTTCATGATTCTACAAACTTCCAAGAAAAGTTGCTAGGAATATTTTATGGAATGCGGAAACAAAAGGGAAACAATACCTCACGAGTGCCATGTTTAACGACCCAATTTCTTCATCTAGCCAAGAACAATGGCAGCTACCACTTGCCCCGAACACTTCATCCTCAGAATTAAGCTCCACATCCATATAACAGGGAGTTTCACCTCCTTTCCTCTTATGATTTTCTTTATTTTGAATAATCTATCTTTGTACATTGAGGGCAATGTACATCTTAAGTGTGGGGGGTGAATATGAAACCTAATTTTTTGCATTATTCTCAAATCCCTGAATTTGGTCTTGTGCTTAAGTGATTTTCTCATAATATTGATAGAATGAATTCTGATTGATCTATAATTATTGTTGATATGTCATGAATTAGACCAAGGGAATTATGCATAAGTATTTGATTATAGGACATTAGAGAATCGGGCATGATAAGTTGATATTTTAAGAAATAAAATTTTTTAGATTATTTTCCTAAATTGAGGTATTATCTTGAAATCTTAAGTATACAGGAATGACATCAAAAACCCAAATTTTTGGTGAGATTTTTTAGCCTTTTGAGCATATAACTTTCTTTCTTGCTCACTTATTTTGTGGTTTGAGTGTGTCAACAATGAACTGTTATTCTAGAACTTTCTTCGATTATACATATCGAGATCACATGTATGATTTGATATACTGAGATGATAAAGGCAGTTAGGATTTAACCCATTTACTCTATAAAAAGCCTTCCCACATAATTAAGCCCCTAGTGAAACCCCTTGAGCCTACTAACCCTTTCTCATTGATTAACCCTCATCATTAACCCATTAACCCATTATTGTTGAAATCCTCCTACTTAATTTGATCCTTTTTTATCCTTTTTATCGAGATTGAATTTAATATTGTTACCTCACTATGCTCACAATTTTTTGTTACTGAATCATGAAGTATGATCTCTATATTGTATCGACTTGAGTTAAAAAAAATTTATATTGTAATTCTCAGCAAGCTAAAGTTGTCATGAGATGTAAGATAGTTTTAGATATTTGTTTGTGGTTCAGTAATTAAGTTTTTGATAGTGGGGTAATATATTGAAATTATCTCGATTCTAACCTTTGTCTCTTTGGCTTGTACCCATATTGGTAACCTAAACCCCGTTACAACCATGTAAAGACCTTTTGATTAGTGTATCATATCATTTACAAGTGGTGGAGATTTGATTTTCATACAAGCCTATGGTAATAACTTTTCATGTTAGACAATCGAGTGCTTAATCTTGAACCTTAAACACTTTGAGTGATTTGAGTAAATCTTTAGTAAGGATGTCATCTCTTGTATATTTAGGACTAAAGTTAATTACTTAGAGGAAGGAGATTACCTATGATTTTATTATCAAAATATCCAATTTAGATTGTTTGAGGCTTTTAATGCCCCTATAGTTGAATTCTCACTGTATGATTTTCTATGGGATAACTTGTAACATTATCAGTAATAATTATGTGCTTAAGAAGAATGAATTCTAGCAGTAAATGAGAATTTTGCTTGAGGACAAGCAAATGCTTAAGTGTGGAGGTATTTGATAAACGCCAAATTATACATATCTATACCCTAAATACTTAGCATATTTATGGATGTTTATTACTAGATTTGTGGATTTTGGTGCTCTTAATCTAGTTATTTCATGTTTTGTACTCAGAAGAGCACCAAGAGTCGAAAGAAGCCAAAGACAAGCTAAAAAGGAACAAAACAGACCAAATCGAGAAGATGACACGGCCTAAGCCTTGCCACACGGGCATCTCACACACCCGTGGCTTTCGAGGGTGTCGACCAAGGCTCTCACGATTCACATGGCCTGGCCATTGAGCCCACATGGCCGTGTGTAATTCAACGGATCGAACCCGGCCTGGTAGTCAAGTCACACGGCCATGGTACACGGGCGTGTCCCTTTTTCAAAGAGATGTATTTTACACAGAAAATGGTACTTAAGGAGGAAGAAAGCCAATCCGAAGCCTATATAAACACCCTAAGTGTGACCTAGAAGGGGCTGCTCTTTCTAGAACTTTTCTGGAATACAGAACCACACGCCAAGAATTACTTGAAGGAAGCCAGACAATCCATCTCAAAAGCCGGAGCTACTCCAAGACTGAAGATCTCTCTCAGAATTTCTTTTGGGGTTTTAGAGTTTTCTTTATGTTTTGTTATTTTCATACTTTTGAGATGTGCTCTTATTTTATTATGAACTAAACCCCTTAGATACCTAAGGGGGATAAAAATTATGATGGATCTTCTTATTATTATCTGAACTGTATGATAAATACTTGATTTTTTTCTTAATTATGTGTTGTTAATGCTTGAGTTAATATTCCAGGTATTAATTCATGATTGGATATGCTTATGCAGAGGAGGAATAGACCCTACCTAAGAGTAGATTTGGCATAATTAAGTGGAGTTGATCGAGTACCTAGAAATAGGGTTACAAGATTTTGCCAGATTAGGGTGAAACCTAATAAGAGGATCGCTAGATTGAGTTAATGCAACCCTAGAGTGTTAATTAGAGAAAAGTCTCAGTTATTCAATCTAGGGATTAGATGTTATTAGTCTTGAATAGGGATAATAACATAACTTAGGGATCTCTACGAAACAAGTCAAGTGAATAAATCGTCCGGTTCAGAGTCAGATAACAAGTGAAATCTAGGTGGATTCCTCCTTGGGTGTCATCTTTATCAATTACTTCTTTTCAAGTCTTTTTCCAAATTTTCCTTTTGCTTTAGTTAAATTAGTTAATTATTTTAAATAGTTAGTTAATTAAAATAAATCATTTTATTCTTAGGCTAGATAATAAAAAGTTAGTTATTTCTAGCACTTTTTGTTCCCTTGGGTACGATATCCTGGTCTTGTCGTTACTATACTATTATTCGATAGGTGCGCTTTCCTTTTTGTCGTGATAATAGTTAGTCTAGGTCTGATCTTCATTATAAATATTTATTACTTTTTACGAATTACGCGATCAAAATTCACAAGTTTAAATATCAAAAAGTCATAATTTTTGTGAGATCTTGAGCCTTTAGAGCATATTTTATTTCTTTCATGCTCACTTTTATTATGAGTGCGTCAGTATTGATTTGTTACTCTAGAACCTCTTGATTATGCATGTCAAGACCACACCATTTGATTTGATATGTCAAGATGATAAAGGCACTTAGGTTTAACCCACTCACGCCACAAAAGCCTACCTTCATAATTAACCCTTAGTTATCCCCTTTGTGTAACATCCCAAAATTGACCCTAGTCGGGAAGTGGTTTCGGGACCACAAAACCGAGTCATAAAAGTAATTAATTTCCATATTCTATGCTTATTATGTGTGTACATGAGTATGTGGAAGTTTCATTCTCCAATTTTGCCAATTGCATGAGAAATTATTAAATAGGGATCGATATGAGACATGGTGAAAATATGATAGGCTAATTTAAAATGGTCTATTAATGCATGTTGTGAAAATGATGGGTTTGCATGTCAAATTACCCAAAATTTGAGCTAGTGGTTGGCCATGCTATGGGTGGAAACATGTTGGGAACATGTTGGCCTAGTGAGGTATGTAGGAAAAAATAAAATAAGGAATATGGGTAATAAAGAAAGGAAAAACAAAAAAATGAGTGGTTGTTTCCCCCCCATTGCCGTGAGCTAAAGAAAGGAAAAGAAAAACTTGTTCATCCTTTTTCATCCTCTTTTGACCGAAAATTCTAAGGGAGGAGGAAGGAGTTCTTGCTTCATGTTTGGTTTGGAAGAGAATTAGGAGGAAGTTTGGCCATGCATGTAACTAGATTGAGGTATGTTTGATATTATTCTTTGAGATTCATGTATATTTTAAGTTGTAAGTTTGAAATCTACCTAGCCATGGTTCAAACTTTGTTAAATGATGGAGATGATATTCGGCCATGCATGTTACATTCTTGGTTGGTATTTTGATGTTTGATGTTGTGGTGATGAGGCATGAAGATGAGTTAAGATTCGGCCTAGGTGGAGTTTGCGTTAATGCCATTGCATGCAAAATATGAAGCTTGTTAATGATGCATGTGATGGTGGATTGATGATTCTTGAATCTCTTTCTTTTTAGCATTTTTGAGTGAGCACATATGTGCATTGGTTGCTAGATGGGGAAGAATCAGCTAGCAAGTTGTGTGCTAAGGCCGAATATAATTTTTGTAGGTTAATGAGTAATGCATGTGCTAAATTGATGGAAAGGGAGAGGATGCTTTACTAGTGTATAAATGATATAAAGATTTTAGAAATTATTTTTGGTTAGGTGTATGTATGATTAGGTATATTCGGCCATATGAGTAAATATATAGATGATGTTAAATTTGATTATGTATAATGGGCCATATAGGGTACACATTGTGATATTAACTTTGATTCTCCATAATTGATCAAGTGGGTGATTAGTAAGGGTGATTGCCGAATATACTAACATACATATGCATGTGTAATTGGATTGTAAATATTTAGCAAGGCGGTTAAACTAGTTGATTTATTGATTAAGCTCAAGGAGTTAAAGGAGGAGAATCGAGCAAAGGCAAAGAAAAGATCATCGAGTAGCCGAGTTGGAACCATCTTACCCAACACAAGTAAGTCATTAAGCATATCTTTGGTATTGATTTAAAGGATCATAATACCTATACCATTGTGTTTAATGAGATGAAATGTATACAAATGTATATGTAAGTAGAGATGAAATTTGTCGAATGTAAAAAGGAAGTGAAAACTATTGAGTGGCTGGTTTTCGGCACTAAGTGTGCGGGCAATAAGTGTTCACGGTCATGAGATTGGCACTAAGTGTGCGGGTTTAAATTGTACAGCACTAAGTGTGCGAGTTTAAAGTACATGGCACTAAGTGTGCGCGGTTGATTATTAAGCACTATGTGTGCGAACCCAATATATATTTTCTATAAATTATTTACATTAAGGGTGCGACTTTACCGAGTCGATTTTGGACAGCGGAAAAGGTAAGTGTGCGAACTTGAAATGCATGGCACTAAGTGTGTGAGTTTAAAGTGCATGGCACTAAGTGTGCGCGGTTGATTATTAAGCACTATGTGTGCGAACCCAATATATATTTTCTATAAATTATTTACATTAAGGGTGTGACTTTACCGAGTCGATTTTGGACAGCGGAATAGGTAAGTGTGCGAACTTCAAATGCATGGCACTAAGTGTGTGAGTTTAAAGTGCATGGCACTAAGTGTGCGCGGTTGATTATTAAGCACTATGTCTGCGAACCCAATATATATTTTCTATAAATTATTTACATTAATGGTGCGACTTTACCGAGTCGATTTTGGACAGCGGAAAAGGTAAGTGTGCGAACTTGAAATGCATGGCACTAAGTGTGTGAGTTTAAAGTGCACGGCACTAAGTGTGCACGGTTGATTATTAAGCACTATGTGTGCGAACCCAATATATATTTTCTATAAATTATTTACATTAAGGGTGCGACTTTACCGAGTCGATTTTGGACAGCCGAAAAGGTAAGTGTGCGAACTTGAAATGCATGGCACTAAGTGTGTGAGTTTAAAGTGCATGGCACTAAGTGTGCGCGGTTGATTATTGAGCACTATGTGTGCGAACCCAATATATATTTTCTATAAATTATTTACATTAAGGGTGCGACTTTACCGAGTCGATTTTGGACAGCGGAAAAGGTAAGTGTGCGAACTTGAAATGCATGGCACTAAGTGTGTGAGTTTAAAGTACATGGCACTAAGTGTGCGCGGTTGATTATTAAGCACTATGTGTGCGAACTCAATATATATTTTCTATAAATTATTTACATGAAGGGTGCGACTTTACCGAGTCAATTTTGGACAGCGGAAAAGGTAAGTACCTTGAGTTCATGGCTAATAGGCGCTGTGTTTATATTTGGAGTTGAGCTTGGTAAGTTTTGAACCTATGTGACGATTATAGTTGAAGTCACGTACATAAGGTTCATTGTGGAATAGGTGAAAGTTCGTTTAATTGTATGATTATAACGAAAATAAAATGATGTATGAAAGGCCAATGTAGGACTTGGTATGAGATTGAACCATAGGGTTTAAGGAACTATGGTATAGTTTGGTATGGATGGAGTACTTAACCTCATTTCATTGTTTCCTGTTGTGATAATTTTATTAATGGATGGTTGTGGAATGCTTATGGCTTACTGAGTTATATACTCATTCGGTGTTTGCTTGTCACCTATTCTAGGTTTCTTGGACTCGTCTCTTTTTGCGTGATCGTGCCGTCGTCGAAGTCATCACACCGGCTAGCAACCTTTGGTATTTTCTTCTTAGTTGGTCTAAGAGAACATTTCGGCATGTATAGGCTAATATGTTTTGTTGAAATTTGGTATGTAAACTTTTAGCCATGCGAAAATGGCATAATGTTCGGTTGAATTTGGTTCTAATGTTGGGTCGTAAGTCTTGGTAATACGATTTTTATGCCATATGTCATGGTTGATTATTTTGGTGTTAAAATTCATGATATGGCAATAGTGTAGTAGGGGGATGTTTGACAATGATTAGCCTTTGGCATGGCTAGTCATGATCATAATTTGTGATATGTATGACGAATTACTAGTTAGATCAAGGAGAAATCACGAAATGGGCATAGTTGCTTTCATAACAGATGCTGGCAGCAGCAGTGACGTGAGATTGAAAAATCACTAAAAATAGTAGGAGTGGGATTAATTGATGAATAAATTATGTATTCGAAGCTCGATGAGTCTATTTTCATATAGAAGCAACGAAAAGATCATATGGACAGTATGTTAAGAGATATTCAGGTTCTCGTGAGACAGGACCAGAACGGTTTCTGGATTCCCTGTTCCGACTTTGGAAATTCATTATATATTAACCAGAGACAATTAGGAGTCATACCATATATGTATAGATTCCTCTCTGAGTCTAGTTTCTATAGAAACAAACGGCATCAGTATTGAAGCTCTGTACAGGGAGATATTCAGGTCGTAATGCGCAAAGGTCAGTGTAGTCGATCCCTGTAACATGGGAGACTTTGACTAATAAACTGTACTAACTGGCCCGACCAAAAATTCTAGAAAAAAATATGTAGATGGGCATATGAGTCTAGTTTCAGGGAAAAATCACGAAACTGATTTTCGAGTTGTGAAACTCAAGATATGATTTTTAAAGCGACTAGTATGCAGATTGGCTGTGTCTGAGAAATATTTTTATAAAGGGTTTAAAGTCTGTTAACACCTCGTGTTCGACTCCGGTGTCGGTCTCGGGTTCGGGGTGTTACATTTGATTGGTATCAGAGCTATGGTTTAGTCGGTTCTAGGACTACCATAGCACGTATGAGTCTAGCTATACATGCCGAATGTTAATGTTTAACTGTGTGATGACTTCTGACGGTTAAAATTTATGTTTTAATTAGTAAATGGATCCCGGTGTAGAGAGAACCTTGGCGGATGACATTGAAAGTGTAGCGGCTGCTCCTGCACAAGGGACACCGCCTGTTGAACCTCAGTCATCTGCGAATAATCAAGGTGAGGGGGCTGAACAAGCCTTCTTTACCATGATGAATGAGTGGGTCGCGCAGTATGCCCGAACCAATCCGGCTGTCCAACAATTCCCGAATTTGAATAATCCACCCCTGGAGCCAGTAATGCCATCAGTTACTGATCCTGTGAGGCTGAGTAAGCCACCTGTAGACTTGATTAGGAAGCGCGGGGCTGAGGAGTTCAGGGCCATAGTTACTGATGATGCTGAAAGGGCCGAGTTCTGGCTTGATAACACCATTCGGGTGTTTGATGAACTGTCATGCACACCCGATGAATGTCTAAAGTGTGCTATATCCTTGTTGCGGGACTCAGCCTACTATTGGTGGAGGACCCTGATTTCCATAGTCCCAAACGAACGAGTAACTTGGGACTTCTTTCAGACGGAATTTCGAAAGAAATATGTAAGAAAAGGGTGCGAAGCATACCTTGCGTATGTACTTGATGATAAAGAATTAGAAAAGAAACCCGAATCTGTGCGGGTGGTTTGTGAATACCCGGATGTTTTTCCTGAAGAATTACCGGGTTTACCACCTGTTCGGGAGGTAGAGTTTGGTATTGAGCTTGTACCTAGGACTACGCCGATTTCGATAGCTCCGTATCATATGGCACCAACCGAGTTAAAAGAGTTAAAAGCTCAGTTGCAAGAATTGACGGATAGAGGTTTTGCTCGACCAAGTTTCTCACCTTGGGGTGCACCAGTATTGTTTGTGAAAAAGAAGGACAGAACCATGAGGTTGTGCATTGACTATCGTCAACTGAATAAAGTGACGATAAAGAACAAATATCCGTTGCCGCGCATCGATGATTTGTTCGACCAACTGAAGGGAGCCTCAGTGTTCTCAAAAAATAGATTTGAGATCGGGCTATTATCAGTTGCGAATTCGAGATTCGGACATACCCAAAACTGCTTTCAGAATGAGGTACGGTCATTACGAGTTCTTAGTGATGCCGTTTGGGCTCACTAATGCCCCTGCGGTATTTATGGATTTGATGAATCAGATCTTCAGACCATATTTGGATCGGTTCGTAGTTGTGTTCATTGATGACATCTTGGTCTATTCAAGAGATGAGATCGAACATGCTGAACACTTGAGATTAGTGTTGCAAGTTTTGCGGGATAAGAAGTTATATGCTAAGTTCAGTAAGTGTGAGTTCTGGTTAAGAGAGGTTAGCTTCTTGGGTCATGTGGTATCCGCATCGGGTATTCGAGTTGACCCGAACAAAATCTCAGCCATACTTAACTGGAAACCTCCGAGAAATATTACTCAGGTTCGGAGCTTTTTGGGACTCGCCGGTTATTACCGACGATTTGTCAAAGGTTTCTCGATGATAGCCACACCAATGACGAAGCTACCTCAAAAGGATGCTAAGTTCAAATGGACGGAGAAATGTCAGAAAGGCTTCGATCAACTGAAAACTCATTTGACTGAAGCTCCAATTTTAGTGCAACCCGAATCAGGCAAAGAGTTTGTCATTTATAGTGACGCATCCCTACTCGGGTTGGGTTGCGTATTGATGCAAGAAGGTCGAGTTGTGGCCTATGCGTCGAGACAATTGAAGCCACACGAGAGAAATTATCCAACCCATGATCTCGAGCTAGCCGCCATCGTATTTGCTTTGAAAATATGGCGACATTATTTGTTTGGCAAAAAGTGCCATGTATTTTCGGATCACAAAAGTCTCAAATATTTGATGACTTAAAGAGACTTAAATCTGCGACAAAGACGTTGGCTTGAGTTGTTGAAAGATTACGAGCTTGTCATTGATTACCACTCGGGAAAGGCTAATGTGGTTGCGGACGCCTTAAGCCGGAAATCGCTGTTTGCTTTACGAGCGATGAATGTGCACTTGTCTGTTCTACCCGACAATGTGTTAGTAGCTGAATTAAAGGCCAAACCATCATTGATTCATCAAATTCGTGAAGCTCAAAAAGTCGACGATGAATTGGTTGCAAAACGGGCTGAATGTATTCCGAATATGGAATCCGAATTTCAAATTGATGATGACGATTGTTTGAGGTTCAGAAGTCAGTTGTGTGTTCCAAGAAATTCAGAACTCATTTCGATGATTCTGAACGAAGCTCATTGTAGCCGAATGTCAATTCACCCGGGGAGTACGAAAATGTACAACGATTTGAAACGACGGTTTTGGTGGCATGGTATGAAACGGGTCATCTCCGACTTTGTTTCGAGATGTTTAATATGTCAACAAGTGAAAGCGGAACATCAAGTGCCTTCAGGATTACTTCAGCCGATCATGATACCCGAGTGGAAATGGGATCGAGTCACAATGGACTTTGTGTCCGGACTACCATTGTCAACAAGTAAGAAGGATGCGATTTGGGTTGTTGTTGATAGACTGACTAAGTCGGCTCACTTTATCCCCGTGCGTACGGATTTTTCATTGGATAAACTAGCCGAATTGTATGTTTCTCAGATTGTGAGATTACATGGAGTACCTATTTCTATCGTGTCGGATAGAGATCCGAGATTCACCTCGCGATTTTGGAAGAAATTGCAAGAAGCTTTGGGTACCAAGCTGCATTTTAGCACCGCTTTTCATCCCCAAACCGATGGTCAATCCGAGCGGATAATTCAGATACTCGAGGATATGCTGAGATGCTGCATCCTTGAGTTTAGTGGTTCATGGGAACGGTATGTACCTTTGATTGAATTCGCTTACAACAATAGTTTTCAATCAAGTATTAAGATGGCACCTTACGAGGCTTTGTACGGTCGTAAATGCCGTACACCATTGTTTTGGACCGAGCTCGGTGAAAGTAAAATTTTCGGAGTTGATTTGATTAAAGATGCCGAACAGAAAGTAAAGGTAATCCGTGAAAGTCTGAAGGCAGCCACAGATCGTCAGAAATCGTATGCGGACTTGAAACGAAAGGACATTGAATATCAGGTGGGAGATAAAGTGTTCCTTAAAGTTTCGCCTTGGAAAAAGGTACTCAGGTTTGGCCGTAAGGGCAAGTTGAGCCTGAGATTCATTGGGCCGTACGAAATCTCCGAACGATTTGGTCCGGTTGCGTATAGATTGATTTTTGCCCCTTGAGCTTGAAAAGATTCACGACATCTTTCATGTTTCGATGCTTCGACGCTATCGATCTGATCCATCGCATATAATTAGCCCATCAGAGGTTGAAATTCAAGCCGATATGAGTTATGAAGAAGAACCGATACGTATCCTAGCTCGTGAAGTGAAGGAGTTGCGAAACAAAAGGGTTCCGTTAGTGAAGGTGTTATGGCTCAAACATGGGATCGAGGAAGCTACTTGGGAAACCGAGAGCTCGATGAAAGACCGATACCCAAACCTATTTACCGGTAAGATTTTCGGGGACGAAAATTTCTTAAGTGGGGGAGAGTTGTAACAGCCCAAAATTGACCCTAGTCGGGAAGTGGTTTCGGGACCACAAAACCGAGTCATAAAAATAATTAATTTCCATATTCTATGCTTATTATGTGTGTACATGAGTATGTGGAAGTTTCATTCTCCAATTTTGCCAATTGCATGAGAAATTATTAAATAGGGATCGATATGAGACATGGTGAAAATATGATAGGCTAATTTAAAATGGTCTATTAATGCATGTTGTGAAAATGATGGGTTTGCATGTCAAATTACCCAAAATTTGAGCTAGTGGTTGGCCATGCTATGGGTGGAAACATGTTGGGAACATGTTGGCCTAGTGAGGTATGTAGGAAAAAAATAAAATAAGGAATATGGGTAATAAAGAAAGGAAAAACAAAAAAATGAGTGGTTGTTTCCCCCCCCCCCATTGCCGTGAGCTAAAGAAAGGAAAAGAAAAACTTGTTCATCCTTTTTCATCCTCTTTTGACCGAAAATTCTAAGGGAGGAGGAAGGAGTTCTTGCTTCATGTTTGGTTTGGAAGAGAATTAGGAGGAAGTTTGGCCATGCATGTAACTAGATTGAGGTATGTTTGATATTATTCTTTGAGATTCATGTATATTTTAAGTTGTAAGTTTGAAATCTACCTAGCCATGGTTCAAACTTTGTTAAATGATGGAGATGATATTCGGCCATGCATGTTACATTCTTGGTTGGTATTTTGATGTTTGATGTTGTGGTGATGAGGCATGAAGATGAGTTAAGATTCGGCCTAGGTGGAGTTTGTGTTAATGCCATTGCATGCTAAATATGAAGCTTGTTAATAATGCATGTGATGGTGGATTGATGATTCTTGAATCTCTTTCTTTTTAGCATTTTTGAGTGAGCACATATGTGCATTGGTTGCTAGATGGGGAAGAATCGGCTAGCAAGTTGTGTGCTAAGGCCGAATATAATTTTTGTAGGTTAATGAGTAATGCATGTGCTAAATTGATGGAAAGGGAGAGGATGCTTTACTAGTGTATAAATGATATAAAGATTTTAGAAATTATTTTTGGTTAGGTGTATGTATGATTAGGTATATTCGGCCATATGAGTAAATATATAGATGATGTTAAATTTGATTATGTATAATGGGCCATATAGGGTACACATTGTGATATTAACTTTGATTCTCCATAATTGATCAAGTGGGTGATTAGTAAGGGTGATTGCCGAATATACTAACATACATATGCATGTGTAATTGGATTGTAAATATTTAGCAAGGCGGTTAAACTAGTTGATTTATTGATTAAGCTCAAGGAGTTAAAGGAGGAGAATCGAGCAAAGGCAAAGAAAAGATCATCGAGTAGCCGAGTTGGAACCATCTTACCCAACACAAGTAAGTCATTAAGCATATCTTTGGTATTGATTTAAAGGATCGTAATACCTATACCATTGTGTTTAATGAGATGGAATGTATACAAATGTATATGTAAGTAGAGATGAAATTTGTCGAATGTAAAAAGGAAGTGAAGCCTATTGAGTGGCTGGTTTTCGGCACTAAGTGTGCGGGCAATAAGTGTTCACGGTCATGAGATTGGCACTAAGTGTGCGGGTTTAAATTGTACAGCACTAAGTGTGCGAGTTTAAAGTACATGGCACTAAGTGTGCGCGGTTGATTATTAAGCACTATGTGTGCGAATCCAATATATATTTTTTATAAATTATTTACATTAAGGGTGCGACTTTAGCGAGTCGATTTTGGACAGCGGAAAAGGTAAGTGTGCGAACTTGAAATGCATGGCACTAAGTGTGTGAGTTTAAAGTGCATGGCACTAAGTGTGCGCGGTTGATTATTAAGCACTATGTGTGCGAACCCAATATATATATTCTATAAATTATTTACATTAAGGGTGCGACTTTACCGAGTCGATTTTGGACAGCGGAAAAGGTAAGTGTGCGAACTTGAAATGCATGGCACTAAGTGTGTGAGTTTAAAGTGCATGGCACTAAGTGTGCGCGGTTGATTATTAAGCACTATGTGTGCGAACCCAATATATATTTTCTATAAATTATTTACATTAAGGGTGCGACTTTACCGAGTCGATTTTGGACAGCGGAAAAGGTAAGTGTGCGAACTTGAAATGCATGGCACTAAGTGTGTGAGTTTAAAGTGCATGGCACTAAGTGTGCGCGGTTGATTATTGAGCACTATGTGTGCGAACCCAATATATATTTTCTATAAATTATTTACATTAAGGGTGCGACTTTACCGAGTCGATTTTGGACAGCGGAAAAGGTAAGTGTGCGAACTTGAAATGCATGGCACTAAGTGTGTGAGTTTAAAGTACATGGCACTAAGTGTGCGCGGTTGATTATTAAGCACTATGTGTGCGAACTCAATATATATTTTCTACAAATTATTTACATGAAGGGTGCGACTTTACCGAGTCAATTTTGGACAGCGGAAAAGGTAAGTACCTTGAGTTCATGGCTAATAGGCGCTGTGTTTATATTTGGAGTTGAGCTTGGTAAGTTTTGAACCTATGTGATGATTATAGTTGAAGTCACGTACATAAGGTTCATTGTGGAATAGGTGAAAGTTCGTTTAATTGTATGATTATAATGAAAATAAAATGATGTATGAAAGGCCAATGTAGGACTTGGTATGAGATTGAACCATAGGGTTTAAGGAACTATGGTATAGTTTGGTATGGATGGAGTACTTAACCTCATTTCATTGTTTCCTGTTGTGATAATTTTATTAATGGATGGTTGTGGAATGCTTATGGCTTACTGAGTTATATACTCATTCGGTGTTTGCTTGTCACCTATTCTAGGTTTCTTGGACTCGTCTCTTTTTGCGTGATCGTGCCGTCGTCGAAGTCATCACACCGGCTAGCAACCTTTGGTATTTTCTTCTTAGTTGGTCTAAGAGAACATTTCGGCATGTATAGGCTAATATGTTTTGTTGAAATTTGGTATGTAAACTTTTAGCCATGCGAAAATGGCATAATGTTCGGTTGAATTTGGTTCTATTGTTGGGTCGTAAGTCTTGGTAATACGATTTTTATGCCATATGTCATGGTTGATTATTTTGGTGTTAAAATTCATGATATGGCAATAGTGTAGTAGGGGGATGTTTGACAATGATTAGCCTTTGGCATGGCTAGTCATGATCATAATTTGTGATATGTATGACGAATTACTAGTTAGATCAAGGAGAAATCACGAAATGGGCATAGTTGCTTTCATAACAGATGCTGGCAGCAGCAGTGACGTGAGATTGAAAAATCACTAAAATAGTAGGAGTGGGATTAATTGATGAATAAATTATGTATTTGAAGCTCGATGAGTCTATATTCATATAGAAGCAATGAAAAGATCATATGGACAGTATGTTAAGAGATATTCAGGTTCTCGTGAGACAGGGCCAGAACGGTTTCTGGATTCCCTGTTCCGACTTTGGAAATTCATTATAAATTAACCAGAGACAATTACGAGTCATACCATATATGGATAGATTCCTCTCTGAGTCTAGTTTCTATAGAAACAAACGGCATCAGTATTGAAGCTCTGTGCAGGGAGATATCCAGGTCGTAATGCGCAAAGGTCAGTGTAATCGATCCCTGTAACATGGGAGACTTTGACTAATAAACTGTACTAATTGGCCCGACCAAAAATTCTAGAAAAAATATGTAGATGGGCATGTGAGTCTAGTTTCAGGGAAAAATCACGAAACTGATTTTCGAGTTGTGAAACTCAAGATATGATTTTTAAAGCGACTAGTATGCAGATTGGCAGTGTCTGAGAAATATTTTTATAAAGGGTTTAAAGTCTGTTAACACCTCGTGTTCAACTCCGGTGTCGGTCTCGGGTTCGGGGTGTTACACTTTGAGCCTAACAAGCCATTAATTGATTTACCCTCAATATTATCCCATAACCCATTATTTTTGAAATCCCCTAATTTGATCCCTATTTTTGTCGAGATTTGATTTGAACTAATTGCTTAGCTATGTTTTATTCTTCATTGCAATAATTAAGTTCTATGTTATTTGATTTGTTCTTAAAAAAACAATCAATCTTTACGTACATATTAGTAGTAATTCGTCGTTTTTGAGCTTGAGTGTTAATTTCATATTCTGAGAAAAAGCTGACTTGTATTCAACTGATAATTAGTTATTTTTCTAGTTAGGTGATTTCTTCAATTCAATCTCGATTCTAACCTTTTCTTTTAGCTTGTGACCACACCCCCTAACCAAAGCCACGTTACAACCCTCTAAAGACCTTTTTGATTGATGTATCATCTCAATATATAGTGGCGGAGATTTGATTTTCATGCAAGCCTATAGTAATAACTTTTCATATTGACTAATGAGTGCTTTATTTGATGTCCTTAAACACCTCAAGTGATTTGAGTGAATCTTTAGTGAGGATGTTAAACTCTGTGATATTTTGATCAAAGATGATTACTTAGACGAGGGGAGACACCTATGTTTTCGTGATAAAATGCTCAACTTGGAATGTTTGAAACTTTGATGTAGTTTTAGTTGAATTTTCAATGTATGAATACTTATGGATTATTTTGAGAAATTATTGATAAGGATTATAAATTGAGAAGAATTTATTTTGATTGTGAGTTGAGGATTTTTGCTTGAGGACAAGCAAATACTTAAGTGTGGGGGTATTTGATAAACTGTAATTTATACATATTTTTATCCCATGCTTAGCACATTTATGGATGATTTCTCCTTAGATTTGGTGAATTCGATGCTCTTAATTCCTTAATTTCATGTTTTATACTGAGGTAAGCATATGAGAATAAAAAGAGTGAGAAACGGGCTGAAAACGGAGAAAATGGACCCACATGGGGAATCAACACGGCCTAGACTTCCTCACACGGGCGTGTCACATGGCCATGTCCATTTGGCAGGATCGAAGCACGACATACATGGGTAGACTACACGCCCATGCCTATTTAACAGCCTTGACCACGGGCTAGAGCAATCGCACACGGGCGTGTCCCTACCGAGCCCAAGTGTAGTCCTTTTCGAAAAAAGGCCACTTTTGAGGGCTCTTAGGCATTCTAAACCTATTTAAACACCTAAGGAGGCACTTAGAACATACATACGAAGTAGGAGGTAAGGAATTACTCAAGGGAAGCCTATTGATCTATCTTAGAAGCTGGATTCATCGTCAAGACTGAAGATCTCCCTTCAATTTTCATTCAGGGTTTTTGGGTTTTCTTTATGTTCTATTATCTTTATTCTTTTGAGATGTTTTCTTTCATAAGTATGAACTAAACCCCCTAAATACCTAAGGGGAATGAAACCTAAGACAGATCTTGTTATTATTATCTGAATTGTATGATAAATATTTGACTTGTTCTTAATTGTGTGTTCTTAACTCTTGTTATAATATTCCAGGATATTGATTCAAGTTAATGCTCTTATTCATAATAGGAAAAGACCCTGTCTAAGAGTAAATTTGTCGTAATTAAGCAGAGTTGATTGCACGCCTAGAGATAGGGTGATAAGATTTTGCTGGATTAGGGTGAAACCTAATAAGGGGATCCATAGATCAAGTTAATGCAATACTAGGCATTAATTAGAAAGAGATTTCAATTAATCAACCTAGGGTTAGACGTTATTAGTCTCGAGAGAGATAATAATATAACTTAGGGATTTCTACGGATCAAGTCTAGTGAATAAATCGTCTGATTTAGAGTCAAATAACAAGTGAATTCTAGGTGGATTTTTCCTTGGGTATTGTCTTAATCAATCGAGTTTTCCCAAAAGCTTTTTCCCAATTTTCTCTCAATGCACCCTTAGTTTAGTTAAGTAGTTTAGATAAACAATCCCTTAATTTTTAGGCTAGATAATAAAAATGAAGTAATTACTAGTACTCTTGGTTCCTTTGGGTTCGACAATCCAGTCTTGCTAAAGCTATACTACTATTTGTTAGGTACACTTGCCTTCATTGTGATAATAGTTAGTTTCAAGAATGATTAATTATAATTTTTTTAAAACCTATCGCGAATATCACATACCAAGAGGGTGACATGGGAATTTTTCCAAGTGGAGTTTCAGAAAAAGTATATCAGTCAGAGATTCATGGATCAGAAGAGAAAGGAGTTCCTTGAGTTGAAGCAAGGTAGAACGATAGTAATTGAGTATGAGCGTGAGTTTGTAAGGCTCAGTAAATAGGCTTGGGAATATGTGTCGACTAAAGGCATTATGTGCAAGAGGTTTTAGGACAGTTTAAACGAAGATATTTGGATGTTCGTTGGTTTGCTTGAGATAAAAGAGTTCGTGGTACTCGTCGAAAGAGCTTGTAAGGCTATGGAATTGGCAAAAGAGAAGAGAAAGGCTGAGTCTAAGGCTAGGGACTCAAGGAAAAGGCCTATGAGCAAGTCATTTCAGTCCACATCGACGAATTTAAGGGATTTGAATTCTCGTTCTCATGGTTTTGTTAGGTTTTTGAATAGAAATAAAGATAAACATTACTCGGGTACTAAGGCCCAGACCACTTCAATTGCTAGTGTGGGTAATCCTCGGCAAAGTAGGCGGGAATGTTCATAGTGTGGTAGACGTCACCCCGGTGAGTGTCATGGGAGTGACAGGACCTGTTTCAAGTGTGGTTCTCCAGACCACTTTATTAGAGAGTGCTATGAGATGATAAAGAATGAAAGATATCAAAGTGCAAGATCCGGTAACACTGCTGGTCGTGGTAGACAGTAGAAAATTTTGGGTCATGGAGCAAGCAGTAATTGTGCCCCTAAAGAGTCTACTATGAGACCCGAAGGTAGAGGTCTTGTAAGGACGTATGCTATACGCGCTCATGAAGAGGCTTTATCCCCGGATATGATTACGGGTACATTTTCTATCTATAATGCTAATGTTATTGCTTTGATTGATCCGAGATCTACCCATTCCTATACTTGTATGAAATTGGTGTCTAGTATGAGCATGCTTGCTGAGCCTACTGAAGTTATAGTAAAAGTGTCAAACCCGTTAGGCAAATGTGTGCTAGTTGACAAAGTATGTAGGAATTGCCTTTTGATGATTAGAGGACATTGTTTTCCGACTAACCACATGTTTTTGCCATTTGATGAATTAGATGTAATTCTTGGTACGGATTGGTTAACTGCTAATGATGTAGTAGTAAACTGTGGGAGAAAATTTATTGAAATGAAATGTGAAAGTGGTGATATTCTCCGGGTTGAATCAGATAAGTCGGATAGCTTGCTTGCAGTGATTTCTTCTATGGTTGCTTAGAAGTGTGTAAAGAAAGGTTACGAGGATTACCTTGCCTTTGTGTTGAATACAAAATAATCAGAGGTAAGAATTGATTCAGTACCAGTAGTACGTAAGTATTTGGACGTATTCCCAGAATAGTTGCCTGGATTGCCCCCGATTAGAGAAGTCGAATTCAGCATGATCTAGTTCCAGGTACGACACCCATTTTTATCGCTCCGTATAGGATGGCTCCAACTGAGTTGAAGGAGTTGAAAGCCTGTAACGCCCCCATGCCCGAAACCGTCACCGGAGTCAAGCTTGAGGTGTTACTAAACTTATCTTACCTTTTAAACAACTCTAAACCACTTATTTTAATTTTCGGAATAAACTATTTTTCTGCGTCATGGTTGCTTAAAAATTCATTTCTCGAGTTTCAAAACTCTAAATTAAGATCCATAAATTTTTCCTGAAACTAGACACATATATCTATCTACTAATTTTTTTCTAGAATTTTTTACTTATCCAATTAGTACAGTTTATTAGTTAAAGTTACCCCTGTTTCAGAATTCGACTGCACTGGCCTCTACTTACTACGAACCACTTTTCTCTCTGTAAAAAAATCATATGATTATACCGTTTGTTTATATTAAAACTAGATTCAATAACGGTTCTAACCATATAAAGTACACCACCAAATTATTTTTGTAAATTTATGGTGAATTTATAAAGTTGGAACAGGGTATCCAGAAATAACTCTGGCCCTATTTCACCAAAACTCAGATATCTTATAAAATACAAAACCTTTACCTGTTTTTCTTATTCCATATGAAAATAGACACAATGAGTTTTAATTTCATATATTATTCACCATCAACCCATGTGTAACACCCCTATCCCGTAACCATCACCGGAATAAGTAAGGGGCATTACCGGACTTGTAACTCATGACAGAACGGTAAAACTTTTTTTTTTTAGATCATTCATTTGGATAAACACTAAACACAGCCAGGGATAAAATGTAAACTTCTATAAGTAAACATTCAAAAGATGCCATTTTCATATGGCTTATATACAATAGTCAAAATATCATTCTACTATATTGTCTATCCTATACATGCCATAAGCTAAGTCTAATTACATAGTTGCCGTAATGGTAGATAGTGTGACGAAGTGCTGATGATCCCCGAACTGGTAGTCAGAATCCACAACCTATAAACCAAAACATGATCAAACAGAGTAAGCTTTTGTAAGCTTAGTAAGTTTTAAGCAAAACAAAGTGTTCTCATTCACTATCATTGGTCATTCATTTCAACTGTTCGATGAAGTTAATCTAGAGCTTCATCTCGAACTATAATATCAATAAACGCATCACTTGGCTGTCACATATATACTTTCGAATAATAATGACCTAGATGGTCAAATATTTCCAAAGCACATTCTTCATCAATTTTCAACTTTCAATAATCCTTTCCACTTGTTCATAATCACATCCATATTTTTAAGTATTTCAACATGACAAGTACTAAATTACCGTAGGCACATAAAGAACCAAACATATTCCTTATCACATATACGTAAGCTTACAAAACATAATCCTTACCTTGTACTGGCACATCTAGCTGAACCCAACCCATACTCAAATCATAAGGCTTTTGGGCAGAATATGCACTAATACATAAGAATATTTCATCACAAACTTCATTATACAAGCATACCATTACCAATTAGATCATTCTCATATTTGGAGTTATAATATTAATCACATTTACCTACCTCTTTGATACTGATAATTCACCTCGAAATCACTCCACCGATGAGTAAGTAATACGTACCTGAACATCTTAAATACATAATACTTATTTGATGGTAACTTATTGCAGATACTCAATATCAAAGTCTTACTTGAATCCTAGCATTTAGCCGTCGGGTCTTTAAAGCTCGGATATAGTACGAGCACGAAGCCTACGGACATTAATCAGGATAATATTCTCGCATAAAGCCTGCGGGGTTTTAACCCGGATATAGTACTGACACAAATGCCCTTCGGGACTTATCACATTTATACACTTTCACATCCATCACATTGGCCATTCGGCCTTATCACATATATACACCTTCACATCCATCACATCGGCCATTAGGTCTTATCTCATATATACACTTTCACATTCATCACATTGGCCATTCGGCCTTATCACATATATACACTTTCACATTCATCACGTTGGCCACTCGGCCTTATCACATATATACACTTTGACATTCATCACATTGGCCATTCGGCCTTATCACATATATACACTTTCACATTCATCACATCGGCCATTCGGCCTTATCACATATATACACTTTCACATTCATCACGTTGGCTATCCAAATTTATACAAAATCGAAGGGTACATGACCCACAACAAAAAGGGTAGTCCTATACATGCCATTTCAAAGTTCAACCAAAAATGTACCAAAAGGGGGTTTGATAGTGTGGACGACTTCGACTTCGACAATCCCGAGTCCGATAGCTGACGAACCAAAATCTATAAAACAGAGATTCAAAGAAACGGAGTAAGCATTTAATGCTTAGTAAGTTTGGGCCATAAAATTTGACACAACTAAAGTGTAACATTCATATGGCTAAACGAATAATTTCATATGCACAAATTCTCAATATCATACTTACTTCACATTACCAACCCTTATATTCATACACAAAAAGATCAACTTAGCCAAAGGCCGGTAGCTCATTTATCGACTGAGCGAATACTATTTGTAAGGGATCAACTAAATCAATGCATATACCAGACATACTTCATTGCTGGGATTTTACGAGCATATTAATTGAAACTATTACAGCAAGGTCGCTCATTCTCGAGCCAAGTACCTTCGGGATTGAACCGGATATAGCTACTCGCTCGAATACCTTCGGGACATAGCCCGGATATAGTAACTCGCACAAATGCCTTCGGGACTTAGCCCGGATATAGTATCTCGCACAAATGCCTTCGGGACTTAGCCCGGATATAGTAACTCGCACAAATGCCTTCGGGACTTAGCCCGGAACTAGTCACTAGCGCAAATGCCTTCGGAACTAGTCAAAGGTTTCTATTTTCTTTCTCAACTCACGGCAAGAAGAAGAAGAAATGGCCTTGTTATTTTCACCTCAAACATGTTTTATTCATTTATTTCATTAACTTTTATTATTTCTATTTTATGAAACCATTTTCTTTAATATAAACAAATATATTATTAACATTATTTACTAACATACAAAGCACAAAATGCCAAAATGTGTCATTCATGCCCATCCTTGCCGTCCACTACCAAGAAAAAGGAATGTTTGACATACAAGTCCCTCATGCTTCAAACCATGCAATTTTTAGCCACTTCCAATTAACCTATGACATTTTCAAGATTTTTCACATAAGCCCCTTTTTATTTATTTCACATCCAAATGACAAAATTTAAAGCATGAAATTTTCACACATACTTATTCATAATTAATAAGCATAAAATATAACAATTAATTATTTTTGTGACTCAGTTTTGTAGTCCCGAAACCACTTTCCGACTAGGGTCAAATTAGGGGTGTCACACCATGTATCTACAATTTCTTGTGATTTTTCAAAATCACGTTATTTCTGATACTTGAATCTGTTTTTAAGTTACTTTCACATTTTTCTTAGTTTTCATGTGATAGTTACTACTTAATCATACATACTATTAAACATGTATATCATCAGCCATTCTATTAGTTAATCACTAGCAAGTATTTACACATCATTCATTGATCATATCATATCAAAAGAAACCAAGTTCCTATAAATGCCATACACAAAACGAAACGTCTAACTATACCAATGTGATTTCTTCGATAGTGTGATCGGTTTCCGACGTTTTCTTCGATCCCCGAGTGGCTTGATAAAAACTATAAGAAAAAGAAAATAAAGAGAGTAAGCACTAGGCTTAGTAAGCTTACAAGAAAATAAATTACAACATTCAACATAATGAATAAATATACATAATGTCACCTAGCCTCATAAACTTTCTTTACATTCTCATTTTCTACCTTTTTCTTTACTCACTTACCTTCTTTCTTACCTGACCTTTCACTATTCATAAATATAATCTACCTTCCCTTTTTGCTGATAATTCACTGTAATTTAACATGTACAATGACCCGTTGAACCATTCGAAATACTAAGGATACTAGGGTCGTTCCTGTCTATCAATATCCTACCAATGCCATGTCTTCGACATGGACTTACATGAATTATTCCTGTCTCCAATGCCATATATATATCTAATATGGGATTATATGGCTCATTTCCTGTCTCCAAAGCCATATATCTGATATGGACTTACATGGCTCATTTCTGTCCTGTCCTGTCCTGTCAACCCAATATCCTAACATTCCTAAGGTTCAAACGGGGCTTCCTAATGCTTTTCTCTGTCACTTCGCCTTTAATTCGACTTTAAATATTCTCAAAAAAATAAGTATATAAATTCTGCAAATTGACAATAATAATGTAAAATAAAAGAATATTGCATTTATTTACTGTAAACTTACCTCGATACAAAATGTGACTAAACTTTACAATTTAGTCCTTTACTTTTTCTTTTCCCCGATCTACTCCCGAATTTCGTTCTTCTTGATCAATAATAGAAAATTTAATTTATTTAATATTCAAATTTATGAAAATAGTCATTTACTCAAACTTTGCAAAAATTACATTTTTCCCCTAAACTTTTGCATATTTACACTTTTGCCCCTAGGCTCAGGAATTAAACTTTATCCCTTATTCTTATGTTTTATGACATGCTAATCATTTTTCCCTTCTATGGAAGCATCAAATTCACACTCTAACATGCACTTATGACTATTAAGTATTTTTTACCGATTAAGCTCTTTTACTCGTTTTTACCTAAAACCGAGTAGCACAAGTTGTCTAACATAATCTAAGACCACCTATTCTATCATAAAAAATCAAAATAAACATTTTTCACCTATGGGTATTTTTCCAAATATGAACCCTAACTTAAATTATTGCTAGCATAAGCTTTACCGAACTACCAGGACTCCAAAAATGTAAAGAACATTAAAAACGGGGCTTGGAATCACTTACTATGGAGCTTGAAAATTGAAGAAACCCTAGCTATGGAGAGAGCAAAAAATCGACAGCAACTAAAGAAGATAATAACAAATTTTGTGTTATTTTTCCCTTTTTAATTCATTTAATATCCAAATGACCAAATTGCCCTCCTTACTAAACTTTAAAAAAATTCCTTCCATGTCCTAATTTTTGTCCATGAACTTAAAATTGGTCAAATTGTTATTTAAACACTCCTAATTAATATTCCAAAGCAATTTCATACTAAAAACTTCTAGAATGCAAGTTTTACAAATTATTCGATTTAGTCCCTAACCTCAACTTAAGCACTTTATGCATAGAATTTCATCACGAAATTTTCACACAATCATGCAATCATATCATGAACTTCAAAATAATAATAAAATAAATTTTTATACCTCGGATTTGTGGTTTCGCAACCACTTTTCCATTTAGGCCCTATTTCGAGATGTTACATTTCTCCCCCTTTAGGGATTTTCGTCCCCGAAAATTTTACCTATGAAGAGATTTAGGTACTATTTTCGCATAGCCTCTTCGAGTTCCCATGTAGCCTCGTATACCCCATGTCTATTCTATAGTACTTTCACAAGTGCAATACTTTTGTTCCTTAATTGCTTTACCTCTCGAGCTAGAATCTTTACCGGTTCTTCACCGTAAGTCATGTCTGGTTGAATCTCAACCTCTGTCTGAGAAGTCACATGTGACGGATCCGAATGATAATGACGTAGCATAGACACATGAAATACATTATGAATTTTCTCTAACTCAATCGGCAAAGCTAACTGATATGCTAATGGTCCGACTCTCTCAATCAATTCAAACAGTCTAATAAAACGTGGACTTAGTTTGCCTTTCTTGCCAAATCTGAGAACTTTCTTCCACGGGGATACTTTCAAAAAAAATTTGTTACCAACTTGATACTCAATCTCTTTTCTCTTCAAATCTACATACGACTTTTGTCTGTCTAAGGTTGCTTTCAAGCAATCTCTGATGATTTTTACTTTCTCTTTTGTTTCCTTAACTAGATCAACCCCGTAAATCTGATTTTCCTTAAGCTCTGTCCAATACAAAGGTGTGCGACATTTGTGTCCATACAAAGCTTCATAAGGTGCCATCTTCAAACTCGACTGATAACTATTATTGTAGGCAAACTCTACTAATGGTAAATATTTTTCCCAACTGCCTTGAAATTCCAGTACACAACATCTAAGCATATCTTCAAGTACCTAAATAACTCTCTCTGACTGATCGTTGGTTTGAGGATGGAAAGCTGTACTAAAACTCAACTTTGTGCCCAAAGCCTTCTACAATTTCTTCCAAAACCGTGAAGTAAATCTTGGATCTCTGTCTGAAATGATCGATAACGGTACCCCATGTAGTCTGACTATCTCTGAAATATACAACTCGGCCAACTTGTCAAGTGAATAATCCATACGAACTGGGATAAAATGAGCCGGCTTTGTTAACTTATCAATCACAACCCATACTGCATCTTTCTTTTTCGGTGTAAGCGGCAATCCTGTCACAAAATCCATAGTAACTCGATCTTATTTCTACTCAGGGATTAGCACAGGCTGCAATAAACCTGAAGGTACCTGATGTTCGGCCTTTACCTGCTGACAGATTAAGCATCTAGAAACAAACTCTGAAATGTCCCTTTTCATTCCTACCCACCAGTACATTTTTTTCAAATCATTATACATCTTTGTACTACCTGGATGGATAGACAAAGAACTACTATGTGCTTCCTGTAAGATCTTTCGAATAAGCTCATCATTCTTCGGTATGCATACCCTATCTCGAAACATCAAATAACTGTCAGAATTGATCTGAAAATCTGACTCTATATCCGACTCACACTGATCTCTTTTAGCTAACAACTCACTGTCATTTTTTTGAGCTTCACAAATTTCTTCAAGAAACATCGGTTTAGCTCTCAACTCAGCTAAGATAAAACCATCATCTGATAAGGCTAGACTAGTATTCAAAGCTCTTAATGCAAATAAAGATTTCCTACTCAAAGCATCAGCAACAACGTTTGCCTTACCTGGGTGATAATCTATCACTAGCTCATAATCTTTAATCAACTCTAACCATCTTCTTTGCCTCAAATTCAAATCTTTTTGAGTCATCAAATATTTCAAACTTTTGTGATCAGTGAATATGTGGCACTTCTCACCGTACAAATGATGTCTCCAAATCCTCAATGAAAAAATAATGGCAACTAGCTCTAAATCATGTGTCGGATAGTTCTTCTCGTGTGGCTTTAGCTGTCTAGAGGCATAAGCAATTACCTTCCCTTCCTGCATAAGTACACAACCAAGTCCATTCATGGACGCATCACTGTAAATCACAAACTCCTTACCTGGTTCTGGTTGTACTAAAACAGGAGCTGTAGTCAACAATGCTTTTAACTTGTCAAAACTCTGTTGACACTTCTCGGTCCATTCAAACTTGACATCCTTTCGTAGCAATCTTGTTAGTGGGGTAGCTATCATGGAAAATCCCTCTACAAATCGCCTTTAATATTCGGCAAGACCAAGAAAACTTCTAACTTTTGATACATTTCTAGGAGGCTTCCAATCAACAATGGCTGAAATCTTACTCGGATCGACCTTAATACCTTCACCTGAGACAATATGTCCAAGAAAACCAACTTATCGAAACCCGAACTCACTTTTGCTGAACTTGGCATATAACTGATTATCTTTCAGAATCTGTAGAACTATTCTCAAATGCTCTGCATGCTCAATCTCATCATGAGAATAAATTAAGATATCATCAATGAACACAACTACAAACTTATCCAAGTACGGTCTGAAATTTCGGTTCATTAAGTCCATGAAAATTGCAGGAGCATTGGTCAAGCCAAATGGCATCACAAGGAACTCATAATGACCATACCTAGTCCGAAAAGCAGTCTTCAAGGCATCTGACTCTTTAACTCACAACTGATAGTATCCGGATCTCAAATCTATCTTGGAAAACACAGTAGCTCCCTTCAATTGATCAAACAGATCATCAATTCTAGGCAATGGATACTTGTTCTTTACTGTTACTTTGTTAAGTTGTCGATAATCTATGCACAATCTCATCGATCCGTCTTTCTTTTTCACAAATAGCACTGGTGCACCCCATGGTGAACTACTGGGTCTTACAAAGCCTTTATCTGTTAATTCCTATAACTGAGCTTTCAATTCTTTCAATTCCATTGGAGCCATTCTATAAGGAGCAATAGAAATAGGCGTGGTACCTGGAATCAACTCAATACCAAACTCAACTTCTCTAACAGGAGGTAAACCTGGTAGTTCTTCCGGAAACACATCGAGAAACTCACATACCACAGGTACTGATTCAACTTTCAATTCTGGATCTTTAGTGTTCAACACAAAAGCAAGATAAGCTTCATACCCTTTTCTCAAACATTTCTGAGCAGACATAACAGAAATTATAGGAAATAAACTATCTGACTCTTCTGAATTAACCCGAAGAATTTCACCATTTTCACACTTCAACTAAATGAATTTCTTTCCACAATTCACTATCACATCATGTGTAGTCAACCAATCCATACCAAGAATCACATCAAACTCATCAAATGGCAATAGCATGAGATCGGTTGGAAAACAGTAGCCTCTAATCATTAAAGGACAATTTCTACATACTTTATCTACTAATACATGCTTGCCTACTGGATTTGATACTTTAATCAAAAATTCTGTAGATTCTATAGGCATACTTGTACTAGACATCAATTTCTTGCAAACATATGAATGAGTTGAACCCGGATCAATCAAAGCAATGACATTAATATCATATAGAGAAAATATACCCGTAATCACATCGGGGAAGGATGCCTCTTCGTGTGCACGAATAGCATAAGTCCTTGCAAGGGCTCTAACATCTGGTCTCACAGCCAAATCTCTTGAGGTACCTCTGTTACTCGCTCCTACTCCCGGTTGCCTCGGTGAGCTGCCTCTAGTAGGAGCATTTCTGGATCTAGCACTCTGTGTTATCTCTCGATTAGCCACCTCTGGACATTCTCGTACAAAATGATCTGGAGCACCGCATTTATAACAAACATTTTTGCCTGCCCGACAAGGACCACAATGAAGTCTACCACACCGTGGACACCCTGATCTACCCTGTCCAACATTACCTACACTCGCAGTCGAGGTGTTCTGAGCCTTCGAATCCTTAAATCTGCTGCCTCTATTCTGACTAGAATACCCAACTGAGAAACTAGATCTGGTAGAAAACTCCTTTGGCCTTTTGGATGTAGCCTGGAATGACCTGCTCATCTGTCTCTTCTTTGTATCTTGTGTCTCTGTCTCAACTTTGCCTTTTGTTTTTAACAGCTCCTCTGCCTTACAGGCTCTCTCAACTAAAATAACGAACTCTTTTATTTCTAGGACACCCACTGACAGTCGGATATTATCATTTAACCCATCCTCAAACCTTTTACACATAATAGCCTCTGTGGACACACATTCTCGAGCATATTTACTAAGCCTGACAAATTCGCGCTCATAATCGGTCACTGTCATATTACCTTGTTTCAATTCTAGGAATTCCTTTCTCTTTTGATCAATAAACCTCTGACTGATGTACTTTTTTACGAAATTCCTCCTGAAAGAAATCCCAAGTGACCCTCTCCTTTGGTACAACTGATACAAGTGTCTTCCATCAGTAGTAGGCTGAGTCTCTAAGAAGTGATACTACACATTTCATACATTCCTTGAGTGTACAAGATAATTCGCGAAAGACTCTGATAGTATTTTCTAACCAAAATTCTGGTCTTTCTGTATCATCATCTTTTGTTGCTCGAAACTCTTTTGCCCCTTGTTTCCTGATTCTATCAACTGGTGGCTTTTCTCTTATCACTGTACCTGTGACTGGGGGAGCTTGAGCTACATGGGTAGCCTGAGAATCATGAGGGGGTGGAGGTCTAACTGCCGGATTCGTATGAACAAACTCGGTAAACAAATCATTCAAAGCTTGGAAGAGAGCTTCTCGAGTCACTCCTCCCTGATTAACTGTTACTGGCCTATTCTCAGACGGCGCTGCCCCTTCCGTGGAAGCAGGCGCAATACTTTCTACATCATCATCACCAGCTCGCTCGGGATCCATTACTATAAAACAAAATATCTAAAAATTGTCAGGAGTCGTCACACTATCAAAATACAGGTATGGCATGTATAGCTAGACTTTTACTCACACTAACTGTTTTGAGAACTGACTAAACCTGCTCTGATACCAATAAATGTAACGCCCCCACGCCTGAAACCATCACCGGAGTCAAGCTTGAGGTGTTACTAAACTTATCTTACCTTTTAAACAACTCTAAACCACTTATTTTAATTTTCGGAATAAACTATTTTTCTACGTCATGGTTGCTTAAAAATTCATTTATTGAGTTTCAAAACTCAAAATTAAGATCCGTCAATTTTTCCTGAAACTAGACTCATATATATATCTACTAAATTTTTTCTAGAATTTTTGACTAAGCCAATTAGTACAGTTTATTAGTTAAAGTTACCCCTATTTCAGAATTCAACTACACTGGCCTCTACTTACTACGAACCACTTTATCTCTGTACAAAAATCATATGACTATACCGTTTGTTTATATTAAAACTAGATTAAATAAGGATTCTAACCATATAAATTAAACTACCTAATTGTTTTTTTAAATTTATGGTGAATTTCTAAATTTGGAACAGGGGATCCAGAAATCGCTCTGGCCCTATTTCACCAAAACTCAGATATCTTATAAAATACAAAACCTTTACCTGTTTTGCTTATTCCATATGAAAATAGACACAATGAGTTTTAATTTCATATATTATTCACCATCAACCCATGTCTCAACAATTTCTTGTGATTTTTCAAAATCACGTTATTTCTGATACTTGAATCTGTTTTTAAGTTACTTTCACATTTTTCTTAGTTTTCATGTGATAGTTACTACTTAATCATACATACTATTAAACATGTATATCATCAGCCATTCTATTAGTTAATCACTAGCAAGTATTTACAGATCATTCATTGATCATATCATATCAAAAGAAACCAAGTTCCTATACATGCCATACACAAAACAAAACGTCTAACTATACCAATGTGATTTCTTCGATAGTGTGATCGGTTTCCGACGTTTCCTTCGATCCCCGAGTGGCTTGATAAAAACTATAAGAAAAAGAAAATAAAAAGAGTAAGCACTAGGCTTAGTAAGCTTACAAGCAAATAAATTACAACATTCAACATAATGAATAAATATACATAATGTCACCTAGCCTCATAAACTTTCTTTGCATTCTCATTTTCTACCTTCTTCTTTACTCACTTACCTTCTTTCTTACCTGACCTTTCACTATTCATAAATATAATCTACCTTCCTTTTTTCCGATAATTCACTGTAATTTAACATGTACAATGACCCATTGAACCACTCGGAATACTAAGGATACTAGGGTCGTTCCTGTCTATCAATATCCTGCCAATGCCATGTCTTCGACATGGACTTACATGAATTATTCCTATCTCCAATGCCATATATATATCTAATATGGGCTTATATGGCTCATTCCTATCTCCAAAGCCATATATTTGATATGGACTTACATGGCTCATTTCTGTCCTGTCCTGTCCTGTCAACCCCAATATCCTAACATTCCTAAGGTTCAAACGGGGCTTCCTAATGCTTTTTCTCTTTCACATCGCCTTTAATTCGACTTTAAATATTCTCAAAAAAAATAAGTATATAAATGCTGGAAATTGACAATAATAATGTAACATAAAAGAATATTGCATTTATTTACTGTAAACTTACCTCGATACAAAATGTGACTAAACTTTACAATTTAGTCCTTTACTTTTTCTTTTCCCCGATCTACTCCCGAATTTTGTTCTTCTTGGTCTATAATAGCATATTTAATTTATTTAATATTCACATTTATCAAAACAGTCCTTTACTCAAACTTTGCAAAAATTACATTTTTCCCCTAAACTTTTGCATATTTACACTTTTGCCCCTAGGCTCGGGAATTAAACTTTATCCCTTATTCTTATGTTTTATGACATGCTGATCATTTTTCCCTTCTATAGTAGCATCAAATTCACACTCTAACATGCACTTATGACTATTAGGTATTTTTTACCGATTAAGCCCTTTTACTCGTTTTTACCTAAAACCGAGTAGCACAAGTTGTCTAACATAATCTAAGACCTCATATTCTATCATAAAACATCAAAATAAACACTTTTCACCTATGGGTATTTTTCCAAAAATGAACCCTAACTTAAATTATTGCTAGCATAAGCTTTATCGAACTACCGGGACTCCGAAAATGTAAAGAACATGAAAAACGGGGCTTGGAATCACTTACTATGGAGCTTGAAAATTGAAGAAACCCTAGCTATGGAGAGAGCAAAAAATCGGCAGCAACTAAAGAAGATGATAACAAATTTTGTGTTATTTTTCCCTTTTTAATTCATTTAATATCCAAATGACCAAATTGCCCCTCCTTACTAAACTTTAAAAAAATTCCTTCCATGTCCTAATTTTTGTCCATGAACTTAAAATTGGTCAAATTGTTATTTAAACCCTCCTAATTAATATTCCAAAGCAATTTCATACTAAAAACTTCTAGAATGCAAGTTTTACAAATTATTCGATTTAGTCCCTAACTCAACTTAAGCACTTTATGCATAGAATTTCATCACGAAATTTTCACACAATCATGCAATCATATCATGAACTTCAAAATAATAATAAAATAAATTTTTCTACCTCGAATTTGTGGTTTCGCAACCACTGTTCCGTTTAGGCCCTATTTCGGGATGTTACATTTCTCCCCCCTTTAGGGATTTCGTCCCCGAAAATTTTACCTGTGAAGAGATTTGGGTACTATTTTTGCATAGCCTCTTCGAGTTCCCATGTAGCCTCGTCTACCCCATGTCTATTCCATAGTACTTTCACAAGTGCAATACTTTTGTTCCTTAATTGCTTTACCTCTCGAGCTAAAATCTTTACCGGTTCTTCACCGTAAGTCATGTATGGTTGAATCTCAACCTCTGTCTAAGAAATCACATGTGACGAATCTGAATGATAACGACGTAGCATAGACACATGAAATACATTATAAATTTTCTCTAACTCAATCGGGAAAGCTAACCGATATGCTAATGGTCCGACTCTCTCAATCAGTTCAAACGGTCCAATAAAACGTGACTTAGTTTGCCTTTCTTGGCAAATCTAAGAACTTTCTTCCACGGGGATACTTTCAAAAAAACTTTGTTACCAACTTCATACTCAATCTCTTTTCTCTTCAAATCTACATAGGACTTTTGTCTGTCTGAGGCTGCTTTCAAGCAATCTCTGATGATTTTTACTTTCTCTTTTGTTTCCTTAACTAGATCAACCCTGTAAATCTGATTTTCCTTAAGCTCTGTCCAATACAAAGGTGTGCGGCATTTACGTCCATACAAAGCTTCATAAGGTGCCATCTTCAAACTCGACTGATAACTATTATTGTAGGCAAACTCTACTAATGGTAAATATTTTTCCCAACTGCCTTGAAATTCCAGTACACAGCATCTAAGCATATCTTCAAGTACCTGAATAACTCTCTCTGACTGATCGTCAGTTTGAGGATGGAAAGCTGTACTAAAACTCAACTTTGTGCCCAAAGCCTTCTGCAATTTCTTCCAAAACTGTGAAGTAAATCTTGGACGATTTATTCACTTGACTTGTTCCGTAGAGATCCCTAAGTTAAGTTTTTATCCCTATTCAAGGCTAATAACATCTACTCCTTAGATTGAATGACTGAGACTTTTATCTAATTAACACTCTAGGGTTGCATTAACTCGTTCAATGGATCCCCTTATTAGGTTTCACCCTAATCTGGCAAAATCTCGTAACCCTATTTCTAGGCCTTCGATCAACTCTGCTTAATTATGCCAAATCTACTCTTAGGCAGGGTCTATTCCTCCTCTGCATAAGCATATTGAATCATGAATTAATACCCAAAATATTAACTCAAGCATTAAGGACACATAATTAAGAACAAATCAAGTATTTATCATACAGTTCAGATAATAATAACAAGATCCATCAGAGGTTTTATCCCCCTTAGGTATCTAAGGGGTTTAGTTCATAATAAAATAAGAGTACATCTCAAAAGTATGAAAATAACAAAACATAAAGAAAACTCTAAAACCCCTAAAGAAATTCTGAGAGAGATCTTCAGTCTTGGAGTATCTCCGGCTTTTGAGATGGATCATTTGGCATTCTTCAAGTAATCCCTGGCGTGTGGCACTGTATTCCAGAAAAGTTCTGGAAAAAGCGGCCCCTTCTAAGTCACACTTAGGGTGTTTATATAGGCTTTGGATTGGCTTTCTTCCTCCCTAAGTGCCATTTTCTGTGTAAAATACAACTCCTTAAAAAAGGGACACGCCCGTGTGCCACGACCGTGTGACGTGATTACCAGGCCGTGTTTGATCCGTTGAATTGCACACAGCCGTGTGGGCTCAATGGCCAGGCCGTGTGAATCGTGAAAACCTTGGTCGACACCCTCGAATGCCACGGGCGTGTGAGATGCTCGTGTGGCAAGGCTTAGGCCGTGTTCGATATTTTGAATTGCACACGGCCATGTGGGCTCAATGGCCAGGCCGTGTGAATCGTGAAAACCTTGGTCGACACCCCCGAAGGCCATGGGTCTGTGAGATGCTCGTGTGGCAAGACTTAGGTCGTGTCATCTTCTCGATTTGGTCCTTTTTTTTCCTTTTTAGCTTGTTTTTGTCTCCTTTTGACTCTTGGTGCTCTCCTGAGTACAAAACATGAAATAACCGAATTAAGAGTACCAAAATCCACAAATCTAGTAATAAACATCCATAAATATGCTAAGTATTTGGGGTATAGATATGTATAATTTGGCGTTTATCAAATACCCCCACACTTAAGCATTTGCTTGTCCTCAAGCAAAATTCTCATTTACTGGTAGAATTCATTCTTCTAAATCACATAATCATTATTGATAATGTTACAAGTTATTCCACAGAAAATCATACAGTGAGAATTCAACTATAAGGGCATTAAAAGCCTCAAACAATCTAAATTGAATATTTTGATAATAAAATCATAGGTAATCTCCTTCCTTTAAGTAATTAACTTTAGTCCCAAATATACAAGAGATGACATCCATATTAAAGATTCACTCAAATCACTCAAAGTGTTTAAGGTTCAAGATTAAGCACTCGATTGTCTAACATGAAAAGTTATTACCATAGGCTTGCATGAAAATCAAATCTCCACCACTTGTAAATGATATGATACACTAATCAAAAGGTCTTTGCATGGTTGTAACGGGGTTTAGGTTACAGGTATGGATATAAGCTGAAGAGAAAAGGGTTTGAATCGAGATAATTTCAATATATTACCCCACTATCAAAAACTTAATTACTAAACCACCAACAAATATCTAGAACTATTTTACACGAGTTCATGACAACTTTAGCTTGCTGAGAATTATAATAATAATACTGAGTTATTTTTTAGGCACAAATCAAGTCGATACAATATAGAAATCATGCTTCATGATTCAGTAACAAAAAATGGTGAACATAGCGAGGTAACAATATTAAATTCAATCTTGATAAAAAGGGTCAAATTTAGTAGGAGGATTTCAACAATAATGGGTTAATGGGTTAATGATGAGGGTTAATCAATGAAAAAGGGTTAGTAGGCTCAAAGGGTTTCACTAAGGGTTTAATTATGTGGGAAGGTTTTTTATGGAATAAATAGGTTAAATCCTAAGTGCCTTTATCATCCCAGTGTATCAAATCATACGTGTGATCTCGATATGTATAATCGAAGCAAGTTTTAGAATAACAGTTCAATGTTGACACACTCAAACCACAAAAGAAGTAAGCAAGAGAGAAAGCTATATGCTCAAAAGGCTAAAAAATCTCACCAAAAATTTGGGTTTTTGATGTCATTCCTGTATACTTAAGATTTCACGATAATACCTCAATTTAGGAAAATAATCTAAAAAAAATTTTAGTTCTCAAAATATCAACTTATAATGCTCGATTCTTTAAGGTCCTATAATCAAATAATCATGCATAATTCCCTTGGTCTAATTCACAACATATCAACAATAATTATAGATCAATCAGAATTCATTCTATCAATATTATGAGAAAATCACTTAAGCACAGGACCAAATTCAGGGATTTGAGAATAATGCAAAAAGTTAGGTTTCATGTTCACCCCTTCCACACTTAAGACGTACATTGCCCTCAATGTACAAAGATAGATTATTTAGAATAAAGAAAATAATAAGAGGAAGGGAGGTGAAACTCCCTGTTATATGGATGCGGAGCTTGATTCTGAGGATGGAATGTTCAAGGAAAGTGGTCGCTGCCATTGTTCTTGGCTAGATGAAGAAATTGGGCCGTTGAACATGGCACTCGTGAGGTATTGTTTCCCGTTTGTTTCCTCATTCCGTAAAATATTCCTAGAAGCTTTGCTTGGAAGTCTGTAGAATCATGAAGAGCTTATTAAGAGTTGGTGTGGAAGAGAGCGTAGTGGAATTACTTGTTAGAAATACCAGAAATTGGAAAAAAGTAAAATTTACTAATATAGATATGTCTTTCAAAATAAAATATAATGAAATTAAAAATAAATAGAAAAATAAAAAATAAAATAAAATAAAAATAAGAGTAAATAATAAAAAAATAAAAAAAGGAGGATTCGATGATCCTCGTCGGTGGGGCCCTCAGGTGGTGGTGCTGGAGTAGCGATGTGGAAGTGTTGGCATAGCTACTGCATCATGGCCTGCATATCGTCCATCTGTTAGTCCCGTCATCGATCTCACTCGTGGATCATCTCGAACTGTGTAGTGCAATATTACTTGAATTGGGCAAGTCGGTCAGAAAGATGTGCCAATGAAGCAGCCGCATGAATTGGTCGTTCCCTAGGTGGCACGGTAGAAGGCTCTTTATGCTGTGGGGGAACATTATCAGGGATGTCCTTAAGACCCTCCTCATCAATGGCATGCGAGAGACGGTACTGAGGAGGATCTGTCCCATGTCGGCGCTCGATCATCCTCATGTGTAACATAGTCGTGATGCCCTGTGGGGACATTTGACCTATCAGAGTGAGTGCTGATGACTAGGTCGCGGTGTTGAGGAGGCTGAAGTGTCTGGCAAGGCGCGTTATGTAAGGGCCGATGGAGATCACTCCCTTCCTATGCCGCTCAGTCTGATGGCGAATGGCGAAAGTAATGAAGTATGCTAAGTCAGTCACGTGTGCATTCACCATGCAACATAAATAGTAGGCGTCGTTGGTGTTGATTTCACTGGTGCTCTCTCTCCTCCTGATCAAGGTGTGTGCCAATATGGCATGGAGATATCTTAGGGAAGGGGGGAGAGCTGCGGCCTTCGAGCGGCTGGGGTTGTAGTTGGAAGAAAGTGGTGCCAAAGCCTTCCAGCACAAGGAGGGGGAGATGTGGATATTGCGTGGTAGTGTATTCATGTCCTCCTCTTCCATAAACTCATCGGTGTAAAGTCCCAGGGCAACTCCAAACTCTGGGACACTTATCACACGAAGTAGACCACCTAATAAAAAGTGAATGGTGCTTGGGTCGTCATTGTTTGTCATCACCACCTGTAAATGAAAAGTAGAGCATAATTTTTAAGTTAGCTCTAAATAAGTGGGCTCAGTAATAGCGAAGAACCATTCCCATGGGTCTGTGGACAGGAGGGCGCAGATGGCGTCAACGAGCTGGACTTGCTCTACGGTAGCCCAGTCGATGCAGCGACTTGTGGTGATGGGTAGTATTTGAAATAGCTCCTTCTGTGAAGCTTGTGGAAAGTCAAGGAACAGGTGCCAAACTTCAGTTGTAGCACGCACCGAGGAAGAACCCAGTCCCCTACGTCTCTTTGAGGGTAGGATTGCGGCCTTCTTTCCTCTCGATAATGACATAATGTACCTAAAAATATATGAGCAGTGATAGAATCCACGATACATCAGTAGTTAAGCAAGAGGCCCAAAACTAGTATATGCTATTTAGTGGCTTAAATAATTCAATTATAGAAAATTCTAAGTCAAATTCCTAACTTGTCTAAAGCAAAATAGTATAATATATATGTAAAGCATGTATAATACTAATGTAGCAATATAAATTGGAAAAATAAAGTTGAGAAAGTGAACCAAGGGCTGTTGTATGGCGGCACACGGTCGTGTAGTGGCGAGCATGGGCATGTGACACGGAGAGGAAGCCGTGTGGTAGGAAAAATGGAGGGTATAGAGAGGGGAAAGTGGGGATTGATGCAAGGGGAATGGATTTCAGGGTAGTTTGAGGGCTGGGGAAGTGATAATTGTGGGAATGGTGGCCGGATTAAGGATTAGGGAGTGGGGAGGAGAAGTTTTCGACTAGGGTTTTGAAAGGGGGAAGAAGATGAACAGTTGTTTGTTTATATAGGGGAGGGTCACACGGCCTAGGGCCACGCTCGCATGCTTTGAGTGTGAGCCAGTGTTTTTTGAATTTTGCAATTTAGGTCGTGCCCGGCTACTATCCCACGCCCATATGTCTTGGGCATGTGTGGCACATGGCCATGTCGCACGGGCGTGCCTAGCTTTGTTCACTTCTCCCACGCCCGTGTATTGTTGTACACGGCTGAATGGCATGGGCGTGTCGCACGCCCGTGTAGAAGAAACAGAATTGAGCCTTGTCCCTGGCATGCCCGTGGGTTTTCATTCCCACGCCCGTGTGGTCCTATCAAGTTCACCCATGGCCATGTCGCACAGCCATGGGGATTAATCGCACCCCGTGTTTTGGGGAAATCATGTCCTGCTTCAACACGGCCGTGTCGCTTCCCCTGTTTGGCCACGGCTGTAGGCACGCCTGTGTGCCTGACCGTGTGTGCTGAAAAACTTTGCAATTCAAAGATTAAGTTAAGGATCCAAAGTGTTAGAAAATAAAAATAAAGAAATCAAAATATGTTAGTGCTTGGGTTGCCTCCCGAGAAGCACTTATTTATAGTCTAAGCTCGACTTACCTCTCCGTTAAATGATCATGGTGGTTTGAGGAGTTCATACTCCTTATTCCTATTGTAAATTTTAAAATAAGGTTTTAAATGGGTGTTGTTTACCTTAAAAGTGTCGAACTTGGGGTGACTCACCTCCACTGTGTCGAATGGAAAAATACTAAGTACCATAAGAGGGATTTCCTCATTTGGTGTGGTAGTGACAATGTGAGGATCAACAGTATCTAGTAAGACTGTATCGCTGACCTTAAGTTGATTAGGAGTGGTATCGGGCTTGTGTTTGCATAGTTTCGATTTATCATGTGTTCTCGGTTTGTGTTCTTGCCATTCGTCTAGCTCCTCTATCCGTAGTCTTCGTTCTTCATGGACGTCTTTGTTCTCTTCATGATAGTAGCGGACTGTTTCTATTGTCTTGGTTTGAGGAAGCTCCTGCAAGAGCGATTGAATATTTGTTTTATCATCGATAGGTTTTATAGCATTAGCTTGAGTCTTAGAGGTTTTGACTGAGTCGCGTGCTTGGAGTGTTACTGCATCATCACCTGCACGAAGTGTTAGCTCTCCTGTGCCTACATTAATAATGGTTCTGGCAGTTGCTAAAAATGGTCATCCTAAAATTAAAGGTACCTCGTTATCCTCATCCATATCTAAGACAACGAAGTCTACTGGGTAAATAAATTTATCAATTTTAGCGAGAACGTCTTCAATAATACCCTTAGGAAATCTAACTATTTTGTCAGCCAATTGTATGCTCATCCTAGTCTGTTTGGGTTTACCAAGACCTAGTCGTTTAAACATTTTATATGGCATAACATTTATACTTGCCCCTAGATCAGCTAAAGCATTATTCACAGATAGACTACCAATTAAGCAAGGAATTGTAAAACTCCCTGGATCTTTTAATTTGTTAGGTAGCTCATTCTTTAAAACAGCTGAGCAGACTGGATTGAGTTCCACATGTGATGTAGCGTCTAATTTCCTTTTATTGCTCAGAAGTTCCTTGTAATATCCTGATTTTGGGTCTAGTCGGAATAGTGGTTTCGTGACCACAAAATTTGAGATAGAAATAATTATTTTATGATTATTTTAAGGTCTATGATATGATTGCATGATTGTGTGAAAATTTCGTGAAGAAATTTTATGCATAAAGTGCTTAAATTGAAATTAGGGACTAAATCGAATAATTTGTAAAACTTGCATTCTAGAAGTTTCTAGTATGAAATTGTTTTGAAATATTAATTAGGAGGTCTTAAATAGTAATTTTACCAATTTTAAGTTCATGGACAAAATTAGGACATGGAAGGAATTTTTGGAAAGTTTAGTAGTAAGGGCATTTTGGTCATTTAGTTATTAAAATGAATTAAAAACAAAATTAAAAGCCAATTTTTGTCCATCTTCTTCATCAGGCCAAAATTTCAAGGGTTATCCATAGTTAGGGTTTGTTTCAAGCTTCCAAGCTCCATAGTAAGTGATTCCAAGCCCCGTTTTTAATGTTCTTTACGTTTTTGGAATCCCGGTAGCTCGATTAAGCTTATGCTAGCAATAATTTAACCTAGGGTTTATATTTGGAAAAATACCCATAGGTGAAATTTTTGTATTTTGGTGTTTTATGATAGAATATGAGGTTTTAAATTATGTTAGACAACTTGTGCTACTCGGTTTTAAGCGAAAACTAGCAAAAGGGCTTAATCGATAAAAATACCTAATAGTCATAAGTACATGTTAGAGTGAGAATTTGATGTTGCCATAGAAGGGAAAAATGATCAGCATGTCATAAAACATAATAAAATAGGCTGAAGTTTAATTTACGAGCTTTGGGGTAAAAGTGTAAATATGCAAAAGTTTAGGGGCAAAACTGTAATTTTGACAAAATATGATTTTAGGTCAATTTGAATAATGTGAGTTCTAATTAGACTATATTTTAAATGATAGAGCAAGGAAAACTAAAATTTGGGCTAAAATGGGGAAAATACCAAGTTGTGGACGAAATGGTAAAAGTAGCCATTTTCGCATACGAGGTAAGTTCATGTGTAAATGTAGTAACATAATTGTCATTTTAAGCAATTTAATGTTTTTTATATGATATGATGCTGATTATTATCATGAAATATTATGCTTTGTGGTTATTGTTGAATAATATGTAATTATGTGAATTACTTGATGAGTATGAACTATCACCGAAGTATCAATTTCGATATTCCGTGGAAGATGGCAAAGATGTGTGATCGAGGAAAACGCCCGTTTGAACCTTAGGAATAGATTAGGATACAAGTGACATGTCACTAGGATGGTTGAGCATCCGAACTCGTTGAGTTGAATCCGAGTTCACTTATGGATGCAAATGTCCGAACTTGTTGAGTTGAGTCCGAGTTCGTGAGATGTAACTAGGCATCCGAACTCGTTGAGTTGAGTTCGAGTTCACTCATGGATTCGAACGCTCGAGCTCGTTGAGTTGAGTCCGAGTTCGCTTATGGGCGGGTTACATAGTAGCTTGGCTACATATGTGGCACTTATGTGCAAACTTTCCATGTATCCGAATTATATTCTGATGTGTTCAACGGGTAAAATTTTACTCAAGCGGAGGAATACTCGAGATGAAAGGGACGTATTGGTAAGTGTTGTGAAATGAATACTTTGAACAGGTATGTACTTAACCCTCGGGTTGAAAACTCGATATAACAACAATATGGTAAGATGATAAATGAAAATGTGATATGAATGTCTCGGTGATGATTATGCAAATGATGTTTTATGTTTGCTTATATAGTTATGTTACTTGCTATTTGCATGTGAACTTACTAAGCATTTATGCTTACTCCCTCCTTTTCATTCCTTGTAGTGTTGACAAGCCAGCTAGGAAATCGGAAACGGTCGGAGGCACGCTCACACTATCCGTATACCATCCTGGCATAATGGCTTGTATATTTTGAGTATGGCATGTATAGCATTATAATCATTTTGTGTATATGGTCTTATGATATGGTTATTGAGTGGTATGGAAATGCTTGGTAATGATTAGCCATTGGAATGGCTAATCATGATCATATTTGGTGTTATGTATGCTAAATTGCTAGCTAATCCATGGAAACCATGAAATAGGTAAAATTTACCATAAAATAGATTCAGACAGCAGCAGTGACGTGAGTTTGAAAAATCACTAAAATAGTAGAGATACAATTAGATGATGAATAATATATGGAATTGAATAATTGTGAGTCTATTTTCATATGGATGGAACAAAACAGGTATATGATTTATATTTTATGAGATATTTAAATTTTTGTGAAACAGGGCCAGAGCAATTTCTGGATCCCCTATTCTGACTTTGGAAATTCACCATAAATTGTTCAAAGATAATCAGAAGTCATAATTTATATGTACAGATTCCTTATTGAGTCTAGTTTTATTAGAAGCAAACAGTATAGTCATTGAAACTCTGTACAGGGAGATATTTGATTCGTAATACACAGAGGTCGGAGAAGTCAAACTCTGAAACAGTGGAGACTTTAACTAATAAACTGTACTAATTTGCTTGACCAAAAATTTTATAAAAAAATTATTAAATAGATATATGAGTCTAGTTTCAGGGAAAAGTTAAGGAATTGGATTTCGAGTTTCGTAACTTGAGATATGAATTTTTAAGCGACTATGACGCAGATTGTTAGCTTGACTGAAAATTTTAAAAATAAATTGTTTGAGCTGTTTAAGTAATGAATTAAGTCTATTAACACCTCGTGTTCGACTCCGGTGACGGTCTCGGGTACGGGGCGTTACATTCCTTTAATAATTTTGCTAAGTCGGGCATCTGCGAAAGAACTTCAATAAAGGGTAAGTTAATATGTAATTTCTTTAAGAGTTTGACAAACTTACCGAATTGTTCTTCTGTTCTGTCTTTCGTCATCGCTTTAGGATATGACACACGAGGTTCATGATTCGTACTTACCTGTTTGGGATCATTATTGTTTACCTCTTCTTTTCCTTTGTTCATCGTGTTATCTTGCTGTAATTCTGGTTCAGGTGCAATGAATCCTTCCGTATCTTGAGTGTTAATTGCATTGAGGTGTTCCCTCGGATTTGGTTCAGTATTACTTGTTAGGCTACCTTGTGGTCGTTCAGAGATTAGTTTGGACAGTTGGCCTATCTGAGTTTCTAGTCCTTGGATCGATGCTTGTTGATTCTTAAGTGCTGTCTCAGCATTTTGGAAACGGGTTTCTAACGCCGATATGAATTTAGAAAGCATCTCTTCAAGGTTTGGTTTCTTCTCTTGTTGATAAGGTGGCTGTTAAAAACCTTGAGGATTTTGTTGGCTTTTAATTCCCTTGACCACCCCAGGAGAAATTTGGGTGGTTCCTCCAACCTGCATTATAAGTATTACTATATGGGTTATTTTGAGATCTAAAGTTATTGTTACCCATATAGTTGACTTGTTCCTCTTCAGTTGTACGATTGAAGGATTGGTATTCTGTATGCACACCTCCTCTGCTTGAGTCACACCTCATTATTGGATGTACCTACGTCGAACCAAGAAAACTATCAATCTTTTTATTGAGAAGTTCTACCTGATTAGAGAGCATGGTGACTGAATCGATGTTATAGACGTCGGCTGTTTTTGTTGGCTTTGTCCTCATAACTTGCCACTGATAGTTATTCAGTGACATCTCCTCTATAAATTCATGGCATCTTCTGGTGTTTTATTGTTGATGGTTCTGCCAGTAGCTGTGTCAATCATTTGTCTTATCGAGTGATTCACACCATTGTAGAACGTTTGAACTTGCAGCCAAAGCGGTAACCCATGGTGAGGTTACCTTATCAGTAAGTCCTTATATCTCTCCCATGCATCGTAAAGTGTATCTAAATCTATCTGCACAAAAGAAGAGATATCATTACACAATTTAGCCGTTATAGCCGGCGAAAAATATTTTAGTAAAAATTTCTCGGTCATTTATTCCCAAGTAGTGATAGACCCTCATGGTAACGAGTTCAACCACTGTTTAGCTTTGTTTCTCAGTGAAAAGGGAAATAATCGAAAATGAATGGCATCATCATAAACCCCATTGATTCTGAATGTATAGCAAAATTCAAGAACATTTGCCAAGTGCGTGTTGGGATCCTCATCCTGCAAACCATCAAACTGAACAAACTGTTGTATCATCTGAATTGTGTTAGGTTTTAGTTCGAAATTATTCGTAGTAATAGCAGGTCTAACTATACTAGACTCAGTTCCTATTAAAGAAGGTTTAGCATAATCATACATAGTACGTGGAGCAGGATTTTGATTAGCTGCAATTGCAGGAGGCAGCTGATCGCCTGGATTTTTGGCCATCTTTTCGGTTGGGGTTTGAGTATCGTCTTCTCACTCATTCTCCGTGTATCGTAAACTACATCTTACTTCTCTTTGATTTTTGTGAATTGTACGATTGATTTCTTCGTCAAAGAGTAATGGTCCTGACGGATTTCTTCTAGTCATAAACTATAAAAACCTGCCAAGAGAGAAAAAGTAAATTAATAAATAATAAAATAAAATAAAATAAAATTGCAAGAAAAATAAATGGGTAAAGTAATAAAAATTTAGTGTTCCTAATATTTCAGTTCCCTGACAACGGCGCCAAAAACTTGATCGTGTGATTCATAAAAAGTAATAAATATTTATAATGAAGATCAAACCTAGACTAACTATTATCACGACAAAAAAGCAAGCGCACCAATCGAACAATAGTATAGTAATGGCAAGACCGGGATATCGTACCCAAGGGAACCAAAAGTACTAGTAATAACTATCTTTTTTATTATCTAACCTGGAAATAAAAGGGTTTGTTTATTAAACTAATTATTTAAACTAGTTAACTGATTTAATTAAAGCAAAGAGAAAACTTGGAAAGAGACTTGAAGAGAAGCAATTGATAAAGACGACACCCAAGGAGGAATCCACCTAGATTTCACTTGTTATCTAACTCTGAACCGGACGATTTATTCACTTGACTTATTCCGTAGAGATCCCTAAGTTAAGTTATTATCCCTATTTAAGACTAATAATGTCTAATCCCTAGATTGAATAACCGAGACTTTTCTCTAATTAACACTCTAGGGTTGCATTAACTCGATCTATGGATCCCCTTATTAGGTTTCACCCTAATCTAAAAAAATCTCGTAACCCTATTTCTAGGCGTTCGATCAACTCCGCTTAATTATGCCAAATCTGCTCTTAGGCAGGGTCTATTCCTCCTCTGCATAAGCATATCGAATCATGAATTAATACTCGAAATATTAACTCAAGCATTAAGGACACATGATTAAGAACAAATCAAGTATTTATCATAAAGTTCAGATAATAATAACAAGACCATCATAGGTTTTATCCCCCTTAGGTATCTAAGGGGTTTAGTTCATAATAAAATAAGAGTACATCTCAAAAGTATGAAAATAACAAAACATAAAGAAAACTCTAAAACCCTTGAAGGAATTTTGAGAGAGATCTTTAGTCTTGGAGTAGCTCCGGCTTTTGAGATGGATCGTCTGTCTTTCTTCAAGTAATCCCCAACGTGTGGTACTGTATTCCAGAAACATTCTAGAAAAAGTGACCCCTTCTAGGTCACACTTAGGGTGTTTATATAGGCTTTGGATTGGCTTTCTTCCTCCGTAAGTACCCTTTTCCGTGTAAAATACAACTCTTTGAAAAAGGGACACCCCCGTGTGCCACGACCGTGTGACGTGATTACCAGGCCGTGTTCGATCTGTTGAATTGCACACAGCCATGTGGGCTCAATGGCCAGGCCGTGTGAATCGTGAAAACCTTGGTCGACACCCCCGAAGGCCACGGGCGTGTGAGATACCTGTGTGGCAAGGCTTAGGCCATGTCATCTTCTCGATTTGTTCCGTTTTTGTCCCTTTTTAGCTCGTTTTTGGCTCCTTTCGACTCTTGGTGCTCTCCTGAGTACAAAAAATGAAATAACTGGATTAAGAGTACCAAAATCTACAAATCTAGTAATAAACATCCATAAATATGCTAAGTATTTGGGGTATAGATATGTATAATTTGGCATTTATCAGCAACTGCTAAAACCATCATTGATGTTGCCATAGGTGAACTCACACTCCGGGTGGGAGATGAAACAATCACCCTTCAAGCTCGCAATTCTGGCAACACATCAAGAATTGAAGGTGATCATTTAAACCATTCTGCTAAAACTAATAATATGGTGCAACCTACTTTGCAAAAAATGAGTCTAAAGGAAGCACACGAGTCGTTCTCAAGCACCAGTAGAGGACCTGTTCATAAAGATCGAAGATTACAAATCGAGGAACTCGATGAATGGTGGACGCACAAACCAAGAACACCTTACAAACCGAAATTACGCCAAAATGAGCCTGATACCTCTCCAAATCAACTTAAGGTTGGTGATAAGGTCTTATTAGCTGCCGCAGATCCCCACATTGCCACTACCACACCGAATAAGGAAATACCTCTTACGGTACTTAGTATTTTTCCATTCGGTACGGTGGAGGTGAGTCATCCCAAGTTCGGTACTTTTAAGGTAAACAACACCCGATTAAAACCTTATTTTCATGAGATTGACAGCAGGAATGAGGAGTATAAATTCCTCAATCAACCATGACCATTCACTGGAGAGGTAAGTCGAGCTTAGACTATAAACAAGCGCTTCTCGGGAGGCAACCCAAGCACTTACAATATTAATTTCTTTAAATTTTGGTATTTAACTCCTAACTTTTTAATAGAAATCTTGAATACAGGTGTCTCCACAGAGACACGGCCAAGCACACGGGCATGCTTAAGGCCGTGTGAAAATAGGGCAACAGATTTCCCCAACAGGGGCTACGATTAAATGCCACAGCCGTGCGATATGGCCATGGTCAAGCCTGCCAAAACAACACAGGCGTGCGACACACCCGTGTGGAAGAACCGTGGGTGAACCTGCCAAAACAACACGGGCGTTCAACACGCCCGTGTGAAACACCCGTGGTTGAACCTGTTAAATTAACACGAGCATGGGGCTTTCACACACGGGCGTGGGAGAAGCGAATGAAGCTAGACACGGCCGTGCGACACGGCCGTGTGAACCCACACGCCCGAGGAACACGGGTGTGTACTAAATGTCAGACGCGCCCAAATTTGAAATTTGAGAATCACACGGGCGGAAATTGGGGACCACGGGCGTGTGCCCTGGCCATGTGTCCCAAAATCTATAAATACCCTGCACTATTCACTTTCTTCCCCATTCAAAAACCCTAACTCTAGCTGCTGTAACTCCACAAGGCCTCCCTGCCATGCCCGTGCATTGCTTCCCACTTCATTTTTGACGCTCAATGTCTTTCCCTTAGCATTTGTTTACTCCTTTCACTTCTATTTTACTTATTTCATATGCTTATTATCAACATAAACTTCATATCTTTTGAACTATTTTTCATTTTTCTATCATTTAATTTGTATCCTTATGTTAGTTATCATACATTTTGTGTTAAATCAAGTTAGTAGGAACACCTTATACCTATAACATTACTATGTTTATTCTCATGCAATTACCATGCCAATGTATATCATTTAATTTACATTCCTAAGTTAGTTATCATACATTCTGTGTTAAATTGAGATTAGGAAAACCTCATACCCATTACATTTCTATTCTCGTTCTCATTGTTATTGTGATTGAGTTTGGTACATATTAATAGTATTGGCTGAAATAGTTAGTTCCAAATTCATGCCTTTTATTGTTTCGAATTCGTTTACCTATTATTATTCTTTATATTACAAGCTTTTGATGTTGTCTTCACGAGGAAAGAAAACCGCAATACTTGCCTCAAAGAAGAGGAAGGGAGCGTCCTCTTCTGCGGGTCCAACCACGAAAATTCGTCACCCTCTCCTGCAGTTCCCCCGAGGGCCCCAAGAAGAGCTTTTCCAAATACTTCGGGCCTGACCCTTAATTACGGGCCGCTGCATTGACTAGGCTGCCATAGAATAAGTTTAGATGGCTGATGCGATTCGGGCCCTCCTAACAACCGACCCTTGAGAGCTGTTCTTTGAGATTATCGAGCCGACGTATCTCGAGCTCACGATGGAACTATGCTCAACGTTCCATCTTCAGACCGTAATGACGAACTACAATGATCCTGAAACGGTTCAATTTCACCTAGGCGGATTAATCTGCTAGCTAAGTGTCCCAGAGTTTGGTGTTGCACTAGGCTTATATACGGAGGAGTTCAAGGAGGAGAATGAACTACATGCTCTCAGTCGCCACATACATTTCTCTCCCTCGAAGTGCTGGCACACTTTGGCCCCTAGCACGACCTCCTACAATCCTAGCCGCTCCAAGGCATCAGTGCTCCCACCATCCCTGAGGTACTTACACGCTATTTTTGCTCACACGATTACAGGGAGGTGAGAGAGCACTAGCATCGTCAACACCCACGACGTCTACTTCTTATGATGCATGTCGTAAGGGCACGTCATCGACCTTGCCTATTTCATCGCCCTTGCGATTCAGCACCAGACAGAGCGGCATCGGAAGGGGGTCATCTCCATTAGCCCCTATGTGTCTCGACTGGCGCGACACTTCGGTCTCCTCAACACCACGGCCCAAGAATCATCCCTCACCCTCATCGGCCAGATGTCTACACAAGGCATCTTGAGCATGCTTAGCATGAGGATGATCGAGAGGCACCGAGGAACCTACCCTCCCTAGTATCGTCTCGCCCAATCTACCAAGGAGGAGGCCTACAGGACATTCCTGATGATGTCCCCCCACAGCACGAGGACCCACCGATTCAGCCACCACCACCCTCTCGTCCAGTTTATGCGGCGGCTTCATATGCTGACATCTCTGAGCGTCTCATTTGATTCGAGCAGCAGTGTTTTCAACAATTTGACAACATTGATGCTACTCTACAGCAGATCTGTCAACACCTCCACATCTCATTGCCAATCCCACCTCGCGAACCATCCAACGATAAAGATGATTAAAAACATTTATTTATTATTTATGTTTTTAATTTTTATTAAAACTACTTTTATTTTTATTTTTATTTTTTTGCAGATTTTAGAATTTTATTTTTAATTATCAATTTCGGTTTTTTTCTTTATGAGTAACTATTCTTCCTAATATCCCCTAAAAAGTTCCTGATTTTATCACAATTATATAGAGCTCTTAAGCTCATCATCACATAGGAACTAAACCTCCACCGGGAAAGGTTCTCCACGACTGCCATGTCCTGCTCGCCCACGACCATAGCTACCACTAGAGATAATATCTTTCTGGTGCAGGACTTATGGCCGAATGAACCTCTACGACCGCTGGAATATCCTCCTCCACTCTCGAACCGATTCCTCTCCAAAACTCTAGTTTGAGGAATTCATCATACAGGAAGTTTCACTTCTCTCCCTATCTTATTTTTATATTCTAATACCTATCTTTGTACATTGACGGCAATGTATATCATAAGTGTGGGGGGATATTTATTTCATTATCAAAAAATCCCTAAATGATTGCCCTATTCTTTTGAAAAGCTTTCATATCATATTTAGGATAAATTTTAATTGATTTATGAATTTGATTGATATATCTTGAATTAAAACATAGGCATTTATGAATTGATTGTTTAAACTTTAAGACATTAGAGAATCAAGCATAATGAGATGATTTTTAAGAATTTAAAATTATAGGTTGTTTCCCCAAGTCTAGGTATTACTTTGAATGGGAATTCACAAGTCTAAACATCAAAAGCCATAATTTTTGTAAGATTTTTGAGCCTTTTGAGCATCTATTAATCCTTCCATGCTCACTTTTATTATTGCTTTGAGTGCGTCAGTATTGAACTGTTATTCTAGAACTTGCTTGATTATGCATGTCGAGACCACACCATTTGATTTGATATATCAAAATGATTAAGGCACTTGGGATTAGCCCACTCATGCCATGAAAAGCCTACCTCCACGATTAACCCTTAGTAAACCATTTGAGCCTAACAACCCATTCCTTGTATTAACCTCAATATTAACCCTTAACCCATTATTGTTGAAATCCCCAAAATTAATTTGATTTCTGTAACACCCCGAACCCGAGTCCGACACCGGAGTCGAACACGAGGTGTTAACAAACTTTGAAAAATTTCCAGACACTGCCCAATCTGTGTACTAGTCGCTTTAAAAATCATATCTTGAGCTTCACAACTCGAAAATCAGTTTCGTGATTTTTCCCCGAAACTAGACTCATATGTCCATCTACATATTTTTTTCTAGAATTTTTGGTCAGGCCAATTAGTACAGTTTATTAGTTAAAGTCTCCCATGTTACAGGGATCGACTACCCTGACCTTTGCGCACTACGACTTGGATATCTCCTTGTACAGGGCTCCAATACTGATGTTGTTTGTTTCTATAGAAACTAGACTCAGAGAGGAATCTATACATATATGGTATGACTCCTAATTATCTCTGGTTAATTTATAATCAATTTCCAAAGTCGGAACAAGGAATCCAGAACCCGTTCTGGCCCTGTCTCACGAGAACCTGAATATCTCTTAACATACTGTCCATATGATTGTTTCGTTACTTTCATATGAAAGTAGATTCTTCAAGGTTTGTTTACATAATTTATTCACTATTTAATTCCATTCCTACTATTTTTAGTGATTTTCCAAATCTACGTCACTGCTGCTGTCAGCACCTACCTTTAAGGTAGGCTTTACCTATTTCATGGTTCAACTAGCCCTTTTTGCATACATAGCACAATTTATGAAAGTGATTAACCATCCCCGTGGCCAATCCTTGTCAAGCATATCCACACTAAATGATTATAACATTATACTTAAACACATATAAGCCATTTTCACATGGCTATCCAAAACTTATACATCACATAAAGTACTCGAAAAACAACAATGGGTCGTCCTATACATGCCATATCAAAATTCAACCAAAAGAGTACCCATAAGAGCCTTTGATAGTGTGGGCGACTTCGACTTCAAGATCCCGAGTCCGATAGCTGGAGAACCAAAAATCTATAAAACAGAGGAGCAATGGAACGAAGTAAGCAATTTATGCTTAGTAAGTTTTGAGCAAGAAATTCCAGCATAACGAAAGCATAGCACACATTTAGCTAAACGGAATATTTCATAATACACAATTTTTCCGATATCAAACTTACTTCACAACGTTAACCCTTATGTACATACACAAAAGACCAACTTAGCCGAAGGCCGGTAGCTCGTACATCAACTGAGCGAATATTTATTTGTAAGGGCTCGATTAAATTCAACACATACGTAACATATCCCAATATTGGGATGTTTTTCGAGTATTAGCTGGAATTTTACAGCAAGCTCATTCATTACCAAAATCACGTACCTTCGGAATTTAACCGGATATAGCTCCTCGTTCAAGTGCCTTCGGGACATAGCCTGGTTATAGTAACTCATACAATGCCTTCGGGACTTAACCCGGATTTTAAAACTCGCACGAATGCCTTCGGGACTTAACCCGGAATTAGTATCTCGCACAAAGGCCTTCGGGAATTAACCCGGAATTAATAACTTGCACAAATGCCTTCGGATCTTAGTCCGGATATAGTCACTTAGCACAAAGCCTTCGGGACTTAGCCCGGACAGTATTCAATTAATCATGCACATCTAACAATAATTCATGGCACATTCGTATTTCTTTTTCATTAGCAAAACTCAAACACAAGGCACATACCATCCTTGCACATTCGGCTCAATAGCCACACATAGAGTATGATTTTCATTTGCTTAAAACATGATTTAATCACATCGTAATTTAAGCTCTCTTACTCAAGAACTTACCTCGGGTGTTGTCGAACGATTCCGCTAACTATTCGACCACTTTTTCCTTCCCTTTATCGGATCTATTTCCCCTTTGCTCTTGAGCTTAATTAAACAAATAAATTGATTTCATCATTTAGGCATCGAAAAGATGAACACGAAGCACTTAGCCCATATTTATACATTAGACATTAAAGTCACATACATGTGAAATCATGCATCAACACAACATATTAGCTAATTTTTCCCCCTTGGCCGAATATGCATGTCTATTTTTGGGGTCGATTTCAACACTTAATACACACAAATACACACTAGTAAAGCATCCTCCCCCTTTTCATCGATTTAACACATGCATTGCTCAATAACATGCAAAGTTACATTCGGCCTTAGCACACAACTTGCTAGCCGATTCTTCTCCATTTAGCAACCAATGCACATATGTGCTCACACAAAAATGCTAAAAAAGGAGGTTCAAGAATCATCAAGTCATCATCACATGCATCATTAACAAACTTCATATTTAGCATGCAATGGCATTAACACAACCTCTACCTAGGTCGAATCTTAACTCATCCTCATGTCTCATCACCACCACATCAAACATCAACCAAGAATGATGCATCCATGGTCAAGTGTCATTTCCATCACATAGCAAGATTTAGACCATGGGCTAGGTAGAACTCAAGCTAACAACTAAAACATGCATGCATCTCATGGAACATCATCAACATACCTTAGCCTAGCTACATGCATGGCCGAATCTCTTCACCTTTCTTCTTCTTTCCTCCTTAAAATTTTTGGCCAAGGATGAACCAAAGGATGAGAAATTTTTTTCTTTGTTTTTCTTTCTAGTTTCGGCAAGTATGAAGATGAGAAAAGGATGAACAAAAATTCTCTCCTTTCTTTTCTTTAGCTCACGGCAATGGGGGGGGAACAAACAACTACACACACATTTTTTTTTATTCACCATACTCCTTTTCATTATTTTATGCCCATGCCCCTTATTTTATTTGTTTTATCCCAACATTTTATGACACAAATTAACATATTTTATTTGTGCCATACTTATGCCATAATTTCCATAAAAAAAAAATTGCACAATTGCTCATCATGCCCATCATGGCCGGCCACCTTGTTTTAAGGTGGGAAATTTGACATGCAAATCCACCTATTTCATACTATAAGTTATTTGGCCACTACAAATTAGCCTATAGCATTTGCAAAAATTTTCACATGAGTCACATTTCAAAATTTCACTCACAATTGGCAAAATCAAAGCATGAAATTTTCACACATGCACTTTCACATGAAATAAACATAGGATATAACATCTAATTATTATTGTGACTCGGTTTAGCGGTCCCGAAACCACTTCCCGACTAGGGTCAATTTTGGGCTGTCACAACTCTCCCCCACTTAAGAAATTTTCGTCCCCGAAAATCTTACCGGTAAATAGGTTTGGGTATCGTTCTTTCATCGAGCTCTCGGTTTCCCAAGTAGCTTCCTCGATCCCGTGTTTGAGCCATAACACCTTCACTAACGGAACCCTTTTGTTTCGCAACTCCTTCACTTCACGAGCTAGGATATGCATCGGCTCTTCTTCATAACTCATATCGGCTTGAATTTCAACCTCTGATGGGCTAATTATGTGCGATGGATCAGATCGATAGCGTCGAAGCATCGAAACATGAAAGACGTCATGAATCTTTTCAAGCTCCGGGGGCAAAATCAATCTATACGCAATCGGACCAACTCGTTCGGAGATTTCGTACGGCCCAATGAATCTTGGGCTCAACTTGCCCTTACGGCCGAACCTGAGTATCTTTTTCCAAGGTGAAACCTTAAGGAACACTTTGTCTCCCACCTGATACTCGATGTCTTTTCGTTTCAAATCTGCGTACGACTTCTGACGATCCGTGGCTACCTTCAGACTTTCACGGATTACCTTTACTTTCTGTTCAGCATCTTTAATCACATCAACTCCGAAAATTTTACTTTCACCGAGCTCGGTCCAAAACAATGGTGTACGGCATTTACGATCGTACAAAGCCTCGTAAGGTGCCATCTTAATACTTGATTGAAAACTATTGTTGTAAGCGAATTCAATCAAAGGTAAATACCGTTCCCATGAACTACTGAACTCAAGGATGCAACATCTCAACATATCCTCAAGTATCTGAATTATCCGCTCGGATTGACCATCGGTTTGGGGGTGAAAAGCAGTGCTAAAATGCAACTTGGTACCCAGAGCTTCTTGCAATTTCTTCCAAAATCGTGAGGTGAATCTCGGATCTCTATCTGACACGATAGAAACAGGTACCCCGTGTAATCTCACAATTTGATAAACGTACAATTCAGCTAGTTTATCCAATGAAAAATCCGTACGTACGGGGATGAAATGAGCCGACTTAGTCAGTCTATCAACAACAACCCATATCGCATCCTTCTTACTTGCTGACAAGGGCAGTCCGGACACAAAGTCCATTGTGACTCGATCCCATTTCCACTCGGGTATCATGATCGGCTGGAGTAATCCTGAAGGCACTTGATGTTCCGCTTTCACTTGTTGACATATTAAACATCTCGAAACAAAGTCGGAGATGTCCCGTTTCATACCATGCCACCAAAATTGACGTTTCAAATCGTTGTACATTTTCGTACTCCTCGGGTGAATTGACATTCGGCTACAATGGGCTTCGTTCAGAATCATCGAAATGAGTTCCGAATTCCTCGGAACACACAAACGATTTCTGAACCTCAAACAATCATCATCATCAATTTGAAACTCCGATTCCTCGTTCGGAACACACTTAGCCCGTTTTGCAACCAATTCATCATCGACTTTCTGAGCTTCACGAATTTGGTGAGTCAATAATGGTTTAGCTTTTAATTCAGCTACTAACACATTGTCTGGTAGAACAGACAAATGCACATTCATCGCTCATAAAGCAAACAATGACTTCCGGCTTAAGGCGTCCGCAACCACGTTAGCCTTTCCCGGGTGGTAATCAATGACAAGCTCGTAATCTTTCAACAACTCAAGCCAACGTCTTTGTCGCAGATTCAAGTCTCGTTGAGTCATCAAATATTTGAGACTTTTGTGATCCGAAAATACATGGCACTTCTCACCAAACAGATAATGTCGCCATATTTTTAAAGCAAACACGATGGCAGCTAGTTCGAGATTATGGGTCGGATAATTCCTCTCGTGTGGCTTCAATTGTCTCGACGCATAGGCCACGACTCGACCTTCTTGTATCAATACGCAACCCAACCCAAGTAGGGATGCGTCACTATAAATGACAAACTCTTTACCTGATTCGGGTTGCACCAAAATTGGAGCTTCAGTCAAATGAGTTTTCAGTTGGTCGAAACTTTTCTGACATTTCTCCGTCCACTCGAACTTAACATCCTTTTGAAGTAGCTTCGTCATTGGTGTGGCTATCATTGAGAAACCTTTGACAAATCGTCGGTAATAACTGGCGAGCCCCAAAAACCTCCGAACTTCAGTAATATTTCTCGGAGGTTTCCAGTCAAGTATGGCTGAAATTTTGTTCGGGTCAACTCGAATACCCGACGCGGATACCACATGACCCAAGAAGCTAACCTCTCTTAACCAGAACTCACACTTACTGAACTTAGCATATAACTGCTTATCCCGCAAAATTTGCAGCACTAGCCTCAGATGCTCAGCATGTTCGGTCTCATCTCTTGAATAGACCAAAATGTCATCAATGAACACAACTACGAACCGATCCAAATACGGTCTGAAGATCCGATTCATCAAATCCATAAATACCGCAGGGGCATTAGTGAGCCCAAACGGCATCACTAAGAATTCGTAGTGACCATATCTCGTTCTGAAGGCAGTTTTGGGAATATCTGAATCTCGAATTCGCAACTGATAATAGCCCGATCTCAAATCTATTTTTGAGAACACTGAGGCTCCCTTCAGTTGGTCGAACAAATCATCGATGCGCGGCAATGGATATTTGTTCTTTATCGTCACTTTATTCAGCTGACGATAGTCAATGCACAACCTCATGGTTCCGTCCTTCTTTTTCACGAACAATACTGGTGCACCCCAAGGTGAGAAACTTGGTCGAGCGAAACCTCTATTCGTCAGTTCTTGCAACTGAGCTTTCAACTCCTTTAACTCGGTTGGTGCCATACGATACGGAGCTATCGAAATCGGCGTAGTCCCAGGTACAAGCTCAATACCAAACTCTACCTCCCGAACAGGTGGTAAACCCAGTAATTCTTCCGAAAAAACATCCGGGTATTCACAAACCACCGACACAGATTCGAGTTTCTTTTCTAATTCTTTGTCATCAAGTACATACGCAAGGTATGCTTCGCACCCTTTTCTTACATATTTCTGTGCCAACATTGCTGATATTACAGCTGGCATCCCCTCCAAGTCCGCAGACTCAATTCGGACTACTTCGTTATTTGCGCACCTCAAATCAATAGTCTTGCTCTTGCAATTCACAACCGCATCATGCGCGGTCAACCAATCCAAACCAAGGATAACATCAAATTCATCAAACGGCAAAAGCATCAAGTCCGCCGAAAAACAGGAACCTCGAATTTCCAGGGGACATTTTTTACACACTTCGTCGACAAGCACGTAACGACCCAAGGGATTTGACACCCGAATTACGAACTCAGTAGACTCAATAGGTAAAGTCTTACTGGATGCTAAGGTTTCACATATGTAAGAATGAGTAGAACCGGGGTCAATCAAAGCAATTACATTAGTATCAAAGAGAGTAAAAGTACCGGTAATAACATCAGGCGAAGAAGCATCCTCGCGGGCACGTATAGCATAAGCTCTAGCAGGCGCACGAGCCTCGGATCTGGTCGTAGCATCTCTAGATCCTCTCTGACCACCACTAGCATTGCCCGTATTTCCAGATGGTCTCCCTCGAGCAGTGGTAGCACCCGGTCTCCCACTCTGATTTACATTCTGTCCCGACAACCTCGGGCAATCTTTAATGAAGTGGTCAACTGATCCGCATTTGTAACAGGAGCGGTCAGGGAATCTACAACTCCCCGAATGCCATTTACCGCAATATCAGCATTTCGTTCTGTCTCGACGTTCATTCCCAACACTGGCGACTGAAGTGCCTCGTGTACCTACAAGGGGTCGATCACGATCTCGTCTAAAAAAACCCGAAGTGCCTCTAAACTGGCCCGCATCATCCCGAAATCTCTTCGATGTCTGTTGAAGAGACCTTCCCGAGAATCTTTTACGAAACTCTCCAGTTCCCTCATCAACTCTTTGCTTTTCTTTTCTAAGCTCTTCAGCTTTACAAGCTCGTTCAACAAGTACCACGAACTCTCGCATTTCAAGAACGCCAACGAACATTTTTATATCTTCATTCAGCCCATCCTCGAAGCGTTTACACATAATAGCTTCGGACGAAACACATTCCCGAGCGTATTTGCTAAGTCTAACAAATTTTCGCTCGTAATCAGTAACCGACATGGAGCCTTGCTTAAGCTCAAGAAATTCCTTCCGTTTTTGATCAACAAACCTCTAACTGATATACTTTTTCCGAAACTCAGTTTGGAAAAACTCCCAAGTTACTTGCTCTCGGGGCACAACGGAAGTCAGAGTACTCCACCAATAGTAGGCAGAATCACGTAGCAAGGAGATAACACACTTTAGGCATTCATCGGGTGTACAAGATAGCTCATCGAGTACCCGGATAGTGTTGTCCAGCCAAAATTCAGCTTGCTCGGCATCATCGCTATCCATAGCCTTAAATTCAGTAGCCCCATGTTTTCGGATTCTGTCAACTGGGGGCTTATTTGACCTTATTTGGTCAGTTACCGGTGGTATTGTAGGTGCGGGGGTAGTATTTGTCGGGAATGGAGGTTGTGGAACAGCCATATTAGTTCGAATGTATTGGTTGAACCAATCATTCATCACGCTATAGAATGCTTGTCTAGCTTCATCATTCGGATTACTAGCATTAGGTTGAGAGTTTGCCGGCACTATCCCTTGTGCGGGAGCGGGCGCTACACTCTCAAGATCATCAGCTACCTCTCGGTCATGATCGGGATCCATTACTATAAATAAACACATTTACAATTGTCAGAAATCACCACACTATCAAGTAATCACATAAAATGGCATGTATAGCTAGACCCAAAACATTACGGTAGTCCTAGAATTGACTAAACCGTAGCTCTGATACCAATAAAATGTAACACCCCGAACCCGAGTCCGACACCGGAGTCGAACACGAGGTGTTAACAAACTTTGAAAAATTTCCAGACACTGCCCAATCTGTGTACTAGTCGCTTTAAAAATCATATCTTGAGCTTCACAACTCGAAAATCAGTTTCGTTATTTTTCCCCGAAACTAGACTCATATGCCCATCTACATATTTTTTTCTAGAATTTTTGGTCAGGCCAATTAGTACAGTTTATTAGTTAAAGTCTCCCATGTTACAGGGATCGACTACCCTGACCTTTGCGCACTACGACTTGGATATCTTCTTGTACAGGGCTCCAATACTGATGCTGTTTGTTTCTATAGAAACTAGACTCAGAGAGGAATCTATACATATATGGTATGACTCCTAATTATCTCTGGTTAATTTATAATCAATTTCCAAAGTCGGAACAAGGAATCCAGAACCCGTTCTGGCCCTGTCTCACGAGAACCTGAATATCTCTTAACATACTGTCCATATGATTGTTTCGTTACTTTCCTATGAAAGTAGATTCTTCAAGGTTTGTTTACATAATTTATTCACTATTTAATTCCGTTCCTACTATTTTTAGTGATTTTCCAAATCTACGTCACTGCTGCTGTCAGCACCTACCTTTAAGGTAGGCTTTACCTATTTCATGGTTCAACTAGCCCTTTTTGCATACATAGCACAATTTATGAAAGTGATTAACCATCCCCGTGGCCAATCCTTGTCAAGCATATCCACACTAAATGATTATAACATTATACTTAAACACATATAAGCCATTTTCACATGGCTATCCAAAACTTATACATCACATAAAGTACTCGAAAAACAACAATGGGTCGTCCTATACATGCCATATCAAAATTCAACCAAAAGAGTACCCATAAGAGCCTTTGATAGTGTGGGCGACTTCGACTTCAAGATCCCGAGTCCGATAGCTGGAGAACCAAAAATCTATAAAACAGAGGAGCAATGGAACGAAGTAAGCAATTTATGCTTAGTAAGTTTTGAGCAAGAAATTCCAGCATAACGAAAGCATAGCACACATTTAGCTAAACGGAATATTTCATAATACACAATTTTTCCGATATCAAACTTACTTCACAACGTTAACCCTTATGTACATACACAAAAGACCAACTTAGCTGAAGGCCGGTAGCTCGTTCATCAACTGAGCGAATATTTATTTGTAAGGGCTCGATTAAATTCAACACATACGTAACATATCCCAATATTGGGATGTTTTTCGAGTATTAGCTGGAATTTTACAGCAAGCTCATTCATTACCAAAATCACGTACCTTCGGAATTTAACCGGATATAGCTCCTCGTTCAAGTGCCTTCGGGACATAGCCCGGTTATAGTAACTCATACAATGCCTTCGGGACTTAACCCGGATTTTAAAACTCGCACGAATGCCTTCGGGACTTAACCCGGAATTAATATCTCGCACAAAGGCCTTCGGGAATTAACCCGGAATTAATAACTCGCACAAATGCCTTCGGATCTTAGTCCGGATATAGTCACTTAGCACAAAGCCTTCGGGACTTAGCCCGGACAGCATTCAATTAATCATGCACATCTAACAATAATTCATGGCACATTCGTATTTCTTTTTCGTTAGCAAAACTCAAACACAAGGCACATACCATCCTTGCACATTCGGCTCAATAGCCACACATAGAGCATGATTTTCATTTGCTTAAAACATGATTTAATCACATCGTAATTTAAGCTCTCTTACTCAAGAACTTACCTCGGGTGTTGTCGAACGATTCCGCTAACTATTCGACCACTTTTTCCTTCCCTTTATCGGATCTATTTCCCCTTTGCTCTTGAGCTTAATTAAACAAATAAATTGATTTCATCATTTAGGCATCGAAAAGATGAACACGAAGCACTTAGCCCATATTTATACATTAGACATTAAAGTCACATACATGTGAAATCATGCATCAACACAACATATTAGCTAATTTTTCCCCCTTGGCCGAATATGCATGTCTATTTTTGGGGTCGATTTCAACACTTAATACACACATATACACACTAGTAAAGCATCCTCCCCCTTTTCATCGATTTAACACATGCATTGCTCAATAACATGCAAAGTTACATTCGGCCTTAGCACACAACTTGCTAGCCGATTCTTCTCCATTTAGCAACCAATGCACATATGTGCTCACACAAAAATGCTAAAAAATGAGGTTCAAGAATCATCAAGTCATCATCACATGCATCATTAACAAACTTCATATTTAGCATGCAATGGCATTAACACAACCTCTACCTAGGTCGAATCTTAACTCATCCTCATGTCTCATCACCACCACATCAAACATCAACCAAGAATGATGCATCCATGGTCAAGTGTCATTTCCATCACATAGCAAGATTTAGACCATGGGCTAGGTAGAACTCAAGCTAACAACTAAAACATGCATGCATCTCATGGAACATCATCAACATACCTTAGCCTAGCTACATGCATGGCCGAATCTCTTCACCTTTCTTCTTCTTTCCTCCTTAAAATTTTTGGCCAAGGATGAACCAAAGGATGAGAAATTTTTTTTTTGTTTTTCTTTCTAGTTTCGGCAAGTATGAAGATGAGAAAAGGATGAACAAAAATTCTCTCCTTTCTTTTCTTTAGCTCACGGCAATGGGGGGGGGAACAAACAACTACACACACAGTTTTTTTTATTCACCATACTCCTTTTCATTATTTTATGCCCATGCCCCTTATTTTATTTGTTTTATCCCAACATTTTATGACACAAATTAACATATTTTATTTGTGTCATACTTATGCCATAATTTCCATAAAAAAAATTGCACAATTGCTCATCATGCCCATCATGGCCGGCCACCTTGTTTTAAGGTGGGAAATTTGACATGCAAATCCACCTATTTCATACTATAAGTTATTTGGCCACTACAAATTAGCCTATAGCATTTGCAAAAATTTTCACATGAGTCACATTTCAAAATTTCACTCACAATTGGCAAAATCAAAGCATGAAATTTTCACACATGCACTTTCACATGAAATAAACATAGGATATAACATCTAATTATTATTGTGACTCGGTTTAGCGGTCCCGAAACCACTTCCCGACTAGGGTAAATTTTGGGCTGTCACAATTTCTATTTTTGTCGAGATTTGAGTTGAATAGATTTGTAGCGCCCTGATTTTCGAGATTTTCCTAGTTTCTGTGATTTTTAGTAAATTTTGAAATTTTGGTGTTCTAGATATTGGAATTGTGTTTAAGTGTGTTAGTGGGCCTTTAGAAGGCCCAAGCCTAAGTTAAACATGGTAAAATATCAAGGTTGGATTTTAAGTGAATAGGAGACTTGGTTAAGTGGGCTTTTAAGAAGAACTTTGTAAATTATGACACAAATAAGGCCGTGGTAAAGTGGCAAGGTGGCGCCACTAAGTTCCTAAAAAAAATGGCGTTTGGGAAGGAATTAAAGGTCCAGGGTTCGAGTTGCAAGGTAGGCATATTGTTACTTTTTAATTTTAGGCATGTGCTGGGCATGTGATCACTTAAGTGAATTTCAGCAAGGGCCTTAGGGAGGTTGGGACGATTGTTTTAGTTGATATTAGGGTTAGGTTCTTTTCTTTTTCTATCTTGGAGAATTAGGGTTAGCCACTTGACAGCTTTCACTGCCATTCATCCTTTCTGAGTTCTCACAAAAGCTGAAAATGCAAATTCCTTCTCCTTGGTGCCGATTTCTTCTTCCTCTCTTTTTCCTCCATTTTCTTTATTCCTTTTTTCTTTTTCTTCTAGCCTAAACCTTCTGATCACCTTACTCACCTCCTCTGTCAATCCCATCCTCCACAAAACCTCCATAGCCGATTGCCATAAAAGTCGAAATCCTGAAAACTCACTTCTTGTGCCGCTTTCTCCAAGCCAAAATCCTTTAGTTATTTTTGTTCTTTTTGATAAACTTTTATCTTTCTAAACCCTTAGTATCTGTCAGCAACATTACTTCAAAGTTATAGCCTAAAATCGTCATCTTCTTCATCACTTAAAAAGCTGAAATACCATAGATTTAGGGACTTATAGCCGAAACTTCAGATCTCCTGGATTCGAGTTCTACTATTGTTTAGAGGATAGATCTGCATCAGATCTGCATAGAAATTAAAGAGGAATAAGTGGTAAGTGCTCATCACCTCCGATCTAGTCTTATTTTACAATTTAGAAAAGCCAAAGTCCCTAAAATCTAGGGAGGCTGTCGATTTGGGCATAGGGCTTTAAGAGTCTTTAACCGATGATTTCTTTTGGTGATTGGTGTCTTCTAGAGGTTTAATCGAAGTCTTGGATCTTTGGAACAACTAGACTTAGATCTAGTCTTCGGTTTTTGGCAAAAAGTTAAGATTCTAAAGGTTTTAGGGGCATGGTTCGAATATGGGTTGCTGAATATTGGGATTGGTTGTTGTGGGTTGCAATCTAAGAATTGTGGTAATAAATTGTAGGACATCGTAAGGGATCTTAGTAGCAGTCGTCGCGAAACAGGTGTGTATCTAACACCCTCTAATAGTTCAATTCGGCAAAAGCCGAAATGTCGAAATTCTAGCATTTCGTGGCTTGTGAGTGTGCGAGTGCTCACAAGATGTTTAGAAATCATTAGATCTAAAATCACAAAGTGGTATGTTAGTCGTGTGTGAAATTTCGTGCACGTCGGTAATTGGGCCTCGATAGGCTAAAATTGGGCCCAATGGGCTTACGAGCCCATACGGGTAAATAATAAAGAAATAATAAAAATATGTATAATAAAAAAATAGGCAATAAGTATGTTCTGTTAGACTATAGAATCGAAACTGCTTAAACGGGTAAACTGGTCATAAAACTTGAGTTAAATGGGCTTAAATTGCTAATGGACACTATAGGGCCATTGTGGTTTTAGGGCCCAATGGCTAAAATAGTGAAATTGAGATAAATAAATTACTGCGATGACAAATGGGCTAGTAAGGACCGTAACATTCATGAGAACCCTTAAAACTGATAAATTTACTGAAATACCTTTATAGGTGGAAAGTTTGTTGTTTTAATCCAATGAGCAAGATTACTGATATACCCCTAGGGTTAAGGTTGACTTGAATGCATGTTTGACTGTTACTATTTACTGCATGCCATGTTATTATTATCTGATGCATGGGATTGGGTTATTGATGAAGGAAGTACTGAAAGTGGCTTGACCACGTACTGTAGGCCTTGCCTCAACTTACTGATATCTGAGCAGCTATGCTGCAACTGTGGAGTGTAGGGCTGGGTGGGTTGAGCTATTCCCCACATGGAGTGGAGGGCTGGTACGGGTGGAGTGTAGCGGTTGGTTATAGGCTGGGTTGGGCTTACATACATGAATATGTCTGTTCTGTTCTGGAATGGGCCTACGGGCCATACTGTTTTTTGAAAAGGGGCTAAGGCCCAGTTTGCCGTATTCTGAAAAGGGCTTCGGCCCAGTACCCGCGGTTATCTGAATAGGGCTTAGGCCCAATGGGCTTGAGTTGACTTGGGCTTTGGATGGGTTTTGCATATACACTGAGTTTTCCAAACTCACCCCCTTTCTCTTCCATCCTTGCAGGTGAGCCCTAGTTGGTGGACTTGGAGTTGGGCGGGATTTAGAGTGGCCACGAAGATTAAATTTCTGGTTTTAAATAAGTTTCAAGTAGCTTCCTTTTAAAATTTGCATTTATTTTTGATTAATTCTATTTTGGTTAAAGTTGTAATAAGGCCGCTCTATTATTTTTTTTGGGGGTTTTTAAATTACTTAAATCATTTTCAACTTGAGATTCACATCACTTAATTTGGTTCCTTGAAATTGGTTAACTCTAGGTTGATAAAAAATTCCTTATTTGTAACCGACACGACAACCAAACGTCTTCGAAATGAAACTTTTTAAAGTACAACAAAAGTCACATTTTTCTAAACCCTTAACAATCGATAATGGATAGGACTCACACTAGTGAATCGGAACATTTCTTTTAAAACTTCATTAATGGTTTTTGCAAAGCTCACCCAAACTTTAGTAAACTAGGTAACTTGGTCAGTGGTAGGTAATGTGGCACACTGAATTGGCCGTAACGTCTAGGTCGAGTTTGTGGTGTTACATTTAGTGGTATCAGAGCCCGGTTGCAACAACTCGGCTGTGGATCAAGTCCAAAATTTTTTTCAAAACTTTAAGCCCAAAGAGGGTATTTTTTGAAAAATTAGACTTTTGAAAACAAATTTTCTAGTTCAAGGAGATAATTTTCAAACATGGTTCCTTTAAATCAAATGTTTGAGAAATGGATTTTAAAAAGGCCTAAGTCTTCTGAGTATGTCTGAAATCTGATAAGGTGGCACACTGAATCCCCGGCACCAAGTCTGTAAGTATCTTTCTGCTCTCTATATATACTGTACTGTACTAAAAATAATACTGTAGATAGCACTGAGCTTTAGATATAGTATTATAGATAAGGTAGTATTAAGGTTACAAAACTGAGACTGTAGGGAAAACTAAGCCCGAGGAAACTGAGGCAGTAGCTAAACTGTGATTGCGCGAGAACAACGCTGAAACTTTATCTGTTCATAAGATATTCTGTAATAAACAATTGAAACAGTAAACTAATGTCATAAAATTCATAATCAGATAAATTGATATGAGTACGAGAGTTGCTTGGGGAAGAGGCCGTAGTCGAGGCCGAGGTAGTACTCAAGCTGGATCTTCGTCTTCTGAACACATGCCAGCTGGTGAGGCACGACCACAATTTGTGGATGCTAATGGGCCGTATGATCGGGGTGCAGGGGACGACGCTCTATCCCAGGCTATGTTGAGAGTTTTAGAAATGGTGGCCGGAGCTAATGTCGGGCCCCTGAATAGGGGGTCCATTTCTAAGCGACTCTTGGCCAACGGAGCGGAGGTTTTTAGGGGCGTATCTAGAGTAGCCCCAAATGTGGCTGAGTACTGGCTGAAAGCCACGGAGCGGATTATGGATGACCTGGACTGCTCAGTGGAACAGAAGTTAAAAGGAGCGGTGTCGTTGCTACAGGACGAGGCGTATCAGTGGTGGATCACTATGAGAGAGGGTACCCCAGCGGAGAGGGTAACATGGGAGTTGTTCAAGCAGTCTTTCAAGGTGAAATATGTCGGAGCTAGCTATGTGGATGCACGAAGAAAGGAATTCCTGAATCTTACCCAGGGTAGTAAGACCGTTGATGAATATGAGGCAGAGTTTCTGTGATTGAGCCGGTACGCTAGTGGCATCGTCTCCACCGAATATGAGCGCAGTGTTCGTTTTGAGGATGGCCTCAGGGATGGTGTTAAGGACTGTCGAGGATGAAGAGGTAATGATTATTGGAAAACAAAGAGATTACTTGTCCAATGTAGTATCGACTTTGGGGGTTGAGAAACTAATACCTAAGGGATGCGAGGCATATTTGGCTTTTGTAAGCCAAGCTGAAACTGAGGATCTGATTGTGGAGGCAGTCAGAACTGTTAGAGAATTCTGAGATGTTTTCCCAGAAGAGCTTCCTGGATTACCTCTGAATCGAGAAGTCGAGTTTGGAATCGATTTATTGCCTGGAACAGCTCCAGCGTCCATCGCACCCTATAGGATGGCACCGAAGGAGTTAGTGGAACTGAAAGCTCAAATCCAAGAGTTGTTGGATAGAGGCTTCATTAGACCGAGTGTGTCTCCATGGGGAACATCGGTCCTATCTGTGAAGAAAAAAGACGGGACGATGCGTATATGCATCGATTATCGCTAGTTGAACAAACTGACAATAAAGAACAAATACCCACTGCCTAGAATTGACGATCTATTTGACCAACTTAGAGGAGCTTCGGTATTTTCCAAGATTGACCTTCGATCTGGATACTATCAGCTAAGGGTAAAGGAAGTGGATATTCATAAGACAGCATTCAGAACTCGATATGGTCATTACGAGTTTCTGGTTATGCCGCTTGGGTTGACGAACGCACCTGTAGCTTTCATGGATCTGATGAATCGAGTATTCCAATCTTACTTGGACCGATTCATGGTCTTTTTTATCGATGATATTCTGGTATATTCAGAAACTGAGGAGAAGTATGATGAGCATCTATGTATTGTGCTGCAAGTGTTGAGAGAGAAGCAATTTTATGCGAAGTTTAGTAAGCGTGAATTCTGGTTGCGAGAAGTGACTTTTCTAGGTCATGTGGTTTCTGCCGAAGGAATTAGAGTGGATCCTCGAAAAATTGAGGCAATTTTGGAATGGAACCCACCAAAGTCAGTATTGAAAATTCAAAGTTTTTTGGGTCAGTAGGCTATTACAGAAGGTTTGTATAGGGATTTTCTCTAATTGCTGCACCATTGATTAAACTGTTAAGGAAAGCAGTAGTATTTGTCTAGACTGAAAAATAGCAGAAAACTTTTGACCAGTTGAAAAAGGTATTGACTGAGGCACCAGTGTTGATTCAACCAGAGTCTGGGAAGGACTTCACTGTGTACAGCGATGCGTCACATGTGGAGTTAGGATGCGTACTGATGCAAGAGGGTAAGGTGGTCGCTTATGCTTCGCGACAGCTTAAGCCTCATGAAGTGAACTACCTTACGCATGATTTAGAGTTAGCAGCAGTGATCTTTGCATTGAAAATCTGGAGGCATTACTTATATGGAGAAAAGTGTATTATATACACAGACCATAAGAGCCTAAAGTATCTGTTGACTCAGAAGGAGTTAAACCTTAGGCAATGAAGATGGATAGAGTTGCTTAAGGATTACGACTGTTCGATTGGGTACCATCCAGGTAAGGCTAATGTGGTGGCTGATGCTTTGAGTCGAATGGTTGTTGCTGATTTGAGAGCCTTTTTGCATGTTTGAGTCTGTTTGAAGATAGAAGTCTGTTGGCAGAATTACAGGTGTGGCCTACTTGGACTGAACAGATTAAAGAAAAATAGTTGAAGGATGATTCGTTAGTTCTTCGATTTTTGCAAGTTGAGAATGGTGAGAATGAAGATTTTGGACTGAATACTGACAGAGTTCTGTGCTTTCGTGGAAGAGTTTGTATTCTGAATGACCTTGAATTGAGGCAGACAATTCTAAAAGAGACTCACGGTGGACCTTGTGCTATGCATCTTGGAGGAAATAAGTTATATCGGGACCTGCAAGAGGTGTACTGGTGGCCTGGACTAAAACGAGAGGTGACTAAATTGGTTGGGAAATGTCTGACACGCCAGCAAGTTAAGGCCGAGCACCAATTGCCTTCTGGATTACTACAACCGGTGAAAATTCCACTATGGAAGTGGGAGAGAGTAACTATGGACTTCGTGAGTGGGCTACCTTTGACACCCACCAAGAAAGATTCTGTGTGGGTAATTGTGGATAGGTTAATGAAATCTGCCCATTTCATACCTGTTCATACTGATTACCCACTGCAAAAGTTGGCCAAGTTGTATGTGGCGGAGATAGTGCGACTGCATGGGGTGCCAGTGTCGATTATTTCTGATCGAGACCCTAGGTTTGCATCTCGGTTCTGGCAGAAGTTGTAGGAGGCATTGGGTACACGATTGGATTTTAGTACTGCTTTTCACCCTCAGACAGATGGACAATCGGAAAGGGTTATTCAAGTTTTGGAGGATATGTTAACAGGTTGTATCATTGATTTTCGTGGTAGATGGGATGACTACTTGCCATTGGCAGAGTTTGCATACAACAATAGCTACCAAGCAAGTATTCAGATGGCTCCATATGAGGCACTTTATTGGCGAAGATGTCGTACGCCTACGTGTTGGACAGAGTTGGGTGAACGACAAGTGCTTGGACCAGAATTAGTGGCAGATACTGAAAGTAAGGTTAAGTTGATAAGAGATCAATTAAAGAAGGCATCTGATAGACATAAGTCGTATGCAGATCTAAAGCGTAAATAGATTGAGTTCGTTGTTGGGGATATGGTTTTCTTGAAGGTTTCACCTTAGAAGAAGATCTTGAGGTTCTGCAAGAAAGGCAAACTGAGTTTGCGGTTTATAGGGCCTTATCGGGTTCTTAAACAGGTAGGGCCAGTATCAGTTAGAGTTATCACCGGAGTTGGATAGAATCCATGACGTCTTTCATGTGTCCATGTTAAGACGATATTGATCAGATCCTTCACATGTTGTGCCAGTGGAGGAGATTGAAGTAAAGACTGATTTGACCTTTGAGGAGGAACCCGTACAAATTTTAGATCGAGAGGTTAAAGTTTTAAGAAGGAAGTCAGTTCCGTTGGTCAAAGTACTGTGGCGTAATCATGGAAGGGAAGAGGCTACCTGGGAGTCAGAAGAGACTATGCTTCAACAATACCCTCAATTATTTGGATCAGGTAAATTTCGAGGCCGAAATTTCTTTAAGGGGTAGAGTTGTAATATCCTGATTTTTGGGATTTTTTGGGTTTCTGTGATTTTTGGTAAATTTTGAAATTTTGGTGTTCTGAATATTGGAATTGTGTTTAAGTGTGTTAGTGGGCCTTTAGAAGGCCCAAGCCTAAGTTAAACACGGTAAAATATCAAGGTTGGCTTTTAAGTGAATAGGAGACTTGGTTAAGTGGGCTTTTAATAAGAACTTCATAAATTACGACACAAATAAGGCCATGGTAAAGTGGCAAGGTGGCGTCACTAAGTTCCTAAAAAAATGGCGTATGGGAAGGAATTAAAAGTCCAGGGTTCAAGTTGCAAGGTAGGCATATTGTTACTTTTTAATTTTAGGCATGTGCCGGACATGTGATCACTTAAGTGAATTTCGGCAAGGGCCTTAGGTAGGTTGGGACGATTGTTTTAGTTGATATTAGGGTTAGGTTCTTTTCTTTTTCTGTCTTGGAGAATTACGGTTAGCCACCTGAAAGCTTTCACTGCCATTCATCCTTTCTGAGTTCTCACAAAAGCCGAAAACGTAAATTCCTTCTCCTTGGTGCCGATTTCTTCTTCCTCTCTTTTTCCTCCATTTTATTTCTTCCTTTTTGCTTTTTCTTCAAGCTGAAACCTTCTGATCACTTTACTCACCTACTCTGTCAATCCCATCCTCCACAAAACCTCCATAGCCGATTGCCAGAAAAGCCGAAATCCTGAAAACTCACTTCTTGTCCCGATTTCTCCAAGCCAAAATCCTTTAGTTATTTTTGTTCTTTTTGATCAAATTTCATCTTCTCTAAACCCTTAGTATCTATCAGCAAAATTACTTCAAAGTTATAGTGTAACAGCCCAAAATTGACCCTAGTCGGGAAGTGGTTTCGGGACCACAAAACTGAGTCATAAAAATAATTAATTTCCATATTCTATGCTTATTATGTGTGTACATGAGTATGTGGAAGTTTCATTCTCCAATTTTGCCAATTGCATGAGAAATTATTAAATAGGGATCGATATGAGACAAGGTGAAAATATGATAGGCTGATTTAAAATGGTCTATTAATGCATGTTGTGAAAATGATGGGTTTGCATGTCAAATTACCCAAAATTTGAGCTAGTGGTTGGCCATGCTATGGGTGGAAACATGTTGGGAACATGTTGGCCTAGTGAGGTATGTAGGAAAAAAATAAAATAAGGAATATGGGTAATAAAGAAAGGAAAAACAAAAAAATGAGTGGTTGTTTTCCCCCCCTTTGCCGTGAGCTAAAGAAAGGAAAAGAAAAACTTGTTCATCCTTTTTCATCCTCTTTTGACCGAAAATTCTAAGGGAGGAGGAAGGAGTTCTTGCTTCATGTTTGGTTTGGAAGAGAATTAGGAGGAAGTTTGGCCATGCATGTAACTAGATTGAGGTATGTTTGATATTATTCTTTGAGATTCATGTATATTTTAAGTTGTAAGTTTGAAATCTGCCTAGCCATGGTTCAAACTTTGTTAAATGATGGAGATGATATTCGGCCATGCATGTTACATTCTTGGTTGGTATTTTGATGTTTGATGTTGTGGTGATGAGGCATGAAGATGAGTTAAGATTCGGCCTAGGTGGAGTTTGTGTTAATGCCATTGCATGCTAAATATGAAGCTTGTTAATGATGCATGTGATGGTGGATTGATGATTCTTGAATCTCTTTCTTTTTAGCATTTTTGAGTGAGCACATATGTGCATTGGTTGCTAGATGGGGAAGAATCGGCTAGCAAGTTGTGTGCTAAGGCCGAATATAATTTTTGTAGGTTAATGAGTAATGCATGTGCTAAATTGATGGAAAGGGAGAGGATGCTTTACTAGTGTATAAATGATATAAAGATTTTAGAAATTATTTTTGGTTAGGTGTATGTATGATTAGGTATATTCGGCCATATGAGTAAATATATAGATGATGTTAAATTTGATTATGTATAATGGGCCATATAGGGTACACATTGTGATATTAACTTTGATTCTCCATAATTGATCAAGTGGGTGATTAGTAAGGGTGATTGCCGAATATACTAACATACATATGCATGTGTAATTGGATTGTAAATATTTAGCAAGGCGGTTAAACTAGTTGATTTATTGATTAAGCTCAAGGAGTTAAAGGAGGAGAATCGAGCAAAGGCAAAGAAAAGATCATCGAGTAGCCGAGTTGGAACCATCTTACCCAACACAAGTAAGTCATTAAGCATATCTTTGGTATTGATTTAAAGGATCATAATACCTATACCATTGTGTTTAATGAGATGAAATGTATACAAATGTATATGTAAGTAGAGATGAAATTTGTCGAATGTAAAAAGGAAGTGAAGCCTATTGAGTGGCTGGTTTTCGGCACTAAGTGTGCGGGCAATAAGTGTTCACGGTCATGAGATTGGCACTAAGTGTGCGGGTTTAAATTGTACAGCACTAAGTGTGCGAGTTTAAAGTACATGGCACTAAGTGTGCGTGGTTGATTACTAAGCACTATGTGTGCGAACCCAATATATATTTTCTATAAATTATTTACATTAAGGGTGCGACCTTACCGAGTCGATTTTGGACAGCGGAAAAGGTAAGTGTGCGAACTTGAAATGCATGGCACTAAGTGTGTGAGTTTAAAGTACATGGCACTAAGTGTGCGTGGTTGATTATTAAGCACTATGTGTGCGAACCCAATATATATTTTCTATAAATTATTTACATTAAGGGTGCGACCTTACCGAGTCGATTTTGAACAGCGGAAAAGGTAAGTGTGCGAACTTGAAATGCATGGCACTAAGTGTGTGAGTTTAAAGTGCATGGCACTAAGTGTGCGTGGTTGATTATTAAGCACTATGTGTGCGAACCCAATATATATTTTCTATAAATTATTTACATGAAGGGTGCGACTTTACCGAGTCAATTTTGGACAGCGGAAAAGGTAAGTACCTTGAGTTCATGGCTAATAGGCACTATGTTATATTTGGAGTTGAGCTTGGTAAGTTTTGAACCTATGTGACGATTATAGTTGAAGTCACGTACATAAGGTTCATTGTGGAATAGGTGAAAGTTCGTTTAATTGTATGATTATAACGAAAATAAAATGATGTATGAAAGGCCAATGTAGGACTTGGTATGAGATTGAACCATAGGGTTTAAGGAACTATGGTATAGTTTGGTATGGATGGAGTACTTAACCTCATTTCATTGTTTCCTGTTGTGATAATTTTATTAATGGATGGTTGTGGAATGCTTATGGCTTACTGAGTTATATACTCATTCGGTGTTTGCTTGTCACCTATTCTAGGGTTCTTGGACTCGTCTCTTTTTGCGTGATCGTGCCGTCGTCGAAGTCATCACACCGGCTAGCAAGTTTTGGTACTTTCTTCTTAGTCGGCTTAGGAGAACATTTCGGCATGTATAGGCTATTATGTTGTGTTTGAACTTTGGTATGTAAACTTTTAGCCATGCGAAAATGGCATAAATGTTCGGTTGGGTTTGGTTTCATAACGTTAGGTCGTAAATCTTGATAATTCGACCTTTTTATGCCATATGTCATGGTTGATTATTTTGGTGTTAAAATTCATGATATGGCAATAGTGTAGTAGGGGGATGTTTGACAATGATTAGCCTTTGGCATGTCTAGTCATGATCATAATTTGTGATATGTATGACGAATTACTAGTTAGATCAAGGAGAAATCACGAAATGGGCATAGTTGCTTTCGTAACAGATGCTGGCAGCAGCAGTGACGTGAGATTGAAAAATCACTAAAAAGAGTAGGAGTGGAATTAATTAATGAATAAATTATGTATTCGAAGCTCGATGAGTCTATTTTCATAGAGAAGCAACGAAAAGATCATATGGACAGTATGTTAAGAGATATTCGGGTTCTCGTAAGACAGGGCCAGAACGGTTTCTGGATTCCCTGTTCCGATTTTGGAAATTCATTATAAATTAACCAGAGACAATTAGGAGTCATAACATATATGGATAGATTCCTCTCTGAGTCTAGTTTCTATAGAAACAAACGGCATCAGTATTGAAGCTCTGTGCAGGGAGATATCCAGGTCGTAATGCGCAAAGGTCAGTGTAGTCGATCCCTGTAACATGGGAGACTTTGACTAATAAACTGTACTAATTGGCCCGACCAAAAATTCTGGAAAAAAATATGTAGATGGGCATATGAGTCTAGTTTCAGGGAAAAATCACGAAACTGATTTTCGAGTTGTGAAACTCAAGATATGATTTTTAAAGCGACTAGTACACAGATTGGCAGTGTCTGAGAAATATTTTTATAAAGGGTTTAAAGTCTGCTAACACCTCGTGTTCGACTCCGGTGTCGGTCTCGGGTTCGGGGTGTTACATTTGATTGGTATCAGAGCTATGGTTTAGTCGGTTCTAGGACTAACATAGCACGTATGAGTCTAGCTATACATGCCGAATGTTAATGTTTAACTGTGTGATGACTTCTGACGGTTAAAATTTATGTTTTGATTAGTAAATGGATCCCGGTGTAGAGAGAACCTTGGCGGATGACATTGAAAGTGTAGCGGCTGCTCCTGCACAAGGGACACCGCCTGTTGAACCTCAGTCATCTGCGAATAATCAAGGTGAGGGGGCTAAACAAGCCTTCTTTACCATGATGAATGAGTGGGTCGCGCAGTATGCCCGAACCAATTCGGCTGTCCAACAATTCCCGAATTTGAATAATCCACCCCCGGAGCCAGTAATGCCATCAGTTACTGATCTTGTGAGGCTGAGTAAGCCACTTGTAGACTTGATTAGGAAGCGCGGGGCTGAGGAGTTCAGGGCCATAGTTACTGATGATGCTGAAAGGGCCGAGTTCTGGCTTGATAACACCATTCGGGTGTTTGATGAACTGTCATGCACACCCGATGAATGTCTAAAGTGTGCTATATCCTTGTTGCGGGACTCAGCCTACTATTGGTGGAGGACCCTGATTTCCATCGTCCCAAACGAATAAGTAACTTGGGACTTCTTTCAGACGGAATTTCGAAAGAAATATGTAAGAAAAGGGTGCGAAGCATACCTTGCGTATGTACTTGATGATAAAGAATTAGAAAAGAAACCCGAATCTGTGCGGGTGGTTTGTGAATACCCGGATGTTTTTCCTGAAGAATTACCGGGTTTACCACCTGTTCGGGAGGTAGAGTTTTGTATTGAGCTTGTACCTGGGACTACGCCGATTTTGATAGCTCCGTATCATATGGCACCAACCGAGTTAAAAGAGTTAAAAGCTCAGTTGCAAGAATTGACGGATAGAGGTTTTGCTCGACCAAGTTTCTCACCTTGGGGTGCACCAGTATTGTTTGTGAAAAAGAAGGACGGAACCATGAGGTTGTGCATTGACTATCGTCAACTGAATAAAGTGACGATAAAGAACAAATATCCGTTGCCGTGCATCGATGATTTGTTCGACCAACTGAAGGGAGCCACAGTGTTCTCAAAAATAGATTTGAGATCGGGCTATTATCAGTTGCGAATTCGAGATTCGGACATACCCAAAACTACTTTCAGAACGAGGTACGGTCACTACGAGTTCTTAGTGATGCCGTTTGGGCTCACTAATGCCCCTGCGGTATTTATGGATTTGATGAATCGGATCTTCAGACCATATTTGGATCGGTTCGTAGTTGTGTTCATTGATGACATCTTGGTCTATTCAAGAGATGAGATTGAACATGCTGAACACTTGAGATTAGTGTTGCAAGTTTTGCGGGATAAGAAGTTATATGCTAAGTTCAGTAAGTGTGAGTTCTGGTTAAGAGAGGTTAGCTTCTTGGGTCATGTGGTATCCGCATCGGGTATTCGAGTTGACCCGAACAAAATCTCAGCTATACTTAACTGGAAACCTCCGAGAAATATTACTGAGGTTCAGAGCTTTTTGGGACTCGCCGGTTATTACCGACGATTTGTCAAAGGTTTCTCGATGATAGCCACACCAATGACGAAGCTACTTCAAAAGGATGCTAAGTTCGAATGGACGGAGAAATGTCAGAAAGGCTTCGATCAACTGAAAACTCATTTGACTGAAGCTCCAATTTTAGTGCAACCCGAATCAGGCAAAGAGTTTGTCATTTATAGTGACGCATCCCTACTCGGGTTGGGTTGCGTATTGATGCAAGAAGGCCGAGTTGTGGCCTATGCGTCGAGACAATTGAAGCCACACGAGAGAAATTATCCAACCCATGATCTCGAACTAGCCGCCATCGTATTCGCTTTGAAAATATGGCGACATTACCTGTTTGGCGAAAAGTGCCATGTATTTTCGGATCACAAAAGTCTCAAATATTTGATGACTCAAAGAGACTTAAATCTGCGACAAAGACGTTGGCTTGAGTTGTTGAAAGATTACGAGCTTGTCATTGATTACCACCCGGGAAAGGCTAATGTGGTTGCGGACGCCTTAAGCCGAAAATCACTGTTTGCTTTACGAGCGATGAATGTGCACTTGTCTGTTCTACCCGACAATGTGTTAGTAGTTGAATTAAAGGCCAAACCATCATTGATTCATCAAATTCGTGAAGCTCAAAAAGTCGATGATGAATTGGTTGCAAAACGGGCCGAATGTATTCCGAATATGGAATCCGAATTTCAAATTCATGATGACGATTGTTTGAGGTTCAGAAGTCGGTTGTGTGTTCCAAGAAATTCAGAACTCATTTCGATGATTCTGAACGAAGCTCATTGTAGCCGAATGTCAATTCACCCGGGGAGTACGAAAATGTACAACGATTTGAAACGTCGATTTTGGTGGCATGGTATGAAACGGGACATCTCCGACTTTGTTTCGAGATGTTTAATATGTCAACAAGTGAAAGCGGAACATCAAGTGCCTTCAGGATTACTTCAGCCGATCATGATACCCGAGTGGAAATGGGATCGAGTCACAATGGACTTTGTGTCCGGACTACCATTGTCAACAAGTAAGAAGGATGCGATTTGGGTTGTTGTTGATAGACTGACTAAGTCGGCTCACTTTATCCCCGTGCGTACGGATTTTTCATTGGATAAACTAGCCGAATTGTATGTTTCTCAGATTGTGAGATTACATGGAGTACCTATTTCTATCGTGTCGGATAGAGATCCGAGATTCACCTCACGATTTTGGAAGAAATTGCAAGAAGCTTTGGGTACCAAGCTGCATTTTAGCACCGCTTTTCATACCCAAACCGATGGTCAATTCGAGCGGATAATTCAGATACTCGAGGATATGCTGAGATGCTGCATCCTTGAGTTTAGTGGTTCATGGGAACGGTATGTAGCTTTGATTGAATTCGCTTACAACAATAGTTTTCAATCAAGTATTAAGATGGCACCTTACGAGGCTTTGTACGGTCGTAAATGCCGTACACCATTGTTTTGGACCGAGCTCGGTGAAAGTAAAATTTTTGGAGTTGATTTGATTAAAGATGCCGAACAGAAAGTAAAGGTAATCCGTGAAAGTCTGAAGGCAGCCACAGATCGTCAGAAATCGTATGCGGACTTGAAACGAAAGGACATTGAATATCAGGTGGGAGATAAAGTGTTCCTTAAAGTTTCGCCTTGGAAAAAGGTACTCAGGTTTGGCCGTAAGGGCAAGTTGAGCCCGAGATTCATTGGGCCGTACGAAATCTCCGAACGAGTTGGTCCGGTTGCGTATAGATTGATTTTGCCCCCTGAGCTTGAAAAGATTCACGACGTCTTTCATGTTTCGATGCTTCGACGCTATCGATCTGATCCATCGAACATAATTAGCCCATCAGAGGTTGAAATTCAAGCCGATATGAGTTATGAAGAAGAACCGATACGTATCCTAGCTCGTGAAGTGAAGGAGTTGCGAAACAAAAGGGTTCCGTTAGGGAAGGTGTTATGGCTCAAACACGGGATCGAGGAAGCTACTTGGGAAACCGAGAGCTCAATGAAAGAACGATACCCAAACCTATTTACCGGTAAGATTTTCGGGGACGAAAATTTCTCAAGTGGGGGAGAGTTGTAACAGCCCAAAATTGACCCTAGTCGGGAAGTGGTTTCGGGACCACAAAACCGAGTCATAAAAATAATTAATTTCCATATTCTATGCTTATTATGTGTGTACATGAGTATGTGGAAGTTTCATTCTCCAATTTTGCCAATTGCATGAGAAATTATTAAATAGGGATCGATATGAGACATGGTGAAAATATGATAGGCTAATTTAAAATGGTCTATTAATGCATGTTGTGAAAATGATGGGTTTGCATGTCAAATTACCCAAAATTTGAGCTAGTGGTTGGCCATGCTATGGGTGGAAACATGTTGGGAACATGTTGGCCTAGTGAGGTATGTAGGAAAAAAATAAAATAAGGAATATGGGTAATAAAGAAAGGAAAAACAAAAAAATGAGTGGTTGTTTTCCCCCCCTTTGCCGTGAGCTAAAGAAAGGAAAAGAAAAACTTGTTCATCCTTTTTCATCCTCTTTTGACCGAAAATTCTAAGGGAGGAGGAAGGAATTCTTGCTTCATGTTTGGTTTGGAAGAGAATTAGGAGGAAGTTTGGCCATGCATGTAACTAGATTGAGGTATGTTTGATATTATTCTTTGAGATTCATGTATATTTTAAGTTGTAAGTTTGAAATCTACCTAGCCATGGTTCAAACTTTGTTAAATGATGGAGATGATATTCGGCCATGCATGTTACATTCTTGGTTGGTATTTTGATGTTTGATGTTGTGGTGATGAGGCATGAAGATGAGTTAAGATTCGGCCTAGGTGGAGTTTGTGTTAATGCCATTGCATGCTAAATATGAAGCTTGTTAATGATGCATGTGATGGTGGATTGATGATTCTTGAATCTCTTTCTTTTTAGCATTTTTGAGTGAGCACATATGTGCATTGGTTGCTAGATGGGGAAGAATCGGCTAGCAAGTTGTGTGCTAAGGCCGAATATAATTTTTGTAGGTTAATGAGTAATGCATGTGCTAAATTGATGGAAAGGGAGAGGATGCTTTACTAGTGTATAAATGATATAAAGATTTTAGAAATTATTTTTGGTTAGGTGTATGTATGATTAGGTATATTCGGCCATATGAGTAAATATATAGATGATGTTAAATTTGATTATGTATAATGGGCCATATAGGGTACACATTGTGATATTAACTTTGATTCTCCATAATTGATCAAGTGGGTGATTAGTAAGGGTGATTGCCGAATATACTAACATACATATGCATGTGTAATTGGATTGTAAATATTTAGCAAGGCGGTTAAACTAGTTGATTTATTGATTAAGCTCAAGGAGTTAAAGGAGGAGAATCGAGCAAAGGCAAAGAAAAGATCATCGAGTAGCCGAGTTGGAACCATCTTACCCAACACAAGTAAGTCATTAAACATATCTTTGGTATTGATTTAAAGGATCGTAATACCTATACCATTGTGTTTAATGAGATGAAATGTATACAAATGTATATGTAAGTAGAGATGAAATTTGTCGAATGTAAAAAGGAAGTGAAGCCTATTGAGTGGCTGGTTTTCGGCACTAAGTGTGCGGGCAATAAGTGTTCACGGTCATGAGATTGGCACTAAGTGTGCGGGTTTAAATTGTACAGCACTAAGTGTGCGAGTTTAAAGTACATGGCACTAAGTGTGCGTGGTTGATTATTAAGCACTATGTGTGCGAACCCAATATATATTTTCTATAAATTATTTACATTAAGGGTGCGACCTTACCGAGTCGATTTTGGATAGCGGAAAAGGTAAGTGTGCGAACTTGAAATGCATGGCACTAAGTGTGTGAGTTTAAAGTACATGGCACTAAGTGTGCGTGGTTGATTATTAAGCACTATGTGTGCGAACCCAATATATATTTTCTATAAATTATTTACATTAAGGGTGCGACCTTACCGAGTCGATTTTGGACAGCGGAAAAGGTAAGTGTGCGAACTTGAAATGCATGGCACTAAGTGTGTGAGTTTAAAGTGCATGGCACTAAGTGTGCGTGGTTGATTATTAAGCACTATGTGTGCGAACCCAATATATATTTTCTATAAATTATTTACATGAAGGGTGCGACTTTACCGAGTCAATTTTGGACAGCGGAAATGGTAAGTACCTTGAGTTCATGGCTAATAGGCGCTATGTTATATTTGGAGTTGAGCTTGGTAAGTTTTGAACCTATGTGACGATTATAGTTGAAGTCACGTACATAAGGTTCATTGTGGAATAGGTGAAAGTTCGTTGAATTGTATGATTATAACGAAAATAAAATGATGTATGAAAGGCCAATGTAGGACTTGGTATGAGATTGAACCATAGGGTTTAAGGAACTATGGTATAGTTTGGTATGGATGGAGTACATAACCTCATTTCATTGTTTCCTGTTGTGATAATTTTATTAATGGATGGTTGTGGAATGCTTATGGCTTACTGAGTTATATACTCATTCGGTGTTTGCTTGTCACCTATTCTAGGGTTCTTGGACTCGTCTCTTTTTGCGTGATCGTGCCGTCGTCGAAGTCATCACACCGGCTAGCAAGTTTTGGTACTTTCTTCTTAGTCGGCTTAGGAGAACATTTCGGCATGTATAGGCTATTATGTTGTATTTGAACTTTGGTATGTAAACTTTTAGCCATGCGAAAATGGCATAAATGTTCGGTTGGGTTTGGTTTCATAACGTTAGGTCGTAAATCTTGATAATTCGACCTTTTTATGCCATATGTCATGGTTGATTATTTTGGTGTTAAAATTCATGATATGGCAATAGTGTAGTAGGGGGATGTTTGACAATGATTAGCCTTTGGCATGGCTAGTCATGATCATAATTTGTGATATGTATGACGAATTACTAGTTAGATCAAGGAGAAATCACGAAATGGGCATAGTTGCTTTCGTAACAGATGCTGGCAGCAGCAGTGACATGAGATTGAAAAATCATTAAAAATAGTAGGAGTGGAATTAATTAATGAATTAATTATGTATTCGAAGCTCAATGAGTCTACTTTCATAGAGAAGCAACGAAAAGATCATATGGACAGTATGTTAGGAGATATTCGGGTTCTTGTGAGACAGGGCCAGAACGGTTTCTGGATTCCCTATTCCGATTTTGGAAATTCATTATAAATTAACCAGAGACAATTAGGAGTCATACCATATATGGATAGATTCCTATCTGAGTCTAGTTTCTATAGAAACAAACGGCATCAGTATTGAAGCTCTGTGCAGGGAGATATCCAGGTCGTAATGCGCAAAGGTCAGTGTAGTCGATCCCTGTAACATGGGAGACTTTGACTAATAAATTGTACTAATTGGCCCGACCAAAAATTCTAGAAACAAATATGTAGATGGGCATATGAGTCTAGTTTCAGGGAAAAATCGCGAAACTGATTTTCGAGTTGTGAAACTCAATATATGATTTTTAAAGTGACTAGTACGCAGATTGGCAGTGTCTGAGAAATATTTTTATAAAGGGTTTAAAGTCTGCTAACACCTCGTGTTCGACTCCGGTGTCGGTCTCGGGTTCGGGGTGTTACATATAGCATCAAATCGTCATCTTCTTCATCACTTAAAAAGCCAAAATACCATAGATTTAGGGACTTATAGCCGAAACTTTAGATCTCCTGGATTCGAGTTCTACTATTGTTGAGAGGATAGATCTACATCAGATCTGCGTAGAAATCAAAGAGGAATAAGTGGTAAGTGCTCATCACCTGAGATCTAGTCTTATTTTAAAATTTAGAAAAGCCGAAGTCCCTAAAATCTAGGGAGGTTGTCGATTTGGGCATAGGGCTTAAAGGGTCTTTAACCGATGATTTCTTTTGGTGATTGGTGTCTTCTAGTGGTTTGATCGAAGGCTTGGATCTTTGGAACAACTAAACTTAGATCTAGTCATCGGTTTTCGGCAAAAAGGTAAGATTCTAAAGGCTTTAGGGGCATGGTTCGAATATAGGTTGCTGAATATTGGGATTGGTTGTTGTGGGTTGCAATCTAAGAATTGTGGTAATCAATTGTAGGACATCGTAAGGGATCTCAGTAGCAGTCATCGCGAAACAGATGTCTATCGAACACCCTCTCATAGTTAAATTCGGCAAAAGCCGAAATGTGAAAATTCTGGCATTTCGTGGCTTGTGAGTGTGTGAGTGCTCACAAGACATTTAGAAATCATTAGATCTGAAATCACACAGTGGTAAGTTAGTCGTCTGTGAAATTTCATGCACTTCGGTAATTAGGCCTCGATAGGCTAAAATTGGGCCCAGTGGGCTTACGGGCCCATACGGGTAAATAATAAAGAAATAATAAAGATATGTATAATATAAAAAAAATAGGCAATAAGTATGTTCTGTTAGACTGTAGAATCGAAACTGCTTAAATGGGTAAACTGGTCATAAAACTTGAGTTAAATGGGCTTAAATTGCTAATGGACACTGTAGGGCCATTAAAGGTTTTAGGGCCCAATCACTAAAATTGTGAAATTGAGATAAATAAATTGTTGCGATGACAAATGGGCTAGTAAGGACCGTAACATTCATGAGAACCCTTAAAACTGATAAAATTACTGAAATACGTTTATAGGTGGAAAGTTTATAGTTTTACTCCAAGGAGCAAAATTACTGATATACCCCTAGGGTTAAGGTTGACTTGAATGCATGTTTGACTGTTACTATTTACTGCATGCCATGTTATTATTATCTGATTCATGGGACTGGGTTATTGATGGAGGAAGTACTGAAAGTGGCTTGACCACGTACTGGAGGCTTTGCCTCAACTTACTGATATCTGAGCAGCTATGCTGTAACTGTGGAGTGTAGGGCTAGGTGGGTTGAGCTATTCCCCACATGGAGTGGAGGGCTGGTGCGGATGGAGTGTAGCAGTTGGTTATAGGCTGGGTTGGGCTGGTGCGGATGGAGTGTACAGTTATCTGAAAAGGGGCTAAAGCCCAGTTTGCTGTATTCTGAAAGGGGCTTCGGCCCAGTACCCGCGGTTATCTGAATAGGGCTTAGGCCCAATGGGCTTGAGCTGACTTGGGCTTTGGATGGGTTTTCCATATACACTGAGTTTTCCAAACTCACCCCCTTTCTCTTCCATCCTTGCAGGTGAGCCCTAGTTGGTGGACTTGGAGCTGGGTGGGATTTAGAGTGGCCACGAAGATTAAATTTCTGGTTTTAAATAAGTTTCAAGTAGCTTCCTTTTAAATTTTGCATTTATTTTTTATTTATTGTATTTTGGTTAAAGTTGTAATAAGGCCGCTCTATTATTTTTATTTTGGGTTTTTAAATTACTTAAATCGTTTTCAACTTGAGATTCAATTCACTTAAATTGATTCCTTGAAATTGGTTAACTCTAGGTTTATCAAAAATTACTTGTTTTAAATCGACACGACAACCAAATGTCTTCGAAACGAAACTTTTCAAAGTACAACAAAAGTCACGTTTTTCTAAACCCTTAACCATCGATAATGGATAGGACTCACACTAGTGAATCGAAACATTTCTCTTAAAGCTTCATTAATGGTTTTTGCAAAGCTCACCCAAACTTTAGTAAACTAGGTAACTTGGTCAGTGGTAGGTAATGTGACACACTGGATTCGGCCGTAACGCCTAAGCCAGGTTTGTGGTGTTACAGGATTGTTTAGAAGAGTTTGTAATAAGTTAGTCTATGATTATTTAACTTGTTCTTAAATAATAATAAAAAACTATGTATACATATCTGTAATTTCATATTCTGAGAAGAAACTCTGTTGTACGCAAGTGAAGATTAACTCTTTTTCTAGTTAGGCAATTTTTCAATTCAATCTTGATTCTAACCCTTTCTTTCAGCTTGTGACCACACCCCCTAACCAAGCCTCACTACAACCCTCTAAAGACCTTTTGATCGATGTATCATCTTAAATTATAGTGGTAGAGATTTGATTTTCATGCAAGCCTATGGTAATGACTTTTCATTATTGATTATTGAGTGCTTCATTCATTGTCCTTAAACACCTCGAGTGATTTGAGTGAATCTTTAGTGAGGATGTGAAACTTTGTGATATTCTGAAACAAAGGTAATTACTTAGATGCGGAGAGACACTTATACTTGCATGATTAAATACTTAATTTGGAATGTTTGAAACTTTTATGTTCTTTTAGTTGAATTCTCAACGTATGATTACCTATGGATTATTCTGAGATATTATCGATAGAAATTATAAGTTGAGAAGAATTTATTTTGATTATGAGTTGAGAATTTTGCTTGAGGACAAGCAAATGCTTAAGTGTGGGGGTACTTGATAAACCGTAAATTATACATATTTTTACCCCATGTTTAAGGCATTTTATGGATGATTTCTTACTAGAATTGGTGAATTTGATGCTCCTAATGTTTTAATTTCATGTTTTATACTTAGGAGAGCATAGAAGAGCGAAAGGAATGAGAAACGGGCCAAAAACGGAGAAAATTGGCCAAGGTACGAAATCAACACAGCCTAGACCTCCACACATGAGTAGACCACACGGCCGTGTCAATTTGGCAGGCTCGAGCACGGCCTGAAGTAATCGAAAATGGGCATGTGCCACAGGCGTGTCCCTACTGAGCCCAAGTTGAGTCCAATTTGAAAAAGGCTAATTTTGAGGGCTTCTAGGCATTCCAAAACCTATAAATACACCCTAGAGAAGGAAGAAAAAGGAGGTGGAGAAGGGGGAGTAAGGAATTACTCCAAGGAAGCTGATTGATCCATCTCAGAAGCCGGATTCATCATCAAAACTAAAGATCTCTCCTCAATTTCCCTTCAGGAGTTTTGGGTTTTCTTTATGTTTTGAATTCTTTAATCTTTTGAGATGTTTTCTTATTTAGTTAGGAACTAAAACTCCTAAATACCTAAGGGGAATGAAACCTAAGACGAATCTTATTATTATTTTCTGAATCGTATGATAAATATTTAACTTGTTCTTAATTATGTATTCTTAATTCTTGTTTTGATATCCCAGGAGACTGATTCAAGACATGCTCTTATTTAGAGGAGGAATAGACCCTGTCTAAGAGTACATTTGTCATAATTAAGCAGAGTTGATTACGCGCCTAGACATAGGGTGACAAGATTTTGCCGGATTAGGGTGAAACCTAAAAAGGGATCCATAGATCGAGTTAATGCAACCCTAGAGTGTTAATTAGAGAAAAGTCTCAGTTATTCAATCTAGGGATTAAACGTTATTAGTTTTGAATAGGGATAATAACATAACTTAGGGATCTCTACGGAACAAGTATAATGAATAAATTGTCCAATTCAGAGCCAGAATAATAAGTAAAGTCTCAGTGGATTTTTCCTTAGGTATTGTCTTAAGTCAATCGATTTTTTCCAAAATCAATTCCCCAATTCTTTTCTCTATGCGTTCTTAGTTTAGATAATTAGTTAATTAAAACAAAACCTCTTTATTCTTAGGCTAGATAATAAAAAGACAGTCATTACTAGTACTTTTAGTTCCTTTGGGTTCGACAATCCGGTCTTGCTAAAACTATACTACTATTCGATAGGTACATTTACCTACATCGCAATAATAGTTAGTTTAAGAACGAGTAATTATAAATATTTAAAACCTATCACTAAACCATGTGATCAGATAGCCTATACTTTGAGGCAATTGAAAATGTACGAGAAAAATTATCCGGCACATGATCTAGAGCTAGCTGCTATTGTGCTTGCGTTAAAGATTTAGAGACATCACTTGTACAGTGAGAGGTATCGGGTATTCACCGATCACAAAAGTCTAAAGTACTTGATGACTCAAGAAGATCTAAATTTATGGCAACGGAGGTGGCTGGAGTTGATAAATGATTATGAGTTGGTGATTGACTATCACCTGGGTAAGGTGAACATGTCGCCGCTGCCTTGAGTAAGAAATCCTTAATTGCCTTAAGAGCTATGAACACTCAAATAACAGTGTCCAATGATAGTTCGATACTAGTGGAGTTAAGAGCTAGACCGATGTTTCTCCAAGAAATCTGTGAAGCTTAGAAAGGTGATAATGATTTGCAAACCAAGAGATCTCAATGTGAGTCGGGTGTTGAATCAGATTTTTAGATTGGCACCAATGGTTGCTTGATGTTTCAGGATAAGGTCTGTGTACCTAGGGATGATGAGCTTCTCGAGAAAATTCTTCACGAGGCACATAGTAATTGTATGTCAATCCATCCGGGGAGCTCCAAGATGTATAATTACTTGAAGAGATTGTATTGGTGGCTGGGCATGAAAAGAGACATCTCAGAGATTGTTTTGAAATGCATAATATGTCAGCAAGTCAAAGTTGAGCACCAAGTACCTTCGGGTTTTCTACAACCTATGATGGTTCCCTAGTGGAAAGGGATTGAATTACTATGGATTTTGTTACGGGACTGCCGTTGTCACCGAAAAAGAAAGATTCCATTTGGGTCATATTCGTTTGACTGACGAAATTTGCTCACTTTATTCCGATACTCACTCGATAAGCTAGCCAAGTTGTATGTTTCTAAAATTGTGAGACTACATGGAGTACCATTGTCGATCATTTTATGAATACATGTGCTGGAAAATTTTTAATAGAGCTTTGGTTAGGCTTGGAATAGGGAGTAATTTGCACAAGTTTCATTTTCTGGGCCTAGGGACAAAATCAAAATTTATGGAAAAGTTAGAGGCAAAATGGTAATCTTGCCTAGGACGTAAATTAAGTCGATTTAAATATGAAATGTGCGAAATTGATGGTTAAATTCATTTATATAAATTTGGACAACACTAATTCAAGGTTAGATCGAGGAAAAGAAAAGGTTTCGGATTAGTAGACTTTATAAGCGAACAAGTGTCAAGGTAAGGTCGTGTAACCTAATCGAGCATGTAAATATGTTTATTTGAATGTTGTGTATGTATGGAATGTGATAGACGTTGATATACATTATTTGAATGTTATAATAAAATTTCATACATGCTTTCGATGGTGAAAAAGGGGTTGAGTCCTACTTGAATATTGAATTCCGATGGTTATATGCACTTTTTCGAAACTAATAAGGTCTTGCATTTGTTGCGGTTGGGACTTAGCTCGGATGAGTAATCCTATTGACCTTGTCATAGAAAGGATTTAGCCTGGATAGGTAATCCCGATATAATACCTCTCGAGCATATGTTATGATTAGGGTTTAGCCTGGACTAGTAATCCTAATCGAGCTCCTTTGAACTTACATTATATAAAGGATTTAGCCTGGACTGGTAATCCTATTATACGATAAGTGGCTCGAGAGAGTGCTTCTTGGTTGTACCCTTGAATAAGGAATTGACGGATTATTGAATCGTACACTTTGAGTGTACTACTTAAGCATCCATTAGAATTCAATGATTCAATGGACATAAAACACTTGACATGGCATGTGAACTTTTGAGATGAATTGATAATGTCTTGAAATAGTATTGTAACATCCTAAATTAGGGTTTAGTCAGAACAGTAGTTTTGAGACCCTAAATCTAAAGTAGAAATAATTATTTTATGATTTTTATGAGGTCTATGATGTGATTACATGCTTTTGTAAAAATTTCATGAAGAAATTTTATGTGTAAAGTGTCCAATTTAACTTTAGGGACTAAATTGCAAAAGTTTCAAAATTAAAGATTCTAGAAGCTTTAAGTATGAAATAGCTTTAGATTAGTATTTAGAGGTCCTCAAATAGCAATTTGCCCAATTTTTATCTTTATGGACAAAAATGGGCATGCATGGGAAAAATTTTAAAGGAAGGCCTTAAGGGCATTTTGGTCTTTTGGTAAATAAAAGAATAAAAAGGGAAAATAAAGCCAAAATCTCGTCATCTTTAATAAAAGAATAAAAGGGAAAATAAAGCCAAAATCTCACTATCTTTCTCATGCTTGTGCCGAATTTGAAGAGTCACCATAGCTAGGGTTTCTTCAACCTTTCAAGCTTGATAGTAGGTACATCCTAGCCCTATTTTTGATGTTCTTTATGTTTTTTTGAGATCTTTGAAACATGAACTAGCTATTTCTACCCTTGTTTTAAGCTAGGGTTCATGTTCAAAAATTTACCCATGTATGTCATGCATGTATTTTGATGAATTATGAAGGAATTTGAAAGTTTAGTGTTAGATGACATATTTTCCTAGGTGATTTTTCATGAACACACCAAAAAGGTCTTATTTGTAAAACATGCAAAAATATGTGTCAAAAATGTGATTTAATGAAAAATGTGAGCTATTATAAGAAGGAATATGAATCAGCTAGGGTTGGGTAACAAAGAAATTGGACACATTTTATTTTATGAGCTTAGAGACAAAAGTGTAAATACGTCAAAGTTTAAGGGCAAAAGTGTAATTTTTCCATAATATGATTTTTGGAATAAATTGAATAATGTGGATTTTAAACAGGTGAAATTTGCTACTATAGATCAAGAAAAAAGGAGTCCGGGCATAGACCGGGGAAAGAGCAAGATCTTGGACTAAATCGAAGTAATTGTCCATATTTTGTTCCGAGGTAAGTTTGTGTGTAATAAATATAGCATTTTATTTTGTTCTTAAGATTTGATGTTATACGAATGGTTTAATTTTCTTGATGAATATCATTAATGTCGTTTGTTAAAGAATTATGGTGACTTAAGCTGATTGATCCTTGGGAATACTTAGGGTAACATCGTTTTAACATTTGAGTGGATGAACTCCCATATAAGACCATATCTGGGATATGGCTTTGGCTGTGACATGTGATACCATGTAAGACCATGTCTGGGACATGGCTTTGTCATTATTATGTGATCCCATGTACGACCGTGTTTGGGACATGGCATTGGCATCATAATGAGACGTCGTGTAAGGCCATAGTTGGGCTATCGGCTTCGATATTTGTGATCCCATGTAAGACCATGACTGGGACATGGCATTGGCCTCATCATGTGGTCCCATGTAAGACCATATCTGGGATATGGCATTGGCACCCTATCTTGTGTAGATGATATCCTGAGTAACCCTTAGTATTCCAAGCAGTTCAACGGTTAGTTCCAGGATGTGACAAAAGAATGACGAGGTATAACTATCTTGAATAGGTACAGGTAAGTACACCAAACTCCTAGTTATTGAGAATACGGTATGATAAAATTTTAGTATGATGAAAATGGAGGAATCATGATCTTAAGTTCTATGAGGCATCGTGAGATTTGAATGAGATAGGATATGATTGTAGCAATTATGGAGAATGTGATGAATTAAGTGATGTTATGAGTGTGTTGAAATTTCATATTTCTATTGCTTATTATTTACATATAAGCTTACTAAGCTTTATGCTTACTCCCTCTCTTTTCCTTTTTCTTATAGTGTTGCCAAGCTAGTTCGGGGAACAAAGGGGGTCGGAGACTCGATCACACTATCTATTGGATCTTTTGGGTATAGTTAGTCTCTTTATTTTGAGTATGACATGTATACGAACTTGGTTTCTTTGTTATATGTCATATTAGTTTAGCCAATGTGTTGGCTTATAAGTGTGTTATGATTCATTTTGTATAAGGCCATGAGAAATGGCTTACAATGACTATTGGGTTGTAAACCTATTCACTTATGCATGTATGAGCCAATTCCATTATGGTATGGATCTTGGTGGATGATGGCTGAATGATGATGATCTCTATGTGTGTGCATAAGTTGTTATGAAAATGTATGCATGCAAATTTAATAATTATTGCTCATGGATACATTTTTGTTTGGGTACAATAGAGTTGTTATGATATGAAGCTTTGATCTAGACTAAAGTGTTGAGAAATTGAATACACAAATTAGATTCGTAAGAGAGTTTAAGTACCTTCGGAACCATGAATGTGTTGTGTAAATAAGGGTGGCAAATGGCTTGAAATATAGCCTTAAATTTGTCTACACGAGTAGACACACGTGCATGTGTCTAAACCATGTATGACACACGGCTCACCCCATGGGCATGTGCTTTGGTCGTGTGTCCCTTGCATCCTAATTAATAGAAATAGAATGCCCAATGTAAACACATGGGCTGAGACACGGCCGTGAGTCTCGGTCATGTGAGAGAAACGGCCATAGGACATGGGCATGTACCCTGGCCGTGTGAAGTCTGCACCTATTTATGGAAAAATTTTGAAATTTAATTGTCCCCACGGCCTAAGCACACGGGCATGTGCCTTGGCCGTGTGACCACATTTTGTTTATGATGTCATAGTAAGAGAGTTACACGGGCTAAGGACATGGGCGTGTCCCAAGCCACACGGGCGTGTGGGATTACAAGACCTACACACACGAGCGTGTGACTCTGTTTAGTGGAAAAATTTTCTAAATTCTCAGTTCAGTCCCGAACTACTCCCAATGTATGTTTTGGGCCTCGTGGGCCCATATAAGGGATGATGCGCATGTGAGTGATAAGTTTTAAATTTGGATCGAAATTTATGTCTCAGTTTTGTAAGATTTGTGAGCTCATGTCTGGTAACGCCTCATACCCTGTTTCAGCGTCAGTTACAGGTAAGGGTTGTTACATTTAGTAGTATCAGAGCTACAGTTTAGTCAATTCTCAAACTAATGTAGCAGGTGTACGAGTTTAGCTATACATGCCATACATATATTGTGATAGTGTGATGACTCTTGACAACTTTTAATTGTGTTCTCTATAGTAAATGGATCCTGATCGGGCTGTGGCAGATGATGTAGAAAGTAATGCACCAGCTCTCACTAAAGGGATGGTGCCAACTGATACCCGAACTGGGAAAAGAATTTGTGGTTTATAATGATGCATCTTTAAATGGATTAGGTTGTGTGCTTATGCAAGAAGGCAAAGTGATAGCCTATGCTTCGAGGCAATTGAAACCGCATGAGAAAAATTATCCGACACATGATCTAGAGCTAGCTGCTATTGTGTTTGCGTTAAAGATTTGGAGACATCACTTGTACGGTGAGAGGTGTTGAGTATTCACCAATCACAAAAGTCTAAAGTACTTGATGACTCAAGAAGATTTAAATTGACGACAACGAAGGTGGCTAGAGTTGATAAAGGATTATGAGTTGGTGATTGACTATCACATGGGTAAGGCGAACGTGGTCGTCGATGCCTTGAGCAGGAAATCCTTAATTGCATTGAGAGCTATGAACACTCAGATAACGGTGTCCAATGATGGTTCGATACTAGCAGAGTTAAGAGCTAGACCGATGTTTCTCCAAGAAATCTGTGAAGCTCAGAAAGGTGATAATTATTTGCAAACCAAGAGAGCTCAATGTAAGTCGGGTGTTCAATCAGATTTTTAGATTGGTACCGATGGTTGCTTGATGTTTCAGGATAGGGTCTGTGTACCTAGGGATGATGAGCTTATCGGGAAAATTCTTCACGAGGTACATAGTAGTTGTATGTCAATCCATCCGGGTAGCTCCAAAATGTATAATGACTTGAAGGAATTGTATTGGTGGCCGGGCATGAAAAGAGACATCCAAGAGTTTGTTTCGAAATGCATAATATGTGAGCAAATGAAAGATGAGCACCAAGTACCTACGCCTTTTCTGCAACCTGTGATGGATCCCTAATGGAAATGGGATTGAATTACTGTGGATTTTGTGACGGGACTGCTGTTGTCACAAAAATAGAAAGATGCCATTTGGCTCATAGTCAATCAACTGATGAAATCGACTCACTTTATTCCGGTACGTACCGACTACTCACTCGATAAGCTAGTCGAGTTGTATGTTTCTGAAATTGTGAGACTACATGGAGTACCTTTGTCGATCATTTAGGAAAGGGATTCAAGATTCACATCGCGTTTGGAAAAAGTTACAAAAAGCTTTAGGTACAAAGTTGAATTTCAGTACAACTTTCCTCTTGCAAACTGATGGACAGACAGAGAGAGTAATATAGATACTGGAAGACATGCTTCGATGTTGTGTTCTCAAATTTCAGGGCAATTGGGAAAAGTATTTGCCATTAGTGGAATTTTCCTATAATAATAGTTTTTAGTCGAGCTTAAAAATGGCGCCTTATGAGGCTTTGTAAGGGCGCAAGTACCGAAAAACATTATAATGGACTAAACTCAGAGAGAATCACATTCATGGGGTCGACTTAGTACGAGAAACAGAAGAGAAAGTAAAGGTGATTAGAGATTGTTTGAAAGCGGCTTTGGATGGACAAAAATCATACGCAGATTTGTAACAGAGAGAAATTGAGTTTTAGGTCGGTGATAAGGTATTTCTAAAAGTGTCCCCGTGGAAGAAAGTTCTCAGATTTGGCAAGAAAGGGAAATTGAGTTCGCGTTTTATTGGACCATATAAGGAGACTGAAAGAATAGGACCGGTGGCTTATCGGTTAGCCTTACCATCCCAATTGGAAAGGATTCACGATGTGTTCCATGTGTCTATGTTATGTCGTTACCGTTCTAACCCTTCACACATGATTTCACCTACAGAGGTGGAGATACGACTGGATATGACCTATGGTGAGGAACTGGTTAAAATCTTAACTTGGGAAGTCAAACAATTAAGAAACAAGAGTACTGCCCTTGTAAAAGTGTTATGACAACGACATGAGGTTGAAGAGGCCACATGGGAGCCCGAAGAAACAATGAGAAGTCAATACCCAAACCTTTTTACTGGTAAGATTTTCGTGGACGAATATCCTTAATGGGGAGAGTTGTAACATCCCGAATTAGGGTCTAGTCAGAATAGTGGTTTCGAGACAATGAATCCGAAGTAGAAATAATTATTTTGTGATTTTTATGAGGTCTATGATATGATTACATGCTTGTGTGAAAATTTCATGAAGAAAATTTGTGTAAAGTGTCCAATTTAACATTAGAGACTAAATTGAAAAAGTTTCAAAATTAAAGATTCTAGAAGCTTTAAGTATGAAATGGCTTTAGATTAGTAATTAGAGGTCCTTAAATAGCAAATTTTCCAATTTCTATTTTTATGGACAAAAAGGGGCATGCATGGGAAAAATTTTAAAGGAATGCCTTAAAGGCATTTTTTGTCTTGTGGTAAATAAAAGAATAAAAAGGGAAAATAAAGCAAAAATATCATCATATTTCTCATGCTTGTGCCGAATTTGAAGAGTCACCATAGCTAGGGTTTCTTCAACCTTTCAAGCTTAATAGTAAGTACATCCTAGCCCCGTTTTTTATGTTCTTTATGTTTTTGAGATCTTTGAAACATGAACTAGCTATTTCTACCATTGTTTTAAGCTAGGGTTCATGTTCAAAAATTTACCCAAGTGTGTCATGCATGTATTTTTAATGATTTATGAAGGAATATGAAAGTTTAGTGTTAGATAAACATCTTTTCCTAGGTGATTTTTCATGAAAACACCAAAAAGGACTTATTTGTAAAACATGCAAAAATAAGTGTCAAAAATGTGATTTGATAAAAAATGTGGGTTGTTATAAAAAGGAATATGAGTCAGCTAGGCTTGGGTAACAAAGAAATTGGACACATTTCATTTTACGAGCTTAGGGACAAAACTGTAAATATGTCAAAGTTTAGGGGAAAAAGTGTAATTTTCCATAGTATGATTTTTGGACTAAATTGAATAATGTGGATATTAAATAAGTGAAATTTGCTATTATAGATTAAGAAAAATGGAGTCCAGGCCTAGACCAGGGAAAGAGCAAGATCTTGGACTAAATCGAAGTAATTGTCCATATTTTGTACCGAGGTAAGTTTGTGTGTAAGTAGTATAGCATTTTATTTTGTGCTTAATATTTGATGTTATATGAATGGTTTAATTACCTTGATGAATATCATTGATGTCGTTTGTTAAAGAATTGTGGTAACTTAAGCCGATTGAACCTCAGGACTACTTAAGGTAACACTGTGACAGCCCAAAGTTGACCCTAGTCGGGAAGTGGTTTCGGGACCGCTAAACCGAGTCACCGAAATGTTTGAATGTGATACTTATTGTCTAGAATATGTAATTATGAATGTGTGAAAATTTCAAGCTTCAATTTGGTTGATTTCATGTGAATTTAGTCAATAGGACTTATGTGAGAAAATTCTAAAATGTGATAGGTCAATGTGTGAGGACCTATTAGTGCATGTGGACAAAGGGGGGACTTGCATGTCAAATTCCCCTCCTACTAGTAGTGGCCGGCCATGACAAGCATGGTAGACCAAGTTTGATGGCCAAGACATGTCATAGACATGTTTTGTTGGTGCATCATGGGTGGAAAAAAATAAAATAATAGGCACGGAAATTAAATAATGAAAAGGAGTATGATGAATACACAAAAAAAAAAGTGTGTAGTTGATTCTTTCCCCCCTCCCCCATTGCCGTGAGCTAAAGAAAAGAGAGGAGAAGATCTTTGTTCATCCTTTTCTCACCTTCATTTAGCCTAAATTAGAAAGAAAAACAAAGAAAAAAATTTCTCATCCTTTGGTTCATCCTTGGCCAAAAATTTTAAGGAGGAAAGAAGAAGAAAGGTGAAGAGATTCGGCCATGCATGTAGCTAGGCTAAGGTATGTTTGATGATGTTCCATGAGATGCATGCATGTTTTAGTTGTTAGCTTGAGTTCTACCTAGCCCATGGTCTAAATCTTGCTATGTGATGGAAATGGCACTTGACCATGGATGCATCATTCTTGGTTGGTGTTTGATGTTGTGGTGATGAGGCATGAGGATGAGTTAAGATTCGGCCTAGGTGGAGGTTGTGTTAATGCCATTGCATGCAAAATATGAAGCTTGTTAATGATGCATGTGATGATGGCTTGATGATTCTTGAACCTCCTTTTTAGCATTTTTGTGTGAGCACATATGTGCATTGGTTGCTAAATGGAGAAGAATCGGCTAGCAAGATGTGTGCTAAGGCCGAATGTAACTTTGCATGTTAATGAGCAATGCATGTGTTAAATTGATGAAAAGGGGGAGGATGCTTTACTAGTATGTATATGTGTGTATTAAGTGTTGAAATCGACCCCAAAAATAGACATGCATATTCGGCCAAGGGGAAAGAAATTAGCTAATATGTTGTGTTGATGCATGATTTTTGCATGTATGAGACTTTAATGTCTAATGTATAAATATGGGCTAAGTGCCTTGTGTTCATCTTTTTGATGCCTAAATGATGAAATCAATTTATTTGTTTAATTAAGCTCAAGAGCAAAGGGGAAATAAATCCGATAAAGGGAAGGAAAAAGTGGTTGAATAGCTAGCGGAATCGTTTGACAACACCCGAGGTAAGTTCCTGAGTAAGAGAGCTTAAATTACGATGTGATTAAATCATGCTCTATGTGTGGCTATTGAGCCGAATGTGCAAGGACGATATGTGCCTTGTGTTTGAGTTTCGCAAATGAAAATGAAATATGAATGTGCCATGAATTATTGTTAGATGTGCATGATTAATTGAATGCTGTCCGGGCTAAGTCCCGAAGGCTTTGTGCTAAGTGAATATATCCGGACAAAGATCCGAACGCCTTTGTGCGAGATACTAAATCCGGGTTAAGTCCCGAAGGCATTCGTGCGAGTTATTAAATCCGGGTTATGTCCCGAAGGCATTGTGTGAGTTACTAAAACCGGGCTATGTCCCGAAGGCATTTGAACGAGGAGCTATATCCGGTTAAATCCCGAAGGTACGTGATTTGGTAGTGAATGAGCTTGCTGTAAAATTCCAGCGAATACTCGAAAAACATCCCAATATGGGGATATGTTACGTATGTGTTGAATTTAATCGAGCCCTTACAAATAAATGTTCGCTCAGTTGATAAACGAGCTACCGGCCTTCGGCTAAGTTAGTCTATTGTGTATGTACATAAGGGTTGTTAATGTTGTGAAGCAAGTTTGATATCGGTAAATTGCGTATTGTGAAATATTCCGTTTAGCTAAATGTGTGTTATTCTTTGTTTATGCTGGAATTCCTTGCTCAAAACTTACTAAGCATAAATTGCTTACTCGTTACACTGCTCCTCTGTTTTATAGATTTTTGGTTCTCCAGCTATCAGACTCGGGATCTTGAAGTCGAAGTCGCCCACACTATCAAAGGCTCTTTTGGGTACTATTTTGGTTGAATTTTGATATGGCATGTATAGGACTACCCATTGTTGTTTTCGAGTACTTTATGAAATGTATAAGTGTACGGCCATGCGAAAATGGCTTGTAGAAGTGGAGTATGGCATTAGACCATTCGTGTTTATGAATGTATAGATGGTTTCATGATGTAACTATAGTTGGAATGGAAGTGTTGAGCAAATGATCAGCCATTAGAATGGCTAAGTATGATCATATGTGGGCATATGTATGACAAGGCCCTAGTTGGTCCATGAAACCCCGAAAATAGGTAAGGTTTACTTTGAAAACAGAGGCTGACAGCAGCAGTGGTGTGGATTGGAAAAATCACAAGAATTCGTAGGAGTGGAATTAAATAGTGAATAAATTATGTAATCGAACCTTGATGAATCTACTTTCATATGAAAGTAACGAAACAATCATATGAACAGTACAGTAAGAGATATTCAGGTTCTTGTGGAACAGGGCCAGAACAGTTTCTGGATTCCCTGTTCCGACTTTGGAAATTCACTATAAATTGACTAGAGATAATTAGGGGTCATACCATATATGTATGGATTCCTCTCTGAGTCTAGTTTCCATAGAAACAAACGGCATCAGTATTGAAACTCTGTGCAGAGAGATATCCAAGTTGTAATGGGAAAAGGTCAGTGTAGTCGACCCCTGTAACATGGGAGACTTTGACTAATAAACTGTACTAATTGGCCCGACCAAAAATTCTAGAAAAAAATACATAGGTGGGGACATGAGTCTAGTTTCAGGGAAAAATCACAAAACTGATTTTAGAGTTGTGAAACTCAAGATATGATTTTTGAAGCGACTAGTACTCAGACTGGGCAGTGTCTGGAAAAATTTTTCAAAGTTTGTTAACATCTCGTGTCCGACTCCGGTGTCGGTCTCGGGTTCGGGGTGTTACATTAAATTGGTATCAGAGCTACGGTTTAGTCGATTGTAGGACTACCGTAATGTGTTGGGTCTAGCTATACATGCCATTTTATGTGATTACTTGATAGTGTGGTGATTTCTGACAATTGTAAATGTGTTTATAGTAATGGATCCCGATCGTGACCGAGAGGTAGCTGATGATCTTGAGAGTGTAGCGCCTGCTCCCGCACAAGGGACAGTGCCGGCAGACTCTCAACCTAATGCTAGTAATCCGAATGATGAAGCTAGACAAGCATTCTATAGCGTGATGAATGATTGGTTCAACCAATACATTCGAACTAATATGGCTGTTCCACAACCTCCATTCCCGACAAATACTACCCCCGCACCTACAATACCACCGGTAACGGACCAAATAAGGTCAAATAAGCCCCCAGTTGACAGAATCCGAAAACATGGGGCTACTGAATTTAAGGCTATGGATAGCGATGATGCCGAGCAAGCTGAATTTTGGCTGGACAACACTATCCGGGTACTCGATGAGCTATCTTGTACACCCGATGAATGTCTAAAGTGTGCTATCTCCTTGCTACGTGATTCTGCCTACTATTGGTGGAGTACTCTGACTTCTGTTGTGCCCCGAGAGCAAGTAACTTGGGAGTTTTTCCAAACTGAGTTTCGGAAAAAGTATATCAGTCAGAGATTTGTTGATCAAAAACGGAAGGAATTTCTTGAGCTTAAGCAAGGCTCTATGTCGGTTACTGATTACGAGCGAAAATTTGTTAGACTTAGCAAATACGCTCGGGAATGTGTTTCGTCCGAAGCTATTATGTGTAAACGCTTCGAGGATGGGCTGAATGAAGATATAAAAATGTTCGTTGGCGTTCTTGAAATACGAGAGTTCGTGGTACTTGTTGAACGAGCTTGTAAAGCCGAAGAGCTTAGAAAAGAAAAGCAAAGAGTTGATGAGGGAACTGGAGAGTTTCGTAAAAGATCCTCGGGAAGGTCTCTTCAACAGACATCGAAGAGATTTCGAGATGATGCGGGCCAGTTTAGAGGCACTTCGGGCCTTTTTAGACGAGATCGTGATCGACCCCCTGTGGGTACACGAGGCACTTCGGTCGCCAGTGTTGGGAATGAACGTCGAGATAGAACGAAATGTCGATATTGCGATAAATGGCATTCGGGGAGTTGTAGATTCCCTGACCGCTCCTGTTACAAGTGCGGATCAGTTGACCACTTCATTAAAGATTGCCCGAGGTTGTTTGAACAGAATGAAAATCAGAGTGGGAAACCGGGTGCTACCACTGCTCGAGGTAGACCATCTGGAAATACGGGCAATGCTAGTGGTGGTCAGAGAGGATCTAGAGATGATATAACCAGATCCGAAGCTCGTGCGCCTGCTAGAGCTTATGCTATACGTGCCCGCGAGGCTGCTTCTTCGCCTGATGTTATTACCGGTACATTCACTCTCTTTGATACTAATGTAATTGCTTTGATTGACCCCAGTTCTACTCATTCTTACATATGTGAAACCTTAGCATCCAGTAAGACTTTACCTATTGAGTCTACTGAGTTCGTAATTCGGGTGTCAAATCCCTTGGGTCATTACGTGCTTGTCGACAAAGTGTGTAAGAAATGCCCCCTGGAAATTCGAGGTTCCTGTTTTCCGGCGGACTTGATGCTTTTGCCGTTTGATGAATTTGATGTTATCGTTGGTTTGGATTGGTTGACCGCGCATGATGCGATTGTGAATTGCAAGAGCAAGACTATTGATTTGAGGTGCGCAAATAATGAAGTAGTCCGAATTGAGTCTGCGGACTTGGAGGGGATGCCAGCTGTAATATCAGCAATGTTGGCACAGAAATATGTAAGAAAAGGGTGCGAAGCATACCTTGCGTATGTACTTGATGACAAAGAATTAGAAAAGAAACCCGAATCTGTGCCGGTGGTTTGTGAATACCCGGATGTTTTTCCGGAAGAACTACCGGGTTTACCACCTGTTCGGGAGGTAGAGTTTGGTATTGAGCTTGTACCTGGGACTACGCCGATTTCGATAGCTCCGTATCGTATGGCACCAACCGAGTTAAAGGAGTTGAAAGCTCAGTTGCAAGAACTGACGGATAGAGGTTTCGCTCGACCAAGTTTCTCACCTTGGGGTGCACCAGTATTGTTCGTGAAAAAGAAGGACGGAACCATGAGGTTGTGCATTGACTATCGTCAGCTGAATAAAGTGACGATAAAGAACAAATATCCGTTGCCGCGCATCGATGATTTGTTCGACCAACTGAAGGGAGCCTCAGTGTTCTCAAAAATAGATTTGAGATCGGGCTATTATCAGTTGCGAATTCGAGATTCAAATATTCCTAAAACTGCCTTCAGAACGAGATATGGCCACTAAGAATTCTTAGTGATGCCGTTTGGGCTCACTAATGCCCCTGCAGTATTTATGGATTTGATGAATCGGATCTTCAGACAGTATTTGGATCGGTTCGTAGTTGTGTTCATTGATGACATTTTGGTCTATTCAAGAGATGAGACCGAACATGCTGAGCATCTGAGGCTAGTGCTGCAAATTTTGCGGGATAAGCAGTTATATGCTAAGTTCAGTAAGTGTGAGTTCTGGTTAAGAGAGGTTAGCTTCTTGGGTCATGTGGTATCCGCGTCGGGTATTCGAGTTGACCCGAACAAAATTTCAGCCATACTTGACTGGAAACCTTCGAGAAATATTACTGAAGTTCGGAGCTTTTTGGGGCTCGCCGGTTATTACCGACGATTTGTGAAAGGTTTCTCGATGATAGCCACACCAATGACGAAGCTACTTCAAAAGGATGTTAAGTTCGAGTGGACGGAGAAATGTCAGAAAAGTTTCGACCAACTGAAAACTCATTTGACTGAAGCTCCAATTTTGGTGCAACCTGAATCAGGTAAAGAGTTTGTCATTTATAGTGACACATCCCTACTTGGGTTGGGTTGCGTATTGATGCAAGAAGGTCGAGTCGTGGCCTATGCGTCGAGACAATTGAAGCCACACGAGAGGAATTATCCGACCCATGATCTCGAACTAGCTGCCATCGTGTTTGCTTTAAAAATATGGCGACATTATCTGTTTGGTGAGAAGTGCCATGTATTTTCGGATCACAAAAGTCTCAAATATTTGATGACTCAACGAGACTTGAATCTGCGACAAAGACGTTGGCTTGAGTTGTTGAAAGATTACGAGCTTGTCATTGATTACCACCCGGGAAAGGCTAACGTGGTTGCGGACGCCTTAAGCCGGAAGTCATTGTTTGCTTTACGAGCGATGAACGTGCATTTGTCTGTTCTACCAGACAATGTGTTAGTAGCTGAATTAAAAGCTAAACCATTATTGACTCACCAAATTCGTGAAGCTCAGAAAGTCGATGATGAATTGGTTGCAAAACGGGCTAAGTGTTTTTCGAACGAGGAATCGGAGTTTCAAATTGATGATGATGATTGTGTGAGGTTCAGAAATCGTTTGTGTGTTCCAAGGAATTCGGAACTCATTTCGATGATTCTGAACGAAGCCCATTGTAGCCGAATGTCAATTCACCCGGGGAGTACGAAAATGTACAACGATTTGAAACGTCAATTTTGGTGGCATGGTATGAAACGGGACATCTCCGACTTTGTTTCGAGATGTTTAATATGTCAACAAGTGAAAGCGGAACATCAAGTGCCTTCAGGATTACTCCAGCCGATCATGATACCCGAGTGGAAATGGGATCGAGTCACAATGGACTTTGTGTCCGGACTGCCCTTGTCAGCAAGTAAGAAGGATGCTATATGGGTTGTTGTTGATAGACTGACTAAGTCGGCTCATTTCATCCCCGTACGTACGGATTTTTCATTGGATAAACTAGCTGAATTGTACGTTTATCAAATTGTGAGATTACACGGGGTACCTGTTTCTATCGTGTCGGATAGAGATCCGAGATTCACCTCACGATTTTGGAAGAAATTGCAAGAAGCTCTGGGTACCAAGCTGCATTTTAGCACTGCTTTTCACCCCCAAACCGATGGTCAATCCGAGCGGATAATTCAGATACTTGAGGATATGTTGAGATGTTGCATCCTCGAGTTCAGTAGTTCATGGGAACGGTATTTACCTTTGATTGAATTCGCTTACAACAATAGTTTTCAATCAAGTATTAAGATGGCACCTTACGAGGCTTTGTACGGTCGTAAATGCCGTACACCATTGTTTTGGACCGAGCTCGGTGAAAGTAAAATTTTCGGAGTTGATTTGATTAAAGATGCTGAACAGAAAGTAAAGGTAATCCGTGAAAGTCTGAAGGTAGCCACGGATCGTCAGAAGTCGTACGCAGATTTGAAACGAAAAGACATCGAGTATCAGGTGGGAGACAAAGTGTTCCTTAAGGTTTCACCTTGGAAAAAGATACTCAGGTTCGGCCGTAAGGGCAAGTTGAGCCCAAGATTCATTGGGCCGTACGAAATCTCCGAACGAGTTGGTCCGGTTGCGTATAGATTGATTTTGCCCCCGGAGCTTGAAAAGATTCATGACGTCTTTCATGTTTCGATGCTTCGACGCTATCGATCTGATCCATCGCATATAATTAGCCCATCAGAGGTTGAAATTCAAGTCGACATGAGCTATGAAGAAGAACCGATGCGTATCCTAGCTCGTGAAGTGAAGGAGTTGCGAAACAAAAGAGTTCCGCTAGTAAAGGTGTTATGGCTCAAACACGGGATCGAGGAAGCTACTTGGGAGACCGAGAGCTCGATGAAAGAACGATACCCAAACCTATTTACCGGTAAGATTTTCGGGGACGAAAATTTCTTAAGTGGGGGAGAGTTGTGACAGCCCAAAGTTGACCCTAGTCGGGAAGTGGTTTCGGGACCGCTAAACCGAGTCACCGAAATGTTTGAATGTGATACTTATTGTCTAGAATATGTAATTATGAATGTGTGAAAATTTCAAGCTTCAATTTGGTTGATTTCATGTGAATTTAGTCAATAGGACTTATGTGAGAAAATTCTAAAATGTGATAGGTCAATGTGTGAGGACCTATTAGTGCATGTGGACAAAGGGGGGACTTGCATGTCAAATTCCCCCTACTAGTAGTGGCCGGCCATGACAAGCATGGTAGACCAAGTTTGATGGCCAAGACATGTCATAGACATGTTTTGTTGGTGCATCATGGGTGGAAAAAAATAAAATAATAGGCACGGAAATTAAATAATGAAAAGGAGTATGATGAATACACAAAAAAAAAAGTGTGTAGTTGATTCTTTCCCCCTCCCCCATTGCCGTGAGCTAAAGAAAAGAGAGGAGAAGATCTTTGTTCATCCTTTTCTCACCTTCATTTAGCCTAAATTAGAAAGAAAAACAAAGAAAAAAATTTCTCATCCTTTGGTTCATCCTTGGCCAAAAATTTTAAGGAGGAAAGAAGAAGAAAGGTGAAGAGATTCGGCCATGCATGTAGCTAGGCTAAGGTATGTTTGATGATGTTCCATGAGATGCATGCATGTTTTAGTTGTTAGCTTGAGTTCTACCTAGCCCATGGTCTAAATCTTGCTATGTGATGGAAATGGCACTTGACCATGGATGCATCATTCTTGGTTGGTGTTTGATGTTGTGGTGATGAGGCATGAGGATGAGTTAAGATTCGGCCTAGGTGGAGGTTGTGTTAATGCCATTGCATGCAAAATATGAAGCTTGTTAATGATGCATGTGATGATGGCTTGATGATTCTTGAACCTCCTTTTTAGCATTTTTGTGTGAGCACATATGTGCATTGGTTGCTAAATGGAGAAGAATCGGCTAGCAAGATGTGTGCTAAGGCCGAATGTAACTTTGCATGTTAATGAGCAATGCATGTGTTAAATTGATGAAAAGGGGGAGGATGCTTTACTAGTGTGTATATGTGTGTATTAAGTGTTGAAATCGACCCCAAAAATAGACATGCATATTCGGCCAAGGGGAAAGAAATTAGCTAATCTGTTGTGTTGATGCATGATTTTTGCATGTATGAGACTTTAATGTCTAATGTATAAATATGGGCTAAGTGCCTTGTGTTCATCTTTTTGATGCCTAAATGATGAAATCAATTTATTTGTTTAATTAAGCTCAAGAGCAAAGGGGAAATAAATCCGATAAAGGGAAGGAAAAAGTGGTTGAATAGCTAGCGGAATCGTTTGACAACACCCGAGGTAAGTTCTTGAGTAAGAGAGCTTAAATTACGATGTGATTAAATCATGCTCTATGTGTGGCTATTGAGCCGAATGTGCAAGGACGATATGTGCCTTGTGTTTGAGTTTCGCAAATGAAAATGAAATATGAATGTGCCATGAATTATTGTTAGATGTGCATGATTAATTGAATGCTGTCCGGGCTAAGTCCCGAAGGCTTTGTGCTAAGTGAATATATCCGGACTAAGATCCGAACGCCTTTGTGCGAGATACTAAATTCGGGTTAAGTCCCGAAGGCATTCGTGCGAGTTATTAAATCCGGGTTATGTCCCGAAGGCATTGTGTGAGTTACTAAAACCGGGCTATGTCCCGAAGGCATTTGAACGAGGAGCTATATCCGGTTAAATCCCGAAGGTACGTGATTTGGTAATGAATGAGCTTGCTGTAAAATTCCAGCGAATACTCGAAAAACATCCCAATATGGGGATTTGTTACGTATGTGTTGAATTTAATCGAGCCCTTACAAATAAATGTTCGCTCAGTTGATAAACGAGCTACCGGCCTTCGGCTAAGTTAGTCTATTGTGTATGTACATAAGGGTTGTTAATGTTGTGAAGCAAGTTTGATATCGGTAAATTGCGTATTGTGAGATATTCCGTTTAGCTAAATGTGTGTTATTCTTTGTTTATGCTGGAATTCCTTGCTCAAAACTTACTAAGCATAAATTGCTTACTCGTTACACTGCTCCTCTGTTTTATAGATTTTTGGTTCTCCAGCTATCGGACTCGGGATCTTGAAGTCGAAGTCGCCCACACTATCAAAGGCTCTTTTGGGTACTATTTTGGTTGAATTTTGATATGGCATGTATAGGACTACCCATTGTTGTTTTCGAGTACTTTATGAAATGTATAAGTGTACAGCCATGCGAAAATGGCTTGTAGAAGTGGAGTATGGCATTAGACCATTCGTGTTTATGAATGTATAGATGGTTTCATGATGTAACTATAGTTGGAATGGAAGTGTTGAGCAAATGATCAGCCATTGGAATGGCTAAGTATGATCATATGTGGGCATATGTATGACAAGGCCCTAGTTGGTCCATGAAACCCCGAAAATAGGTAAGGTTTACTTTGAAAACAGAGGCTGACAGCAGCAGTGGTGTGGATTGGAAAAATCACAAGAATTCGTAGGAGTGGAATTAAATAGTGAATAAATTATGTAATCGAACCTTGATGAATCTACTTTCATATGAAAGTAACGAAACAATCATATGAACAGTACCGTAAGAGATATTCAGGTTCTTGTGGAACAGGGCCAGAACAGTTTCTGGATTCCCTGTTCCGACTTTGGAAATTCACTATAAATTGACTAGAGATAATTAGGGGTCATACCATATATGTATGGATTCCTCTCTGAGTCTAGTTTCCATAGAAACAAACGGCATCAGTATTGAATCTCTGTGCAGAGAGATATCGAAGTTGTAATGGGAAAAGGTCAGTGTAGTCGACCCCTGTAACATGGGAGACTTTGACTAATAAACTGTACTAATTGGCCTGACCAAAAATTCTAGAAAAAAATACATAGGTGGGGACATGAGTCTAGTTTCAGGGAAAAATCACAAAACTGATTTTAGGGTTGTGAAACTCAAGATATGATTTTTGAAGCGACTAGTACTCAGACTGGGCAGTGTCTGGAAAAATTTTTCAAAGTTTGTTAACATCTCGTGTCCGACTCCGGTGTCGGTCTCGGGTTCGTGGTGTTACGAACACCGTTTTGACATTTGAGTGGATGAACTCCAATATAAGACCATATCTAGGATATGGCTTCGGCAGTGACATGTGATCTCATGTAAGACCATGTCTGGGATATGGCTTTGGCATCGTTATGTGATCCCATATAAGACAATGTCTGGGACATGGCATTGGCATCGTTATGTGGTCCCATGGAAGACCATATATGGGTATGGCATTGGCACCCTATCTTGTGTAGATGATATCCTAAGTAACCCTTAGTATTCCAAGCAATTAAATGGGTAGTCCCAGGATGTGACAAAAGAATGACGAAGTATAGCTATCTTGAGTGGGTACAGTTAAGTACGCCAAACTTGTAGTTATTAAGAATACGAGATGATAACATTTTAGTTTGATGAAAATGGAGGAATCATGATCTTAAGTTCTATGAGGCATCATGAGATTTGAACGAGATAGGATATGATTGTCGTGATTATGGAGAATGTGATGAATTAAGTGATGTTATGTGTGTGTTGAAATTTCATATTTTCATTGCTTATTATTTACATATAAGCTTACTAAGCTCTATGCTTACTCCCTCTATTTTTCTTTTTCTTATAGTTTCGCCAAGCTAGTTCGGGGATCAAAGGGCATCGGAGACTCGATCACACTATTGAGCAGATCTTTTGTGTATAGTTAGTCTCTTTATTTTGAGTATGGCATGTATAGGAACTTGGTTGCTTTGTTACATGTCATATTAGTTTAGCCAAAGTGTTGGCTTATGAGTGTGTTATGATTCATTTTGTATAAGGCCGTGAGATATGGCTTACTATGACTATTGGGTTGTAAACCTATTCACTTATGCATGTATGAGACAATTCCATTATGGTTTGGATCTTGGTGGATAATGGCTGCATGATGATGATCTCTATGTGTGTGCATAAGTTGTTATGAAAATGCATGCATGCAAATTTAATAATTATTGCTCATGGATACATTTGTGTTTGGGTACAATAGAGTTGTTATGATATGAAAATTTGATCTAGTCTAAAGTGCTGAGAAATTGAATACACAAACTAGATTCGTAAGAGAGTTTAAGTACCTTTGGAACCATGAATGTGTTGTGTAAATAAGGGTGGCAAATAGCTTGAAATATAGCCTTAAATTTGTCCACACGGGTAGACACACGAGCGTGTGTCTAGACCGTGTGTGACACACGGCTCGCCTCATGGGCGTGTGCTCTGGCTGTGTGTCCCCTACATCCTAATTAATATAAACAGGATGCCCAATAATAGACACACGGGCTGAGATACTGCCCTATGTCTCGGCCGTGTGAGAGACACGACCATAGGACATGGGCATGTGCCCTGGCCGTGTGAAGTCTGCACCTATTTATGGAAAAATTTTGAAATTTAATTGTCCACACGGCTTAAGCACACGTGCATGTGCCTTGGTCGTGTGACCACATTTTGTTCATGACATCATAAACAGAGAGTTACATGGGCTAAGGACAAGGGCGTGTCCCAAGCCACATGGGCGTGTGGGATTACACGACCCATACACAGGGGCGTGTGACTCTATTTAGTGGAAAAATTTTCTAAGTTTTCAGTTTGGTCTCGAACCACTCCCAATGTATGTTTTGGGTCTAGTGGGGCCATATAAGGGACGATGCACATGTCAGTGAAAAGTTTTAAATTTTGATGGAAATTTATGTCCCGATTTTGTAATATTTTGTGAGCTCATGTCTGGTATCGCCTCATACCCTGTTCCGGCATCAGTTACAGGTAAGGGGTGTTACAAGTATGGCACCATGAGCTCATCTATGTTACTTGATTGATATGATGATTTTGGTGGCTAACATGTTTGATTGAATGTATGTGATTAGGCAATTTAGCCAAATGGATGGAAACATAACACTGTATGCCTAGATTTAATAAGCATGATTGGTAAGTTTAGTTTCTGTTATACGAACTTACTAAGCATGTCATGCTTACTCCATTTTATTTTCCCCTATTTTATAGTGCTCAGAAGCTCGTGATGGTTGGATATCACTAGAGCATCGTCACACTATCAACTAGTCATTTTTGGGTATACTTAGTAGAAATCATTTTGGTATAATGGCATGTATAGGACAACTTGGCCAATAGTGGCTTGAAAATGATGTTTTGTAACCTAGCCATTGGAATGGCTAGTAATGGTTTATTTTGGTATGATTGAGTAGGTTATGATGATATATTCATATGTGATATGTTATGTATATGTGATCAAATGTTGCTATTGCTTAAGTTATTCCAAGGTAAGCTTATAAACACATATGCATGTAGTGATAGGCCTTGTTGAATGATGAAGATTGCCCAATTTAAATGCTTGAATTGGTTGGTTTTGGATGTGTGTTTCAAGTGCAGGTCTTGGGTGAAATTTTGGGTGAGAAATGAAGCTAGAAATGGCTTCATTTTGTCCACACGGGTAGACACATGGACGTGTGTCTAGACTGTGTGTGACACACGGCCTAGTAACATGGGCATGTGGTTAGGCCTGTGTCCCCTGCACCTTAATTTTGAGAAACAGAATGCTCAGAATTGGGCACACGGGTGTGTGGCATGTCCATGTGTGGCATGTCCGTGTGTGCAAGCAGAGAGTTACACGGGGTCGAACACGGCCTCCAACACGGGTGTGTCCCAGGGTCACACAAGCGTGTCCCTTGGACCACACGGGTGTGTGAGCCCTATACCTTGGAAAAAATTTTTAATTTCATGAAAAATTCTTAGAGGTCCCGATTAGTCTCGACTCGATTTTAATGCTTGTATTGGGCCTTGAGGGCCCAATTAAGGGACATTATGAATGATCTTGTTAAATGAATAGTAATTTATTTAAGTTATTCGTAAATGCTTCTGAATTTTCTAGTAATACTTTGAAACCCTGTTCCGACGACGGATACGGGTTAGGGGTGTTACAATAAATCACATAATAATTCATTCAAAAATCAACTAATGGCTTACCAGAAGCATTCAAAGAAACGTAAGCCTAATTATCATGTAACTAAAACCTTTAACATTGTAAAATTTAAATCCAAATATCTCGGCCTAGACTCAGTATTTTAACCTAAAACCAATTTCATTCATCTAATAATTCACCTACGACTAATTCCCAACCTTTAAACTTCCTAAAACTACTCAATTCATGGTATCAAATATTTCGACGTACAATAGGTACTTTTCATGAAAATTCATTAAAACCTTAGAAATCCTTAACAAAAATTTAAAGTAAGTTTAGAAACCTTCTAATTAAGTTAAAAAAAGTTAAAAAATACTTTGAAACCATGTTTTTACCCAAAATCCCGAAATCCACCATTAACGACCCAATTTTTAGCTTTAATTTAAAACATGCGATTTAATGGCTAAAAATTCTGTTGAAAAGACCAGATATCATTTAAAACTAATTAGGAATTGAACCATTACCTTAGTTGATGAAAAACCTACGTTTGATCGAAAACCCAGAAAATCCACAAGATTGACAAAGAATGAATCTATGGTGTTTTTGGGTGTTTTTCTTGAATTTTATAGAGGTTTAATGATTTGGAAAGTGATAGGAATCAATGGAATTTAGGTTAGGTAGATAAAATTGAATGGAAGAGTTGGGATGGTGTGTGTTGAGAGCACCAAAAATAACCTATCCCTAAGAAATAACAAAAAGAATAATATAAGGGAAGTAGGGCCATCCTCAGGGACTGGATTGCTATGACTTCTTGTTCCTCGAAATCCTGGGCATAGTCGTGCCCAAGAAAAGCAACGTACCTGAGAAAAAAATAGAATTAAAAATATGGACGAGTTGAAACTGTATAAATTGAAATTGAAATTGTAAAAAGAAATAGAATTAAGGAAAGAGATTCTTTGATTTGTGGAATTCCAGCCTCCAATTATCTCAATCCTCCTTTGGTTCAATCTTAGGCTTTGGGTGATCCTTCTCATAACAGAATAAGCAAGTTATACTAGAAGAGGATGCCTACGACCACCAGCTCCACTTAGATTTTAGACTTAAGATTTATAGGAACCTGACTCTAGCCAACCATCACTTTTGTGGGACCGTCTTACACTAGATCATCATTTCTCAATGACAAATGCCACTCCATTTCGTCTCTTGGGCTTGACAACCACTAACGTAGTAAGTTAGCGAGACGACTGTGTAACCTTCTCAAGACATACAAAGTGGTCGCCTTTGCATAAGATGAAAAGATCACTTTTGGAAGGACATGGATGAAAGCGCCAATCCCGTAATGTAGAGAAACGATGAATACTCGTTGAGAAAGCTAAGTGCGGGTTCTAAGTCTCATGAACCTTTTTTGGGGAATCTCGATAACCTTTGGCTAGATGAATTTAGTGGCTCATACTTTCGGGAAAAGAAACACAAGTGAAGTAGAATAAAATTTTATTGAAAAAGAAACAAAAAGGCTAGAGCCTTAGAGGGAATGAGCTTTTTATAGAAAATGATTAGTGAATATTCAAGTCACTCCATCCCTTATTTATAGTACATAGAAAACCTAGTTTGTTCCTATTGAAACTCTTAAAATATAAATAAAAATATAATCTTAAATTAAATAAAATAATATCATAATAATCCTAAAAATAAAATTCAAATTTAAATAGAGTCTTCTGTTCATAAATCTCTTCTTTGAACTTTTGCCCCAAGTCTTTTGTACTTTGTATCTTCAGCACCATTTCCTCCTTATGTCGCATTCTGACCCATTTGTTCTTTAAATTCATGCTTTTCGCCCCCAAACTTCATTGTGCCTGCAATTTAATCCATACAAGATAAAAAATTATAAATAGCCCAAATTAGTAGGAACATACTGAAAATAAATATGTAATTAATACATAAAAGTATGTCATCTCAGAGTATTATCATATTCCCCCTACTTAGCCAATGCTTGCTCTCAAGTATGGTTCTTATACACTGTCTAACTTACATTTTGTCATGAAAGAAATATTACTAAAAAGTTTTATAAGAATTAGGCATAATGTATATTAAAATAAAGAAAACCTTTATATTGCTTTAAGTACAACTGAAAGAGTATTCTAATTTAAACATATAAAAATTAAATCGACTTGGATTATTTCATGAAAATTAAGTAATTTACTAAACTTACAAACACCCCCTATTTGTTCCAACCTTAGTCCACAAATGCAATATATATAATTTTTTTTTGAAGTTACTTATTTTTCCTTCTTTTTTTTTTGGTGGAATGTATTAAACCTTTTGACGCGAAAAGAGATGACAACCCAAGCACCCCACCCCGGTTACTCAGCCCAACATACTCCTAATTTATTTCTTAAGAATGTATTGAACCTTTCGACGCGAAGAGGGATGACAACCCAAGCACCCCGCCCCGATTACTCAGCTAACACACTTTTAAGAGAAAATTTTGATTCCGATTAGCAGAGCATTACCTAAAACGTCACACAACCTTTTGACACGAAGAGGGATGACAACCCAAGCACCCCACCCCGGTTACTCAGTCAATTACGTTTTAAGTTGTGCTCATAACCACGAAAAATTATTATCATTATTATTTTGATGAAACATAACTTAAATTTTGGAGAACTAGGAAAAACAATCAAATTTCAAAAATAATTTTTGGCAATTACCTATCAATGATGAAAATAAATTTAGCATACATTCGTATTAAGTATCCTCTTTGCATTTAGACTCCATCGATTTTACTATAACCAAGATAGGGTTAACTTCATTATATCATAAGTATTTTAGCCTAATAGAAATAAAACAATGGACATGTAACACCCCAAACCCGGCCTAGACGTTATGGCCGAATCTGGTGCTGTCACATTGGGTGTTTTTTGAAAAGTGAATATCGTTGAAAAACCCGTTCTATATTTAACCTCTTTGCGATCTTAAAGAAGATTTTAGGATATCTCGTTCATTTTCAAAGTATAAGTCGTTTTTCAAGAAGATAATCATATTAAATCGTCATTAATTTCCAAAATGTAATTTCTTGTGAAAGCTCTTAAAATAGGTTGTGAATTCTTGGTATTTTAGAAAAACATTTATCCTTTTGAAAACCCATGTCTTTTCCTATTGCTAGCAGTTATAAATCAAAGCAAAAAAAAATCCCAAAATAAAATCCAAAGAGGCCTTACTACAATAAAATACCCAAAATAAAATCACTTATAATTTAAAAATCAAATAAGAAAGTATGCGCAGTTGTGTGGCCACCTTTGAGTCCCTCGTAGTACCTGTACAAATAAACAGATGGGTGAGTTATGAAAAATTGGTGTGTAATCCCATATCAAATAACCAAACAGTGAGCATATACAGTCTAAGCCTAAGCCCAATTTAGTAATGGTTCAGTCTCAGTTAGGGCCTTAGCCCATTTCAGTATCAGTATCAGATTGGGCCTGAGCCCATCTCAATGATAGTAACAATACAGATATGCAATGAAGAGATCCTTCCTAGCCAGCCTCTACACTCCATCTCTGTCCAACCCTTTACTCCATATGGGGATATAATCGACCCACCCATCATAATAAAACCCAACCCCATGCAACACATCATGCATCATGTCATGTCATGTTATAATATAATACATGTACTCAATACGTCTAAAATGGCATGTTTAGTTACAATCATACATCACATAGGGGCATAACAATCATTTTATGAATTAGAGGGTCTAGGTAAACTTACCGACCCAACAATAGGTCCACAGTCATCTTGGGCGACCGGTGCAACCTTAAGAGTCCAACAGTGAAAATGGGCCCAAGGCCCATATTACGGGCCCATGTGGGCCCACAAACTCGTGTAGTCCACACAGCCCATAATGGCCTTGGCCGTGTGTACTACACAACCTGGCCCAATAATTTCCACTCATTCGTGTTGTTTACCCGTGTGGGGCCCACATGCCCGTAGGGTCCACACGGCCCAATTTTTCCCATTATGGCCCAATACAGCCTCAGCCCATGAACTCGCTCATGGGCGGCCATGTCGACAATATGCCCATGTTTAATCACATGGCCCACCTACACAGCTGCGAGCATGCCCATGTGGCGTCGACATTCACTCATTCCGGCTTTTGCCGATTTCTATAATTAGAGTTACGTTTGTACACACCTTGTTTACGAAAATGCGCAAATAGCCCACGAGCACCAAAACCTATATTCAATCAAAACAATCTATTAATCATTTGAAAATAGGGTTAAACAACCCCTCTAAACACTTATCCCAAAAATATTAACTATTACTTACCTTGATTGAACGAATGTGACTTAGCCCACTTAAACAGTTGACAAAGATTGATTACAAGCTCCTTGGCGAATATCTGCATTATAACCAAATTCTATTAACCATTATTTCTCAAACACATATCTTGAAACAAATGCATACCAACTTATAAAAAACACAGAACCAAAGATAGGGGAATGAGGCAACCGGCCTACACCCAAAAACGCAAGCCAAAGCACCAGAGTTGAACACGTGATAACTAAGGACAAAGTTACCTTTGATCGAGTGAAGAAAGAAAGGTTTCAACCGCTTCAATATCAGTGAATAATCCTTCACTTCACGAAAAGTTCCAGAAACCGAAAGGAACACAACAAATGAGAAAGAGGGGAAGAGATTCCGTAATGAAAGAGAGAAAGAGATGGATAGAGAATAGGCAAGGTTTGGCTACAAGGAGAGAAGGTATTCAACCACAATAAAATGAGATAAAGAGAGGGGAATTTGCTAAAAAAACCGAATGAAGTAAGAGAGGGAAAAAGAGGGAGTATTCAGCCAAAGTAAAAACCAATAGAGAGAGGAGAAGGGATTTAGCCAAAGGCAAAAGGGATAGAAGAGTAGAGGAAGAATAGGGAATCGGTAAACGAAAAGAATTACAGGGAAAACAAAGTCCAAACAAAAATGAGAACGAGAGATACAAGAAAAAACCCCAAGCACAACGCAGCTACCAAAAGTGAAAACCAAAATTGCCAAAGATTGAAAACTAGAGAGAATAACCAACATCATCTGAAATTCTAGAGTGCCCAGAATTCACATTCGGCACCAACACTCCCTCTCACTTCTCCCCAAAACCCTCCATACGGTCCACCCCTCCCTCAATAACTTAATTCAAATTCCACTCAAACACTTTAGTGTTTCGATCAAACACAACTCTTCAATGGCATCAGTAGCAAAATAAAACACTCGCACTGCTCAAAGCAGGACTTGAACCTCAGACATCAGGGAACAACAACACGCCACCTATCCCCTAGACCAATAGGCCCTTTCTAACATAAAATACCCTCATTAATTTAAAAACCTACTGACTAGGGATATGGTTATTCATTTAAAAACAAAAACTTTTGCTCAAGCCAAGGCTTGAACCCAAGACTTCTCAGACTCTTCCCAGGACACTTAACCACTGAAGCAGACATACAATTGTGTGCAACACAACCATACAAAAAATAAATACTTAGAATTCTTGGGGCATTACAGGAGATGTAATCAATATAGCAATATCATAACTTACTCAGTAGACATGAATCATGCTTGTAGGTCAAACAATAGGTAATTCCTAGTCAGAGTCTTGGGCTTGAAAAAGGGCAAGATATACTAAAAAAATAAATGTGGGAAAACAAGCACAAGACAGTAGCAACAGTAACAAAAAAACAAATAAAAAAACAAAAACAATGAGGAATGCCTCCTCCTACTTAAAACACATTATCCTTGACATGAACAAAAAACAAATAAGTGAAAGAAAAAGGGTTTAGAAAAACTCCCCATGTAGTCACTTTGTTCACACAGAGCTGCAATGAGATTAGCCATCTACTGCCTGATGGTGTCAAGTTGTGCTTCAATGCACTCCAAACGTTGCTCGATGGTTATGGAAGGTCAATCTTGATTGGGTACCTCGTGCTGATTCTGCTGTCTAAAGATTCATTTAGCCGGTGAAGATCAGATTCTTGGAGGGACAAAATGAAAAGAAGAAGGAGTGCGAAGAAGCAATCCCATCGAGTCGAGACAGTGAACATCCACTGGATCAGCTTGGCAAGAAATATGTAAGTCTGAAATAGGAACATTAGAGCCATTTAAAGAGAATAACAGTTGTGTAACAAAAGAGCCTAAAATTAGAGGGCCTTTTTCATTTATAATATGCTCAAATTGGAGCGCATACCAATAGCCCAACTTTATCGGATGACCTGTGTACATACACCATAATAAAAATAATTTTGTCTTCAAGATGGTAGCCGGTGCATCTCTCCAGCCCAAAAAATTGTAAGCCAAATAATGGTGTATGTAACATAAGACAGGGTTACGAAAGGGCTATATGTGGTTTCAACATTTTTGTTAATAACACAAAGGCCTCGATAGCCTTAAAGTCTGTTGGAAAAGTACACAAACTATGTTCATAGTCAGTGGACATAACATAACCCTCTGTCACAAAAACCACTGCAATATTAAAATTAGTGAGGGACAAACTATGTGTGGTAACAAGTAGTCGAAATGTTATAATCCCAGGTGTGTCCAATGAGAATTGGCTATGCCGTTGAAAATGGAAGGTTGAATAAAATTCTAAAATTTGTTCATAATAAGTGCGGTGAATGATATCAAAATTACCAACCCAACCAATATTTCAAAAATGATCGGTAACAATACTATAAATATGCAAAGCATTCAAAACAGACAATGATAAACATTTGCAAGGCACTACGTGTTTGTGCCCTAAACGATCATACTACGTATTTGTGCCCTAAACGATCATACCTGTCTTGATCGACAGCGTTATCAAATGTTAAGTTACTGCTTAAAAGGCATTCCGGTGGCAAAATATTCACTCGAGACTAGTAGGTCCTGCCTCGGGTTGGCAAGGTCGGTGTTTATCGTGACTCCTCGATGCACCGAAGCGTGTGGGATAGTTGTGGGTGTCGGTGTTAGAGTTGGACTCTAGCTCAGGGTCAGTAGACTTAGTGGAGAAGGTGTCACTAGATACGGCTGCTTGTAGGGTCGAAAGACCATGTGCCCATTGATGGGTCCAATGACGAGTGGAGGCTGAAGCTGAGGATGATGGCGGCGATGGTGGGTGTGAAGCAATCGACAAAGGCGATGGTGGGGGAAGGGAAATCTATAAAGGCGATGGTGAAGTCGAGTGGGAAGGTGCGAGTGGAGGAGAAAGAAGAGGGGGAGAAGAGGAAGGTTTGGCGTCGCGTGGAGGAGAGGGAGATGGGGGTGTTTAGCATTGCGTGACTCCTAGTCCTAACCATGATGGTTCAAAAATCAGTGGTGGGGGTGGGAGAGAGGTCTAACAGTGGCTTGAGGGATTTTTCGGTGAAAATGGGTGAAAAATTAGGGTTTTAAGGTGTAGAAGGAAGGGTGTTTGGCTGTAGGGTGGGTGTTTAGACGTAGGTTTGGGTAAGTTTAAAGCAGGGATGCGCTATTCCTTTGTGGATTAGGGTAGAATATGGAGTTTTTGCTAAAGCATGCCCATTCCTTCAAGATGCCGTTCCAATTTCAATTTTTCTTCTCGTCGATTCTTCTAAACAAAAGATGTGACAGCCCTAATTTGGCCCTAGTCGAAAAGTGGTTTCAGGATCACAAAACCGAGTCAAAAAAATAATTAAATGTTATATTCTATGTTTATTATATGCGAAAGTGCATGTGTGAAAATTTCATGCTTTGATTTTGTCATTTGAGAGTAAAATTATGAAATAGGACATATGTGAAAATTTCTGAAAATGCTATAGGCCAAATTGTAGTGGGCAAATAATTTGTAGTGTAAAATAAGAGGATTTGCATGTCAAGCCTCCCATTTTACATGTAGTGGCCGGCCATCATGTTGGTGGTAGACAACATGTGCAAATTTTTTTATTGAAATTATGGCATGAGTATGGCACCAATATTATATGCCATTTTGTATCATAAATTGTTGGGTAATTAGAATAATAAGAGTAACAAAAGGAAGTGAAGGAAAAGTTTTGTCCATCCTTGTTCATGGTAGCCGAAAATGGAAGAGAAAGGAGACGAAAAGAGCTCTTGAATGTTCGGTCACTTGGGGAAGAAAATCCAAGGTAAGTTCATGGTGCTTTGCTTCTATTTTGATGTTCATGGGTTTTTCTTGTTTCTACCTTAACCCATGAAGCATATTTTTGATATTTGGTTATGTTGTGAGCATTCGGTCATGAATGGAAATGAGTGAAATGGTTGTTTTTTCATGTTCTTTTGATGAAAAATGGAGAATAGATGAAGTTGAGCCAAGCAAATGAGCATGCATGTGCCTTAGATGCTAAGGGGAAAAATCAGCTAACATGTTGTGTGTATTATGGCCGAATGTGAACTTGGATAATATTGAGTAATTTTGTGCTTTAAAATGATGAAATGAAGATTATGCTTAAGTGAAGTTATAGGTATGTGATGATTGATTTGTGATATGCATGTTTAAATAACATGCATGCAAGGTATGTGTGAAAGAGTGAATTGGCAATAAATCTGCTTGGGATAGCAGCCGTAACGTGATTTTGGAAAATCACCATAAATTGTGGGAGATGAGTTAGAAGCTGAATAAATTATGTAATTAAAGCTTAATGAGTCTAGTTTCTTATAAAAGAAACCGTGTAAGAAAATAATTTCCGATGATGAGATATTTGAAGTAATGTGGGACAGGGTCAGAATGACTTCTAGATCCTCTGTTCTGTTTTTATAAAATCATTATAAATTGTAAAAAAATGTTTATAAGATGAATTTTATATGCTTAGACTCCTTAATAAGTATAGTTTCAAATGAAATAAACGAGAACATATTTTGAATTTTTTACAATGAGAAATTTGATTCGTAGTGAAGAGTGGTCAGATTAGTCAAACAGTGAAATAAGGGAAAATTTAAGAAAAATCTGGTATTGATTGGCCAAACCAAAAATCCTGAAAATTTTATGGGAAAAAGATATATGGGTTTATTTTCAGATAAAATTAACAGAACTTGATTTGGAGTTTCGTAGCTCCAGTTATAAATGATTTAGTGACTGTTGCTCAGGAAGACAGCTTGCAGTGAAATTATGATTATGTGGTAAACATTGACAAAAATTTGTTAATGAGTTGCTTATTTATTTCTTATAAGCTTACTATGACCAGTAGGTGTGAAAGTTGAATATATATATTATATTTTGAAAGTGATGCTTGAATAGTCGAATAATGACTAGTTTAAAATCTTTAAATTTTAAGCTCAAGAGCATAGAGGGGCAAATTCGGATAAGAGAAAAGAGAAAGTAATCGAATAGCCATTGTAATCATTCGGCAACATTCGAGGTAAGTTCTTAAGTGTTTAAGCTTGATTCCTTTTTATATGCCCAAGAGTTAAATTAATATGGTAAAGGGAATGTAAATTTTATTTAGTTAATGTGCCGAATATGTAATGATTTAAGGCTATAATCCGATTATGGCTATTATGCTTAAGTTGAATTGGATTTGGAAATTTGATGCACTAAGTGAGTGTTACAATGAATAAACTATGCCGTATATGTGCTGGTGGAGATATCACGATTTGTGATTATTAAATACCTAAAGGAAACCATGATGTGTATAAAATTATTATTATTAGTCCTTCGTGATAGCCGGATATGGCTTGGCACTAAAGTGATTAAATGTGAACTTCGATGAGGTAAACCATTAAAAGTGTGGTGCTATAAGACTATGGGCTAATACGATATGTGGATTCATTCCGTAAAGTAAATTATTCAAGTATGCGATATGTACTTAGGCATGTTAAATCGATTGGAATTGAATCATGAATGTGATTTGAGAAGCATAGGTAAAAATGCCTATGACATATATGTGAGTAAGGGTAAAACCATCATAAATTATCGATAAGGATGGGCTATGTGCGGAACCATCTTATAATTGCTAATTTGAAAGGTTGTAGGAAAATCAGTGAGCAATATGTATATATTAGATGAATCGTGACCTTTTGGTTCTTCTTGAACTAAGTTGCGCGATAAATAATTTATGCATATGACTTATAGTCGAATGGTCACTATGGGTTAAGTTTGAATGGTGAAATGGAAATGTGATATGTTGAATGAGATGTGTTAATATATAATTAAATATGCATGATATTTGATGTGTATCCAGGCTTAAAGACCCGCAGGCTTCGTGCTGCTAAAATATCCGAGTTAAATCCCTTATGCTTCGTGCTGGTATTATATCCGGGATAAATCCCGCAGGCCTAGTGCTGGTATTATATTCGGGCCTTCGTGCCTAGCAGGCTTCGTGCCGGTGATGTGTATTCAGGCCTTCGTGCCTAGCAGGCGTAATGCCAGTGAAATGATATGTTATGTGAATTCGGTGTTCCTTGTAAGATAAGGGTTTAGCCGAATGTTAAAGATGAAATGATAGTGTATTGTATCATGCTTATATGGCCTAATGGCAAGTATAACATGTTGGTAAATATGCAATGTGCTCTTATAATCGAATGATAAGTTTGAAATGAATGTGAGTGAAATGTTATGCATAAGCTATCAAATGTTAAGTGTGAAAATGAGATGAAAGAAAAATGTCTGTGATGTATAATTATATATACGTTCGAATGATGTTAGTACTGAATTGATATGAATATGTTATATGGAACTTGTTGATTTGATTATTCGGGCCTTTGAGCTTAGCAGACTATAATGTCGGTAAGATACTATTCGGGCTTTCAAGCCTAGCAGGCTATAAAGCCGGTGAAATGATATCGGGCCTTGAGCCTAGCAGGCGAAATGCCGGTGATTTGAGAAAAGCCTATGACTAAGGTACCTCGTGCTAGATTGTCAAATGAATACATTTAATACGTAAAGTGGGCTAGGTACGCAGTATGTACTCATATGTGAGTTTGATTTGAAGTGAACCATAAGGGAGTAATGTGATACGTACGTGAATAAATGTTAAAACTATACCTATGATCATGATACACCTAGTCAGGGTGTGAAAGTATGTGAGGGCATTTGATAAAAATATGTTATATGAATTCAGATTAAGTGTGATAAGAATGCTGAACGTGCATTATGTGCTTATGTATATTCTACCGGATGGTAATATCCCTAGAATTTGGCCTCTTAAGAAATTAAATAATCGAAGTATAATTGCGTTTATTTGTTTGCATTGCTTAAGACTTACTAAGCTTATGAAAGCTTACTTCGTTGTTACGTTTCTCTGTTTTATAGATTGTTGACTTCAGTTACCTGCTCGGGTTGGAGTTCGCCGGAGATATTATCACACTGTCGAGCTCACGTTATTAGTGTAAGTAAATCCTAGTATTTTGAGTCTATGGCATGTATAGGGTTTTAATGTTTTGGACCTCGTAAGCTCATATATGGGATAGATTGCATGTGAAAAAATAAGTTTTAAATTGATTGAAATATTTCAGCACGGTTTTTGTGTGATTGACTGAGTTTAAGTGGGGTAACACCTTGAACCCTATTCCGGTGAGGGATACGGGCGAGGGGTGTTACATTTAGTGGTATTAGAGCTATGGTTTAGTCGGTTCTCGGACTAACATAGCAAGTATAAGAGTCTAGCTATACATGCCGTAAGTAAAGCGTGATTGTATGATATCTCCCGGCTCTTATAAATTGTTTTGCTCAGGTAATGATGTGTTCCAACCGAGCTATTATTAATTGATTCGAAAATGCTATTGAACTGATTGTGATATATTGTGATATGATGGAATTGAAAGGGAATGAGTACGATCGTTCACTAATGAATTGACGGAAAAGACCATGGTTGGACCATGGAAATACATGAGAAGATGAACTAGTGTAAGACCCATCGGGGACGTGGCATCAGCTCGACTTGTGCTAAGCGTAAGACCTATCTGGGATAGGCATCGGCACAGCCCAGTGAGTGCTAGTGTAAGACCTATCGGGAATAGGCATTAGCATGGGCAGAGCAGAGCTAGTATAAGACCATAGTTGGACTATGGCATCAAGTAAGCGATGCACTCAAAACCGTAAGACGTTTTTCGATTTGATAAATATTGACAAGTGATCAATACTAAATGTGGAAACTTGATAAGACATTATTGGTAATTTGAGTAAGAGAAATGAAAGTGTGAATTGTGAGAAATTCACTTATGTTTTGCTAATATTCACTTGAAATAAAGCTGCGTGTATTACTGAGATATGTGAAATTGTATCTGTAACGAATTGGAAATTTGAAATGTTTGAATCAATGTGCATAATATTATGATGAGTGATAAAGTTATCTGTGTATACAAATATGAAGGTTCCTTTCAAGGCTTAACAACCCCACCCCCTTATCATTATTATTATTATAAGATTTCATTGTAGTATGATCAGAATAAATGCGAGGATAAATTCATACGATGTTATTCTTCTGTTTCTATTAAATGGTATTCCATCTTATAAAAGTATATGAAATGTGATAGTTCAAAATGAGTTCAGAGTAACAGTTATTTGATTTTGGATATCTGGACATATAAGATTTCTGTTGATGTTATTATTGTTCTGATATGGAATAAGCATACAGATGGGTTAAATGTTATGTAAAGGATCTTTATATGAACTCCGATTGTGAAATGTTTGTTTATCTGAGTTGTAATAGATTATACAAGTATATGGAATAAAAGAAATTAGTGGTATTATAGAAGTGGTTGTGAGATAGAATTTCTATCCAAATTGAATCAAAAATTTTATTATTTTCTAAGAGAGAAATCTTATTGGATTATGATTTATCATCTGGCGAGAAAAGATTGGTAAGATGGGGTTTGCATGTGCAAGGTTTTATTTGATGAAGTGACTAAAGTATCTACGATGTGATCTGTTGGTGTAGACCAAAGTTCTGGATTTTTGGTAAAAAGAGATCCATGTGAAGAATGGAAAAATTGTGATACCGAGAATTTGGCGAAAATGTTTTTAGAGTGGAAACTATTTCTTCTGGTAAGATTTTCGGGGACGAAATTCCTAAGGGGGGAGAGTTGTGATAGCCCTAATTTCGCCCTAGTCGGAAAGTGGTTTTGGGATCACAAAACCAAGTCACAAAAATAATTAAATGTTATATTCTGTGTTTATTATATGCGAAAGTGCATGTGTGAAAATTTCATGCTTTGATTTTTTCATTTGAGAGTAAAATTATGAAATAGGACCTATGTGAAAATTTCTGAAAATGCTATAGGCCAAATTGTAGTGGCCAAATAATTTGTAGTGTAAAATAGGAGGATTTGCATGTCAAACCTCCCATTTTACATGTAGTGGCCGGCCATCATGTTGGTGGTAGACAACATGTGCAAATTTTTTTATTGAAATTATGGCATGAGTATGGCACAAATATTATATGCCATTTTGTGTCATAAATTGTTGGGTAATTAGAATAATAAGAGTAACAAAAGGAAGTGAAGGAAAAGTTTTGTCCATCCTTGTTCATGGTAGCCGAAAATGGATGAGAAAGGAGACGAAAAGAGCTCTTGAATGTTCGGTCACTTGGGGAAGAAAATCCAAGGTAAGTTCATGGTGCTTTGCTTCTATTTTGATGTTCATGGGTTTTTCTTGTTTCTACCTTAACCCATGAAGCATATTTTTGATATTTGGTTGTGTTGTGAGCATTCGGTCATGAATGGAAATGAGAGAAATGGTTGTTGTTTCATGTTCTTTTGATGAAAAATGGAAAATAGATGAAATTGAGCCAAGCAAATGAGCATGCATGTGCCTTAGATGCTAAGGGGAAAAATCGGCTAACATGTTGTGTGTATTATGGCCGAATGTGAAATTGGATAATATTGAGTAATGTTTTGCTTTAAAATGATGAAAGGAAGATTATGCTTAATTGAAGTTATAGGTATATGATGATTGATTTGTGATATGCATGTTTAAATAACATGCATGCAAGGTATGTGTGAAAGAGTGAATTGGTAATAAATCTGCTTGGGACAGTAGCAATAACGTGATTTTCGAAAATCACCATAAATTGTGGGAGATGAGTTAGAAGCTGAATAAATTATGTAATTAAAGCTTAATGAGTCTAGTTTCTTATAAAAGAAACCGTGTAAGCAAAATAATTTCCGATGATGAGATATTTGAAGTGATGTGGGACAGGGTCAGAATGACTTCTAGATCCTCTGTTCTGTTTTTATAAAATCATTATAAATTTTAAAAAAATGTTTATAAGATGAAGTTTGTATTCTTAGACTCCTTAATGAGTATAGTTTCAAATGAAAAAATGAGAACATATTTTGAATTTTGTACAATGAGAAATTTGATTCGTAGTGAAGAGTGGTCAGATTAGTCAAACTGTGAAATAAGGGAAACTTTAAGAAAAATATGGTATGGATTGGCCAAACCAAAAATCCTGAAAATTTTATGGGTAAAAGATATATGGGTCTATTTTCAGAAAAAATTAATGGAACTTGATTTGGAGTTTCATAGCTCCAGTTATAAATGATTTAGTGACTGTTGCTCAGGAAGACAACTTGCAGTGAAATTATGATTATGTGGTAAACATTGACAAAAATTTGTTAATGAGTTGCTTATTGATTTCTTATAAGCTTACTATGATTAGTAGGTGTGAAAGTTGAATATATATATATTATATTTTGAAAGTGATGCTTGAATAGTCGAATAATGACTAGTTTAAAATCTTTAAATTTTAAGCTCAAGAGCATAGAGGGGCAAATTCGGATAAGAGAAAAGAGAAAGTAATCGAATAGCCGTTGTAATCATTCGGCAACATTCGAGGTAAGTGCTTAAGTGTTTAAGCTTGATTCCTTTTTATATGCCCAAGAGTTAAATTAATATGGTAAAGAGAATGTAAATTTTATTTAGTTAATGTGCCGAATATGTAATGATTTAAGGCTATAAGCCGATTATGGCTATTATGCTTAAGTTGAATTGGATTTGGAAATTTGATGCACTAAATGAGTGTTACAATGAATAAACTATGCTGTATATGTGTTGGTGGAGATATCACGATTTGTGATTATTAAATACCTAAAGGAAACCATGATGTGTATAAAATTATTATTATTAGTCCTTTGTGATAGCCGAATATGGCTTGGCACTAAAGTGATTAAATGTGAAATTCGATTAGGTAAACCATTAAAAGTATGGTGCTATAAGACTATGGGCTAATACGATATGTGGATTCATTCCGTAAAGTAAATTATTCTGGTATGCGATATGTACTTAGGTAAGTTAAATCGATTGGAATTGAATCATGAATGTGATTTGAGAAGCATAGGTAAAAATGCCTACGACATATATGTGAGTAAGGGTAAAACCATCGTAAATTATCGATAAGGATGGGCTATGTGTGGAACCATCTTATAATTGCTAATTTGAAAGGTTGTGGGGGGATCAGTGAGCAATATGTATATATTAGATGAATCGTGACCTTTTGGTTCTACTTGAACTAAGTTGCGCGATAAATGATTTATGCATATGACTTATAGTCGAATGGTCACTATGGGTTAAGTTTGAATGGTGAAATGGAAATGTGATATGCTGAACGAGATGTGTTAATATATAATTAAATATGCATGATATTTGATGTGTATCCAGGCTTAAAGACCCGCAGGCTTCGTGCTGCTAAAATATCCGGGTTAAATCCCTTATGCTTCGTGCTGGTATTATATCCGGGATAAATCCCGCAGACCTAGTGCTGGTATTATATTCGGGCCTTCGTGCCTAGCAGGCTTCGTGCCGGTGATGTGTATTCGGGCCTTCGTGCCTAGCAGGCGTAATGACGGTGAAATGATATGTTATGTGAATTCGGTGTTCCTTGTAAGATAAGGGTTTAGCCGAATGTTAAAGATGAAATGATAGTGTATTGTATCATGCTTATATGGCCTAATGGCAAGTAAAACATGTTGTTAAATATGCAATGTGATTTTATAATCAAATGATAAGTTTGAAATGAATGTGAGTGAAATGTTATGCATAAGCTATCAAATGTTAAGTGTGAAAATGAGATGAAAGAAAAATGTTTGAGATGTATAATTATATATACATTCGAATGATGTTAGTACTCAATTGATATGAATAAGTAATATGAAACTTGTTGATTTGATTATTCGGGCCTTTGAGCTTAGTAGACTATAATGTCGGTAAGATACTATTCGGGCTTTCGAGCCTAGCACGCTATAAAGCTAGTGAAATGATATCGGGCCTCGAGCCTTCTAGGCGAAATGCTGGTGATTTGAGAGAAGCCTATGACTAAGGTACCTCATGCTAGATTGTCAAATGAATACATTTAATACGTAAAGTGGGCCAGGTACGCAGTATGTACTCATATGTGAGTTTGATTTGAAGTGAATCATAAGGGAGTAATGTGATACGTACGTGAATAAATGTTAAAACTATACCTATGATCATGATACACCTGGTCAGGGTGTGAAAGTATGTGAGGGTATTTGATAAAAATATGTTATATGAATTCAGATTAAGTGTGATAATAATGCTGAACGTGCACTATGTGCTTGTGTATATTCGGCCAGATGGCAATATCCCTAAAATTTGGCCTCTTAAGAAATTAAATAATCGAAGTATAATTGCGTTTATTTGTTTGCATTGCTTAAGACTTACTAAGCTTATGAAAGCTTACTCCGTTGTTACGTTTCTCTGTTTTATAGATTGTTGACTTCAGTTACCTGCTCGGGTTGGAGTTCGCCGGAGATATTATCACACTGTCGAGCTCACATTATCGGTGTAAGTAAATCCTAGTATTTCGAGTCTAGGGCATGTATAGGGTTTTAATGTTTTGGACCTCGTAAGCTCATATATGGGATAGATTGCATGTGAAAAGAAAAGTTTTAAATTTATTGAAATTTTTCAGCACGGTTTTTGTGTGATTGACTGAGTTTAAGTCGGGTAACACCTCGAACCCTGTTCCGGTGAGGGATACGGACGAGGGATGTTACAAAAGAAGAGAAATTTATTAACATGAAAATAAAATAAACTAAAATAAAATAATAAAGTAATAAATAAATAAAAATTGGGTTGCCTCCCATCAAGCTCTTGTTTTATGTCTTTAGCTTGATGTCACGATTAGTATTATAGAGGTTCTAGCTAAATTTTTTCAACCGTATGGGTTTGAAAATTCTCATAAAATGGCTTCAACCTTTGACCATTGACTGTGAATCGTTTTCCCAACTCTTCACTTTCTATTTCAATTGCACCATGTGTGAATAATTTGGTTACAATAAACGGTCCTTGCCATCGTGACCAAAGCTTATCGGGCAACAATTTTAGTACGGAGTTATAAAGCAACACTTTTTTTTTACTCTTGAGAAATGCTTTCGGGATATTTTATTATCATGGAACAATTTTGTTTTGTCCTTGTAGATATGAGCAATCTCATAGGCATCATTATGAATTTCCTCCAATTCTTGGATGTTTAATTTCCTTGCTCTTCCTGCAGGTTCCAATTCCTTGTTACATTGTCGTCCGACCCAGTAGGATTTATGTTCCAATTCTATCAGAAGGTGGCAAGGCTTGCCAAAAACAAGCCAACATGGGGTGATACCAATTGGTCCCTTCTATGTCATCTGATAAGCCCAAAGTGTGTCATTTAGCCGAAGGCTCCAATCCTTTTGATTAGGTAGAACCGTTTTCTCCAAAATGGTTTTGATTTCTCAGTTCGAGACTTCCGCTTGGTTGTTTGTTTGGGGGTGATATGCTGTAGCTATATGGTGGTGAACTCCGTATTTTTTCATAAGTGCCTCCATGACTCTATTGTAAAATTGGGTTCCACGATCGATGATCAAGGCTCGAGGTGTGCCAAACCTACAAAAAAATAGTTCGCTTTAGAAACTCCACGACAGTCTTTGCATTGTCATTACGAGTAAGCTTTGTTTCTATCCACTTAGAAACATAGCCTACCGCAAGAATTATGTACAAATTTCTAAATGAGGAAATAAACGGACCCATGAAGTCAATCCCCTACACATCAAGAATCTCACATACATGAATTGGGGATAGGGGCATTTCATTTCACTTAGTTATGTTACCTATATGTTGGCATTTATTGCAAGATTTATAGAAATTATATGCATCTCGGAAAATGGTGGGCCAATATAGCCCACACTACAATACCTTATGAGTAGTCTGTTTAGGGCCAAAGACACCTCCACAAGCTTCGATATGACAAAAAGTAAGATATCGACAAAAAGTAAGTATAGAAGCTACCTTGGTTTCTGGAACATGTCATCTTATTATTTGATCTGAGCAATGTTTCTATAACACCCCTTACCAGTGTCCGACGCCGGGACAGGGTACGAGGCATTACCGAAAATTAACATAAACATTCTTACAAATCGGGCCATAAAATTTGGACCAAATCAAATTCATCCAAATTACATGCATATCGTCCCTTATATGGGCCCACGAGGCCCAAAACGTACATTGGGAGTGGTTCAGGACTAAATTGAAAACTTTTGGAACTTTTACTACACTTAGAAAATTTTCCTACTCCGGAGAGTCACACGCCCGTGTGGCTTGGGAAACGCTGTAACACCCCTAACCTGTATCCGTCGCCGGAATAGGCTCATAAGGCATTACCAAATAAAACACGATCTCAAACAATTACAAATAATATATAAATTTATTCACATACACAAGTCTCGAAAGTTAATCAAAATTTATTTCGTAAATTAATACACCTCTTAAATTTGAAAATTTCACATCATATGTATATATATAGTCATATCATTCACATGTAACAATATAATATTGTAACACCACTTACCCGAGACCGTCGCCGGAGTCAAGCGCGAGGCGTTACCTGACTTAACTTACTAATTCGGGGTATAAAATTTTCTTGTAAAATTAAATTATTTGCATTCATTAAATATGTCCCTAAAAAGGGCCCTCGAGACCCTAAAACATGCAATTGAAATGGTTCGAGACCAAACCGGGAACATTAAAAATTTTCCGAATACTTAGACAAAACAAAACAATTTATTTCATTATTCCTTATAAAACTGCCCACCTGCATCATAGTAACTAAATAAATCATAACTCGAGTCAAAAAACTCAAAATTTAAATTCGTGAATTTTCCCTGAAACTAGACTCGTATATCTTCTTACTAATTTGTTTTCAGAATTTTTGGCCTAGCCAATTAGTACAGTTTATTAGTTAAAGTTCCCCCTGTTGCACTGTTTGACTACTCTGGCCTCTCCTCACTACGAATCAGTTTTCTCCCAGTACAAAATTCAAATAACCATGAAGTTTCTTTATCTTGAAATTTGATTCACTAAGGAATCTAGAAATATAAACTATAACTCCTAATTCTTTTTGTACAATTTTTAGTGAATTTATAAAGTCAGAACAGGGGATTCAGAAATCGCTCTGACCCTATCTCACTAAAATTCAAATATCTCTTAATATACACTTCTTTTGCTTACTCTGTTTCTTTCATACGAAAATAGACTCAATAAGATTTAATTCTATTTCTCATTCATCACCTGATTCTATTTCTACTATTCTTGGTGATTTTTCAAGATCACGTCACTGCTGCTGTTTAATACTGTCTTAATGCTAATTTCACTTTTTCATGATTTCTTTATATTAACTACCGTCTAGGCATACATAACACTGAAACAAGTTCTTCATTAGCCATTTCAATAGCTAATCATTATCAAATATTTACATGCCATTCTTTAGCCATATCATAAGGACATACACACAAAATGGCTAAGTCCATATACATGCCATAAACTAGAACGTTTGTCAACAAAGATACCCATTTGGTAACTTGATAGTCGATAGTGTGAAGTGATCTTCGACTACCTCCAACTCGAGCTTGCTTTTAAGTACTCTAAAACATGGGAAAGTGAAAGAAGTAAGCTTATAAAGCATTAAGCATTAGAAATCAATTTAGCTTACTACTATGCTGTCATAATTTGCTTAAATAATGTTTAGTTCTTACTTTCCCATCTTACTCATCGGTAACCTTACCAAAGGCTCAGAATAAAAAAGACACCTTACTTTATAGCTTGCTTATATACCTGCAACATCTCACTTAACACATGAGTACTCTTTCATAATATAGGCATATTGCCAATCTTGTCATAAAGTGTCACAAGCATAATTGAAAACTCATCACTTACTTAATACTTGATAATCTCAATTATTTACAATCTTAATATTAAATAAGCCTTAAATGCATACCTATACTGTAACACCCCGTACCCGAGACCATTGTCGGAGTCAGACACAAGGGGTTCGCAGACTTAAATCACTTATTTACACAGTCCATTTTAAATTTCCAGACGAGCTGGCTAACTGCGTCACTGTCACCTTAAAAATCATATCTCGATTTCCAAAACTCGAAAACCAGTTCTGTAAATGTTTCCTGAAACTAGACTCATATGTTCATCTACAAATTTTTTTCTAGAATTTTTGGTTGAGCCAATTAGTACAGTTTATTAGCTAAAGTCTCCCCTGTTTCAGGGTTTGACTACAATGACCTTTGCGCATTACGACTTGGATATCTCCTTGTACAGGGCTTCAATACTGATGCCGTTTTTTTCTATAGAAACTAGACTCGAAAAGGAATCTATAAATATATGGCATGACTTATAATAATCTCTGGTTAATTTATAATGAATTTCCAAAGTCGGAACAGGGAATCCAGAAACCGTCCTGGCCCTGTCTCACGAAAACTTAAATATCTCCTAACATACTGTTCATATGATCGTTTCGTTACTTTCCTATGAAAATAGATTCATCAAGGTTCGATTACATAATTTACTCACTATTTAATTCCATTCCTACTACTTTTACTGATTTTTCACATTCACGTCACTGCTGCTATCAGCATCTATTTTTAAGGTAGACTTTACCTATTACATAGTTTCCATGATTCAACTAGCCCTTTTTCATATATAGCACAAAATATGATCATGATTAACCATTCCAATGGCTAATCGTTCCCAAACATTTCCATACCTCTTAATGAACATCATACAAGACAATTATAATATTAAGCTCAAAGTGTATATAAGCCATTTTCGCATGGCTATCCAAATTTATACAAAACCAAAGGGTCCATGACCAACAACAAAAAGGGTAGTCCTATACATGCCATTTCAAAGTTCAACCAAAAGTGTACCAAAAGGGGCTTTGATAGTGTGGGCGACTTCGACTTCAATAATCCCGAGTCCGATAGCTGACGAACCAAAATCTATAAAACAGAGATTCAAAGAACGGAGTAAGCATTTAATGCTTAGTAAGTTTTGAGCAATGAAATTAGGCTCAACTGAAGTATAGCATTCATATAACTAAACGGATAATTTCATATACACATATATTCTCAAAAATCAGTCCTACTTCACATTTCCAACCCTTATATTCATACATAAGGGATCAACTTAACCAAAACCGGAAGCTCCTTAATCGACTGAGCGAATACTATTTAAGAGGAATCAATTAATCCAATGCATGTACAACACATACCTCGTTGTTGAGTTTTTACGAGCGTATTAATTGAAATTATTATAGCAGATCGCTCATTCCCAATCACGTACCTTCAGAATTTAACCGGATATAGCTACTCGCTCAAATGCCTTCGGGACATAGCCCGGTTAGAGTAACTCGCACAATTGCCTTCGGGACTTAGCCCGGATTTAGTAACTCGCACAAATGCCTTCAGGACTTAGCCCGGATTTAGTAACTCGCACAAATGCCTTCAGGAATTAGCCTTGATTTAGTAACTCGCACAAATGCCTTCGGGACTTGCCCGGAACTAGTCACTAGCGCAGATGCCTTCGAGACTTAGCCCGGTTATCATCCAAATATTCATACACATATCAATAAATCATGACACATCTATATTTCATTTTCATAATTGGAGTTCAAACACACGTCACGTATTAAGCAATCCCATTTTCGGCTCACTAGCCACATAAAAACAGCATGGTTTAATTTGCTTTATGAAACTATCTCTATGCACATACGGCTACCCGTCATACGTATAGACTAATTAACTCAACATATGATTCAAGTAGAATCATCATATCACCGCATATTTGTTATGCTCATACATCATGACTTAATCAAATCGGTAACTAAGTCTCGTTACTCGAAAACTTACCTCGGATGTTGTCGAACGATTTCGATGGCTATTCGACCACTTTTTCCTTCCCTTTATCGGATTTAGTTCCCCTTTGCTCTTGAGCTTAATTTAACAAATAAATTGATTTAATCATTTGAGCATCGAAAAGAGGAACTCAAGGTACTTAGCCCATATATATACATCAGACATTAAAGTCACATACATGTGAAATCATGCATCAACTCAACATATTAACCCGCACTCCCTTTTAGCCGATTGTCTAAACCCAGATAAAGGCATCAATATGCTTGCCTCTAACCGAATACATGCAACACTAATCTTCTCATGTGGCCGAGTATGCATGTATATGTTGAGGCCAATTATATACTTAATACCACCCATAAATGACATGCCAATACATCATGTGAAAACATATATATATGTACAAGAGCCGAATCATAAGGTCGATTATAACCATTTCATATATTTTCATCATATACCCGAATGCACAAATACATTATAATAACTTCCAACTCAAATCATGTTACAAATTTATACTTCACAAGGGTAAATCATTAACCAAATATAAACATATATCCGAATTCACATGTATATTTTGTTTTTACATGAAGCATAGCCGAATCATTTTAACCATGAGTAACATAACAAGCATAAATCATACTTATGGATATACCATGGCCGATTGCTTCATGAAGTTGCTAAGACCTACCTTTTTCAAATTCTCACACACACTCTATCATCTTCATACCTCACCAACACAACATCAAACATCCACCAAGAAGACAACACCCATGGCCGAGTATCATCTCCCTCACATAGCAAAGTTTTAAACCATGGGCTAGTTAGAACTCAAGCTAACAACTAAAAACATGCATGAATCTCATGGCACAACATCAAACTTACCTTAACCTAGATACAAGTATGCCCGAACCTCTTCCTAATCCTCTTCCAAGCCGAACATGAAGCAAGAGCTCCTTCCTTCTTCCTTATAACTTTCGGCCAAAGAAATGAAAAAGGATGGACACTTTTTTTTTCTTTGTTTTCATCATATTCCCTTTCATTATTTTATTACCATGCTCCTTATTTTATTTTTCCTAACATACATCACTAACATAACATGTTTGTGACATGTTTCCACCCATAGCATGGCCGGCCACTATGCTTTAATTTGGCTAATTTGACATGCAAGGACAAGCACTTTCCCACATATATTAATAGGCCACTTTAACACTTGCCTAGCATATTTCTAAATTGTCTCACATAAGTCCCTACTAATAAATTTCACATACACTGACCAAATTAAAGTATGGAACTATCACACAAGCATTTACGCATATCATAAACACAGAATATAAGCTTTAATTATTTATAAGACTCGGTTTCGTGGTCCCGAAACCACTTTCCGACTAGGGTCAATTTAGGGCTGTCACAACTCTCCCCCACTTAAGAAATTTTCGTCCCCGAAAATCTTACCGATAAATAGGTTTGGGTATTGTTCTTTCATGGCATTCTCGGTTTCCCATATAGCTTCTTCGATCCCGTGTTTGAGCCATAACACTTTCACTAACGGAACCCTTTTGTTTCGTAACTCTTTCACTTCACGAGCCAGGATATGAATCGGTTCTTCTTCATAACTCATATCAGGTTGAATTTCAACCTCTGATGGATTAATTATGTGCGATGGATCAGATCTATAACATCGAAGCATCGAAACATGAAAGACGTCGTGAATCTTTTCAAGTTCAGGGGGCAAAATCAATCTATACACAACTGGACCAACTCGTTCGGAGATTTCATACGGCCCAATGAATCTCGGACTCAATTTGCCCTTACGGCCAAATCTGAGTATCTTTTTCCAAGGTGAAACCTTAAGAAACGCTTTGTCTCCCACCTGATACTCAATATTTCTTCATTTTAAATCTGCATACGACTTCTGACGATCTGATGCTGCCTTCATACTTTCACGAATTATTTTTTACTTTCTGTTCAGCATCTTTAATCAAATCCACTCCGAAAATTTTGCTTTCACCGAGCTCGGTCCAAAACAATGGCGTACGGCATTTACGCCTGTACAAAGCCTCGTAAGGTGCCATCTTAATACTTGATTGAAAACTATTGTTGTAAGCGAATTCAATCAAAGGTAAATACCGTTCCCATGAACCACTAAACTCGAGGATGCAACATCTCAACATATCCTCAAGTATCTGAATTATCCGCTGAGATTGACCATCGGTTTCTGGATGAAAAGCGGTGCTAAAATGCAGCTTGGTACCCAAAGCTTCTTGTAATTTCTTCCAAAATCGCGAGGTGAATCTCGGATCTCTATCCGATACAATAGAGATAGGTACCCCGTGTAATCTCACAATCTGAGAAATGTACAATTTAGCAAGTTTATCTAATGAAAAATCCGTACGTACGGGAATAAAGTGAGCTGACTTAGTCAGTCTATCCACAACAACCCAAATCGCATCTTTCTTACTTGCCGATACTGGCAACCCAGATACGAAATCCATCGTGACTCGATCCCATTTCCATTCAGGTATCATGATTGGCTGGAGTAAACCCGTAGGCACTTGATGTTCCGCCTTTACTTGCTGACATATTAAACACTTCGAAACAAAATCAGAAATGTCTCGTTTCATACCATGCCACCAAAACTGACGTCTCAGATCGTTGTACATTTTCGTACTCCCTGGGTGAATCGACATTCGGCTACAATGAGCTTCGTTCAGAATCATCGAAATGAGTTTTGAATTTCTTGGAACACACAACCGACTTCTGAACCTCAAACAATCGTCATCATCAATTTGAAACTCTGATTCCATATTTGAAACACATTCAGCCCGTTTTGCAACCAGTTCATCATCGACTTTCTGAGCTTCACGAATTTGATGAATCAACAATGGTTTGGCCTTTAATTCCGCCACTAACACATTGTCGGATAGAACAGACAAGTGTACATTCATCGCTCATAAAGCAAACAGTGATTTACGACTTAAGGAATCCGCAACCACATTAGCCTTTCCCGGGTGATAGTCAATGACAAGTTCATAATCTTTCAACAACTCTAGCCAACGCCTTTGTCGCAGATTCAAGTCTCTTTGAGTCATCAAATATTTGAGACTTTTGTGATCCGAAAATACATGGCCCTTCTCACCAAATAAATAATGTCGCCATATTTTCAAAGCGAATACGATGGCAGCTAATTCGAGATCATGGGTCGGATAATTTTTTCTCATGTGGCTTTAATTGTCTCGACGCATAGGCCACAACTCGACCCTCTTGCATCAATACGCAACCCAACCCAAGTAGGGAGGCATCACTATAAATGACAAACTTTTTGCCTGATTCGGGCTGCACTAGAATTGGAGCTTCAGTCAGATAAGTTTTCAGTTGATCGAAACTTTTCTGACATTTTTCCGTCCATTCGAACTTAACATCTTTTTGAAGTAGCTTCATCATTGGTGTGGCTATCATCGAGAAACCTTTTACAAACCGTCAGTAGTAACCGGCAAATCCCAAAAAGCTCCGAACCTCAGTAATATTTCTCGAAGGCTTCCAATTAAGTATGGCTGAAATTTTGCTCGGGTCAACTCGAATACCCGATGCGGATACCACATGACCCAAGAAGCTAACCTCTCTTAACCAGAACTCACACTTACTGAACTTAGCATATAACTGCTTATCCCGTAAAATTTGCAACACTAATCTCAGGTGCTCAGCATGTTCGGTCTCATCTCTTGAATAGACCAAGATGTCATCAATAAACACAACTACGAATCGGTCCAAATACTGTCTGAAGATCCGATTCATCAAATCCATAAATACCGCAGGGGTATTAGTGAGCCCAAACGGCATCACTAAGAACTCGTAGTGGCCGTATCTCGTTCTGAAAGCAGTTTTGGTTATATCCGAATCTTGAATTCGCAACTGATAATAACCCGATCTCAAATCTATCTTTGAAAACACCGAGGCTCCCTTTAGTTGATCAAACAAATCGTCAATACGCGGTAACGGATATTTATTCTTTATTGTCACTCTATTCAGCTGATGATAGTCGATGCACAACCTCATGGTTCCGTCCTTCTTTTTCACAAACAATACTGGTGCACCCCAAGGTGAGAAACTTGGTCGAGCTAAACCTCTATCCGTCAATTCCTGCAACTGAGCTTTCAACTCTTTTAACTCGGTTGGTGCCATACGATACGGAGCTATCAAAATCGGCGTAGTCCCAGGTACAAGCTCAATACCAAACTCTACTTCCTGAGCAGGTGGTAAACCCGGTAATTCTTCGGGAAAAACATCCGGGTATTCACAAACCACTGACACAGATTCAGGCTTCTTTTCTAACTCTTTGTCATCAAGTACATACGCAAGGTATGCTTCACACCCCTTTCTGACACATTTCTGAGCCAGCATCGACGATATTACAGCTGGCAACCTATTCAAGTCAGTAGACTCGACTCGGATTATCTTGTTATTTACGCACCTCAAATCGATGGTTTTTCTTTTACAATTTACAATTGCATCATGTACGGTCAACCAATCCATACCGAGGATAACATCAAATTCGTCAAACGGTAAAAGCATCAAATCGGCCGGAAAACAGGAACCTTGGATTACTAGGGGACATTTCTTGCACACTTTGTCGACAAGCACGTAACGACCCAAAGGATTTGACACCCGAATTACAAACTCAGTAGACTCAACAGGTAGAGTCTTACTGGATGCTAAGGTTTCACATATATAAGAATGAGTAGAACCAGGGTCAATCAAAGCAATCACATTAGTATCAAAGAGAGTAAAAGTACCGGTAATAACATCTGGCGAGGAAGCATCCTCGCGTGCGCGTATAGCGTAAGCTCTAGCGGGAGCACGAGCCTCAGATCTGGTTGTAGCATCTCTAGATCCTCTCTGACCGCCACTAGCATTGCCCGTATTCCTAGATGGTCTACCCAGAGCAGTAGTAGCACCCGGTTTCCCACTCTGATTTACATTCTGTTCAAACAACCTCGGGCAATCTTTAATAAAGTGGTCAACTGACCCGCACTTGTAACAGGAGCGGTCATGGAATCTACAACTCCCCGAATGCCATTTACCACAATACTGGCACTCCGCTCTGTCTCGACGATCAGTTCCAACACCGGCGACCGAAGTGACTCGTGCACTCACAGGGGGTCGATCGCGATCTCGTCTAGAAAAGCCCGAAGTGTTTCTAGATCGGCCTAAATCATCTCTAAATTTCTTCGATGACTGTTGAAAGGGCCTCTCCGAAGACCTCTTACGAAACTCCTTTGCTCCCATATCAGCTTTTCTTTTCTCCATACTGAGCTCCTCGACTTTGCAAGCTCGCTCGACGAGTACCACAAATTCTCAGATTTCTAAAATGCCAACACACAGCTTTATATCATCATTCAGTCCATCCTCGAAATGTTTACACATCACGGCCTCTGAAGAAATGCATTCTCGCGCGTATCGGCTAAGCCTCACAAATTTTCGTTCATAGTCGGTAACCGACATGGAACCTTGTTTGAGTTCAAGAAATTCCTTTCGTTTTGGTCAATGAATCTCTAACTGATATACTTCTTTCGAAACTCAGTTTGGAAGAACTCCCAAGTTACTTGCTCTCTGGGCACAACAGAAGTCAACATATTCCACCAATAGTAGGCAGAATCACGTAGCAAGGAGATAGTACACTTTAGGCACTCATCGGGTGTGCAAGATAGCTCATCGAGTACCCGGATAGTGTTGTCCAACCAAAATTCAGCTTGCTCGGCATCATCGCTGTCTGTAGCTTTAAATTAAGTAGCCCCGTGTTTTCGGATTCTGTCAACTGGGGGCTTATTTGACCTTATTTGGTCAGTTACTGGAGGTATGGCAGGTGCGGGGGTGGTATTTGTCGGGAATGGAGGTTGTGGAACAGCCGTATTAGTTCGAATGTATTGGTTGAACCAATCATTCATCATGCTATAAAAAGCTTGTCTAGCTTCATCATTCGGATTACTAGCATTGGGTTGAGAGTCCGCCGGCGCTGTCCCTTGTGCGGGAGCAGGCACTACACTCTCAAGATCATCAGCTACCGCTCGGTCGGGATCGGGGTCCATTACTATAAATAAACACATTTTCAATTGTCAGAAATCACCACACTATCAAATAATCACATAATGGCATGTATAGCTAGACCCAAACGTATTACGGTAGTCCTAGAATCGACTAACCCGTAGCTCTGATACCAATAAAATTGTAACACCCCGTACCCGAGACCGTTGCCGAAGTCAGACACGAGGGGTTCGCAGACTTAAATCACTTATTTGCACAGTCCATTTTAAATTTCCAGACGAGTTGGCTAACTGCGTCACTGTCACCTTAAAAATCATATCTCGAGTTCCAAAACTCGAAAACCAGTTCTGTAAATTTTTCCTACAACTAGACTCATATTTTCATCTAAAAATTTTTTTCTAGAATTTTTTGTCAAGCCAATTAGTACAGTTTATTAGCTAAAGTCTCCCCTATTTCAGGGTCCGACTACACTGACCTTTGCGCATTACGGCTTGGATATCTCCCTGTACAGGGATTCAATACTGATGCCGTTTGTTTCTATAGAAACTAGACTCGAAAAGGAATCTATACATATATGGCATGACTTATAATTATCTATGGTTAATTTATAATGAATTTCCAAAGTCGGAACAGGAAATCCAGAAACCGTTCTGGCCCTGTCTCACGAAAACTTAAATATCTCTTAACATACTGTTCATATGATCGTTTCGTTACTTTCCTATGAAAATAGATTCATCAAGATTCGATTACATAATTTACTCACTATTTAATTCCATTTATACTATTTTTAGTTATTTTTCACATTCACATCACTGCTGCTATCAGCATCTATTTTTAAGGTGGACTTTACCTATTACATAGTTTCCATGATTCAACTAGCCCTTTTTCATATATAGCACAAAATATGATCATGATTAACCATTCCAATGGCTAATCGCTCCGAAACATTTCCATACCTCTTAATGAACATCATACAAGACGATTATAATATTAAGCTCAAAGTGTATATAAGCCATTTTCGCATGGCTATCCAAATTTATACAAAACCAAAGCGTCCATGACCAACAACAAAAAGGGTAGTCCTATACATGCCATTTCAAGTTCAACCAAAAGTGTACCAAAAGGGGCTTTGATAGTGTGGGCGACTTCGACTTCAATAATCCCGAGTCCGATAGCTGACAAACCAAAATCTATAAAACAGAGATTCAAAAAACGGATAAGCATTTAATGCTTAGTAAGTTTTAAGCAATGGAATTAGGCTCAACTGAAGTATAGCATTCATATAACTAAACGGATAATTTCATATACACATATATTCTCAAAAATCAGTCCTACTTCACATTTCCAACCCTTATATTAATACATAAGGGATCAACTTAACCAAAACCGGAAGCTCCTTAATCGACTGAGCGAATACTATTTAAGAGGAATCAATTAATCCAATGCATGTACAACACATACCTCGTTGTTGAGTTTTTACGAGCGTATTAATTGAAATTATTACAGCAGATCGCTCATTCCCAAATCACGTACCTTCGGAATTTAACCGGTTATAGCTACTCGCTCAAATGCCTTCGGGACATAGCCCGGTTAGAGTAACTCGCACAATTGCCTTCGGGAATTAGCCCGGATTTAGTAACTCGCACAAATGCCTTCGGGACTTGCCCGGAACTAGTCACTAGCGCAGATGCCTTCGGGACTTAGCCCGGTTATCATCCAAATATTCATACACATATTCATGACACATCTATATTTCATTTTCATAATTGGAGTTCAAACACACGTCACGTATTAAGCAATCCCATTTTCGGCTCACTAGCCACATACAAACAGCATGGTTTAATTTGCTTTATGACACTATCTCTATGCACATACGGCTACCCGTCATACGTATAGACTAATTAACTCAACATATGATTCAAGTAGAATCATCATATCACCGCATATTTGTTATGCTCATACATCATGACTTAATCAAATCGGTAACTAAGTCTCGTTACTCGAAAACTTACCTCGGATGTTGTCGAACGATTTCGATGGCTATTCGACCACTTTTTCCTTCCCTTTATCGGATTTAGTTCCCCTTTGCTCTTGAGCTTAATTTAACAAATAAATTGATTTAATCATTTGAGCATCGAAAAGAGGAACTCAAGGTACTTAGCCCATATATATACATTAGACATTAAAGTCACATACATGTGAAATCATGCATCAACTCAACATATTAACCCGCACTCCCTTTTAGCCGATTGTCTAAACCAAGATAAAGGCATCAATATGCTTGCCTCTAACCGAATACATGCAACACTAATCTTCTCATGTGGCCGAGTATGCATGTATATGTTGAGGCCAATTATATACTTAATACCACCCATAAATGGCATACCAATACATCATGTGCAAACATATATATATGTGCAAGAGCCGAATCATAAGGTCGATTATAACCATTTCATATATTTTCATCATATACCCGAATGCACAAATACATTATAATAACTTCCAACTCAAATCATGTTACAAATTTATACTTCACAAGGGTAAATCATTAACCAAATATAAACATATATCCGAATTCACATGTATATTTTGTTTTTACATGAAGCATAGCCGAATCATTTTAACCATGACTAACATAACAAGCATAAATCATACTTATGGATATACCATGGCCGATTGCTTCATGAAGTTGCTAAGACCTACCTTTTTCAAATTCTCACACACACTCTATCATCTTCATACCTCACCAACACAACATCAAACATCCACCAAGAAGACAACACCCATGGCCGAGTATCATCTCCCTCACATAGCAAAGTTTTAAACCATGGGCTAGTTAGAACTCAAGCTAACAACTAAAAACATGCATGAATCTCATGGCACAACATCAAACTTACCTTAACCTAGATACAAGTATGCCCGAACATCTTCCTAATCCTCTTCCAAGCCGAACATGAAGCAAGAGCTCCTTCCTTCTTCCTTAGAACTTTCGGCCAAAGAAATGAAAAAGGATGGACACTTTTTTTTCTTTGTTTTCATCATATTCCCTTTCATTATTTTATTACCATGCTCCTTATTTTATTTTTCCTAACATACATCACTAACATAACATGTTTGTGACATGTTTCCACCCATAGCATGGCCGGCCACTATGCTTTAATTTGGCTAATTTGACATGCAAGGACAAGCACTTTCCCACATATATTAATAGGCCACTTTAACACTTGCCTAGCATATTTCTAAATTGTCTCACATAAGTCCCTACTAATAAATTTCACATACACTGACCAAATTAAAGTATGGAACTATCACACAAGCATTTACGCACATCATAAACACAGAATATAACCTTTAATTATTTATAAGACTCGATTTCGTGGTCCTGAAACCACTTTCTGACTAGGTTCAATTTAGGGCTGTCACAAATACTCTTTCTTCATGTTCTCACCTTGTCGTTTCTTTGACTTACTTTTTGGATTACTTGGGAACCTTTTCCTTTTTGAACTTACCATTGCCATGTCTTGACATGGTCTTACGTGGTATCCTTGCTTTATGAACTCATCAATGCCATGCCTTGGCATGGTCTTACATGGGACCTTTGCCTTATAGTAACTCATCAATGCCATGTCTTGTCATGGTCTTACATGATTTCCTTGCCTTATAAAACTTATAAATGCCATGCCTTGGCATGGTCTTACATGATATCCTTATCTTACAAAATGCCATGTTCCAAACATGGTCTTACATGGTATCCTTGTCTTACCAAATGCCATGTTCCAAACATGGTCTTACATGGTATCCTTGTTTCAGTGCCAATGCCACATCTTGATGTGGTGCCACATATTGATGTGGTCTTACATGGAGTCCTTAATCAATGCTGATGCCATGTCTTGACATGGTCTTACACGGGATCCTTGCCTTACCAATGCCATATCTTGACATGGTCTTACATGGTATCCTTAACTATCAATTCCTCCTTAAATGCCATGTTATGAACATGGACTTTGTCGTCAATTCTTTCTTAATTGCCATGGTACAACCATGGACTCTGAGATATCAATGCCTTGTCAAGTCATAGCTGAAACATACTTGCTCAAATTCTCAAGGTTAGTCGCATAACTCAATAATAACAATACTAATAACAATAATTGCATAATAATAAAATGCTACTCAACTTACATACTTACATTCTCTGTGTCACCGTATCATCAACGTAACTTATTCTCATTAAACTATGCTAGTCAATACTTTCTTGTTATCATACAAAGCCATAATACAAAATATGGTCTTACATATAAATTATACAAGTTCTCTTTCCAATATCGAATTATTATCGAACATTAATCATTATATCTGAAACTCAATACTAAAGTATTTATGGTCAAAATATCAATTTATCCTTCAAATATGCATAATTAAATGCTTATTAAACATATGAACTTACCTCGATACCAAAATGACCATTTTATTAACTTTCCTAATTTTTGGTTTTTCTCCCGTTTTAAATCTAAATCTCACTTTCTAGGATCTAAAACATCATATTTCACTTATTTAATTAGTGTACTATTCAAGACATTCCCTAACTCAAACTTTGAAAAAATTACAATTTTGTCCCTAAACCTTTACAGAATTACGATTTTGCCCCTAGGCTCAGAAATTAAAATTTATCCATTTTTCTTATGTTTTATGACACCCTGAACATTTTTCCCTTCTATGGCAACATCAAATTCCCACTCTATCATGTACTTATGAACATTAGGTATTTTTACCGATTATGTTGTTTTACTCGATTTCACTTAAAATCGCTTAGCAAAAGTTGTTTAACATAATTTCAAGCTTCATATTCTACCATAAAACATCAAAATAAATGCATTTGACCTATGGATGTTTTTCCAAATATGAACCCTAGCATGAATTATTGCTAGAATAAGCTAAATCTAGTTACCGGGACTCCAAAAATGTAAAAAACATTAAAAACGAGGCTAGAACGGACTTACTATTGAGCTTGGAAAGCTTGGCCTTAACCATGGCTTCCCCCATGCTATATTTGGCCCCTATGAAGAAGATGCACCAATTTTGGCTTTATTTTCCCTTTTTAATTCTTTTAATTACTAAATGACCAAAATGCCCTTAAAGGCTTTTCTTTCAAATTTGTCCTATTCTTGCCCATTTTGGTCCAAACTTAAATATAATGGCCTAATTAGTAAATAAGTACCTCCAATTTAAGAACCCATTTCAATTAAATCCCCTTTATTATCTAGAACACACATTTTGCTAATTTTGCAATTTAGTCCAATTATCCAATTAGGCACTTATACATAAAATTTCTTCACGAAATTTTCACACAATTATTCAATCAATAAATAAACCTTAAAACTTAATCGGAGTAAACTTTTTTGAATCGGATTCGTGGTTTTGCAACCACTATTCTGTTTAGGCCTTATTTCGAAATGTTACAAATATATAATACATCAACAATTTCATATATACGGAATTAGCATAGTAATCTTTATGAACCTCATACGTTTTACATATAAATACCAATAAAAGCAAGTATTTATTTATAAGTCACTCACTTCATTACTTGGTCTAATCGGCTAAATAGTATGTATCATTATACATATTCACAATTTACACTTAATTAGCAAATTCATATAGCCTTATAGATAAGTATTAAGCACCCATAAATATGAGCACCTTTGCACACATGCAAGGCACATAAAAACATAATTAATATAACAAAGCCAAATATCATATACGCATGTCATAATTTAATTCATAAAGGAGCACCAAAATTTCTATCATGCATACGTCTTTCTCTTTACCTATTAACTTCATAATTTATATTAACTCAACTATATTCCTAATGAACCATATGGCTGGATATACATATCATCATGACAAATGTTATGTATTATGATTACGCCATTGATATAAACTCATTATAAAACCAAGCATTTATATATATAACCTAATCATCAAATATACATGTATGGTGAGCATTTACCCAATAGCCAAAGCCACACTTAACATTAAAGTATCAAATACATACTAAATAGCCGACTAGTTTATTAATGAAACACATGCATTATCTATCACTTCATAATTGAACTGACCACTAAAACATAATCACCCATTATCTAAACTATGCTGCATCTTATTTTCCATCACAACTAATAAATATACCAAAAACATATTGTGTCATTACTCTTCGTAACCGAATCTTGCTACTTAAAATTTCCTACGAAAATAAGACTTCCATTATCCTTTTATCAACAATCAAGCTCATTAATATATTTCAATCAAGACATAACAAATTAAGATTAAACATAGTAATCAATTCCAAAAATATATAATTCATATTAGTTTGAAACACCAACAAGATAATCAAACATATTTATGATCGATTTATTCATGCTTCATCCAAAATCATTAGCCAACTTCTATGAATGATCACATAACACAAATGGTATTCATTCATGGCACATAGCATAACAACTAGATGGACTTAAACCACAAATATGCCAAAATCAAAATCTAGCAAAGAAATTAAGCCATTTTCGCATGGTTTTATACATAACCAAAGTTCATTATTTCAAAAGAAATCTAGCCTATACATGCCATAGTTCCAAAATACAACTTATAAAATACCAAAAAAGGTCGATAGTGTGATGGACTTTGCCGGCGATCCCCGAGCTTGTAACTTGAAATCCAAAATCTATAAACAGAAACAAATATACACACAATAAGCTAATATAGCTTAGTAAGCCATAAGCAAATAAACAATCTAGTAATATATCCAATCTATTATTAACTAACCGAATCATACTAGCATAAATATGCTTAGTCTCAAACTACCAATTTCATAAACATTATTTATATTTTTATGCAAAATTCCCACCTTGGTCGAATGCTCATACAATTAATATAAGTGATTAACAATTCTCTTACAAGGTCAATATATCATTATATAATCAAATATACTTATACTCATAAACACAAACTCAAGCATCATAATATATTATCATGTACACAATGCTTAATTGGCCGAGTACACATGGTTTCATCTATACACGTATCACATATCATTTTGAAGGCAATCAAAATATATCTATCAAGATCGAACACACTTTTTTAATTATACACATTCTATATTACCTCATAAGTCATTTGTAGCAAACGTTAAATACTTACTTACCTTATCACGAGTGTTAATAACTTATTCCATACCTGGTCATTTAGCTTATTCAACATGTACATACACATCTTATCATAGCCCGATGAACCATTCAGAATTTGATAGGACACTCGGATAAACACACAAGTCATACAATGCCAACGTCCCAGACGTGGTCTTACATGTAGTCACATATCGATGCCACTGTCCCAGATAGGGTCTTACTCGTAAACACATATCGGAATCACATATTGATGCCATGGTCTTACTTGTACACATATATCAGAATCCTATGCCATGACATATGTATTCTAACTATTCTTAAGGTTCATACGGGGCTTTCAGACATCGTAACTCGGTCAAAACCAATTTGGAGATATAGTAGCCAAGCTTAATCATATTAGGCCATAGCTTATATATGTTCATACATTTCATACCAGCATATAATATTAACATTTAACTACAATTAAACACGTTTATTTTCTTATTAACTTATCTCGGACAATGTAAAATCGAACAGGGCAACTAGTCGACGACTTTCATTTTTTCCCGATCCAAATCTGATTTCTTTAGTTCTTGATCTTGATTGAGCTTGAATATAGGCCGAACCATAACTTATTTTCTTTCTTTTTATTTTGTTTATATTCGGCAAGAACAATGAAGAAATAAAGTATATGTTGTCTTTATTTTATGTTTTATTATGTATATTATAACTTAAGTTAATTTACCTATTTAACCTTAATGATTTAATGTAAAGACTTTATAATATAAGCCTTATACCGTCCAACTATATTAAAAATGGCATAATTACAATTTTAAGGCTTCAATTTAGAAAGCCACTAACAAGTTAGCCCCTTTTAGAAATAACCACTGAATTTTAATTTTATGCAATTAAGTCCTTTTATTTAATCGGACACTCAAATGACAAAATTAAATTACGAAAATCTCACAGATATAAATTCACACAAAATAAACATAGAAAATAATTTTAAAATATTTTTTGACTCGAATTTGTGGTCTTGAAACCACTATTCTGATTAGGGTCTAAATCGGGCTGTTACAACTCTCCCCCTTAGGGATTTTCGTCCCCGAAAATCTTACCAATGAATAGGTTTGGATAGCGTCTCTCATTACATCTTCTGGTTCCCACGTTGCTTCCTCAACACTGTGTTTATGCCACAATACTCTTATTTCGTAACTCTTTAATCTCGTGAGCCAGGATAGGAATCGGTTTTTCCTCGTACGCCATGTCAAGTTTAATGTCAATCGCAGACGAACTAATCACATGTGAAGGGTCAGATCGATATTTACGAAGCATCAAAACATGGAATACATTATGGATCTTTTCTAACTCAAGCGACAACAATAGTCTATAGGCAACTGACCCGATACGTTTTATAACCTCATACGGCCCAATAAACCTCGAACACAATTTGCCTTTACAACCGAATCTAAGTATTTTCTTCCACGGTGAGACTTTCAGGAAAACCTTATCTCTGATCTGAAACTCTATATCTTTACATTTCAAGTCCGCATAAGATTTCTGACGATCTAATGCCGCTTTCAAACTTTCACTGATCACTTTCACTTTCTGTTCAATTTCTCTAATCAAGTCGACCCCATGTATCTTATTTTCACTGAGCTCAGTCCAGTACAATGGCGTATGACATTTATGACCATACAAAGGCTCATAAGGTGCCATTTTGATACTCAATTGAAAGCTATTATTATACGCACCTTCAAACTCGAGAATGCAACATCTCAACATATCTTCAAGTATTTGAATGATTCGCTCACACTGGCCATTTGTTTGTAGATGGAAAGCAGTACTGAAATGAAATTCCGTACCTATTGCATCTTGTAGTTTCTTCCAAAATTGTGATGTAAACCTCGGATCTCGTCCGAAACAATAGATATAGACACACCGTGTAATCTCACAATATGAGAAACATACAATTTAGCCAGTTTATTCAGTGAGTAATCTGTACGTATCGGAACAAAATGAGCCGATTTAGTCAATCTATCAACAACAACCCAGATTGTATCTTTCTTGCTTGGTGTCAAAAGTAAACCAAATACAAAATCCATCGTGACTCTGTCCCACTTCCACTTAGGTATCATAATCAGCTGAAGTAATCTGGAAGGCACCTGATGTTCAACTTTTACTGGTTGACAGACTAAGCATCTTGCAACAAAGTCAAAAATATCTCGTTTCATACCATGCCACCAATAAAGCTGTTTCAGATCATTATACATCTTTGTACTACTTGGATAAACAGATAACCGACTGTTGTGAGCTTCATTCAAAATCATCTGAATCAATTCTAAATTCCTCGGAATGCATATTCGGTCTCTGAATCTCAAACAGTCATTAACATCAACTCTGAATTTTGAATCTGCATCCGTCTCACACTGAGCTCATTTTGCGATCAACTCATTGTCAACCTTCTAGGCATCACAAATTTGTTGAATAAATAGCGATCTTGCTTTCAATTCATCTATTATTGAACCATCATCAGACATGACCATATGTACATTCATTGCACGCAAAGAAAACAGTGATTTTTGGCTTAAAGCATCAGCAACAACATTAGCCTTTGCTAGGTGATAATCAATTACAAGCGCATAGTCTTTTAGCAATGCTAACCATCGGCGTTGTCTTAAATTCAGATCTTTCTAAGTCATCAAGTATTTCAGGCTTTTGTGATAAGAATAAACATGACATTTCTCACTGAACAAATAGTGGCGCCATATCTTTAATGCAAACACAATAACTACCAATTCTAAGTCATGTGTCAGATAGTTTCTTTCATGTGGCTTTAACTGTCTCGAGGCATAAGCTATCACTCTACCTTCCTACATCAAAACACAGCCCAAACCATTTAAAGATGCATCACTATAAATAACAAATTCTTTACCCTATTTTGGCTAGACTAGCACTGGAGCTTCAGTTAAAAGGGCTTTCAACTGATCAAAACTTTTCTAGCACTTCTCTGACCACTCGAATTTAACATCTTTCTGCAATAGCTTCGTCATCGGAGCTGGAATCATAGAGAAACCTTTCACGAACCGTCTATAATAACCAGCAAGTCCTAGAATACTTCGGACTTTAGAAATATTCTTCAGAGGTTTCCAATCAAGTGTAGCTGAAATTTTGCTCGAATCAACTCGAATACCCGATGCTGATACAACATGACCTAGAAAACTGACTTCACTTAACCAAAACTCAGATTTACTGAATTTCGTATACAACTACTTATCTCGCAAGGTCTATAACACAAGCCTCAAATGCTCAGCATGTTCAGCTTCATCATGAAAGTAGATCAAAATATCATCTATAAACACAACCACAAACCGCTCTAGATACGGTCTGAAGATTCGATTCATTAAATCCATAAAAACAGTAGGTGCATTAGTGAGTCCGAAAGGCATAACTAAAAACTCATAGTGTCCATACCTCGTTCGAAAAGCAATCTTTGGTACATCAGAGTCTTTAAATCGTAACTGATAGTAGCCTGATCTCAAATCTATCTTGGAAAACACTGTAGCCCCTCTCAATTGATCAAACAGATCATCAATCCGTGGCAACGGATACTTAACTTTATAGTCACCTTATTAAGCTGTCTATAATTAATGCACATTCTCATAGTTCTATCTTTCTTTTTCACAAACAACACAGGTGCACCCCACGGAGAGAAACTCGGTCGCGCGAAACCTCTATTTGTCAATTCTTGCAACTAAGTTTTCCATTCTTTTAATTCTATAGGTGCCATTCTGTACGGAACTATGGATATCAGAGTCGCCCCAAGCATTAACTCAATACCAAACTCTACTTCCCACATAGGTGGCAAACCCAGTAATTCTTCAGGAAACACATCTGGATACTCATATACAATAGGTACTGATTCAATGTTTCTTTCAGCCACTTTACTGTCAAGTACGTAGGTAAAATAAGCTTCACACCATTTTCTCACATATTTCTGAGCTAGCATCGAAGAAATTGCTGCTGGTAAACCATACAAATCACTAGATTCAATTTGAATAACCTCGTTATTCTGACTTCGTAAATCAATGGTCTTTCTCTTGCAGTTTACAACAGCATCATGTAATGTCAATTAGTCTATACCTAGAATTATGTCGAAATCATCAAATGGAAATAACATCAAATCAGCCGGAAAGCACAGATCTCGAACCATCAAGGGACAATTCTTACACACTTTGTTAACCATAACACATCGACCCAAGGGGTTTGACACTTTAATCACAAACTCAGTAGACTCAACAGGCAGAGTCTTGCTGAATACTAACGTCTCACACACATAAAAATAAGTAGAACCAGGATCAATCAATGCAATTACATTAGTATCATAAAGAGTGAATGTACCAGTAATAACATCTGGGGAAGAAGCCTCCTCTCGCGCATGAATGGCATAAGCTCTGGCAGGTGCATGGGCCTCAGATCTGACTGCTGTATCTTTATTTCCTCTCTGACTGCCACTCACATTACCCTCATTTCTCAGTGGTCTACCCCGAGCCGCAGTATTACCTAATCTTGTGTTTTACGCTAGATTTTCTTTAGCTAACCCTAGGTAATCTCGAATATAATGGTCTATCGATCCACATTTAAAATAGGCTCGATCATGCAATCTGCAACTGCTGAGATGTCGTTTACCACAGTGTTTACACTCGGGTTGATTTGATCTGACATTACCCACACGCTATTGAGGTAGCTCTCGAACTCACTGGTGGTCTGTTCTGGTCTCGTCGACAATAACCCGAAGTGGCTTGTGAACGACTGAAATCATCTCGGAACTTCTTTGGTGTCGACTGGATTGACCTATTGAATGATCTCTTACACGAGTCTCTAGCTTCAAAATCAGCTTTCTTTTTCTCTTTCCCGAGCTCTTCAGCTTTGCAGCCTCGCTCAACAAGTACCACAAACTCTTTTATCTCAAGTATGCCAACTAACAATTTAATGTCTTCGTTCAGCCCATCTTCAAATCTTTTACACATTATGGCTTCGATAGAATCACACTCTCGGGCATACCGACTGAGTCTCACGAATTTTTGCTCATACTCTGTCACGGTCATCCGACCTTGTTTCGGCTTCTTTCGCTTCTGATCAATAAATCTTTCGCTAATATATTTCTTACAAAACTCTGCTTGAAAGAATTCCCAGGTCACCCGCTCTCTCGGAACCACTGATACTAAGGTATTCCACCAGTGATATGCTGTGTCTCAAAGCAAAGATATGGCACACTTCAAACATTCATCTGGGGTACAAAACAGTTCATCAAACAAACGGATAGTATTATCAAGCCAGAACTCAGCCTGCTCAGCATCATCATCATCAGTAGCTTTAAACTCTTCAACCCCGTGTTTTATGATTTTATCAACAGGTGGCTTATACAATCTCAACGGATCACTTACTTGAGGTACTCCAGGCATCGAAGATGGATCAATTGGGGGTGGAGGTTGTTGTGCAGCCGAGTTAGTTCGAATATATTGAGTAAATCAGTCATTCATCATTTGATAGAAGGCTTGTTTAGCCTCACTTTCTTGATTACTCGAAATCGGTCGAGAATCAACTGATACTGTCCCTTGCGCGGGAGCAGGCGCTACAGTCACGACATCATCAGCTACAGCTCTGTCGGGATCCATTTACTATATGAAGACACATTTCAAATGTCAGAAGTCATCATTCTATCGCCGTATATAATATGGCATATATAGCTAGACTCACATGCGCTACGTTAGTCCTAGAATCGACTAAATCGTAGCTCTGATACCAATAAAATGTAACACCCCTAACCGTATCTGTCTCCGAAATAGGGTCATAAGGCATTACCAAATAAAACACGATCTCAAATAATTACATATAATATATAAATTTATTCACATCCACAAGTCTCGAAAGTAAATCAAAATTTATTCCGTAAATTAATACACCTCTTAAATTTGAACATTTCACATCATATGTATATATATAGTCATATCGTTTACATGTAACAATATAATATATAATACATCAACAATTTCATATATACAGTATTAGCATAGTAATCTTTATGAACCTCATACGTTTTACATATAAATGCCAATAAAAACAAGTATTTGTTTATAAGTCACTCACATCATTATTTGGTCCAGTCGGCTAAATAATATGTATCATTATACACATTCACAATTTACATTTAATTAGCAAATTCATATAGCCTTATAGATAAGTATTAAGCACCCATAAATATGAGCTCCTTTGCACACATGCAAGGCACATAAAAATATAATTAATATAACAAAGCCAAATATCATATACGCATGTCATAATTTAATTCATAAAGAAGCACCAAAATTTCTATCATGCATACGTCTTTCTCTTTACCTATTAACTTCATAATTTATATTAACTCAACTATATTCCTAATGAACCATATGACCGGATATACATATCATCATGACAAATGTTATGTATTATGATTACGCCCTTGATATAAACTCATTATAAAACCAAGCATTTATATATATAACCTAATCATCAAATATACATGTATGGTGCGCATTTACCCAAAAGCCAAAGCCACACTTAACATTAAAGTATCAAATACATACTAAACAGACGGCTAGTTTATTAATGAAACACATGCATTATCTATCACTTAATAATCGAACTAACCACTAACATAATCACCCATTATCTAAACTATTACGTATCTTATTTTCCATCACAACTAATAAACATACCAAACACATATTATGTCATTACTCTTCATAACAGAATCTTGCTACTTAAAATTTCCTACGAAAACAAGACTTCCATTATCCTTTTATTAACAATCAATCTTATTAATATATTTCAATCAAGAAATAACAAATTAAGATTAAACATAGTAATCAATTCCATATATATATAGTTCATATTAGTTTGAAACACCACCAAGATAATCAAACATATTTATGATCAATTTCTTCATATTTCATACAAAATCATTAGCCAACTTCTATGAATGATCACATAACACAAATGGTATTCATTCATGGCACATAGCATAACAACCAGATGGACTTAAACCACAAATATGCCAAAATCAAAATCTAGCATAGAAATTAAGCCACTTTCGCATGGCTTTATACATAACCAAAGTTTTTTATTTCAAAAGAAATCCAGCCTATACATGCCATAATTCCAAAATGCAACTTATAAAATACCAAAAATGGTCGATAGTGTGATGGACTTTACTGACGATCCTCGAACTTGTAACTTGAAATCCAAAAGCTATAAACAGAAACAAATATACACACAATAAGCTAATATAGCTTAGTAAGCCATAAGCAAATAAACAATCTAGTAATATATCCAATTTATTATTAACTAACCGAATCATACTAGCATAAATATGCTTAGTCTCAAACTACCAATTTCATAAACGTTATTTATATTTTTATACAAAATTCCCACATTGTCCGAATGCTTATACAATCAATATAAATGATTCACAATTCTTTTACAAGGTCAATATATCATTATATAATCAAATATACTTATACTCATAAACACAAACTCGAGCATCATAATATATTATCATGTACACAAAGCTTAATTGGTCGAATACACATGGTTTCATCTATACACATATCACATATCATTTTGAAGGCAACCACAATGTATCTTTCAAGATTGAACACACTTTTGTAATTATGCACATTCTATATTACCTTATAAGTCATTTGAATCAAACATTAAGTACTTACTTACCTTATCACGAGTGTTAATAACCTATTCCATACCTGGTCATTTAGCTTATTCAAGATGTACATACACATCTTATCACAGCCCGATGAACCATTCGGAATTGGATAGGACACTCGGATAAACAGATAAGTCATACAATGCCAACGTCCCAGACGTGGTCCTAGACGTAGTCTTACATGTAGTCACATATTGATGCTATTGTCCCAGATAGGGTCTTACTCGTAAACACATATCAGAATCACATATCGATGTCATGGTCTTACTCGTACACATACATCAGAATCCTATGTCATGACATATGTATCCTAACTATTCCTAAGATTCATACGGGGCTTTTAGACATCGTAACTCGGTCGAAACCAATTCAGAGATATAGTAGCCAAGGTTAATCATATTCGACCATAGCTTATATATGTTCATACATTTCATACCAACATATAATATTAACATTTAACTACAATTAAACACATTTATTTGCTTATTAACTTACCTCAGACGATGTAAAACGGAACAGGGCAACTAGTCGACGACTTTCCTTTTTCCCCGATCCAAATCTAATTTCTTTAGTTCTTGATCTTGATTGAGCTTGAATATAGGCCTAACCCTAGCTTAGTTTCTTTCTTTTTATTTTGTTTATATTCGGCAAGAACAATGAAGAAATAAAGTATATGTTGTCTTTATTTTATGTTTTATTATGTATATTATAACTTAAGTTCAATTTACCTATTTAACCTTAACGATTTAATGTAAAAACTTTATAATATAAGCCTTATAACGTCCAACTATATTAAAAATGACATAATTAAAATTTTAAGGCTTCAATTTAGAAAGCCACTAACAAGTTAGCCCCTTTTAGAAATAACCACTGAATTTGGAGTCTTTTACAATTGCATAATCTTTCAAAATTCACTTATCATGCTAATCAAGACCTTTACAATTGCATTAGCTCAAAGAAACAAAGACATCTTGATTGAATGCATTGAATTTAATCAACTTACCTGAGAAAAGAAATCCATCATACAAATTAAATCTTGATTTCACCACTTATACCTTTGCCGATGTCAATTCCTTACACAAAAATTAGAGAAATCTAGATACCAGAATCACCACGTTTCTATGATCGAACCAGAAGCATAATCATAATAGACATAGTTATCACAAACTGAAGAACACACTTTAAAGATAAACCATGTTTGATAATTCACGAAATAAGAATGATAGAAAAATTGAGATAAAGAAATCCAAGATACAATACCATACCGGAAGTCCAAGAACATAACTCACAAGAAGATAATAAAAATCTTGATAATTTCGCAAAGAAATCTAGAAGAAAAATACTGCTTACCGACTCTGGACTTCCTTCATAACAGAGATAAAATATTTCCCGCATATATAAAACAAAACCATAATCAGTAGAAACATAAGAATAGTCTCACATAAATTTTTACCATCGACTTCATTCCAACATATCAGAATAGAATTCCGAAGAGATAAAGAAATGCCGATCATAAACTAACCAGACCAACAGAACTTTCGTCTAACATTATAGTCAGCTAAAATTCTCATATGATAAGAATTTTACCAGAAAATGAACAATCACACACATATCTCTAAGGATAAAAGAATATATAGAATACCCAGAAAAGATCATCATATACATTTCAACTATAACTATCACACACAGATATCTTTACTACTCAATTATCATTTCTCTGACTAATTCTGTCATGATGAACCTCGTATCATTCCATTCACTAATAGAAACCAATTTGGGAAAAATTTTAGTAAACACATACTTTAAACATCATATCTGAATAAGTCGATTAGCCAAGATTAAGTTTTTCTTTAATCGTGACATTGTTTAATTAGAATAATCTTTAGAACAATATGATATCCTTCCAAAATTGTTTCCACTTTCCAAACTATTATTATCTCTGTATGCACTACTAATTATTTTACCACCAAACTCTTTAGTTTCATATTTATGGACTTATTCCACATGATTCTTGTGAAATTTTGTTATAAAGCAACCCTGGTAAAGGGGTGAGTTCGTAAGGCCTCTAATTTGACTCTCATAAGTACACACATATGACTTAGCATTCATCACCAACATCATATCATCACAATTACATAATTCATTTAAAGCTAATTAACATACATAGTCATGTTACACGAACTTTTTCGATTATCTTATTCAAACAAGTGTACATAAACACACATTCTGCCAATTTGAGTAAATTTAGTTATTGTATTCATTTAATCAAATATGTTGGGCACATAACATCATATGCATGCCAAACAAACATGGATGGGCTTATCACTATATAAACTTTCATTTCATTCCACTTTTCACATTTCTCAACTTGTGGTTATCTCATTTCGTACATTAACACATCCATATCGTGAACTACTATTCATACCTTTCCAAAATTCGACACATCATAAGCACATTTCAATCATTTCAATATCATTATTAGCATTACTGAAAAATAGCTCTGTTGGAAGTCATCTTTGTCTTAACAAAACAATTTCGTCAGAGTCGGGAGATATCACACTATCACGAGCAGTAATATGACATGTAAAGCTAGACCAGCATATGCTAGGTTAATCCAAGAATTGACTAAATCATAGCTCTGATACCACTAAATGTAACACCCCTTACCCGTGTTTGACCCCGGGATAGGGTACGAGGCATTACCGAACTTAAACATAAACATTCATACAAACTGAGCCATAAAATTTGGACCAAATCAAATTCATCCAATCACATGCATATCATCCCTTATATGGGCCCATGAGGCCCAAAACATACAATGGGAGTGGTTCGGGACTAAACCAAAAACTTTTGGAACTTTTACTACACTTAGAAAATTTTCCTACTTTGGAGAGTCACACGCCCGTGTGGGTAGGCCGTGTGGTCATACACACGCCCATGTGGCTTGGGAAACACCTATGTCCTCAGCCCGTGTAACCCTCTGTTTATGATGTCATGCACAATTTGGGGTCACACAGCCAAGTCACACACCCATATCCTGGGGCCATGTCCTTTACACGGCTAAGACACACGGCCGTGTCTCTGCCCGTGTGGCGAAGGAAATGGCTATTTACCAAGCCATTTGCCACCCTCATTTGCACACTCACATACACTCTTTCAATGGAACTTGACATGGCACAATTAAGCTACCAACACAACCATAATCAAGGCTTAAATATATCAAAACAATTATTTACTGTTCATAACAAAACTGTCCACTTGAGTCATAGTCACTAAATTATCTTTGTCTTGAGCTACAAAACTCCAAATTAAGATCCGCTTGATTTTTCTGAAGCTAGACTCAAATATATTCCTACCATAAAATTTTTAGAATTTATGCTCTAGCCAATAAGTACAGTTAATTCTCATTAACTTACCCTTCGGGTTTTCCATCAATTTACTTGATAATTTACCTGTTGAACACTTGGAATAACATCAGATACATCGAAGTCTCGCACCTAAGTGTCCAATATGTAGCCAACACTACCTCATATCACATATCACATGTTGCTTATTTTCAAGCTACTCACGGGTCTACTTACACAAGCTGTAAGTTAGGATATAGCTACACGGGCTGCTCAAACAAGCTGTCAGGTATCAGCAACATATGCCGGACTACCCAGCCACTGGTAGAACATACAAGACTAACACTCGGGACGCCATAACATGTGTCACATATATCATGAAATCAGACCACAACTCATAAGCTCAGATCACATAGTTCCTAATGACATGTCACTTGTATCCTAAACTATTCCTAATGTTCAAACGAATATCTTTAATTACACATCTTCGTTGAACTCATCCAGAGGACCAATCATATAACTCATGAAAATTATTAATCACATAATTCTTCATAATGATAATAATAAAGATAATCACATTTAAACATGAAATTACAGCTCATCACAATGTCATCAAGTATCATAGACATATTTTAAATCATATTATTGCATAGTGTATCATAAAATCTCATGGTCATTGCCATAATACTGTACTTTATAACATTCGCATTTCATTTTAATAATAAGGCATTTATCACAATTATATCAATTAAACATTTATACATGTACAATAAAATACTTATCAAACATACGAACTTACCTCGATACTAAAAATGGTGAAAAAGACCTAACCGTCAAATAAAAGGTTTTTCCCTATTCTAGGTCCAAACCTCATTTTCCTAGATCTAAAATATCACATTTAGCTTATTTATTAATCACATTATTCATTGTGACCCAAAAATCATATTATGGAAAAAGTACATTTTTTCCCTTAAACTGTCATATTTACATTTTGGCCCTTATGCTTGTAAAATGATTTTTATTCAATTTCTTTGTACTTTAAGCCTAGCCGAATCATTTTCATAACTATAACAGCCAACAATTTCCACTAGAACACACTTTTACTACATATTTTATAACTTTTACAATTTAGTCCTTTCAAGCGTTTTCACCGAAAATCACTTAGCAAAAGTTGTTCCTATAACCATAAATGTAACATCCCAAATTCGGGCCTAGTCAGCACAGTGGTTTTAAGACCACAAATTCAGAGTAGAAGTAATTATTTTATGATTATTATGAGGTCTATGATATGATTGCATATTTGTGTGAAAATTTCATGAAGAAATTTTATTGATAAAGTGTTCAATTTGACATTTAGGACTAAATTGAAAAAATTGCAAAATGTGAGTTCTAGAAGCTTTAAGCATGAAATTTTCATGGATTTTTAATTAGAGGTCATTAAATAGAAATTTTCCCAATTTCTATTTATATGAGCAAAAATGGGCATGAATAGGAAAAATTTGAAAGAAAGGCCTTAAGGGCATTTTTGTCATTTGGTTAATAAAAGAATAAAAAGGGAAAAATAAGTCAAAATTGTGTCCATCTTCTCCCACCGTGGCTGAAAATCTCAAAGGTTCCATAGCTAGGGTTTCTTCAACTTTCAAGCTCAATAGTAAGTATATCCTAGCCACGTTTTTAATGTTCTTTATGTTTTTGATATCCTTGAAGCATGAACTAGCTATTTCTACCATTATTTTGAGCTAGGGTTCAAGTTCAAAAACTTACCATGTGTGACATGCATGTATTTTGGTGTTTAATAGAGGAATATGAAAGTTTGATGCATGATAAACATCTTTTTCTAGGTGTTTTTCATGAAAACACCTAAAAGAACTTGTTTGTAAAACATGTAAAAATATGTGTTAAAAATGTGATTTGATGAAAAATGTGGGCTGTTATAAGAGGGAATATGAATTAGCTAGGCTTGCGTAACAAATAAATTGGACACATTTCATTTTACGAGCTTAGGGACCAAAGTGTAAATAAGTAAACTATAGGGGCAAAACTATAATTTTGCCTAATTATAGTTTTTGGAATGATTTGAATAATGTGATGATTAAATGAGCTGAATTTGCTATTATAGATCAAGAAAAATAGAGTTCAGACCTAGACCGAGGAAAGAACAAGATTTTGGACTAAATCGAATTAATTGTCCATATTTTGTACCGAGGTAAGTTCATAAGTAATGCTACGATATATCATGTTTGAATGTTTTGTTTATGTATGAATCTTTATGTTTAATTATTGTAATGAGTGTATGAACGACTTTATTATCTATGAGCATGACATTGTGAACGAGTTCGACAATTGTACGTTATCGAGAAAATCCCATTTGAACCTTAGGAATAATGTAGGATAGAATGTGACATGTCACTAGGAACTATGTGATTATGACCTCATTAGATAATGTGTATATATGATTATGTGAATTCGGGTGCTAGTCATGTACGTTCTACCGGTGGCTAGGTAGCCTGGCATGTGTTGCAGGTACCTATCAGCTTTTGTAAGCAGCCCGTGTAGTTATGTCCTGACTATCAGCTTGTGTGAGCAAGCCCATGATTAGCTCAAGAGTGAGCAATGGGTGATATATGTTATAAGGTAGCATGTGGCTACGTTTGAAGCACTATGTGCAAGTCTTCCATGTATCCGATAGTATTCCGAGTGTTCAACGGGTAAATCTATGAGTTATTTGACAAGTGAGTCAATGATGAGGAAATATGACACTATGTTACGAGTTGGTACAGGTATGTACGAAAAAATCATATGAACAAGCTCGGTATGTGATGAACTTTTGGTAAGATTGAAAATGTGTAAGTTATGTCTAGAAATTTAAGTTATGCCTATGAAATTATGATAACACATAAGTAAACAATGTTATGTCATTGGTATTTATATATATGATTATGTTTCTATTTATTTGCATGTGAACTTACTAAGCTTTATGCTTACTCCCCTCTCCTTTTCATTTTCTTATAGTATCGCCAAGCTAGCTCGGGGACCAAAGGACGTCGTAGACTCGATCACACTATCAACTGGATAATTGGGTATAGTTAGTCTCAACATTTTGAGTATGGCATGTATAGGGACTTGGTCTTTTTGTTATATGTCATAGTGGTCTAGCCAAATGTGTTGGCTTATGGTGGTATTTGATTCATTTTGTATATGGCCATGTGATATGGTTCATATTGATTATTTGGGTTGTAACCCTAATCAATTATGCATGCCTGTAATGTAATGTGCTTGATGTGATTGCTTGTGCATGAGATGTCTGATGAATGGCATATGAGCTAAATGAATGAATCATGGCTAATAAGTATGAGCAAAACTATGATATAATTGAGTAAATGAATTGTAGGTTTAGCATGATGAATGAATATGAAATTGGTGTGGAATGCCTTATTAAAGCATGATGGTTTGGATAGGAGGTATGTTGACATTACAAAGGCATGAATTAATAATGTTTATGAGTATTTAAGTGATTAAATATACCATGTTGTATACCATCAAAGATGAATGAGTGAATGAGCATTCAAAGGTGACAAATGGCTTGGAAATTAGCCCCAAGTTGTCCACATAAGCATGTGTCTAGGCTGTGTGTGACACGCGGTCTACCCTATGGGCGTGTGGTTCGGCCATGTGTCCCCTACACCCTAATTAATCCAAAACAGAATGCCCAGTAGTAAACACACGGGTAGAGACACAGCCGTGTGCAGGACATGGCCTCAGCATGGGCGTGTGCCCAAGTCGTGTGAAGTTTGCACTTAATTTCGAGAATTTAATTCACCACACGACCTAAGCACACGGGCGTGTGACCTGGCTTTGTGACCTTTTTTGGTTGATGATGTCATAGTTAGAGAGTTACACAGGCTGTAGACATGGACGTGTCCCAAGCCACACGGGCGTGTGTGACCACACGGCCTACCCACACGGGCATGTGACTCTCCAAAATAAGAAAAAAATTTAAATGTCAAAAAGACTCCAAAAGTTCTCGGTTTTGTCGCAAACTGCTCCCGATGTATGTTTTGGGCCTCGTAGGCTTTTGTAAGGGAAAATTTGCATATATTTGAAAGGTTTTAAATTGGGATGAAATTTTATGGCTTGGCATTGTGTGATTGTTTATGTTTTAGTCCAGTAGTGCCTCGTACCCTATTCTGACGTACGATACGAGTAAGGGGTGTTACAATAAACATGCGTAATCTACAATTAAACATCAAAATGCACAAATTTCTAACATGGGTCAAACCCTAGACCTTCATCATAACTCAATTAAATGGGAGAAATAGGTAGATCTTGTTACGAGGATTTCAAAAACATAAAAATCATTAAAAATGGGGCAAGAACGGACTTACAATCGAGCTTGGAAGCTCGGAAAACCCTAGCCATGGTTTCCTCATGTAAACTTCGGCCAAGGAAGAAGATGGACAAGAAATTTTGGCTTTTATTTTGTTTTTAATTTATTTTAATTACTAAATGACCAAAATTCCCTTAACTTAAAAAGATTCTATTTCACCTATTTTATGTCCAGTTTTTTCCAACAAATTAACCACTAGTCTAATTACCATTCAAGTATCTCCTGTAACACCCCTAACCTGTATCCGTCGCCGAACTAGGGTTAAGAGTCATTACCAGATATATCGAAACATTTTGCAACCATGTCACAATCAAAAGTCATACATTATCTTATCAAAGTCAAATATCAACATAAGGTTCCTTTCTTAGGTCAACAAGACCTTAAACATACTTTAGGAAGGGGTCAGGACTAAACCGAGTACATACAAAATTTCTCAAAAACTTTAACTAATTTTCAATGTTATAGAGGACACACGCCCGTGTGAACAGGCTATGTGCCTCACACAACATTAAACACGCCCGTGTGTCTAGACCGTGGCGAAACAGGGCATGCATACAAATTAAACGTAACATTAATAACCAAATACCTATTTTGCCGTTAATGAAAACATTAAAAAAACATTTAATGGTTGGCCATTTATGTCAATTTCCACTAATCATGGTCTAATTGCAACATAAGGACTTCACATTTAATAAACCATAGCAATCGGGCACTTTTAACAAATAGCTAGCCACTTTTACAATTTATGCAATTAAATCCTTTTATCAAATCAGGCACACAAACGATAAAATTTTCACACAAAATTTTCACAGATATCAATTCACATATTATAAGCATAGAAAATAATATTAAAATATTTTTTACTCGAATTTGTGTTCCCGAAACCACTATTCTAACTAGGGTCTAAATCGGGCTGTTACAACTCTCCCCCTAAAGGATTTTTGTCCTCGAAAATCTTACCGTTGAACAAATTCAGATATTGCTGTCTTATAGCATCTTCGGGCTCCCACATAGCCTTTTCAATACCATGTCGATGCCACATTACTTTACTAACAAATTTTTCTTATTCGGCAATTCTTTAACCTCGCGAGCTAAGATACGAATCCGTTCCTCTTCGTAAGTCATATCAGACTGAATTTCTATCTCAGATGGGGAAATCACATGTGAGAGATCAGATTTGTATCGTCGAAGCATCGATACGTGAAATACATTATGAATATTTTCTAACTCAGGCGACAATAACAATCTATATGCAACTGGTCCGATACGTTCTATAATCTCATGCGGCCCGATGAACCTCAGACTCAATTTGTCTTTACGGTCGAACCGAAGTACTTTCTTCCATGGAGACACTTTCAGAAATACTTTGTCACCGATCTCAAATTCAATATCTTTTTCGTTTCAAATCTGCATATGATTTCTGACTATCAAAAGCTGCTTTTTAACTTTCTCGGATTGTTTTTACTTTCGGTTCAGTCTCTTTCATCAAGTCAATCCCATGTATCTTATTTTCATTGAGCTCTGACCAATATAATGGTGTACGAAATTTTCTACCATATAAGGCTTCGTACGTTGTCATTTTAATGCTCAATTGAAAACTATTATTATAAGCAAATTCAATCAATGGAAAATACTATTCCCACGTACTTTCAAACTCAAGAATGCAACATCTAACATATCCTCGAGAATCTGAATAATCCATTTAGATTGACCATCCATCTGCGGGTGAAAAGCAGTACTGAAGTGTAATCTCGTACTTAAAGCCTCTTGTAGTTTCTTCTAAAATCGCGAAGTGAATCTCGGATCTTTATCTGGCACAATAGACAATGGCACCCCGTGCAATCTTACAATATCGGAAATGTAAAACTCAGCTAATTTATCAAACGAGTAATCAGATCGTACTAAAATATCAATCAACCATAACCCAAATCGCATCTTTCTTTTTAGGGGATAGGGGTAAACTCGAAACAAAATCTATCGTTATTCTATCCCATTTCCACTCCGAAATCATAATCGGTTGCAACAAATCGGATGGAACCTGATGTTCAGCTTTAACTTGTTTACAGATCAAACATTTCAAAACAAAGTTAGAAATATCTCTTTTCATTCCAAACCACAAGTAATGATGTTCTAGATCATTATACATTTTCATACAATCCGTATGTACAGATAAACGATTGTTGTAAGCTTCATTCAAAATCATCTAAATCAACTCTGAATTTCTCGGAACACAAATCCTACCTCGGAGTCTCAAACAATCGTCATTATCAATTTGATATTCAAAATCAGAATCTAAATCACACTGAGTTCGTTTTACTATTATCTCATTATCAAATATTTGAGCATCAATAATCTGTTGTAAAAACAACGATCTCGCTTTCAATTCGGCTAAAATTAAGCCATCATCGGACAAAACTAAATGAGTATTCATCGCACGCAATGTAAACAATGATTTTCGACTCAAAGCATCAGCAACAACGTTTGCTTTTCCCGGATGATAATCAATAACAAGCTCATAATCTTTTAGCAGTTCTAACTTCTCTGTCGCAGGTTCAAATCTTTCTGAGTCATCAGATATTTTAAACTTTTATGATCAAAATAAACATGACATTTCTCCCCAAACAGATAGTGGCTCCAAATCTTCAAAGCAAACACAATAGCCGCCAATTCCAGATCGTGTGTCAAATAATTCTTTTCGTGCGGCTTTAACTGTCTCGAGGCCTAAGCTATGACTTTGCCTTCGTGCATTAAAAATTAGCCCAGACCATTCAACGATGCATCACTATATATTACAAATTCTTTACCCGATTCTGGATGTACTAACACAGGAGCTTCTGTCAATAGAGCTTTCAACTGATCAAAGCTTTTCCGACACTTTTCAGATCATTCAAATTTCACATCTTTCTGAAGCAATTTTGTTAACGAAGTAGCAATCATAGAAAAGCCTTTCATAAATCGTTTATAATAACTGGCAAGTCCTAAAAAACTACAGACTTCAAAAATATTTCTTGGAGGCTTCCAATCTAAGATAGCTAAATTTTTGCTCGGATCAACTCAGATACCTGATACTGACACAATGTCCCAGAAAACCAAATTCACTTAACCAGAATTCACATTTACTGAACTTTGCAAATAACTGCTTATTACACAAAGTCTGTAATACTATTCTCAAATGCTCAGGATGTTTGATTTCATCACGTGAATTTATCAATATGTCATCAACGAATACAACAACAAATCGATCTAAATACGGTCTGAAAATTATGTTCATCAAATCCATAAAAATAGCAGGTGCATTCATTAATCTGAAAGGCATAACTAAAAACTCATAGTGTCCGTACCTCGTTTGAAAAGCAGTTTTTGGAATTTCTGAATCTTTTACTCTCAACTGATAATAACCCGATCTAATATCTATCTTTGGAAACACAGTAGCTCCTTTCAACTGATCAAACAAATCGTCAATTTTGTGCAGAGCATATTTTTGATAGTCACTTTGTTCAACTGACGATAATCAATGCACATTCTCATCGTACCATCTTTCTTTTTCACAAACAGAACAGGAGCAGCCCAAGGTGAGAAACTCGGTTTTGCCAATCCTCTATCAGTTAACTTTTGCAACTGAGACTTTAATTATTTTAACTCAGTCGGAGCCATTCTATACGAAGCTATCAAAATCGAAGTAGTCCCCGGCACTAATTCAATGCCAAACTCAACTTCTCGAATCGGAGATAATCCTAGAATTTCTTCAGGAAACACGTCAGGGAATTCACAGACAATAGGAACTGATTCAATTTTCTTTTCTATCACTTTCGAATCAATCACTTAAGCAAAGTAGGCTTCACAACCCTTTCTCACATATTTCTGAGCTAACATCGAAGAAATCATTACGGTAAACCATTCAGATCATTATACTCAATCTGAATAATCTCATCATTCTAACATCGTAAATTGATAGTTTTATGTTTCCAGTTTACAATAGCATCATGCAAAGTTAACTAATCTATACCTAGAATTATATCAAACTCATCAAATGGTAATAACATAAAATTAGTCAAAAAACATGAATCTTGAATCATCAACGGACAATTCTTACACACTTTGTCAATCAAACCACACCGGCCTATGGGGTTCAATGCTTTAATTACAAATTCAGTAAACTCTACAGGCAAAGTCTAACTGCTCACTAAGTTCATGCATATATAAGAATGTGTTGATCTGGGATCTATCAATGCAATCACAGAAGTATTGTAAAGAGTAAATGTACCCGTAATCACATCTAGAGACGAAGCTTCTTCGTGTGCACGAATAGATAGGCTTTGGTAGGTGCGCGAGCCTTAGATCTAACAGTTGCATCTTTAGTTCCCCTCTGGCTACACTCACATTACTCATATTTCTGGGTGGTCTACCTCAAGCTGTATTGCCACTCGGCCTCAAATTTTGCACAATCTCTAATTCTACAGACTCAGAACACTCACAGGTAAAGTGATCTAAGGATCCACATCTAAAGAAAGCTCGGTCATTCAATCTACAACTTCTCGGATGTCTTTTACCAAAATGTCTACACTTGGGTCAATCAGATCGGACATTTCCAACACTCAATAGAAGTAGTTAGAGCTCTGAAACTCGAATGCGATCTAGTACGATCTCTACTCGAATGTTTCACACTAGCCTTTGAACTGCTAAAATCATCCCAGAATTTCTTTTATGTTGAATGAAATGACTTGCTCGATGATCTTTTTCACACCTTTCTAGCTTCTAAGTTAGCTTTTCTTTTCTTTTTCCCGAGTTCTTCAGCTTTATATGCTCGTTCAACAAGCACAACAAAATATTTTATCTCCAAAATTATGACTAACAAGTGAATATCTTCATTTAAGCCATCTTCAAACCACTTACACATTATTTCTTTGGTCGAGACACATTCTCGTACATACTGGCACAATCTCACAAACTCTCTTGTATTCCGTAACAGACATACGACCCTGTTTCAACTCAAGAAACTCTTTGCGTTTCTAATCGATGAATCTTTGACTGATGTATTTCTTTCAAAATTCAGCTTGGATGAAATCCCACGTGACTCGTTCTTTTGGAACCATAGATATCAACGTCTTCCACTAATGGTACGCCGTATCTCTCAAAAGTGAAATGGCACACTTAAGACATTCATCAGGAGTACATGACAATTCATCGAACACTCGTATTGTATTCTCGAGCCACAATTTCGCTCTCTCGGCATCATCATTGGTTGTAGCACGAAACTCTTCGGCATCATATTTTCTTATTTTATCAACTGGAGATTGATTCAGCTGAATCAGATTAACTTGTGGCATGACAGGAACATGTAGAGGATTTAACGGGGGTGAAGGTTGTGGATCAGCTGGATTAGTTCTCATATACTGAGTGAAACAATCATTCATCATTTGGTAAAAGGCTTGCTTGCCTCTCCCTCGTGGCTACTAGTAGCAGGTCTAGAATTAGATAGCGTTGTCCCTTGATCGGGAGCAGGTGCATTACCTTCAACATTGTCAGCTATGGGTCATTCGGGATCCATTTACTATACAAAAACACATTTTAATTATCAGGAATCACCACACTATCACAGTTCATATATATGGCATGTATAGCTAGACTCACATGCGCTACGTTAGTCCTAGAATCGTCTAAACCGTAGCTTTGATACCAACCAAATGTAACACCCCTAACCCGTATCTATCGCCAGACTAGGGTTAAGAGGCACTACCGGATATATCGAAACATTTCGCAATCATTTCACAATCAAAAGTCATACACTATCATATCAACGTCAAATATCAACATAAGGTTCCTTTCTTCGGTCAACAAGACCTTAAACATACTTTATGAAGGGGTCGGGACTAAACTGAGCTTAAACATACTTTATGAAGGGGTCGGGACTAAACTGAGTACATACAAAATTTCTCAAAAACTTTAACAAATTTTCAAAGTTACAGAGGTCACATGCCCATGTGAACGGGCCATGTGCCTTACACGGCATTGGACATGTCCGTTTGTCTAGGCCATGGCAAAATAAGGCATACATACTGACTTGTCCACACGGCCACAAGAGACGCCTGCACACCAGGGCGTGTGAGAATTAGGGAGGCTACTGACTTGGTTTATACAGCCAATCACACGCCCGTGTGTCCAGCCCATGCTTGAAACTGACTTAGCTACACGGCTTGGCATACGCCCGTGTGTGCAACCGTGTGATCTACCCAAGCTCATTTTGAAATGGACCTCGAACAACATGGCAGAGACACACGCCCGTGTCCCTACCCGTGTGGGCAAAAATAGGCCATTTACAAGACCAATATGCCACCCACTTAGGATCCTCCCTACAAGCACCTAATAAACATCAAATGCACCATAATTTCAACCAATTTCGTTCCCAAAACATATACCATTCATGTCATATTATTATCAACCTATTTCATGCTTATAATCCATACCAATTCATGCCAAATCATAAGCCAAAGTCATACCAAAACATATGGTTCATAACCTCAATTTACTTCATTCAATCTCATGCCATAATCTTACCAATTCCTTAAATAAGCACATACCAAAATCTTACTAAATTGACCAATTCTCTTTGGCCATCTATGAACACATCATATTGGAAATATTGTATCACATAGTTTATACTCAAAAGTCATTCATAAACACAACCAAAACCAAGTCAAATCATATGGCTAAATATTTTTAACTCAAAAACATATCTCAATTTATATAGACTATACATGTCATACTTTAATATTTACACTTTCAAAAGGTACCAAAGATAAATTTGATAGTTTGGTGATGATCCTCGACGATCCCCAAGCTCTCGGTTGCTTTGATATCTAAAAACAATTGAAAACACACATAAAGTAAGCTTTCCAAAGATTAGTAAGCCTTATACAAATACACTTATCACATAACACCATTCAAGACCAATTCATTCAAGTAGGTCATGGCTAAATACAATTACATATCCATATGTCCCATAAAGCTCTTTTTTTCATAAATAACTTACATATATCATATGTTCACAAATGTACATATACTTACATTTCATTCTCAAACATGATATACATTTCAAACATACCTAAATTGGATACACATTTACATACTCATTCATTTCTCACAATGCCCGTTGAATCGTACGGAATCAAATAGGATACACGGATAGCTCGAAAAGCTCGTACAATGCCAACATCCAGACGTGGCCTTACATGTAATCAAATATCGATGCCACTATCCCAGACAGAGTCTTACATGATATCAAATACGATGCCAATGTCCTAAACATAGTCTTACACGTAAATCTCAAATCGATGCCAACATCCCAGACGTGGTCTTACACGAAATCAAATATCAGAATCCTATGTCATGACATATGTATCCTAACTATTCCTATGGTTCATACGGGGCTTTCGGATGTCGTCACAGTATCGAAACTTTCTAAATTTCACATATTCAACTTCTATAACCATTCATCACAATTCAATATCATATAAGCATGAATAAATAAATTCAAACACATTTATTTGTATATAGACTTACCTCGTACGAAAATGAATGGAAACGAACGACTATTCAATGACTTTCGACTTTCCCCGATCTAATTTCATTTTCTTTGGTTATTGATCTATATAAATTAAAATTTAACTCTTTTATTCAACAAATCATTCAATTCAATCCATATACACATATTTAAGGCATTTTACTAATTAGTCCTCACATTTTCACAATTTAACACTTTAGTCCCTATTTCATAAAATCACAAAATATGCATAATTTCCTTTCACACATGCCTAGCCGAGTTTTCCTTTAGCTCATATAAGTCCACATATTTCATTTATTTCAAAATTTAGCCCTCAATTTCTCATTTTCACAATTTAGTCCAAAATAATCAAATTCATCAAAAATCCCAATACAAAACATAGTAACCTAACACATATCTTTCATTTTCTATCATCTAACTTCATAAAACTCACATTATCAAAAATGACATATCTTAAAATCAATATCAAATTCAAAAATTGAGGCATGGGCTTGAAAGAACACAAAGCAACGATTACAAAAACATAGAAATTATCAAAAACCGAGTCAAAACCATACCTTAATCAAGTAATCAAAATGCCAAACCCTAGCAAGCTTCTTTTCTTTTTCTTTTTCTTTGTATTTTCTGAAAAGATGAGTGAGAAGAATGTGAATTTTTGCTTTTGTTTTATTAAATGTAACATTAATAACCAAATACAAATTTTGCCCTTAATGAAAACATTAACAAAACATTTAATGGTTGGCCATTTATGTCAATTTCCACTAATCATGGTCTAATTCCAACATAAGGACTTCACATTTAATAAACCATAGCAATTGGGCACTTTTAACAAATAGCTAGCCACTTTTACAATTTACGCGATTGAGTCTTTTTTATCAAATCGGGCATACAAACGATAAAATTTTCACACGAAATTTTTACATACATCAATTCACATATTATAAGCAGAGAAAATAATATTAAAATATTTTTCTAACTCGAATTTGTGGTCCCGAAACCACTATTTTGACTAAGGTCTAAACCGGGCTATTACACCTCCAATTTAAAATTTCATAGCAATTAGACACCTCTAGCTTCTAGAACTCAAGTTTTGCATTTTTTACAATTTAGTCATTTTGATTAAATTGAGTTCCCAAACGTCGAAATTTTCAAACAAAACTTTCACGAAATCATTCCGTGAAATTGTAGACCATAAAAATAAAATTTTCCTCGCCGAATTTGTGGTCCCAAAACCACTGTTCTGACTAGGCCCAAAATCGGGATGTTACAGTTTCTACAAGTATGGGTCATCCCAAATATAATATCGAGCTTCCCTTCTAAGCTTGTCCTTTATGGAACGTGCTAAACTAGTGGGCAATGATCCTGTGGCAAGGAGATTTACAATATCCGCATACCATGGGAAATGTGCTTTAGCTGAAAATAGGCCATCATCAAGAAACTCGTCCTTTATAGGAGTGTCATTACAAGGTGTTTTTAACCTACTCAAGTGGTCAGCCACCAAGTTTTTGCAACACTTTTTGTCTCAAATATTGATGTCAAATTCTTGGAGCAATAAAATCCATCTAATGAGCATTAGTTTCATTTCCTTCTTTGTCATCAAATACCGAAGAGCTGCATGGTCAGAAAAATAATTACTTTAGATCCCAATAGATAAGACCGAAATTTATCCAAAGAAAATACAATAGCCAAAAGTTCTTTTTCTGTGGTGGTGTAGCTGTTTTGTGCAGCATCTAGGGTTTTTGAGGCATAACAAATGACACAGGGCTCTCTGTCTATATTTTGCCCCAACACGCCCCCCACACTTCACTCACTTGCATCACACATGATTTCAAAGAGATAGTTCCAATTTGGTGCTTGTACTATAAGAGCAAAAACCAACTTTTTTTGAGTGTGTCAAAAGCCTTTTTTGCTTTTTGAGCTAAACTCAAATTTCTTATCTTTTTGAGTGTGGTTCAGCTACTTTTGAGAAGTTCTTTATAAAGCGCTTGTAAAACCCTACATGGCCAAGGAAAAAATGGATTTCCCTTATAGTTGAGGGATATGGCAAAGAATTTATAATGTCAGTTTTGGCATTATCGACCTCAATTCCTTTAGCTGAAACTATATGTCCTAGAGTTAAACTTTTGTCTACTATAAAATGACACTTTCGTAATTCCAGACAAGATTAAATTCTATGCATCTACTTAAAATTATTGTAAGGTTTTTAAGTCATTCATCAAAACAATTCTCTTGCACAGTAAAATCATCCATAAAAACTTTAGTAATGTTTTTTACATATTCAGAAAATATACTCATCATGCATATTTGGAAGGTGGCCGGTGCATTGCAAGGTCCGAATGGCATCCTTCTGTATGCAAATGTGCCGAATGGGCATGTAAAAGTGGTCTTTTCTTGGTCCTCTAATGCAACTGGGATTTGGAAGAAACCTGACTATCCATCAAGACAGCAAAAATGAGTTTTTCTAGCTAAACATTCAAGTATTTGATCTATAAAAGGGAGAGAGAAATGGTCTTTTCTAGTATAAGAATTCAACTTCCTATAATCAATGCAGACACGCCATCTATTTTGTACTCTGGTTGGTACCAAGTCACCCTCAGCATTTTTCTTTACTATCTCATCTATTTTCTTGGGCATGACTTGCACCGGACTTACCCATCTATTGTCAAAAATAGGGTAGATTACATCTGTATCCAACAACCTAATTATTTCCTTTTTGACCATATCCATCATATTTGGGTTCAATCGTCTTTGCGCCTCTCACTTTGGTTTTGTGTTTCCTCTAAGTAAATCTTGTGTGTGCATGTCAAAGGTCTTATCTCTATTAGGTCGGCAATGGTCCAGTTGATTGCCTCTTTATGATTTTTTAGTACTTGTATCAAACTTTCCTCTTCGAGCTTGGAGAATCTATTTGAGACTATGATCGGTAAGGTATTATCTTTCCCCAAAAATGCATATTTGAGATGCTTAAGAAGCGATTTTAATTCAAAATCTGGTGCCTGCACAATAGAAGGTAGAAGTTTAGTGTGAATCGGAGATGACAATTCATTAACAGATTCAAAATCATCAAACATCGTTCCAGGTTTATCTTCATAAGGTGGCTCAAAAGTTTCTCCTACTAATAAGTCAATTACGTCGACATGATTTACGTTCAAGATTTCACTTGGGTGACTAATAGCATCGTAAACCTTAAACTTCATGATTTTTCTGTCAAATTCCATCGTGAGGGTTCCGTTATGCATGCCAATCTTAGTGCTAGCGATATTAAGGAAAGGTCAATCTAGCAAGATGTTCGAAGACCCAGGAGTGTTATCCTCTTCCATTTTCACTACATAAAAGTCTAAAGGAAAGATAAGCTCATTGACTTTCACTAACACATCCTCAAGGACTCCTTCGGGATGTACAATAGACCTGTCTACCAATTGAATGATGATACCTATTTTCGTAAAAAAAAATCGTGTTAAGTGATTCATAAATGGAAAAAGGCATTACATTTATAGAAGCTCTTAAATCGCACATGGTTTTTTTATTCCTAAGTGGCCTATTTTGCATGGTATTGCAAACATGCCCCTATCATTGCATTTTGCTAGCATCTTCTGCTATAACACCACGGATACATTCTCACCAACACTTACTCTTTCATTTCCAGTTAATTTTCACTTATTGGTGCAAAGCTCTTTAAGGAACTTGGCATATTGCAAAATTTGTTTGATGGCTACCAATAGTAGTATGTTGATCTTAACATTTCTGAATGTTTCGAAGATCTCTTTGTCCTCTTTACCTTTCTAAGGTTGCTTCAACCATCCTGGAAATGAAGGTTAAATTTTGGGTAATGGAGGTTTCATTCGGACCTATTCATCGTTCTCGTGCTTTTCTTGGGCAAAATTTTGGCCAAGATTTCTTCCAGGATTTGGTTCCAGATCTCTTTCATTTTGCAACGTCACTACATTTACGTTTTGTCTCGGATTAGGTTCTGTTTGTGACGGAAGCTACCCTTGCGAGTTCATTTTCTCAATTGATATGGTCAACTCTCTTATATACGCCTCAGTTTTCTATTGAAAATCAAGCATATTAACTACTAATTTATTCACCATGGTTTCTAGAGAGGTACCTGAATCCCGCGTTTGTTGTGGAAACCAGTTTTGGTATCACTGGTTATACTGTGGGTTGGGCCCATAACTCAAGTTAGGATGATCTTTCCATCCTGGGTTATAGGTATTAGCGTAGGGGTCATATTGCCTTTGGGGTGGCCCAAGAAAGTTCCCCACAGCATCCAAATGGGCCATAGTAACATTATACAAACTAGGGCATGCATCAGTTGTATGTCCAGCTATTGCACAAATTCTGCATAGTCGGGCTGGTCTTGTTTTTTCTACAACAAGAGAATTTATGATATTAGTAAGTCTATTAGTTTTATCTTTTGAGGTTAAATTACTTGGCTGGTGAACCCTTCTAGTGGGTTTAGGATTGGCTTGGAATTGCTGAGTATTTGCATCCATTTTGGATATCAAGTCCCTTGCTTATTGGGGAATCATATTGACCAATGCCCCTACACTAGCAGTATCTACCGTATTCATTTCTGTGGGCTTCAAGCCCTCATAGAAGTATTGGAATAGAGACTACTCTATTATTCCATGTTGTGAGCAACTTGCACACAACTTCTTAAATCACTCCTAATAGTCGTGAAGAGACTCCACATCTTTTTTTCTTATCCCAACGATCTCCCTTCTTAACTCAGCTGCACTTGATGCTGGGAAAAATCTATTGAGAAACAAACGGGAAAGATCAGTTCAAGTTGTGATAGATCTAGGGGGTAGATAAAATAACTATTCCCTAACAGAGTTTGCTAGGGAAAAAGGGAAATCATGCAATTTAATTTGATCCTTAGTTACGCCCTAAGGTTTCATACTAAGACAAAGCATATGAAACTCTTTCAGATGTTTGTATGGATTTTCATTTTGCAACCCACGAAAAGTCAGTAGCAACTGGATGTGCAACCTTCCCAAAACATACAAAGCGACTGTCTTTGCACAAAATGAAAAGATCACTTTTGGAAGGACATGGATGGAAGTGTCAGTCCTGTAATACGGAGAAACGATGAACACTTGTTGAGAAGGCTAGGTGCGGGTTCTAAGCCTCATGAACCTTTTTTGGGCAATCTCAATAACCTTTGGCTAGATGAGTTTAGTGGCTCATGCTTTCAATAAAAGAAACGCAAGTGTAATGGAATAAAATTTTCTTGGAAAGGGAAAAGAAACAAAAAGGCTAAAGCGTTAGAGGGAAAGAGCATTTTATAGAAACTGATGAGTGAATATTCCAGTCACTCCATCCCCTAGTTATAGTACACAATTTAAACTCTTAAAAGATAAATAAAAATATAATCTGAAATTAAATCTAATAATATCATAATAATCCTAACAATAATCCTAAAAATAAAATTCAAATTTAAATAGAGTCTTCTGTTCATAAATCTATTCTTTGAATTTTTGCCCCAAGTTTTTTGCACTTTGTATTTTCAGCACCATTTCTTCCTTATTTCGCATGCTGACCCATTTTGTCTTCAAATTCATGCTTTTTTCCCCAAAACTTTCTTTTGCCTATAATTTAGTCCTTACAAGATAAAAAACCATAAATAGCCCAAATTAGTAGAATCATACTCAAAATAAATATGTAATTAATACATAAAAATATGTTATTTTAGAGTATTATCATGGGAGAACAAAAAGACGATAATAAGAAGTTATGGAGAAGAACTAAAGCGAAAATAAAACTATAAATCCGGTCTAATTGTTTGTTAAAAACTCTAAGTTTTGACTCTTTTACAAATTAGTCATTTTTTCAAAATTAAATGTATTTAAAACTCATTTTCAAAAATTGATTTAATTTTGTAAAATCCATAGATGAAACATTTTCAGTTACCATTCTTACAAATTTCCAAGTACATAAGAGCTAAAGTTCCCATTTAACCCTCAAAATTCTAAGCCTAATTTTGGGGTGTTACTCGTCAAATGGTGTATGAGCATAGAGTGATGCAAGTGATGCAATGCAAAATTTCCTACCCAAACCATCCACTGCACACCACGAGTTCCCCAGAACCCGTCTACCAAAATCTAATGAATGCGAGCAAAGCTCGATATGGTAAAACCAGTAAATGAACATAATTGCAGAAAATCTGTCATTTAACAAAAAAATGCTATAAAATCACCAAATCTCCTCAAATCTCTGGTCTAGTGCACTAACTACAAATAAATGTGGACTTAATATGCTTCCGAATCTCCACAAAACTTCTCCATCAACCATAATATCAATCTCACCCCAATGCACATGCAATACGTCATACAATCTCATACATGGCCATGAATTTAGTACTTTCACATTTCTTTGGCATGATCAACACACCCTTATATTATCGAATAATTTGAATAAATAGGATCATTTATCCAACTTTCAATTCACCATTATGATGGTGTCATACAACATATCATCATCTCATATAATTACAATTCTTTTCCGAGTGCATGTAAAGCATCTTTCAAATATTTTATAGCAAATCATTCATACAAATATATCATGCGTAAGCCTCATTCTCATTCAAAATCATGCTATACATAAAATCAACATACATCATATCAACTAATCATCCACAACAATATCAATCACACAATTATCCAATCATTCTCACATTTTTGTTAACATGCCAAATAGTTAACGCTCGAAACGTATTTGGTTCGATCACTTACAATTTAATTACTTAGCCCCTTAGCCAAGCCCGACCAGAAAGCTTATTCATCAATTCAATCATTTAAAAATAATATTCAAGTTAATGAGTTAGGACCCACACCTTATTTTATGCTAAAATACGACACACTTGTGAATCTTGCGGTTTCTTTTTAAGACTTTATAAGGAACCTAAATTAAAAAACCATCATTTAACTCAATTAATATACCACTTAAACAACCCCCAAATCCCCTGTTATGGGTTCAATCCAATCATCACAATTATATTGATTTTTCAAAACCAAACTAGTTAGGTTTCTTACACTGGTTTGATGTGAATCACACGCGTGAACGTCTATCAACTTCACTGTTGATTTGGGGCATTTAAGTTGGCACCTAACACATTTAAATATTGAAAAACCAATACCTATTTCATCTTTAAAAACTTTAATTCAATCAATTAACAATTCCCCCAACATCTAAAGTGAAACTACACACTAGCCCATGATCAACCACACTTACACTTCCCGAATTGTCAAATCTAAGTTGTTGAACGATAAAGATTGATTTTTCCTAAATTACATATGATTAAAGCTTTATAAGGAAGGTTTAAAGAACCCAATATATTTCTTGAAATATATGGGAAAAATTAAAGAAACAACAACCCCTTTCTGTGCCTCTAGGCACGGCGCACCACCACCAATAGTGGTAAAATCGAGGGTAATTTAAAACCACAATTGAAATCACTTTAAAGACTGAAAAAATACCCATTAAATCTTTAAAAATCAGCCCAATTAAAAATCTAGAAATTTTGGTAATTTATTGAAAGATCCATCAAGAAAAATGAAAGAAAATAACACTTACTCAACTAAGAAGATAAGGGCGACAATAGAGTTCTTTTGGGGCATCAATGGAGGCCGATCTTAAGTGCTAACATTTCAAAAAATTTATGATATAATGAAAGCAAGAATAGGAAAACAATGGTGTAAGAACCCATTGCAAAAAGAAGAGAAATTGATGGTGAATCTTGGTGGCTTGGGCGACAACACACAAAGGAAGAAAAAAAGAAAAATAAAGAGAAAAGAAGAGAGGAAGAAGGTGAACAACTAGGGTAGGGAAAATTTGACTTGAAGGCTAAAAAATCCAAGAAAAAATTGGATTTACACCTAAGGTTCAAGGCTTGGGCAACATAAATTAAGGAGAAGGAAAATTTTTAGCAAAAAATAAGCTATTTTGCAAGAGAAGGGAATCGAACTTGGGACTTTAATCTAATTTCTCATACTTTTTTATATTTATTTTAACCACTAGGCCATTTCCTCATTCTTGAAATAATTTTGCAATGTTTATTTTTAAAAACAAGACATGTCTTATACTAGGGTTTGATGCAAAATTTCCAAAATAACAAAAATGGTGCTAGAGAAGGGATTTGAACTTGGGTTTCAAGGAACGTGTAACACCCCTAACCCGTATCCATCGCCGAATAGGGTTACGGAGCATTATCGGAGTTTACAAATCAAATAAATAGACATTTCATATCATATAACTTTCATATCATAAACCAATCGAAACCAAACATATTATCCCTTATGCAAGCCCTCGAGGCCCAAAATACACATTAAAAACTAGTCGGGACTAAATTGGGTACTCAAAGAATTTTTTGGAAAACATTAAAAATTTTCAAAACTGTGTGACTCACACAGCTAAGAGACATGCCCATGTCTTAGACCATGTGGACATTGAAAAAGGGACACATGACTGTGTCTCAGCCTGTGTTTGTGCCCGTGTAACTCCCTAACTTGGGCCACATGGCCAAGCCACACACCCGTGTGCTAGGCCACATAAGCATACTGACTTGTACAATATAAAAGATACAAGGGACATACGATCGTGTCACCTGATCGTGTGTCACATACGGTTGTGACACGCGCTCGTCTCTCTGCCCATGTGGACAAAAATAGGCCAATTTCCAAGCCACATTTCTCACCCAATTTGACATCAACCTAACTCAACGTTTTTGCACATCAACAAACCATAACAAGGCATTCAAAACAAGCCAAAATCATGTCTTAAACATGAAATATCACCACATACAATCAATATACCCTTAGGCACCTCAAATGAAAACTTAAAGGCATGTTAACCATGTATCTCAACTTACCTAAATGACCAAATTCATATATGCATATTCAAACAACATTTTACTTTCTTTCATTCTACCATATCAATCACACTTCAAACATGATAAGGTCACTTATATACACATCAAAATATACCAAACACAAGCCATATAAATGGTTAATCTCAACAAAACATTTATATGCCAACATTGGCCAAAATAACCTATACATGCCATTATAACCGAAATTAATTTACTGAAAGTACCGAAAGGACCGATGGATAGTGTGAAATAGCTCTGACCAGTGTCCAACCAATACGAGCTTTCGAATTACTATAAAACATTGAAAATAACACAGAGTAAGCATTTAAGCTTAGTAAGCACATATAACACCGAATTTAACTTACCATATATCCATAAAATAGGTGAGTAAACAAAGCATATCTCAACCAATTAGGCCAAAAGCCTAAACGCATTATCACCATAAGCCATGAAAATCACATATAATATCCAACACACATAGTTGAATTCATCAAATAATCATATTTCATGTATTTCATGAAATACTAGTAATAGTTCATATCAAACTCATATAATCTTGTAACAAAACTATGTCCATTGAACCATTTAAAATATCGTTGGATATACGGGTAGTACATACGAGGTGTACTGAACTGTAATCTATCAATTCATATTCATGTATGCTCATACAAGCTATGAATCAGTATGCTCTCACGAGCTGTGAATCGGGAAGCTCATACAAGCTGTAAATCGAGAAGCTCATATGAGCTATGGTGTGTCTGCAACACATGCAGGATCCAAACCAAAACAGTAACGCTAATGACATGTATTTGTATCCTACGAATTTCTAAGGTTCAAACGGGACTCGGTAATCATCAGATATGCAATCGGTATTTATACATGGCAATTATACAAATCACATATATATGATTTAATTAAAACATTCATACTCAATTTAATTACACGAACTTACCTTGACAAGTGCACGTAAATACAAAGGCGACTAATCCGATATTTTCTTTTTACCTCGATCTAACTCTATACGAGGTCTGACAGGATCTATACAACTAAATTTAACTCATTTTAATATAATTCTCATTATACCAATTTAATCCAACATGAAATTTTGGCAAAATTACCATTTTTCCCTACACATTTAATTCCTTTGTAATTTAGTCCCTAGGCTTCAAAAATGAAATTCATACAGTTTAATCCTTACTCAAGCCTAGCCGATTTTATACATATTAATAGCAACCCATATATTTCACAAAATTCATAAATGTTACCATAAATTTATCATTTTTTTTCATTTTAATCCCTAATTGATAATTTCATCAAAATTCTCTTTACAAAAGTTGTTTATCCAACAACAACCATTCATTTTCTATCATCAAACTTCAAAATTAATGTAACATCCCTTACCGGTTTCTAATGTTGGGACAGGGTTCTAGGCATTACCGAGATAAAACATTAACATTCTTACAAAATCGGCCATAAAATTTTGTTCAAATTTTAAAACATTTCAATTTCATGCAAATTGTCCCTTCTAAGGCCTACGATGCCCAAAACATACATCGAAGGTAGTTCGAGGCTAACCTGAGGACTTTAGAAAATTTTAGCATAACTTAGAAAAAAATTCCTACTTTGGGGAGTCATACGCCCGTGTGGGTATGTCGTGTGGTTACACACGCCCGTGTGGCTTGGGACACGTCCGTGTCCTTAGCCCATGTAACTCTCTGACTATGACATCATCATACAATTAGGGTCACATGGCCGTGTCTCTGCCCGTGTGTTTACTACTAGGCATTCTGTTTGCATTAATTAGGGTGTAGGGGACACACAGTCTAACCACATGTCCATGGGGCAGACCGTGTGTCACACACGGGCTCGATACACGCCCATGTGTTTACCTGTGTAGACAAATTTTAGGCTATATTCCATGCCATTTGTCACCCTTAAATGCTCATTTGCTTATCCATATAAGATGGCATGCAACCTAGTATATTTAGTCACTTGAAAATTCATAAACATGATTATTCCATGGCTTTGTAATAACAACATGTCTCTTATCCAAAACATCATACTTTCATATGGCAATCCACACCAATTTCATATTCATTAATTAGGCTAACCCTACTTTTAAATTACCTAATCATACCATAGATTTGTCATACTTATTAACCATGATTCACTCACTTAACACATGTGCCTTTCATCACACATCTCATCCACAAATAAACACATCAAACATAAAAAATTGCATGCATGTATAATTGATTAGGGTTACAACCCAAATGATCAATATAGACCATATCACATGGCCATATACAAAATAAATCAAATATTTCCATAAGCCAACACATTTTACTAGACCAATATGACATATAGCAAAAAATACCAAGACCCTATACATGCCATGCTCAAAATATTGAGATTAACTATACCCCAAATGTCCAGTTGATAATGTGATTGGGCCTCCGATGTCTTTCGATCCCCGAATTGGCTTGGTGATACTATAAGAAAGTAAAAAATGGAGGGGAGTAAGCATAAAGCTTAGTAAGTTCACATGACAATAAATAGCAACATGATCATATATATATATACATTTATGACATAACCTAGATTTACTTAAGTGTTATCTTGAATTCTTAGATATAACTCAAATTTATAAACATAACCTATACATTTTCAATCTTACCAAACATTCATCACATATCGAGCTCATTTAGATGAGTTTATTGTACATACCTCTACCAACTCAAGTCACACTATCATACTCTCTCTTCATTGATTTACTTGTTGATTAACTCACAAGTTTACCCATTGAACTCTCGGAATATTATTGGGTACGCGGAAGACTTGCACATAGTGCATCAAATGTAGCCACATGCTACCTCATATCACAATCACATATTTCTCACTCACGAGCTACTCAAGGGTCTGCTCACACAAGCTGACAGTCAAGATGTAACTACGCAGTGCTGCTCACACAAGCTGACAAGTACCCGCAACACATGTCGGGCTACCCAGCCACCGGTAGGACGTACAAGACCTGCACCTGGATTCACATATCACATATACACACGTATTCATGAGCTCATATCCATATAGTTCCTAGTGACATGTCACATTGTATCCTAAACTATTCGTAAGGTTCAAACAGGATTTTCTCGACATCTCATGTTCGTCAAATTCATTCACAATCTCATGCTCATAGGTTACAACATCATTCATACACTTGACATAATAAGTAATCATATAAACTTATACATTAACAAAATATTAAAAACATGATATATCATTGCATTATTTACACATGAACTTACCTCGGTACAAAATATGGATAATTTATACGATTTAGTCCAAAATCTTATTCTTTTCCCAGTCTAGGTCCCAACTCCGTTTTTCTTGATCTATAATAGCCAATTCAGCTCATTTAATCATCACATTGTTCAGAGTAATCCATAAATTACAATTTGGTAAAATTACAATTTTTCTCCTAAAATTTAACATAATTACAACTTAGTCCCTAGGCTCGTAAAATGAAATGTGTTTATTTTCTTTGATACCCAAGCCTAGCCGGACTTATAACACACTCATACCAGCCCACATTTTCTTTCAAATTAGATTTTTAACCACATTTTTTACAACTTTTACAAAAAAGGTCCTTTTTAGGTGTTTTCATGAAAAATCACCTAGTAGAATATGTTTATCACACACTAAACTCTCATATTCCTCCACAAATCATCAAAATACATGCATGCCACACATGGGTAAATTTTCATACATAAACCCTACTTCAAAATAAGGGTGGAAACAGGTAAATCAAGCTACGAGGACTTTAAAAATGTAAAGAACATTAAAAACGAGGCTCGGGAGCACTTACAATCAAGCTTGAAAGTTGAACAAAACCCTAGCTATGGTGTCTTGAGAGTTTCGGCCAAGCATGAAGAAGATGAGCATATTTTTTCTTTGATTTTTCCTTTTTTATTCTTTTAATTACCAAATGACCAAAATACCCTTAGGGTCTTTCTTTAAAATTTTTCCCACACATGTCCTTTTTGTCCAAACTTTTAGAAATTGGTTAAATTGTTAATTATGACCTTCTAATTTATAATCTAAAGCAATTTCATGCTAAAACCTTCTAGAACACAAGTTTGCATCCTGTTCAATTTGGTCCCTAAAGTTCAATTGGACATTTTATGCATAGAATTTCTTCATGAACCTTCCACACAAGCATGCTATCATATCATAGACCTCATAAGAATCATAAAATAATTATTTTTATTTTGGATATGTGGTCTCGAAAATACTATTTTGACTAGGCCCTAATTCGGGATATGACAATTCTTCCCCTTAGGGATTTTTGTCCCCGAAAATCTTACTGGTGAAAAGATTCGGGTATTGGTTCCTCATGTTTCCTCAGTCTCCCATGTAGCTTCTTTAGCCCCATGTCTTTGCCATAAAACTTTCACAAGGGCAATACTTTTGTTTCTCAACTGCTTGACCTCCCGGGCTAAAAACTTAATCGACTATTCATCGTAAGTTATATCCAGTCGGATCTCGACCTCTGTTGGTGAAATCACGTGCGAAGGATCATATCGATATCGGCGCAACATAGACACATGGAACACATCATGAATCTTTTCCAATTCGGATGGCAAGGCTAACCGGCAGGCAACTAGCCCTACTCTCTCAGTAATCTCATACGGTCCAATAAACCGTGGGCTTAATTTGCCTTTCCTACCAAACCTCAAAATCATTTTCCATGCGAAAACTTTCAAAAATACTTTATCATCGACCTGGAACTCAATCGCTTTTCATTTCAAATTTGCGTACGATTTATGTCTATCCGAAGCGGCTTTCAGACAAGCTCGAATCACTTTTACCTTTTCTTCGGTTTCTTTAACCAATTCAACTCCATGAATCTGATTCTCTCTGAGTTCAATCCAATACAAAGGCGTTCGACACTTACGCCTATACAATGCCTCATAAGGCGCCATTTTCAAACTCGACTGAAAACTATTATTGTAGGAAAATTCTACCAACAGTAAATACTTTTCTCAATTACCTTGGAACTCAATGACACAATATCGTAACATATCTTCAAGGATCTGAATTACTCTCTTAGACTAACTGTCGATTTGTGGATGGAAAGTGGTACTAAAATTCAATTTTGTACCTAAAGCCTCTGGCAACTTCTTCCAAAATCGTGAAGTGAACCTTGGATCTCTATCCGATATAATCAAAAAAGGCACTCCATGTAACCTCACTATTTTAAAAATATACAACTTGGCTAGCTTGTCAAGTGAATAGTCGATGAGTACCGATATAAAATGAGCCGATTTGGTCAATCTTTAACCACAACCCATACGACATCTTTCTTTCTTGGTGTCAAAGGCAAACCCGTCATGAAATCTATAGTAATACGGTCCTATTTCCACTCTGGAATCATCACAGGATGAAGTAAGCCTGAAGGTACTTGGTGTTCAGCTTTTACTTATTGACAAATCAGGCATCTCGAAACAAACTCGGAAATATTTCTTTTCATACTTGGCCACCAATAAAATTTCTTCAAATCATTGTACATTTTCGTACTACTCGGGTGCATAGACAAACGACTACTATAGGCCTCAATCAAAATCTTCTGAATCAACTCATTATTCTTAGGAAAACAAATCCTATCTCGAAACATTAAGCAACCATCGGAACTAATCCGAAAACCTGATTCTATATCTGATTCACATTTAAATCTTTTGGCTTGCAATTTAGCTTCACTTTTTTGAGCTTCAAAAATCTCTTGAAGAAACGTTGGTCTAGCTCTCAGCTTGGCTAGAATCGAACCATCATCTGCTAATGTAACATCCCGAATTAAGGCATAGTCAGAATAGTGGTTTTAGGACCACAAATATGATGTTAAAATAATTATTTTATGATTATTATGAGGTATAGGATATGAAAATAAGCATGTGTTAAAGTTTCATGAAGAAATTCTATGTGTAAGGTGTCCAATTGGAAATTAAGGACCAAATTGAATAAATTGCAAAACTTGGGTTCTAGAAGTAATTAGTATGAAATTGCTATGGATTATTAATTAGAGGTCCTTAAAGAGTAATTTTCCCAATTTCTAAGTTTTTGGACAAAAATGGGCATGCATGGAAAGTTTTGAAAGATTAGTAAGGAAGGGCATTTTGGTCATTTGGTAATAAAATTAATAAAAAGGGGAAAATGAAGCAAAATTCAACCATATTCTTCTCCATGGCAGTCGAAAATTGAAGGGTCTCCATAGCTAGGGTTTTCAACATTTTCAAGCTCAATAGTAAGTGCTCCCTAGCCCCATTTTTAACGTTCTTCGTATTTTTGAAATCCTCGTAACATGCTCTCTCTATTTCTACCCATATTTCAAGCTAGGGTTCATGTTCAAAAATTTACCCATGCATGAGATGTTTGTATTTTGATGATTTATAGAGGAATATGAGAGTTTAAAGGATAGTTAACAACTTTTACTAAGTAGTTTTTCATGGAAATGGCTTAAGGGAGCATTTTGTAAAAGTTGTGAAAATGGGTAGAAAAATGTGAAATGAAAGAAAATGTAGGCTTCTATAGGCAAGAAAAATATTTGTCTAGGCTTGCGTAACTTAGAAATTTCATGCATTTCATTATACAAGCCTTAGGACTAAATTGTAAAAGTGTGAGTTAGGGGCAAATTGGTCATTTTTCTCGGAGGTAAGTTTTAAATCCTAAAATAAAAAATCAGATGTATTAAGAGTTAAATTTTATTGATATAGACCCCGATGAACCAATTTAGGAGGTCAATCGTGGAAAATAAAAGGTTTTGGATAGCCGATATACGAAACCGAAGCAATTACCAAGTAAGTTCGTATAACCCGAAGTAAACTCTTCATATACTTAAATATGCATGTTCTTGAATATATGAAAATTTAGATATTCACTACAAGATAATTTATGTAATGTGCTTGTGTGAATGAAAGATGATAAATGTCCAGTTGAAATAGAAAAGGAAATCTTACCGATAAAGTATGGCTTACATGACATGAGATCCTGCATGTGTTGCAGAAAAGGATTTAGCCTGGACAGGTAATCCGATGATTTCAAAATAGAAAGGATCTAGCCTGGACGGGTGTTCCTTGAGTGATCGAGCCTTCCGAAGAATATAGATGCATTAAGGATTTAGCCCGGACGGGTAATCTAATTGAGGACTGAATTTAGCCTCGACTAGTAATTCAGATCCGAGCTTATGAGAGAAATTCTCGTTGAAAGGGATTTAGCCTGGATTAGTAATCCCGGCATTGCTCTATGAGTTAATACTACGGGGGATTTAGCCTGGACTGGTGATCTCGCCATAAGATATAATGTTCATGGGAGTGCGTACTAGAGATGATCACCTGTATAACTTGACGGTAATTGGGCTATCCATCGAGATTTTCGAGAAATTCAATGGGTTAACAGGAGAAATAGAAATGGAAAAATTGAATTGATGAGCTCATCTAAGACTAATGATATGATGTATTGTTATGAGACTAACTTGATGAATAAGTGCATGTGATAGGGAAACTATTTAATGCTTGTTGGAATTAGTGCCAAATATGGTTGTATGCTAATTAACTGGTAAGTTTACTCTCCAGTTATCTGGACTTACTAAGCATATAAATGCTTACCCCTTTCTCTTTTCCCTGTCTTACAGAACTCGTGAACTTGTGAAGATTGGAAGACGGTTGGAGAATCAATACACTTTTGACTTGTCCTGCTTTGGTATATAGATACTTCCATTTTCTTTAGTGGCTTGTATAGGATTTTTGGTTATTTTTGTTATAGGTATCATTTGGCTAGCCAATGTAAGGGCCTAAATGGTATACTTATTCTTTTGTATATGGCCATGAGATATGGCTCATATTCATGTAGGTAGTAAACCTATCAATGATGCATGTTTATGTTTAAAAGTTTCATGAGATATAATGATGAGGTTTATCATGACTGGATGATTGAAATGGAACCTAATAATTTGATAATGGACATAACATATAATGGTATATGGTTATAATATGGCCTAAGTGTAAAAAGTAAAATGTGCTATGTTAATCCCTAACACAAAAAGGATAATTTAGCATATACTAAATCGATGAGATGAGCTAAACATGCAATGAGTTATGTCAAGGTTGTTTAAGAATATAATTAGGCCATGTTAATACCATTGAAGTCTCCAAGTATGTGTGGATGATAGAGGGGGACTAAAGGCTTGGAAAATAGCCGTAAAAAGGTCCAAACGGGTAGACACACGGGTATGTGTCTAGGCCATGTGTGACACACGGTCAGCCCCCATAGGTGTGTTGCTCGGCCGTGTGTCCCCTGCACTTAAATTTTAGGTCAGTTTGCATGGTAGTAAACACACGAGTAGAGACAAGACCGTGTGTCTCAATCGTGTGGAGGACACAGCCTAGCACACGGGCGTGTGCCTCAAAATGAATGATGACGTCATAAACAGAATGTCTGGGTTTTTGGACACGGGCGTGTCTAAGCCATTTGAGGGACACGAGCATGTGCTTTTCCTCCACACGGGCGTGTGAGGCATAACCCTAGTAATTTTTCTAAACTTTTCTATAGTTTTCGGTTTAGTCTCGGGTCACTTTTAATGTTTGTTTTGGACCTTGTGGGTCCATAATCGGGACACTATGATGTTGTTTAGTTGGTTTTAAATTAGAATGAAATTTTATAATTTGTATTTTTCAAAAGTGTCTGAGTTTGAATCTGGTAACGCCTCATACTTTGTCCCGTTCTCGGGTGAGGGTAAGGGGTGTTACATTTAGTGGTATCAGACCTACAGCTTAGTCAATTCTTGGACTAACGTAGCATGTATTGAGTATAACTATACATGCCATTATACAAGTTATGATAGTGTGACATCTTATAACCATTTTTAATTGTATTTGAATATAGTAAATGTCTTCCAATGAAGCCCAAGATGAGTCCGAGAGAGTCGAGAGCTATACTCCAGTTTCTGTACAATGAGCTATATCTAGTAGTAGCAGAAAGCCTATGTCTAAAGGCCGGGAAGAGGCAAGAGCTTCCTTCTTCGACATAATGGATGAATGGTTTGGGGATTATTTGAGAAACTGCCCCAATATACCACGACCTCCTCTGCCCCCTGCTCGGCTTGAGGGAGAAGTGCCACAGGGTATGGCACCCGCTAGAATTGGTAAAGCCCCAGTGGACAAACTTAGAAAATATGAGGCTGAAGAGTTTAAAGCTAAGGTTGAGGATGATGCTGAATGAGTTGAGTTCTGACTCGAGAATACTGTGCAAGTTTTGGATGAATTGTCATGTACACCCGAGGAATGCTTGAAGTGTGTTGTATCTCTTCTGAAAGATACAGTATATTATTAGTGGAAGACGGTATCCTTAGTGATACCAAAGGAAGACATTACATGGGAGTTCTTCCAAGCTGAGTTTAAAAAGAAATACATCAGTCAAAGATTTTTAGACTCGAAGCGAAAAGAGTTCCTGGAACTCAAATAAGGAAATAAGATTGTGTCAGAGTACGAAAGGGAATTCATGAGGTTAAGTATGCAACAGAGTGGGTCCAATTAGAGACAGAAATGTGTAAGCGCTTCGAGGAAGGCTTGAATGAGGAATTAAATTACTGATCAGAATCCTTGAGAAACGAGAATTTTCCATATTAGCTGACCGAGCCAAAAAGGTTGAAGAGCTAAATAATGAAAGAAAACAAGTTAAGAGAGAAGCTCGAGTTTCGAGTAAGAGGTCTAGTGGCAGAACACACTCCTTCCCCATAAATAAATCGAGAAGTCACCAAGAACGTTCCACTTCATCAGTAGGATATTCGGGTAGAGCAAGAAGCTTAAAGCGACAAAACTCGAAGTCTTCTTCCCCTATCGTAACTAGTGTGGGAAGCGTAAATGATCAAAAGTCAAAGTGTAAAAGCTGTAACAAATTTCACTTCGAAGAGTGCCGAATGAAGAGTGGTACGTGTTTTAGATGTGGGTCTCTCGACCATTTTCTTAGAGACTTCCCGGAGCAAGCTAACAAAGAGGTTGAATTAACTCCACAGGCAAATGCTACTATTTCTTGAGGCAGACCTCCGAGACATTCCAGAAGTGCAAGTGGCAATCAAACTATTTCCAAGGATGCTACTGCAAAATCAGAGGCTTGAGCCCCAGCAAGAACTTATGCAATACGTGCTCGAGAGGAAGCCTCTACTCCCGATGTCATCACGGGTACATTTCTATTTATAATACTCGTGTCATTTCCTTAATTGACCCAGGGTCAACCCATTCATACATTTGCATGAAATTGGTGTCTAGTATGAATATTCTATAGAACCTACATAATTTGTGATTAAGGTGTCAAACCTTCTAGGCAAGTCATTCCTTGTTGATAAAGTCTGTAAGAATTGTCCCTTGACGATTCAAGGTCATTGTTTTCTAGCTAACCTTAGTTATTGTCATTCGATGAGTTTGATGTAATACTTGGTGTGGATTTGTTAGCTATGTATGATGTGATTGTAAATTATGGTAGCAAGTATATTGAATTGAAATTCTTAGATGCTGAGATTCTCCGAATTGATTCAAGCAAATTAGATACTCCGCTGGTTGTGATTACCTCAATGATGACTTAAAGGTATATGAGAAAAGGATATGAAGCCTACCTTGCTTTTGTGTTAAATACTAAAGAATCTGAGTTGAAATTGGAATCAATACCGATAGTATGTGAGTATTTGGATGTGTTCCTAGAAAAGCTACCCAGATTACCTCCCATTAGAGAAGTAGAGTTTGGTATTGAACTGGTGCTTGGGACAGCTCCTATTTCTATTGCTCCGTACAGGATGGCACCAACCGAGCGGAAAGAGTTAAAAGCACAGTTGCAAGAATTGACGGATAAAGGTTTTACAAGATTGAGTTTTTTGCCTTAAGGTGCTTCGGTATTATTTGTAAAGAAAAAAGATGGTTCTATGAGGCTATGTATAGACTACCGATAACTCAACAAGGTAACTATCAAGAACAAGTATCTGTTGCTGAGGATTGATGATTTGTTTGATCAATTAAAGGGAGCCACTGTGTTTTCTAAGATAGACCTGAGATCCGGCTACTACCAATTGCGAGTTAAAGAGTCAGACATGCCTAAGACCGCTTTCAGGACGAGGTATGGTCATTTCTAGTTCTTGGTCATGCCTTTTGGTCTAACAAATGCCCCAGCTACGTTTATGGACTTAATGAATTTTTTTTTACCATACTTAGATAAGTTTGTCGTTGTATTTATTGATGATATCCTGATTTATTCCAAGGATGAGACTAAGCATGCGGAACATTTGAAAATAGTTTTACAGATCTTACGGGATAAACAATTGTATGCTAAATTTAGTAAGAGTGAGTTTTGGCTCAGAGAGATTGGATTCCTCGGTCACATTGTGTCGGGTGATGGCATCCAAGTTGATCCAAATAAGATATCTGCTATTGTTGAGTGGAAGTCGCAGAAGAATGTAACTGAGGTTGCAAGCTTTTTGGGCCTAGTCGGTTACTATCGACGCTTCTTAAAAGGGTTTTCGATGATTGCAACTCCTTTGACGAGGTTGCTGCAAAAAGATGTTAAGTTTGAATAGTCAGAGGAGTGTTAGCAGAGTTTTGAGAAATTGAAGACGTTGCTAAACGAAGCTCTAGTTTTTGTGCAACCCGAGTTGGGAAAGGAATTCGTTGTCTTTAGTGACACGTCCTTAAATGGACTGGATTGCGTGCTTATGCAAGAGGGCAAGGTAATAGCATATGCTTCAAGACAACTAAAGCCGCACAAGAAAAATTATCCAACACACGACTTGGAGCTAGCTGCCATTCTATTTGCCTTGATGATTTGGAGGCACCATTTGTATGGCGAAACTTGTTGTATATTCACAGATCACAAGAGTTTGAAATATTTGATGACTCAAAAAGAATTGAATCTGAGACAACAGAGATGGTTAGAGATGATTAATGATTATGAACTGATCATTGACTACCACCCAGGAAAGGCGAATGTGGTCGCAGATGCACTAAGTAGAAAATCCTTGTTTGATTTGAGAGCCTTGAACACGCAGTTGGCCTTGTTAGATGATGGTTCAGTTTTGGCAGAGTTAAGGGTCAGACCAATTTTTCTACAAGAAATTAGTGCAGCTCAGATCAATGATAGTGATTTGAACACCAAGTACTAAGATGTACAACGATTTGAAGAAAATGTACAACATTTCTACAGAAGATGCTTAATATGTCAACAAGTCAAGGATCAACACCAAGTACCTTCAGGTTTATTACAGCCTGTGATTGTAACGCCCCCACGCCCAAGACCATCACCGGAGTCGAGCTTGAGGGGTTACCGAACATAATTTATCAATTTAAGAACTTCAAATCATTTGTTTCTACATTCATAGCTTTCTAGCTACTCGCGTCACAGTTACAAGAAAAATCATATCTCGAGTTACGAAACTCGAAATCAAGATCCGTAAATTTTCCATGAATCTAGACTCATATATCTATTCACTAATTGTTTTCTAGAATTTTTTATTAGTCCAATTAGTACAGTTTATTAATTAAAGTATCCCCTGTTTCAGGGTTTGACTGCTCTGACCTCTGTGTATTACGAATCAGATATATCTCTATAAAAACTTTCAATGACTATGAGGTTTGTTTCTATTAAAACTAGACTCAATAAGGAATCTGTACATATAAATAAAAACTTCTAATTATTTTAGTAAAATTTATTATGAATTTTTAAAGTCAGAACAGGGGATCCAGAAATCACTCTGGCCCTGTTTTAGAAAAGTTTAAATATCTCATAAAATATAATTTATATTTCTGTTTTGTTCAATCCATATGAAAATAGACTCATTAAGATTAAATTTCATAACTTACTCATCATTTATTTCTATTTATACTATTTTTAGTGATTTTTCAAATTCATGTCATTGCTGCAGCAATATTCTGTTTTAAGGCAAGTTTCATCTTTCCATGAATTTTTATGAACTAGATAACCTGTTAAACTTCCATGATATCAAACATGATCTAAATTAGCCATCACCATGACTTATCAATATCAAACACTTTCTCAACCAAACATGGCCATATCATAAAATTATTTACACAAAATAGGTATATTGCTATACATGCCATACTTAAGTAGTTGTACAAGCCATTTACCAAGATAAAAGTCCTTTGGATAGTGTGATCGAACTTTCGACCTGTCCCGATTCCTGAGCCGGCTTGTTCAAAACTACAGTGAATGAAAAGGAAGGAGTAAGCATAAATGCTTAGTAAGTTCATATGTAAATAACAAGTAACATAACAATACAAATATACCAAACAACTTTAGCATGGTACCACCAAAACATATATCATATTTCTAAACATCATTCATCATCTTACCACCTTATCGTTGTTGTATCTATTATCAACCCGAGGGTTAAGAACATACCTGTCCAAAGTGTCCATTTCACAACACTTACCAATACGTCGCTTGCATCTTAAGTGTTCTTTCATTTCACTAGAAATTTCACCCGTTGAACACATCGGAATATAACTCGGATACATGGATAATTTGCACATAAGTGCCACATATGTAATCAAGAAATCATGTAACCCGCCCCTAAGTGAACTCGGACTCAACTCAACAAGCTCAGGCGTTCGCATCCATAAATGAACTCGGACTCAACTCAACGAGTTCGGATGCCTAGTTACATCTCACGAACTCGGACTCAACTCAACGAGTTCGGACATTTGCATCCATAAGTGAACTGGGACTCAACTCAACGAGTTCGGATGCTCAACCATCCTAGTGACATGTCACTTGTGTCCTAATCTATTCCTAAGGTTCAAACGGGCTTTTTTCCTCGATCTCACATCTTTTTCGTCTTCCACGGAATATCGGAATCGATACTCGGTGATAGTTCATACTCATCAAGTAATTCACATAATTACATATTATTCAACAATAACCACAAAGCATAATATTTCATGATAATAATCAGCATCATATCATATAAACAACATTAAATTGCTTAAAATGACAGTTATGTTACTACATTTACATATGAACTTACCTTGGTACCAAAATATAAAGATTTTGCAATTTAGTCCACAATCTTTTCTTTTCCTCGATCACGACTTGAATCTCGTTTTTCTTGATCTATAATACCAAATTAATCTTATTTAATACATACATTCATCAAAACAGCATTTAATACAAACTTTAAAAAAATTACACTTTTGCCCCTAAACTTTTGCATAATTACACTTTTGCCCCTAGGCTCGAGAATTAAACTTTATTCCTTATTCTTATGTTTTATAACATGCTGATCACTTTTCCCTTCTATGGCAACATCAAATTCTCTCTTTAACATATACTTGTGAATATTAGGTATTTTTGCCGATTAAGCCCTTTTACTCATTTTCACTAAAAATCGAGTAGCACAAGTTGTCTAACATAATTTAAAACCCCATATTCTACATAAAACATCAAAATACACAAATTTCACCTATGGGTATTTTTCCAAATATAAACCCTAGGTTGAATTATTGCTAGCATAAGCCTAATCGAGCTTCCGGGATTCTAAAAACGTAAAGAACATTAAAAACGGGGCTTGGAATCACTTACTATGGAGCTTGGAAGCTTGAAACAAACCCTAGCTATGGAGAACCCTTGAAATTTCAGCCTAATGAAGAAGATGGACAAAAATTGGCTTTTAATTTTGTTTTTAATTCATTTTAATAACTAAATGACCAAAATACCCTTACTACTAAACTTTCCAAAAATTCCTTCCATGTCCTAATTTTGTCCATGAACTTAAAATTGGTCAAATTGCTATTTAAGACCTCCTCATTAATATTCCAAAACAATTTCATACTAAAAACTTCTAGAATGCAAGTTTTACAACTTATTCGATTTAGTCCCTACTTTCAATTTAATCACTTTAGGCATAGAATTTCATCACGAAATTTTCACACAATCATGCAATCATATCATAAACATCAAAATCACTGTAAAATAATTATTTCTATCTCAGATTTGTGGTCACGAAACCACTATTTCGATTAAGCCCTAATTCAGGCTATTATAGTGATGGTTCACGAATGGGAATGAGACAGGATTACTATGTATTTTGTGACAAGATTTTCATTAACACCAAAGAAGAAAGATACCATTTGGGTTATGGTTGATAGACTAACGAAGTCGGCTCATTTCATTCCTGTACGGACAGATTTCTCTCTTGACAGATTGGTCGACTTGTACATATCCGAGATTGTGAGATTACAGGGGTACCATTATCGATTAATTCGGATAAGGACCCAAGATTCACTTCAAGGTTTTGGAAGAAGCTTCAAGAAGCCTTAGGTACAAAGTTGAGTTTTAGTACATCATTCCACCCACAGACAGATGGTCAGTCTGAACGGACGATTCAGACTCTTGATGACATGTTAAGGTGTTGTGTCCTTGAACTTCAAAGTAGTTGGGAAAAATATTTACCATTGGTGGAATTTGCCTACAACAACAGTTTCCAGACAAGTTTAAAAATGGCACCTTATGAGGCATTGTATGGCCGAAAGTGCCGGACACCATTGTAGTGGACAGAACTTAAAGAGCACCAGATTCATGGAGTTGATTTGATTAAGGAAACTGAAGAAAAGGTTAAAGTGATATGTGATTGTTTGAAAGCGGCATTAGATAGGCAAAAGTCATATGCTAATTTGAAAAGAAAAGAGATTGAATATCAAGTTGCAGACAAAGTGTTCATGCAAGTATCTCCATGGAAAAAGGTCTTGAGATTTGGTCAAAAAGGCAAACTGAGTCCAAGGTTTATTGGACCCTACGAGATTACTAAGAAAGTTAGACTGTTAACTTACTGTTTAGTATTGCCACCCGAATTGGCAAAGATTCATGATGTATTCCATGTATCCATGTTGTGACGATATCGATCAGACCCCTCCCATGTGATTTCACCTACGAAAGTTGAAATTAAACTAAACATGACTTATGGTGAAGAACCGGTCAAGGTTGTGGCTCGAGAAGTCAAATAATTAAGGAATAAGAATATAGTGTAACAGCTTGATTATGGGCCTAGTCAGATCAGTGGTTTCGAGACCACTAATTTAAGGACAAAGAAAGTATTTTATTATTATTTTAGAGTTAAAACATGTTTATATTAGTGCATGAAAAAATTGGCGAAGAAATTTTAGAGTTTATAAGCTTAATCGCGAAAAAGAACTAAATCGCGTAAAGTTCAAAAGTCTTGAATTGATAGCTAAGGGTGTTAAATTACCATGAAACTTAAATTTGGGGTCTTTAAAGGGCACGTAGACCCTTGTATAGGCGATGGTCAGCCTTAGGAGACATAATATGGAGCAAGTCAAAATTAGGTAGAAGTTTGGTAGCTTGGTTGACCAAAATGAAATAAAATAAAGAAAATGGGTGTTATCTTTTTCTCACCTTCTTCACCACCGAAATTTACAAGCAAAAATAAAGTTTAGAACCTTGAAAAATTGCAGCCACTCTTTACCTTCACAAGTAAGTGATTTTGATAGTTTTTCTTGATGATTTTTTGTATTTTTGGACCCTTTGTAGCATGAGCTTTCAAAAGAGGGGACTATTTTGCAAAATGGTTGAAAGTTTAGGATCTTGCCATGATAGTAAACATGTTTTTTTCTGAAATTTTATGGAGGAATATGAGTTATTGTTGTGAAATAAACAAGTTTTGTGAAGTAGTTTTCACGAAAACCCTAACTAGGGACCATTTTTCATAAGTTGAGAATTAGATGATAAATGTGTGAAATAATAGAAATTTTGGGTTGCTATAAGAGTAAAAAGGGTTTGGCTAGGCTTAAGATATGAGGAAATTTGATAAAAATTGAATTTCAGACTTAGGGTTAAAATGGTCATTTTGTAAGAGTCTAGGGGCAAAATAGTCATTTTTCCAATTTTATATTGTTGAGTATCTAGGTTAATAAAATGATTAAATTTGTGAATTTTTATCATTTAGATCAAGAAGTGCAAAATCCAGGCCTAGACCGAGAAAAAGCAAAACAAGTAGACTAAAACCGAATAGTTGCCTACTTTTTGTAATCAGAGGTAAGTTGTATGTTAATGATGCAACTCTATGTTTATGATTTTCATTTGTATTGATATGGAATACATTACTTTGATTTTAAATATGAGAATACATGTTGAGAAATGGACATAGTAGGGACTTTCCTTGAGCATTTGAAATAAACTTGGATATTGGTACCCTTATATTGGGTGATATGTGTGCTAGTGTAAGACATGTCTGGGACATGCTTCGACCACAATATGAGAGCTAGTGTAAGACATGTCTGGGACATGCATTAGCCTCGAGATATTTTTTCCAGTGTAAGACATGTCTAGGACATGCATCGGCTTTGAGACGAGAGCTAGTGTAAGACATGTTTGGGACATGCATCAACCTCGCGATGGACAAGCTAGTATAAGACCTGTCTGGGACATGGCGTCAGCTTGTTGCGTGTCAGTGTAAGACCTGTCTGGGACATGGCATCGACACTGATAGATGAGAGCCAGTTTAATACCATGTTTGGGACATGGCGTCGGCATCTTAGCCCATGTTAAGGCTATCGAGTATTCGGTAGTATTCCAAATTGTTTAACAAAAAGGTTTATGATTTATATCGAAATGAGAAAAGTTGTGATCATGTGATGAGTGGTACAGGTACCAAACTGAAATGTATGAAATATGGGCTCAGTGCATGAAATATGAATTGTATTAGATGGTGATGAGTAAGTTGAACTTACGTCTATTTATAGTATTTATGAATAAACTATGAAAGGTTATGAGCATATTGCTTTATGAGAAGTAGTTGTTGTTTATCTTTCTTGCAACCTATTAAGCTTTATGCTTACTCTATCTCTTTTCCTTTTTCTCATAGTGCCGCCCAATTAGCTCGTGGATCAACGGACGTTAGAGACATCGATCACACTTCAAATCAAATCACTTGGTATAATTAGTTCTTAAATTTGATTATGGCATGTATAGGAACTTTGATTGTCTTTAGTGTCACCTTATTTTGGGACGAAATGTGTTGACTTGTTTTAGTAATTGACACCATTTTGTATTAGGCCAAGTAAAATGGCTAATGTTGAAGGTTGTTTTAATAATACAAGAGGTTCTTTCATAAATGAGAAATTCGTTGGTTGCTTTGGTACATATATGAAATGTGTAGATGCCTTAGATGTGGTTGTTGAATTGAGAAATCAGATTGTTATATTGAGTTTCAGGGTGGCAAAGTGTTTGGTAGATAGCCCTATATTGTCCACACGGGAAGACACACGGGCATGTGTCTAGGCCGTGTGTGGCACATGGTCAGCCCCATGGGCGTGTTGTCCGACCGTGTGTCCCCTGAACGTAAAAATTTCAGGTCAGAATGCATGGTAGTAAACACACGACAGAGACACAGCCTTGTTTCTCAACCGTGTGGAGGACGCGGCCTCTGGCCACGGGTGTGTGCCCCAGCCGTGTTCCCTAAATTGGATGCTGACATTAGATACAGAATGTCAAGGTTTTTAGACATGGACTACGACACAGGCGCGTCGTGGTCGTGTGAGGGACATAGGCCACAGACACGAGCACGTGTCAGGCCGTGTGAAAACCCTTGTAGGTTCAAATTTAGAATTAAATTCACACAGGTATGCAATACGCGCGTGTCCCAAGATGCTTAGGCCATGTGTGTCACACGGGTCATCAGCGCGGCCATGTCTTAGTGATCAGACGGGCGTGTTGGCCTTCCACACGGCGTGTTGCCCTTCCACACGGGCGTGTGCCCTGTTTCAAGGGCTATTTTTTTCTAAAGTCGGTAAGTACCCAAGCCAATCCTGAATGATTTTCCAATGGTCGTTTGAGGCCTTGTAGGCCTATATTAAGAAATTTAGACAAGGTTTGAAAATTTTTTAATTTTGGTCGCGCCTTGATGATTCGAGAACGTTGGAATGCATGTGTTTAAGTGTGGTAATGCCTCGCATCTCGTCCTGGCATAGGAATTAGGTGTAGAGTGTTACATTTAGTGGTATCAGAGCTATGATTTAGTCAGTTCTAGGACTAACCTAGCATGAGCACGAGTCTAGCTATACATGCCATAGTTGTATATCGATAGTGTGACGACTCATCACGATTATAAATTATGTTTTTCATATAGTAAATGGATCCTGACGTAGCTAGGGCAGATGATGTGGAAAGTAATGCGCCGGCTCCCGCTGAAGGGACCGCGCCAGTTGATAGTGGGCCCATGATGATGAGTCAGGGCAGAGGGACTAGAGAGGCTTACCTCCACATAATGGATGTCTGGTACTTAGAGTTTATTCGTGTGAAATAGAATACTCCACCTTCTCCACCTCCTCCAATTCCTCAAGGAGCAGAGATGGCAAGGAGAGAGAAACCTCTAGTGGATAGAATTAGAAAGCAAGGGGCCGAGGAATTAGGCGAATATTGATGATGACCCGAAGAGAGCAGAGTTTTGGCTAGAAAATACCATTAGGGTATTTGATGAGTTATCATGCACACTAGAAGAGTGCATGAACCGTGTTGTGTCACTCCTGTGAGACTCAGCTTACCAATGGTAGAACACCCTTGTGTCAGTTGTACTAAGGGAAAGGATTACAGGGGATTTTTCCAAGAGGAATTCCAAAAGAAGTATATCAGTCAAAGGTTTATAGATCAAAAGAGGAAGGAATTTCTAGAATTGAAGCAAGGTTGAAAGAAAGTAACAGAGTATGAGCGTGAGTTCGTGATGCTTAGCAAAGATGCTAGGGAGTGCGTGTCTACCGAAGCCATCATGTGCAAGAGATTTGAGGACGGATTGAATGAAGACATCCGGCAGTTAGTTTGGCATCTTAGAATTGAGAGAATTCATGGGGCTCGTGGAGAGAGCATGTAAGGCCGAGAAATTGGCCAAAGAGAAGAGAAAAGCTGACATTGAGTCTCGAGACTCAAGGAAAAGATAGATGGGGAAATCACATCAAAACTTATCAAAGATATTGAGGGAGTTCACCACCCGATTGAATACTTCAATGGGATTCTCAAATAAGAGTAAGAACAAACAAAATACGGCTTCTAAATCCAGACCACTTCTATCGCAAGTGTCGATAGTGCTCGGCCAAATAGGCCGGAGTGTTTGTAGTGTGGTAGGCGTCACTTCAGTGAGTGTCAAGGGAATGAGAAAGGCTATTTTAAATATGGGTTGTTGGACCATTTTATTTACAGCTGTCCCGAGTTAGATAAGAAAGAGAAAAAGAAAGATATGAGGGCGAGTAGTGCTCCTTCGAGGGGTAGACCACAAAAGAACCCAAGCAGTGGTGCTCCTAGAGATTCAACTGTAAGGTCCGAGGGTCGTTCGCCTGCAAGGACTTATGCCATTCGCGCTCGCGAAGAGGCATATTTACTAGATGTGATTATAGGTACTTTTTCTCTTCATGATATTTCTGTTATTGCTTTAATTGTTCCAGGGTCTGCCTATTCTTATGTTCTGCATGAAATTAGTACCCATTATGAATATGCTAGTTGAACCTACTAAATTTGTGGTTAAAGTGTCTAACCCGTTAGGCAAACATGTGTTGGTAGACCAAGTATGTAGAAACTGTCCCTTGACAATTAGAGGTCATTGCTTTCCGGCTAACCTTATGTTGTTGCCTTTTGATGAATTGGATGTAATCCTCGGTATGGACTGGTTGACTTCTCATGGTGTTGTATTGGATTGTGGACGAAAATTCATCGAGTTGAAATGTGAAAACGGGGATGTCCTCCGGGTTGAACAGAGTGAATCGGATAACTTGCCTGTAGTAATATCGTCTATGATTGCAGAGAGATATTTGAGAAAAAGATATGAGTCCTACCTTACATTTGTGTTAAATACTCAGGCGTCGAAAGTGAAAATTGAGTTAGTGCATGTGGTATGTGAATACCTGGATGTGTTTCCAGAAGAGTTGCCCGGATTGTCTCCAGTTAGGGAAGTTGAGTTTGGTATTGAGTTGGTCCCTGGTACAGCACACATCTTGATCTCTTCATATAGGATGGCTCTTACAGAGTTAAAAGTGTTGAAGGCTCAATTACAAGAGTTAACAAATAAGGGTTTTGCAAGACCGAGTTATTCTTGTGAAAAAAAGGATGGGTTGATGAGATTGTGCATAGACTACTGACAACTCAACAAAGTAACCATGAAGAACAAGTATCCCTTATCGAGGATCAATGATCTATTTGATCAGTTGAAGGGAGCCACCATGTCTTCCAAGATCGACTTAAGGTCGGGTTACTATCAATTAAGGGTTAAAGAGTAAGATGTACCGAAAACAGCATTTAGGACGAGGTATGGGCACTATGGATTTCTTGTTATGCCCTTCGGTTTAACAAATGCTCCTGTGGTGTTTATGGATTTAATGAACCGTATTTTCTGGCTGTATTTGGATAAGTTCGTGTTGATCTTTATCGACGACATATTGATTTACTCAAGTAATGAGAGTGAGCATGTGGAGCATCTAAGAACAGTTTTCAGCTATTGTTGAGTGGAAACCGCCAAAGAATATGATAGAGGTTCAAAGCTTTCTGGGTTTGGCTGGATACTACAAAAGATTTGTGAAGGGATTCTCTATGATAGCCACTCTGATGACAAGGTTGTTACAAAAGGATGTCAAGTTTGAATGGACAAAGAAGTACCAATAGAATTATGAGAAATTAAAGGCTTTGTTGATTGAAGCTCCAGTTTTAGTGCAACTGGAATTGGGAAAGGAGTTTGTGTTGTATAATGATGCATCCTTGAACAAGTTAGGGTGTGTGCTCATGTAAGAAGGCAAGGTTATAGCCTATTCCTCGAGACAGCTAAAGCCACATGAAAGAAATTACCCAAACCACGATTTGGAGCTAGCAACTATAGTGTTCGCATTAAAGATTTGGAGACACCATTTGTATGGTAAGAGATGTCGGGTTTTTACCGACCATAAAAGTTTAAAGTATTTAATGACTCAGAAGGAGTTGAACTTACGACAACGGCGATTAATAAATGCCAAATTATACATATCTATACCCCAAATACTTAGCATATTTATGGATGTTTATTACTATATTTGTGGATTTTGATGCTCTTAATCCGATTATTTCATGTTTTGTACTCAAGAGAGCACCAAGAGTCGAAAGAAGCCAAAAACGAGCTAAAAAGGGACAAAACGGACCAAATCGAGAAGATGACATGGCCTAAGCCTTGCCACACGGGCATCTCACACACCCGTGGCCTTCGGGGGGTCGACAAAGGTTTTCACGATTCACACAGCCTGGCTATTGAGCCCCCACAGACATGTGCAATTTAACGGATCGAACACGGCTTGGAAATCACGTCACACGGGCGTGTCCCTTTTTCAAAAAGTTGTATTTTACACGAAAAAGGGTATTTAGGGAGGAAGAAAAGCCAACCCAAAGCCTATATAAACACCCTAAGTTTGACCTAGAAGGGGGCCGCTCTTTCCAGAACTTTTCTGGAATACAGAACCACACGCCAGGAATTACTTGAAGGAAGCCATACGATCCATCTCAAAAGCCAGAGCTACTCCAAGACTGGAGATCCCTCTTAGAATTCCTTCAGGGGTTTTAGAGTTTTCTTTATGCTTTGTTATTTTCATACTTTTGAGATGTACTCTTATTTTGTTATGAACTAAACCCCTTAGATACCTAAGGGGGATAAAACCTATGATGGATCTCGTTATTATTATCTGAACTGTATGATAAATACTTGATTTGTTCTTAATTATGTGTTCTTAATGCTTGAGTTAATATTTCGGGTATTAATTCATGATTTGATGTGCTTATGCAGAGGAGGAATAGACCCTGCCTAAGAGTAGATTTGGCATAATTAAGCGAAGTTGATCGACCGCCTAGAAATAGGGTTACGAGATTTTGACGGATTAGAGTGAAACCTAATAAGGGGATCCATATATCGAGTTAGTGCAACCCTAGAGTGTTAATTAGAGAAAATTCTCGGTTATTCAATCTAGGGATTAGACGTTATTAGTCTTGAATAGGGATAATAACTTAACTTAGGGATCTCTATGGAACAAGTCAAGTGAATAAATCGTCCGGTTCAGAGTCAGAGAACAAGTGAAATCTAGGTGGATTCCTCCTTGGGTGTCGTCTTTATCAATTGCTTTTCTTTAAGTCTTTTTTCAAATTTTCTCTTTGCTTTAATTAAATTAGTTAATTAGTTTAGATAATTAGTTTAATAAACAAACCCTTTTATTTCTAGGTTAGATAATAAAAAGATAGTTATTACTAGTACTTTTGGTTCCCTTGGGTATGATATCCCGGTCTTGCCATTACTATACTATTGTTCGATAGGTGCGCTTGCCTTTTTGTCGTGATAATAGTAAGTCTAGGTTTAATCTTCATTATAAATACTTATTACTTGTAACGAATCACGCGATCAAGTTTTTGGCGCCGTTGCCGGGGAACTAAAATATTAGGAACACTAAATTTTTATTACTTTAGCCATTTATTTTTCTTGTAATTTTATTTTATTTTATTATTTATTAATTCACTTTTTCTCTCTCTTGGCAAGTTTTTATAGTTTATGACTAGAAGAAACCCATCAGGACCACTACTTTTTGACGAAGAAATCGATCGCACAGTTCGTAGAAATCAAAGAGAAATAAGGCGTAGTTTACGATACAAAGAGAACGAGCGAGAAGACGATACTCAAACCCCAACCGAAGAGATGCCGAAAACCAAGGCAATCAGCTACCTCCTGCAATTGCAGCTAATCAAAATCCTGCTCCACGTTTTATGTATGACTATACTAAACCTTCTTTAACAGGAACTGAGTCTAGTATAGTTAGACCTGCTATTGCCACGAATAATTTCAAACTAAAACCTAACATAATTAAGATGATACAGTAGTTTGTTCAGTTTGATGGTTTACAGGATGAGGATCCCAACACGCACTTGGCGAATTTTCTTGAATTTTGCGATACATTCAAAATCAATGGCATTTCTGATGATGCAATTTGTCTTCGGTTATTTCCCTTTTCACTGAGAAACAAAGCTAAACAGTGGTTGAACTCGTTACCACGAGGGTCTATCTCTACTTGGGAACAAATGACTGAGAAATTTTTACTAAAATATTTTCCACCGGCTAAAACGGCTAAATTACGTAATGATATCTCTTCTTTTGTGCAGATGGATTTAGAAACACTTTATGATGCATGGGAGAGATACAAGGACTTACTGAGAAGGTGGCCTCACCATGGGTTACCGCTTTGGCTGCAAGTTCAAACGTTCTACAATGGTGTGAATCACTCGACAAGACAAATGATTGACGCAGCTGCTGGCGGAACCATCAACAATAAAACACCAGAAGATACCTATGAATTTATAGAGGAGATGTCACTGAATAACTATCACTGGCAAGTTATGAGGACAAAGCCAACGAAAACAGCTGGCGTTTATAACGTCGACTCAGTTACTATGCTATCAAATCAGGTAGAATTTCTCAATAAAAAGATTGATAGTTTTCTTGGTTCTACGCAGGTACATCCAGTAATGAGGTGTGACTCAAGCGGAGGAGGTGTACATACAGAATACCAATCCTTCAATCCTACAACTGAAGAAGAAAAAGTCAACTATATGGGTAACAATAACTTTAGATCTTAAAATAACCCATATAGTAATATTTATAATGCAGGTTGGAGGAACCAGCCCAATTTTTCCTAGGGGGTCAAGGAAATCCAAAGCCACAAAATCCTCTGGGTTTTAAACAACCACCTTATTGTAGTTCTTTCGCAGATGCCCAACTTAGCAAAATTCTTAAAGGAACTTCTGAGCAATAAAAGGAAATTAGACGCTATATCACATGTGGAACTCAATGCAGTTTGCTCAGCTATTCTAAAGAATTAGCTACCTAACAAATTAAAAGATCCAGGGAGTTTTACAATTCCTTGTTTAATTGGTAGTCTATCTTGAATAATGCTTTAGCTGATCTAGGAGCAAGTATAAATGTTATGCCGTATAAAATGTTTAAATGAATAGGTATCGGTAAACCCCAATAGACTAGGATGAGCATTCAATTGGTTGACAAAACAGTTAGATTTCCTAAGGGTATTATTGAAGACGTTCTCGTTAAAATTGATAAATTTATTTACCCAGTAGACTTCGTTGTCTTAGATATGGATGAGGATAACGAGGTACCTTTAATTTTAGGATGACCATTTTAGCAACTACCAAAACCATTATTAATGTAGGCACAGGAGAGCTAACACTTCGTGCAGGTGACAACGCAGTAACACTCCAAGCACGCGACTCAGTCAAAACCTCTAAGACTCAAGATAATGCTATAAAACCTGTCGATCATAAAACTAATATTCAATCATCCTTGCAGGAACTTCTTCTAACCAAGACAACAAAGACAGTGCGCTACTATCATGAGGAGAACAAAGACGTCCATAAAGAACGAAGACTACGGATAGAGGAGCTAGACGAATGGCAAGAACACAAACCGAGAACACATGATAAACCGAAACTACACAAAAACAAGCCCGATACCTCTCCTAATCAACTTAAAGTTGGCGATACAATCTTACTAGATGCCGTAGATCCTCACATTGTCACTACCACACCAAATGAGAAATCCCTCTTACGGTACTCAGTATTTTCCCATTCGGTAAGGTTGAGGTGAGTCATCCCAAGTTCGACACTTTTAAGGTAAACAACACCCGTTTAAAACCTTATTTTAAAACTGACAATAGGAATGAGGAGTATGGACTCCTTAAACCACCATGATCATTAAACAGAGAGGTAAGTCGAGCTTAGACTATAAATTAGTGCTTCTCGGGAGGCAACCCGAGCACTAACATATTTTGATTTCTTTATTTTTATTTTCTAACACTTTGGATCCTTACCTTAATCTTTGGATTGCAAAGTTTTTCAGCACACATGGCCAGGCACATAGGCGTGCCTAAAGCCGTGGCCAAATAGGGGAAGAGACACGGCCGTGCAATACAACCATGTTGAAGCAGGACACAATTTCCCGAAAACACGGGGTGCGATAAATCCCCACGGTCGTGTGACATGGCCGTGGGTAAACTTGAAAGGAAAAACAAAGGCATGGGGATAGAAAACCACGGGCGTGCCAGGGACAAGGCTTGATTCTGTTTCTTCGACACGGGCATACGACATGCCCGTGCCATTCAGCCGTGTACAACAATACACGGGCATGCTACCATAAAACAGGAGCATGGTTAAAGCAAACAAAGCTAGACACGACTGTGCGACATGCCCGTGTTTGACACACGCCCAAGACATATGGGCGTGTGATAGTAGCCGGGCATGACCTAACTCGTAAAATTTGAAAAACACGGGCATGGCCTTAAGCCGTGTGGCCCTTCCCTATATAAACAAACCACTGTTCATCTTCTCCCCTTTTCAAAACCCTAGCCGAAAACTCTTTTCCCCCACTCCCTAATCCTTATTCAGGCCACCATTCCCAAGATTCTCACTTCCCCAACCCTCAAACCACCCTGAAATCCATTCCCCTTGCATTAATCCCCACTTTCCCCTCTCCATACCCTATATTTTTCCCACCACACAGCTTCCTCTCCGCGTTACACACCCATGCGCCGCCATACAGCAGCCCTTGGTTCACTTTCTCACCTTTATTTTTCCAATTTGTATTGCTACATTAGTATTCTACATGCTTTACATAGATATTATACTATTTTGCTTTAGACAAGTTAGGAATTTGATGTATAATTTTCTATATTTGAATTATTTAAGCCACTAAATAGCATATACTAGTTTTAGGCCTCTTGCTTAACTACTGATGTATCTTGGATTCTATCAATGCTCATATATTTTCAGGTATATTATGTCGTCATCGAGAGGAAAGAAGGTCGCGGTCCCATCCTCAAAGAAACGTAGGGGACCGGATTCTTCCTTGGTACGTGCTATAGTCAAAGTTCAGCACCCGTTCCTTGAATTTTTGCAAGCTTCGCAGAAGGAGCTATTTCAGATATTACGCGCACGACCCATCACCATAGGTCGCTTCATCGACTGGGCTGTCGTAGAGTAAGTCCAGCTCACTGATGCCATCCGCGCCCTCCTGTCCACAGACCCATGGGAACGGTTCTTCACTATTACCGAGCCCACTTATTTAGAGATAATTTTAGAATTATACTCTACTTTTCATTTAAAGGTGGTGATGACGAACAATGATGACCCAGGCACCATTCACTTCCAATTAGGTGGTCTAGTTCATGTGATGAGTGTCTTAGAGTTTGGAGTTGCTCTGGGACATTACACCGATGAGTTTATGGAGGAGGAGGACATGAATGCACTGCCACGCAATATCTACATCTCCCCCCTCCTTGTGCTGGAAGGCTTTGGCACTACTCTCTTCCACCTACGACCCCAACCGCTCGAAGGCCTCAGCTCTCCCCTATTCCCTACGATATCTCCATGCCAAATTGGCACACACCTTGACCAGGAGGAGAGAGAGCACCGGCGTCGTCACCACCCATGACGCCTACTATTTATGGTGCATGGAGAATGCACACGTGACTGACTTAGCATACTTCATTGCTTTCGCCATTCGCCATCAGACCGAGCGGCATAGGAAGGGAGTGATCTCCATCGTCCCCTACGTGATGCGCCTTGCCAGACACTTCGGCCTCCTCAACACCTCGGCCCAGTCATCAATGCTTACCCTGATAGGTCAGATGTCCCCATAGGGCATCACGACTATGTTACACATGAGGATGATCAAGTGCTGACGTGAGACCAATCCTCCTCAGTACCGTCTCTCGCATGCCATTGACGAGGAGGATCTTGAGGACATCCCTGATGATGTTCCCCCATAGCATGAGGATACTTCCACCACGCCACCTAGGGAACGACCAGTTCATGCGACTGCTTCATTGGCACATCTTTCCGACCGACTCACCCATTTCGAGCAGTATTGCACTACACAGTTCGAGATGATTCACGACTGAGATCAGCGATGTGATAGGCAGATGGACGATATGTAGGCAATAATGCAGCAGCAGTGCCAGCACTTTCACATCGCCACTCTAGCACCACCACTTGAGGGCCCCACCGACGAGGATCATTGAATCTTTTTTTTTTCTTATTTCTATTTTATTTTATTTTTCTTTTTCTTTTGATTTTTATTTTCACTTCAATTTTATTATTTTATTTTGAAAGACATATCTTTATTAGTAAATTTTACTTTTTCCATTTTCTGGTATTTTTAACAAATAATTCCATTACGCTCTCTTCCACACCAACTCTTAATAAGCTCTTCATGATTCTACAGACTTCCAAGCAAAACTGCTAGGAATATTTTACAGAATGAGGAAACAAATGGGAAAAAATACCTCACGAGTGCCATGTTCAACGACCCAATTTCTACATCTAGCCAAGAACAATGGCAGCTACCACTTTCCCCGAACACTCCATCCTCAGAATCAAGCTCCACATCAATATAACAGGGAGTTTCACCTCCTTCCCTCTTATGATTTTCTTTATTTTGAATAATCTATCTTTGTACATTAAGGGAAATGTACATCTTAAGTGCGAGGGGTGAACATGAAACCTAACTTTTTGCATTATTCTCAAATCCCTAAATTTGGCCTTGTGCTTAAGTGATTTTCTCACAACATTGATAGAATGAATTCTAATTGATCTATAATTATTGTTGATATGTTGTGAATTAGACCAAGGGAATTATGCATGATTATTTGATTATAGGACCTTAAATAATCGAGCATGATAAGTTGATATTTTGAGAACTAAAATTTTTTTTAGATTATTTTCCTAAATTGAGGTATTATCTTGAAATCTTAAGTATACAGGAATGACATCAAAAACCCAAATTTTTGGTGAGATTTTTGAGCCTTTTGAGCATATAGCTTTCTTTCTTGCTCACTTCGTTTGTGGTTTGAATGTGTCAACATTGAACTGTTATTCTAGAACTTGCTTCGATTATACATGTCAAGATCACACGTATGATTTGATATATTGAGATGATAAAGGCACTTAGGATTTAACCCATTTACTCCATAAAAGGCATTCTCACATAATTAAACCTTTAGTGAAACCCCTTGAGCCTACTAACTTTTTTTTTCATTTGATTAACCCTCATCATTAACCCATTAACCCATTAACCCGTTATTGTTGAAATCCTCCTATTTAATTTGACTCTTTTTATCGAGATTGAATTTAATATTGTTACCTCGCTATGTTCACCATTTTTTGTTACGGAATCATGAAGTATGATTTCTATATTGTATCGACTTGATTTGTTCTTAAAAAAAAACTCAGTATTATATTGTAATTTTTAGCAAGCTAAAGTTGTCATGAACTCATGTAAAATAGTTCTAGATATTTTTTTGTGGTTCAGTAATTAAGTTTTTTATAGTGGGGTAATATATTGAAATTATCTCGATTCTAACCTTTGTCTCTTCATCTTGTATTCATACATGTAACCTAAACCCCGTTACAACCATGCAAAGACTTTTTGATTAGTGTATCATATTATTTACAAGTGGTGGAGATTTGATTTTCATGCAAGCCTATGGTAATAACTTTTCATGTTAGACAATCGAGTGCTTAATCTTGAACCGTAAACACTTTGAGTGATTTGAATGAATATTTAGTAAGGATGTCATCTCTTTTATATTTAGGACTAAAGTTAATGACTTAGAGGAAGGAGATTAGCTATGATTTTGTTATTAAAATATTCGATTTAGATTTTTTGAGGCTTTTAGTGCTCCTATAGTTAAAATCTCACTGTATGATTTTTCGAGGAATAATTTGTAACATTATCAGTAATGCTTATACGATTGAAAGGAATGAATTCTAGCAGTAAATGAGAATTTTGCTTGAGGACAAGCAAATGCTTAAGTGTGGGGTATTTGATAAACGCCAAATTATACATATCTATACCCCAAAATACTTAGCATATTTATGGATGTTTATTACTAGATTTGTGGATTTTGGTGCTCTTAATCCGGTTATTTCATGTTTTGTACTCAGGAGAGCACCAAGAGTCGAAAGGAGCCAAAAACGAGCTAAAAAGGGATAAAACGGACCAAATCGAGGAGATGGCATGGCCTAAGCTGTAACACCCCGTACCCGAGACCGTTACCGGAGTCGGACATGAGGGGTTCACAGACTAAATTCACTTATTTTCACAGTCCATTTTAAAAATTTCCAGACAGCTGACTAACTGCGTCACTGTCACCTTAAAAATCATATCTTGGGTTCCAAAGCTCAAAAATCAGTTTCATAATTTTCCCTGAAACTAGACTCATATATCCATCCACCAATTTTTTTCTATAATTTTTGGTCAAGAAAATTAGTACAGTTTATTAGTTAAAGTCTCCCCTGTTACAGAGCTCGACTATTCTGACCTTCATGCATTACGACTTGGATATCTCCCTGTACAGGGCTTCAATACTGATGCCGTTTGTTTCTATAGAAACTAGACTCGGAAAGGAATCTATAAATATATGGCATGACTTCTAATTATCTCTGGTTAATTTATAATTAATTTCCAAATTCAGATTAGGGGATCCAGAAATCGCTCTGGCCCTGTTCCAAGAAAACTTAAATATCTCTTAAAATCTGACTCATATTGTGACACCCCTAATTTGACCCTAGTCGAAAAGCGGTTTCGGGACCGCTAAACTGAGTAACCAAATTATTTGAACATGATATTTATTGTCTAAAATAAATGTGTGAAAATTTTAAGCTTCGATTTAGTAAATTTCATGTGAATTTAGTCAATAGGACTTATGTGTGACATTTTTGAAATGTGATAGATCAAAACATAAGGACCTATTAGTGCATGTTGAAAAAGGGGGGACTTGCATGTCAATTTTCCCCCCATCTAGTAGTGGCCGGCCATGACATTAGGATGGACAAAGGGTGATGGGCAAAACATGTCATAGACATGTTGTGTTGGTGCATCATGGGAGGAAACAATAAAATAAAGAGCATGGGCAATAAAATATTAGTGTTAGTAGGATGAGAAACAAAAAAAAAGAAAGGATATGTGTGATTGTCCCCCCCCCCTTGCCGTGAGTTGAAGGAAAGAAAAACAACAAAAAAAAAAGTGTTCATCCTTTGGTTCATCCTTGGCCGAAAATTTTAAGGAGGAAGGAAGAAGAAAGATTGAAGAGGTTCGGCCATGCATGTAACTAGGCTAAGGTATGTTTGATGATGTTCCATGAGATGCATGCATGTTTTAGTTGTTAGCTTGAGTTCTACCTAGCCCATGGTCTAAATCTTGCTATGTGATGGAAATGACACTCGGCCATGGATGCATCATTCTTGCTTGGTGTTGATGTTGTGTTGGTGAGATATCAAGTTATTTTTGTGACCAAGTTGAGATTTGAATTTTTGGAATGAGTAAGGTTTTCGGTTATGTTGTTTTGTATGAGTAATGGATTGTTGAGTTCATGCTATTATGAAGAAAATTGATTAAGAGAGGCTTGAGATAATTAAATATGCATGTTGGTGGTAAGATGAGCATTCGGTTTTTATCATGGAAGCATAGGAAGCTTGTTAAAGTTGAATTTTAGAAAAGTTAAATGTGTGTGTGCTTGTGCTAGTGCCGAATGTGCCTAGGGTGATTTAGCATTGAGTTTGGTGTTATATGAATTGAGTTTTATGGTTTTGGATTTTTAAGTGTTGTTAAATACTTTGAATAATATATATATGTGGCTTTGAAATGTGAAACTCGGCCAAGTGGTTATAAGCATAATTTTAGAGATTCAATGATATTCGGCTGATTTGTATAATTCATGGCACCCCAAGAAAATTAGTTTTAGATGTTAATAAATATTGAAATTATTTAAAAGCATATTACCGAATGTGATTTTAGTCAATGATTCGGTTATGAGTGGTGATTTGTTTTATAATTAGGCGAATGTGTAAATGTATACTATGAGGTGGTTTAGCTTAAAGAAAATTAAGGTGCTCGGAAGGTGATTGTCGTGGATAGTTTAAGTAATGAAATTTAATTTTTGTTATGTAAAGTGATGACATTGCTGTTTGCAAATTTGAAGTTAAAAATTGTTGATTGAGCATCAAGAGCTTATGGAAACAAAGTCGGATCGTGGAAAAAAGGAAATTGGTCGAATAGTCGAAATTGACGTACATTAGCGATCGAGGTAAGTTTTAAGTATTAAAGCCTATAATGTGATTGGGTATGATATGTTAAGCACATATTAAAAGAATCATAACTCTATTGTAAATTTTTATGCATATAGCCTAATGGCTATTATGAAGTATAGGTAAGTTATTGATATGATATGTTGCCAAATGGATATGATATTATGAAGTGCTAAAAGGATATGTCAAAAGAGTAAAATTGTGATAAACCTGCTCAGGACAGCAGCAGTAACGTGACTTTAGAAAATCACCATAAATTTATGGATTTTAATTAGAGGCTGAATGAGACATGAAATTAAAGCTTAATGAGTCTAGTTTCTTATAAAAGAAACCGTGTAAGCAAAGGAATTTCCGATAATGAGATACTTAAAGTTGTGTGAGACAGCACAGAATGACACTGTAATCCTCTGTTCTGTTTTTAGAAAATCATTATAAATTGTACAAAAATGGTTATAAGATCAAATTTATATGCTTAGACTCCTTAATGAGTCTAGTTTCAAATGAAATCAAATACAACACCTTTTGAATTCTGTAAAATGAGAAATTTGATTCGTAGTGAAGAGTGGTCAGATTAGTCAAACAGTGAAACAGGGGAAATTTAAGAAAAATCTGGTAATTATTGGCCAAACCTAAAATTCTGGAAATTTTATGGATGGAAGATATACGAGTCTATATTCAGGAAAAATTAACGGAAAGTCATTTGGAGTTTTGTAGCTCCAGTTATAAATAATTTAGTGACTATTGCTCAGGAAAAACAGCTTGTGCTGAATTTGAGATTGTGTTGTAAACCTTGATAAACTTGTTTTAGTTGCTCATAAGCTATTGATTAAACCCATACGTGAATTCTAAATTGTGATATTGGAAAATGATAGATGTAGATTCAGCCAAGACAGTGTGTATACGTGAAAGTATATGTGGTATGTGAAGTATATTTGGATAATTGTGATGTGAATACATGAAAATCTATATTTTGATTTAGGATTCTATGTGATGGATGTGAACATGCATATATGTGATAAGGCCCAATGGCCGATGTGATGAATGTGAAAGTGTATATATGTGATAAGGCCTAATGGCCGATGTGATGAATGTGAAAGTGTATATATATGTGATAAGGCCTAATGGCCGATGTGATGAATGTGAAAGTGTATATATGTGATAAGGCCTAATGGCCAATATGATGAATGTGAAAGTGTATATATGTGACAGGGCCGAGTGACCAACGTGATGGATGTGAAAGTGTATAAATGTGATAAGTCCCGAAGGGCATTTGTGTCAGTACTATATCCAGGTTAAAACCCCGCAGGCTTTATGCGAGAATATTATCACTGATTAATGTCCGTAAGCTTCGTGCTCGTACTATATTCGAGCTCTAAAGACCCGATGACTACGTGTGGGAATTTTGTCCGGGTAAGACCCGATAACTTCGTGTGGAGATTATGTCCGGGTAAGACTTCGTAATAAGAATTGCTTATAAATATATTCAATGCGAAAGGTTAAACAGGTATGTACTCCAAGTTTATATGTGAGCTTGATTTGCACTAAATCATAAGGTAGTTATGTGATGCATACGAGAGCAATCTATGAGACTATTCCTATGATTATGTGACATCGGATCAGTGTGAGAGGTGATGTGAAATCATACTATATATCTATGTCACATGAGCTCACTTTTATGTGAAAGTTTATCTGCCTATTGTATATGATGAGATGTGCATATTCGGTAAAGGGATGGTATGCCCGAAGGAAGAGTGAAATAAAAATACGAACAACTATGTTATAATTTGATTGTTATCTATTGACACTGCTTAAAACTTACTAAGCATTGTAATGCTTACTCCGTTTACTCTGTTTCCTCTGTTTTATAGATCTCATTGCGAAGCTACAGGCTCGGGGATCGTCAGCAACTAGTCACACTATCACTATCCACTGTTTGGTACTGCTATGTTTTGGATTATCTTATGGCATGTATAAAATAGACTAGTGGCGGAAGAATATTTTGGTTAATGTATATAGCCATGCGAAAATGGCTTATATATGTTTGAGCATAATGTTATAATCATTTGGTATGGAATGGTTAATCACTATCATAATTTGTGCTATTTATGCTAAAAGGGCTAGTTGAATCATGGAAACTATGAAATAGGTAAAGTCTACCTTAAAGGCAGATGCTGGCAGCAGCAGTGATGTAGCTTTGGAAAATCACAAAAAATAGTAGGATTGGAATTAAATAATGAATAAATTATGTAAATGAACCTTGATGAATCTATTTTCATAGGAAAGTAACGAAACGATCATATGGACAGTATGCTAAGAGATATTCAGGTTCTCGTGAGACAGGGCTAGAACAGTTTCTGGATTCCCTTTTCCGACTTTGGAAATTAATTATAAATTAACCAGAGATAATTATGAGTCATGCCATTATGTATAGATTCCTCCCTGAGTCTAGTTTCTATAGAAACAAACGACATCAGTATTGAAGCTCTGTACAGGGAGATATCCAAGTTGTAATGCGCAAAGGTCAGTGTAGTCGATCCCTGTAACATGGAAGACTTTGACTAATAAACTGTACTAATTGGCCTAACAAAAAATTCTAGAAAAAAATATGTAGATGGACATATGAGTCTAGTTTCAGGGAAAAATTACAAAACTAATTTTCGAGTTGTGAAACTCAAGATATGATTTTTAAGGTGACAGTGTCGCAGTTAGCCAACTGCCTGGAAAATTTTAAAATGGACTGCGATAGTAAGCGAATTTAGTCTGTGAACCCCTCGTGTCCGACTCCGGCGAAGGTTACGGGATAGGAGTGTTACAATTTTATTGGTATCAGAGCTTCGGTTTAGTCGATTCTAGGACTAACTTAGCACGCGTGAGTCTATTTATACATGCCATAAAGTGATAAAATGATAGTGTGATGATTTTTGGCTATTAAAATGTGTTTGTTGTATTGTAATGAATCTTGATCCCGATCGAGCTGTAGCAAGCTTCTGACTATGAGAATTTGCGATATAACTTCATTTAGATATGCCTAAATTATTAAGTTGATCAGGTACGTATCATGTACTCGTATTTGAATTTCGATTTGGATTGAATTATAAGGGTATAAGTGATGCTATTTTGAAGGAGTGTTATGACTATAAATGTGATTTTTGTATGTGGCTATGGAACTGGAAGTTGAATGGTCGATAAGTATGTTGTGTTTGTATTCAAGTAATGTAAATGATATACTAATGTGTATTGCTATATGTGTATATGTATGTAGAGACGAAATTGTCGAATGTAAAAAGGCAGTGAAGCGTATAGAGTGGTTGGTTTTCAGCACTAAGTGTGCGGGCTTGAAATGCATGGCACTAAGTGTGCGAGTTTAAAGTACATGGCACTAAGTGTGCGTGGTTGATTATTAAGCACTATGTGTGCGAACCCACTATATATATATATTTTCTATCAATTATTTATATAAAGGGTACGACCTTACCGAGTCGATTTCGGATAGCGGAAAGGGGTAAGTTCTTGAGTAATAGAGCTTAAATTATGATTTGATTAGATCATGTTTTAAGCAAATCAAAATCATGCTCTTTGTGTGTGGCTATTGAGCCGAAATTGCAAGAATGATAAGTGTCTTGTGTTTGAGTTTTGCTAACGAAAATGAAATACGAATGTGCCATGATTTGTTGTTAAATGTGCATGGTTATTTGAATGATGTCCGGGCTAAGTCCCGAAGGCTTTGTGCTAAGTGACCATATCCGGACTAAGTTCCGAAGAGCATTCGTGCTAGTGATGTATCCGGGCTAAGTCCCGAGGAGCATTCGTGCTAGTGATATATCCGGGCTAAGTCCCGAGGAGCATTCGTGCTAGTGATATATCCGGGCTAAGTCCCGAGGAGCATTCGTGCTAGTGATGTATCCGGGCTAAGTTCCGAAGAGCATTCGTGCTAGTAATATATCCGTGCTAAACCTCGAAGAGTAATCATGCTGGTGACGTGTATTCGAGCCTTCGTGCCTAGTAGGCTTCGTGCCGGTAATTTGAGCAAAGTTTAAGTGCTCATTACTATACAAATTCAAATTTAAATGAGATGATATGTTTAAAAGTGTACATACATGATGTTTATAGACTTGGTTAAGTCATATCAATGTGTATTAACGAATTAATAAGAGCGCTATGTATGTGAATAATTAGAGGCACTGTGTGTGTGCGAATTCCTTTAACCGAGCACTATTAGTGCGAGATCGGTCAGTGGGCACTAAGTGTGTGAAGTGGAATTCATGTAAGACCTCGTTTGGGACGAAGGCATTGATTTGAGATAGTGTGTAAGACCATGTCTGGGACATGGCATTGGCTCGATATGTGAGAATATGTAAGACCATATCTAGGATATGGCATTGTAAGAGCTATATGTGCTATTGCTGAATGGACACTATTTTGTTAATCTTGTTCAAGAAATTATTTTGATTAAGTTTCGACATTCGAAAGTTTGAAAGAATTTTTGATGAATGTTGATAATTTTGGATATACGAGTTATGCGCTAGAATAAATCTCATGCCAGTGTATTATATTAGGCTTTATGCCTATTCGACTGTATACGAGTAACGTTAACTATGATTGAATGTGCTAAATGAACTAAATGTTCAGGTACGTGGAAGTTGACTTTTCTTTTGGAAATGAGTTAAGTTGAATATTGAGATGTGATAAAGTTATAAAGGATATTTATTGGGATGTTTGAGTATATGTGTACTTTCGGTTAGGTTACAGCTTCTTCATGAATGAAAATGTGGGTTGATGATGTGAATTATACATGTTAATATGTGCTTAATATGTGTTTGAAATGCATTTGTGAATTAAGTTAAGTGATTATTGCTTATGAAATCAAGAAAATGAGATATTTGTGCATACCTGTAGAAATGTTTATGTATTTGTTTTAAGATAAGAAAATGATTTTATAGATCGATGCGAAATCAATAATGAATTACAATTGCTATCGATGAGCTAATGTTTATATGAATATAATTCAATAAGAGGACGTTATCCTAAACTATGCATCGGTGGAAATTTTCGGGGACGAAAATCCCTAAAGGGGGGGAGAGTTGTGACACCCCTAATTTGACCCTAGTCGGAAAGCGGTTTCGGGACCGCTAAACTGAGTAACCAAATTATTTGAACATGATATTTATTGTCTAAAATAAATGTGTGAAAATTTTAAGCTTCGATTTAGTAAATTTCATGTGAATTTAGTCAATAGGACTTATGTGTGACATTTTTGAAATGTGATAGATCAAAACATAAGGACCTATTAGTGCATGTTGAAAAAGGGGGGACTTGCATGTCAATTTTCCCCCCCATCTAGTAGTGGCCGGCCATGACATTAGGATGGACAAAGGGTGATGGGCAAAACATGTCATAGACATGTTGTGTTGGTGCATCATGGGACGAAACAATAAAATAAAGAGCATGGGCAATAAAATATTAGTGTTAGTAGGATGAGAAACAAAAAAAAAAAGAAAGGATATGTGTGATTGTCCCCCCCCTTGCCGTGAGTTGAAGGAAAGAAAAACAACAAAAAAAAAAGTGTTCATCCTTTGGTTCATCCTTGGCCGAAAATTTTAAGGAGGAAGGAAGAAGAAAGATTGAAGAGGTTCGGCCATGCATGTAACTAGGCTAAGGTATGTTTGATGATGTTCCATGAGATGCATGCATTTTTTAGTTGTTAGCTTGAGTTCTACCTAGCCCATGGTCTAAATCTTACTATGTGATGGAAATGACACTCGGCCATGGATGCATCATTCTTGCTTGGTGTTGATGTTGTGTTGGTGAGATATCAAGTTATTTTTGTGACCAAGTTGAGATTTGAATTTTTGGAATGAGTAAGGTTTTCGGTTATGTTGTTTTGTATTAGTAATGGATTGTTGAGTTCATGCTATTATGAATAAAATTGATTAAGAGAGGCTTGAGATAATTAAATATGCATGTTGGTGGTAAGATGAGCATTCGGTTTTTATCATGGAAGCATAGGAAGCTTGTTAAAGTTGAATTTTAGAAAAGTTAAATGTGTGTGTGCTTGTGCTAGTGCCGAATGTGCCTAGGGTGATTTAGCATTGAGTTTGGTGTTATATGAATTGAGTTTTATGGTTTTGGATTTTTAAGTGTTGTTAAATACTTTGAATAATATATATATGTGGCTTTGAAATGTGAAACTCGGCCAAGTGGTTATAAGCATGATTTTAGAGATTCAATGATATTCGGCCGATTTGAATAATTCATGGCACCCCAAGCAAATTAGTTTTAGATGTTAATAAATATTGAAATTATTTAAAAGCATATTACCGAATGTGATTTTAGTCAATGATTCGGTTATGAGTGCTGATTTGTTTTATAATTAGCCGAATGTGTATATGTATACTATGAGGTGGTTTAGCTTAAAGAAAATTAAGGTGCTCGGAAGGTGATTGTCGTGGATAGTTTAAGTAATGAAATTTAATTTCTGTTATGTAAAGTGATGACATTGCTGTTTGCAAATTTGAAGTTAAAAATTGTTGATTGAGCATCAAGAGCTTATGAAAACAAAGTCGGATCGTGGAAAAAGGGAAATTGGTCGAATAGTCGGAATTGACGTACATTAGCGATCGAGGTAAGTTTTAAGTATTAAAGCCTATAATGTGATTGAGTATGATATGTTAAGCACATATTAAAAGAATCATAACTCTATTGTAAATTTTTATGCATATAGCCTAATGGCTATTATGAAGTATAGGTAAGTTATTGATATGATATGTTGCCAAATGGATATGATATTATGAAGTGCTAAAAGGATATGTTAGAAGAGTAAAATTGTGATAAACCTGCTCAGGACAGCAGCAGTAACGTGACTTTAGAAAATCACCATAAATTTATGGATTTGAATTAGAGGCTGAATGAGACATTAAATTAAAGCTTAATGAGTCTAGTTTCTTATAAAAGAAACCGTGTAAGCAAAGGAATTTTCGATAATGAGATACTTAAAGTTGTGTGAGACAGCACAGAATGACACTGTAATCCTCTGTTCTGTATTTAGAAAATCATTATAAATTTTACAAAAATGGTTATAAGATCAAATTTATATGCTTAGACTCCTTAATGAGTCTAGTTTCAAATGAAATCAAATACAACACATTTTGAATTCTATAAAATGAGAAATTTGATTCGTAGTGAAGAGTGGTCAGATTAGTCAAACAGTGAAACAGGGGAAACTTTAAGAAAAATCTGGTATTGATTGGCCAAACCTAAAATTCTGGAAATTTTATGGATGTAAGATATACGAGTCTATATTCGGGAAAAATTAACGGAAAGTGATTTGGAGTTTTGTAGCTCCAGTTATAAATAATTTAGTGACTATTGCTCAGGAAAAACAGCTTGTGCTGAATTTGAGATTGTGTTGTAAACCTTGATAAACTTGTTTTAGTTGCTCATAAGCTATTGATTAAACCCATACGTGAATTCTAAATTGTGATATTGGAAAATGATAGATGTAGATTCAGCCAAGATAGTGTGTATACGTGAAAGTATATGTGGTATGTGAAGTATATTTGGATAATTGTGATGTGAATACATGAAAATCTATATTTTGATTTAGAATTCTATGTGATGGATGTGAACATGCATATATGTGATAAGGCCTAATGGCCGATGTGATGAATGTGAAAGTGTATATATGTGATAAGGCCTAATGGCCGATGTGATGAATGTGAAAGTGTATATATATGTGATAAGGCCTAATGGCCGATGTGATGAATGTGAAAGTGTATATATGTGATAAGGCCTAATGGCCGATGTGATGAATGTGAAAGTGTATATATGTGACAGGGCCGAGTGGCCAACGTGATGGATGTGAAAGTGTATAAATGTGATAAGTCCCGAAGGGCATTTGTGTCAGTATTATATCCGGGTTAAAACCCCGCAGGCTTTATGCGAGAATATTATCACTGATTAATGTCCGTAAGCTTCGTGCTCGTACTATATCCGAGCTCTAAAGACCCGATGACTACGTGTGGGAATTTTGTCCGGGTAAGACCCGATAACTTCGTGTGGAGATTATGTCCAGGTAAGACTTCGTAATAAGAATTGCTTATAAATATATTCAATGCGAAAGGTTAAACAGGTATGTACTCCAAGTTTATATGTGAGCTTGATTTGCACTAAATCATAAGGTAGTTATGTGATGCATACGAGAGCAATCTATGAGACTATTCCTATGATTATGTGACATCGGATCAGTGTGAGAGGTGATGTGAAATCATACGATATATCTATGTCACATGAGCTCACTTTTATGTGAAAGTTTATCTGCCTATTGTATATGATGAGATGTGCATATTCGGTAAAGGGATGGTATGCCCGAAGGAAGAGTGAAATAAAAATACGAACAACTATGTTATAATTTGATTGTTATCTGTTGACACTGCTTAAAACTTACTAAGCATTGTAATGCTTACTCCGTTTACTCTGTTTCCTCTGTTTTATAGATCTCATTGCGAAGCTATAGGCTCGGGGATCGTCAGCAACTAGTCACACTATCACTATCCACTGTTTGGTACTGCTATGTTTTGGATTATCTTATGGCATGTATAAAATAGACTAGTGGCGGAAGAATATTTTGGTTAATGTATATAGCCATGCGAAAATGGCTTATATATGTTTGAGCATAATGTTATAATCATTTGGTATAGAATGGTTAATCACTATCATAATTTGTGCTATTTATGCTAAAAGGGCTAGTTGAATCATGGAAACTATGAAATAGGTAAAGTCTACCTTAAAGGAAGATGCTGGCAGCAGCAGTGGTATAGATTTGGAAAATCACAAAAAATAGTAGGATTGGAATTAAATAATGAATAAATTATTTAAATGAACCTTGATGAATCTATTTTCATAGGAAAGCAACGAAACAATCATATGGACAGTATGTTAAGAGATATTCAGGTTCTCGTGAGACAGGGCCAGAACGGTTTCTGGATTCCCTTTTCCGAATTTGGAAATCCATTATAAATTAACCAGAGATAATTAGGAGTCATTCCATATATTTATAGATTCCTCTCTAAGTCTAGTTTCTATAAAAACAAACAGCATCAGTATTTAAGCTCTGTGCAGGGAGATATCCAAGTTGTAATGCGCAAAGGTTAGTGTAGTCGATCCCTGTAACATCGGAGACTTTGACTAATAAACTGTACTAATTGGCCCGACTAAAAATTCTAGAAAAAAATATGTAGATGGGTATATGAGTCTAGTTTCAGGGAAAAATTACGAAACTGATTTTCAAGTTGTGAAACTCAAGATATGATTTTTAAGGTGACAGTGTCGCAGTTAGCCAACTGCCTGGAAAATTTTAAAATGGACTGCGATAGTAAGCGAATTTAGTCTGTGAACCCCTCGTGTCCGACTCCGGCGACGGTTACAGGATAGCGGTGTTACACATATGACTGTTTCATTTCTTCCATATGAAATTAGATTCATCAAGGTTCGATTACATAATTTATTCACTATTTAACTCCATTCCTACTATTTTTAGTGATTTTTCAAATTCACACCACTGCTGCTGTCAACATCTGCCTTTAGGGTAGACTTTACCTATTACACAGTTTCCATGATTCAACTAACCCTTTAGCATATATAGCACAAAGTATGATCGTGATTAACCATTCCAATGGCCAATCATTGCCAAGCATATCCACACCTCTCAATAACCATATACATACAAAATGATTATAACATTATGGTCAAAAATATATATAAGCCATTTTCGCAAGGCTATCCAAATTTATACAAAACTGAAGGGTACATGACCCACAACAAAAAGGGTAGTCCTATACATGCCATTTCAAAGTTCAACCAAAAATGTACCAAAAGGGGTTTGATAGTGTGGACGACTTCGACTTCGACAATCCCGAGTCCGATAGCTGACGAACCAAAATCTATAAAACAGAGATTCAAAGAAACGGAGTATGCATTTAATGCTTAGTAAGTTTGAGCCATAAAATTTGACACAACTAAAGTGTAACATTCATATGGCTAAACGAATAATTTCATATGCACAAAATCTCAATATCATACTTACTTCACATTACCAACCCTTATATTCATACACAAAAGATCAACTTAGCCAAAGGCCGGTAGCTCATTTATCGACTGAGCGAATACTATTTGTAAGGGATCAACTAAATCAATGCATATACGAGACATACCTCATTGCTGGGATTTTACGAGCATATTAATTGAAACTATTACAGCAAGGTCACTCATTCCCGAGCCAAGTACCTTCGGGATTGAATCGGATATAGCTACTCGCTCGAATACCTTCGGGACTTAGCCCGGATATAGTATCTCGCACAAATGCCTTCGGGACTTAGCCCGGATATAGTAACTCGCACAAATGCCTTCGGGACTTAGCCCGGAACTAGTCACTAGCGCAAATGCCTTCGGGACTTAGCCCGGTTATCCTCCAAATATTCATGCACATATCAATAAATCATGACACATCTATATTTCATTTTCATAATTAGAGTTCAAACACAAGTCACGTATTAAGCAATCCAATTTTCGGCTCACTAGCCACATACAAACAGCATGGTTTAGTTTGCTTTATGACACGATCTCTATGCACATACGGCTACCGTCGTACGTATAGACTAATTAACTCATCATATAATTTAAGTAGAATCATCATATCACCGTATATTTGTTATGCTCATACATCATGACTTAATCAAATCATAAACTAAGTCTCATTGCTCGAAAACTTACCTCGGATGTTGTTGAACGATTTCGATGGCTATTCGACCACTTTTTCCTTCCCTTTATCGGATTTAGTTCCCCTTTGCTCTTGAGCTAATTCAAACAAATTTAACTTATTAAAGTCTCATTATGCTAGCTTATGGCCGAATATGACAAGGAGTTTGATAGGTCATATGGCCACCTTTAGCTTAAATACAAAATGGTCATACGCATTTTTAATCACATTGAGCAATTTAACACAATTAATCTAACATTTTCTCATGTACACCTTTATGACCGGATACACATATCATTAACCTAATATCACTTAACTAAGCACTTTAACAAGTTTTCTTTAACTATACACACATTCGGCAATGACAAAGACAACTTAACAAACCTCAAATTCAACTTATAACAATATATACTCAATATTCAAAGCATTTAACATCACTTCATCATAATCTTACATCATGGCCGAATGCTCCTTTTAAACCATTTACCCTCACAAAGCATAAATTTCATCATCAAGCTTACAAGCTTATAATCCCATGAATTATAACCTCCTAATATTCATCCAACTCTCACTCATTAGCTTCTAACATAAATCTCGAAATCTATAGTTCCCTTTTTTCTACCCATGACCGAAATCTCCAACAACACCAAATGAAAATATACTTCATGGATCTAAGGTAGAACCAAGAAAGGAACTCATAAATATCAAGGTGTAAGCATCTACCATTGTTCATCTAGATTTAGCATGAAACATAACCATCACCCTTATTAATCTCCATAGACGAAAACCTTACTCAATCCAAAATCAAAATTTCAACATGGGTTACCAAAAATAACTTGATAACTCACTCAATATCAACTAAAATTTCAAGGACTAGCATAAACTTTCTTACCTTAATATTCACCTAAGATGGCCGATTGCTTCATCCCCTTCTTCCTCTTTTCAATTCGGCCAAGAAGAACTAAAGAATGAAGCCTTTTTTTTCTCTTCTAGTTTCGGCAAAATGGGGGAGCAAGGATGAAACAACTTTGGTTTCTCCTCCCACTCCCCACATATTTTATTGTTCTTAACACAACATGTTGTCATAAACTTTTCATAATATGTTTTACCCATCACAATTTGTCTATCCACCTTGTCATGGCCGGCCACTACTATTTAAGGGGGAAAATTGACATGCAAGTCCACCTTTATGATTATATGCACTAATAGATCCTTATAGATTAACCTATCACATTTCAAAAGTGTCACACATAAGTCCTATTAACTAAATTCACGTGCAATTAACTAAATCGAAGCTTAAAATTTTCACACATTCATATTCACATATTTTAGACAATAAATATCATATTCAAATAATTTAGTGACTCGGTTTAGCGGTCCCGAAACCGCTTTCCGACTAGGGTCACTTTAGGGCTGTCACATAAGCCTTGCCACATGGGCATCTCACATGCTCGTGGCCTTCGGGGGTGTCGACCAAGGTTTTCACGATTCACACGACCTGTCCATTGAGCCCACACGATCATGTGCAATTTAACAGATCGAACACGGCCTGGTAATCACGTCACACGGTCTTGACACACAGGCGTGTCCCTTTTTCAAAGAGTTGTATTTTACACGAAAAAGGGTACTTAGGGGAAAAAAAGCCAATCCAAAGCCTATATAAACACCTATATAAACACCCTAAGTGTGACCTAGAATGGGGCCGCTCTTTCCAGAACTTTTCTGGAATACAGAACCACATGCCAGGAATTACTTGAAGGAAGCCAAACGATCCATCTTAAAACCTGGAGCTACTCCAAGACTGAAGATCTCTCTCAGAATTCCTTCAAGGTTTTAGAGTTTTCTTTATGTTTTGTTATTTTCATACTTTTGAGATGTACTCTTATTTTGTTATGAACTAAACCCCTTAGATACCTAAGGGGGTAAAACCTATGATGGATCTTGTTATTATTCTCTAAACTGTATGATAAATACTTGATTTGTTCTTAATTATGTGTTTTTTATGCTTGAGTTAATATTCCGGGTATTAATTCATGATTTGATGTGCTTATGCAGAGGAGGAATAGACTCTACCTAAGAGTAGATTTGGCATAATTAAGCGAAGTTGATCGAATGCCTAGAAATAGGGTTACAAGATTTTGCCAGATTAGGGTGAAACCTAATAAGGGGATCTATAGATAGAGTTAATGCAACCCTAGAGTGTTAATTAGAGAAAAGTCTCGGTTATTCAATCTAGGGATTAGACGTTATTAGTCTTGAATAGGGATAATAACTTAACTTAGGGGTCTCTACGGAACAAGTGAAGTGAAGAAATTGTCTAGTTCAGAGTCAGATAACAAGTGAAATCTAGGTGGATTCCTCCTTAGGTGTCATCTTTATCAATTGCTTTTCTTCAAGTCTTTTTCCAAATTTTCTCTTCGCTTTAATTAAATTAGTTAATTAGTTTAGATAATTATTTTAATAATCAAACCCTTTTATTTCTAGGTTAGATAATAAAAAGATAGTTATTACTAGTACTTTTGGTTCCCTTGGGTACGATATCCCGGTCTTGTCGTTACTATACTAATGTTCGATAGGTGCGCTTGCCTTTTCGTCATGATAATAGTTAGTCTAGGTTTGATCTTCATTATAAATATTTATTACTTGTTACGAATCACGCGATCAGTGATGGTTAGAGTTGATAAAAGACTACGAGTTGGTGATTGACTACCACTCCGGAAAGGCTAATGTAGTAGCCGATACTTTGAGTAGGAAATCATTGTTCGCCTTGAGGGCTATGAATGCTCAGTTGTCAGTACCTGATGATGGTTCGGTTCTGGCAGAGTTGAAAGCTAGACTGATGTTCCTGCAAGAGATTTGTGAAGCTCAAAATAACGACAGTGAATTACAAGCCAAGAGAACTCAGTGTGAGTCGGGTGTCGAATCATAATTTAATATTGGTACTGACGGTTGTGTGATGTACCGAGGCAGAATTTTTGTACCCAAGAATAATGAGCTTATTCAGAAGATTTTGCGAGAGGCACATAGTGGTTGTTTTTCTATCCACCCGAGTAGTGTGAAAATGTACAATGATTTGAAGAAAATGTACTGGTGGTCGGGAATGAAAAGAGACATTTCTGAATTTGTCTCTAAGTGTCTAGTTTGTCAACAAGTGAAAGCTGAACACCAAGTACCCTTGGGTTTACTTCAGCCTGTGACGGTTCTCCAGTGGAAATGGGACCGAAGAACCATGGATTTTGTGTTAGGGTTGCCTTTGAGACCAAGGAAAAGGATTTATTTTGGATCATTGTTGATAGACTTACTAAGTCGACACATTTTATACAAATGCATAGAGACTACTCCATTAAGAAATTGGCCGATCTTTATATTTTTGAGATCGTGAGACTTTCATGGATTACCTTGTCGATTATTTCAGATAGAGATTCGAGGTTTATCTCGCAGTTTTGCAGGAAGTTGCAAGAGGAATTGGGAACGAAACTAGATTTTAGCACGGCTTTTCACCCACAAACCAACGGTCAGTCAGAGAGAATAATTCAAATATTAGATGACATGTTACGGTGTTATGTTCTCGAGTTTCAAGGCAGTTGGGAAAGGTATTTACCACTGATTGAATTCGCCTATAACAACAGTTATTAATCAAGTTTGAAAACGGCACCTTATGAGGCATTGTATGGGCGTAAGTGTTGAACGCCTTTATATTGGACCGAGTTGAGAGAGAATCAGATTCTCAGGGTCGACTTAGTCAGAGAGACTGAAGAAAAGGTTAAAGTAATTCGTGATTGTATAAAGGATGCATTAGATAGACAGAAATCCTACACGGATTTGAAACAAAAAGATATCGAGTTTTAAGTCGGGGATAAAGTGTTTTTGAAAGTATCCTCGTGGAAGAAAGTCCTTAGATTTGGTAGAAAAGGCAAGCTTAGTCCACGGTCTATTGGACCTTATGAGGTGACCAAGAGAATTGGGATGGTAGCATACCGATTAGCCTTGCCTAGTGAGCTAGAGAAAATTCATGATGTATTTCATGTATCGATGTTACGCCACTACCGATCTGACCCCTCACATATGATTTTACCGGAAGAAATTGAAATAAGCTCGGATATGACTTATGGTGAAGAACCGATTAAGATTTTGGATCAAGATGTCTAGAAGTTGAGGAATAAAAGTGTAGCACTCGTAAAAGTTTTGTGGAATAGACACAGAGTCAAGGAAGCCATGTGGGAACCTAAAGAGACTATGAGATATCAATACCCAAACTTATTCACTGATAAGATTTTTGGGGACAAAAATCCTTAAGGGGAGAATTGTAATAGCCCGATTATGGGCCTAGTTAGATGAGTGGTTTCGAGACCACTAATATGAGGTTAGAGAAAGTATTTTATTATTATTTTATAGTTATAACATGTTTATATTAGTGCATGAAAAATTTGGTGAGGAAATTTTAGCGTTTGTGAGCTTAATCGCGAAAAAGGACTAATTCGCGTAAAGTTCAAAAGTCTTGAATTGATAGCTAAGGGTGTTAAATTTCCATGAAACTTAAATTGGGGGTCTTTAAAGGGCAAATAGACCCTTGGATAGGTGATGGCCGACCATAGGAGACATAATATGGAGAAAGTCAAAATTAGGTAGAAGTTTGCTAGCTTATTTGACCAAAATGAAATAAAATAAAGAAAAAGGGGTGTCATCTTTTTCTCACCTTCTTTACCACTGAAATTTACCAGCAAAAATAGGGTTTAGAATCTTGAAAAATTGCAGCCACTCTTTACCTTCACAAGTGATTTTGATAGTTTTTCTTGATGATTTTTGTATTTTTGGACCCCCATTCTAGCATGAGCTTTCAAAAGAGGGGTCTATTTTGCAAAATGCTTGAAAGTTTGGGATCTTGCCATGATAGTAAACATGTTGTTTTCTAAAATTTTATGGTGGAATATGAGTTATTGTTGTGAAATAAACAAGTTTTATGAGATAATTTTCATGGAAACCCTAATTAGGGACCATTTTGCATAAGTTGAGAATTAGATGATAAATATGAGAAATAAAAAGAAATTTTAGGTTGCTATAAGAGTAAAAAGGTTTTGTCTACGCTTAAAATAAGAGGAAATTCGATAAAAATTAAATTTCAGACTTAGGGGTAAAATGGTCATTTTGCCCAATTTTATATTGTTCAGTATCTAGGTTAATAAAATGATTAAATTTGTGAATTTTTATCATTTAGATCAAGAAGTGCAAAATCCAGGCCTAGACCGAGGAAAAGCAAAAAAGTAGACTAAAACCGAATAGCCGCCTACTTTTTGTAATCAGAAGTAAGTTGTATGTTAATGATGCAACTCTATCTTTATGATTTTTCATTTGTATTGAGATGGCATACATTACTTTGATTTTAAATATGAGAATACATGTTGAGAAATGGACATAGTAGGGACTTTCGTTGAGCATTTGAAATAAACTTGGATATTGGTACCCTTATATTGGGTGATATATGTGCTAGTGTAAGACATGTCTGGGACATGCTTCGGCCACAATATGAGAGCTAGTGTAAGACATGTCTGGGACATGCATTAGCCTCGAGATATTTTTGCCATGTAAGACATGTCTAGGACATGCATCGGCGTTGAGACGAGAGCTAGTGTAAGACATGTCTGGGACATGCATCAGCCTCACAATGGACAAGCTAGTGTAAGACCTGTCTAAGACATGGCATCAGCTTGTTGCGTGTTAGTGTAAGACCTGTCTGGGACATGGCATTAACACCGATAGATGAGAGCCAGTGTAAGACCATGTCTGGTACATGGCGTCAACATCTTAGCCCATGTTAAGGCTATCGAGTATCCGGTAGTATTCCAAATGGTTCAACAAAAAGGTTTATGATTTATATCGAAATGAGAAAAGTTATGATCATGTGATGAATGGTATAGGTACCAAACTGAAATGTATGAGATATGGGCTAAATACATGAAATATGAATTGTACTAGATGGTGATGAGTAAGTTGAACTTACGTCTTTTATAGTATTTGTGAATAAACTATGAAAAGTTATGAGCATATTACTTTATGAGAAGTAGTTATTGTTTATTTTTCATGCAACTTACTAGGTTTTATGCCATAGTGTCGCCCAATTAGCTCGTGGATCAACGGACGTCGGGGACATCGATCACACTATCAAATCGAAGCACTTGGTATAATTGGTTATTAAATTTGATTATGGCATGTATAGGAACTTTGATTTTGTTTAGTGTCACCTTGTTTTGGGACCAAATGTGTTGACTTGTTTTAGTAATTGACACCATTTTGTATTAGGCCATGTAAAATGGCTAATATTAAAGGTTGTTATATAGATACAAGAGGTTCTTTCATTAATGAGAAATTCATTGGTTGCTTTGGTATATATATGAAATGTGTAGATTCCTTAGATGTGGTTGTTGAATTGAGAAATCAGGTTGTTATATTGAGTTTCAGGGTAGCAAAGGGCTTGGTAGATAGCCCTATATTTTCCACATGGGTAGACACACGAGCGTGTGTCTAGGCCATGTGTGGCACATGGTCAACCCCATGGGCATGTTGTCCGACCGTGTGCTTCCTGCACGTAAAAATTTCAAGTCAGGATGCATGATAGTAAACACACAGGTAAAGACACGGCTATGTGTCTCAGCCGTGTGGACGACACAGCCTCTGGCCAAGAGCGTGTGCCCCAGCTGTGTGCCCTAAATTGGATGCTAACGTCAGAAACAGAATGTCATGGTTTTTAGACATGGGCTAGGACACAGGCGGGTCATGGCCACGTTAGGGACACGGGCCATAGACACGGGCGTGTGTCAGGGCATATGAAAACCCCTGTAGGTTCAAATTTAGAATTAAATTCACAGGGGTATGGGGCACGAGCGTGTCCCGAGATGCTTAGGTCATGTGTGTCATATAGGCCATCAATGCGGCCATATCTTAGTGATCACACGGGCGTGTTGCCCTTCCACACGGGCGTGTGCCCTGTTTCAAGGGCTATTTTTTTCTAAAGTGGGTTAAGTACCCGTGCCAGTCTCGAATGATTTTCAATGGTCGTTTGAGGCCTCGTAGGCCCATACTAAGAAATTTCGACAGGGTTTGAAAAAGTTTTAAATTTGGTTGCACCTTTATGATTTGAGAACATTGGAATGCATGTGTTTAAGTGTGGTAATGCCTCGCATCTCGTCCTTGCGTAGGACATACGTGTAGGGCGTTACATATAGCCTTGGTGAAAGTTTTATGGCATAGACACGGAGTATAAGAGGCCACATGGGAACTTGAAGAAACCATGAGAAGTCAATATCCGAACCTGTTTACTGGTAAGACTTTCAAGGACGAAAATCCCTAAGGGGGGAGAAATGTAACATCCTGAATTAGGGCACTAGTGGTTTCGGGACCACAAATATGACGTTAAAATAATTATTTTATGATCATTATAAGGTCTAGGATATGAAAAATAAGTATGTGTTAAAGTTTCATGAAGAAATTCTATCTGTATGGTGTCAAATTAGAAATTAAGGACCCAATTGAATAAATTACAAAACTTGGGTTCTAGAAGCAATTAGTATGAAATTGCTATGGATTATTAATTAGAGGTCCTTAAAGAGTAATTTTCCCAATTTCTAAGTTTTTGGACAAAAATGGGCATGCATGGAAAATTTTGAAAGATTAGTAAGGAAAGGTATTTTGGTCATTTGGTAATAAAATTAATAAAAAGGGAAAAAGGAAGCAAAATTCAGCCATATTCTTCTCCATGGCTTCCGAAAATTGAAGGGTCTTCATATCTAGGGTTTTCAACATTTTCAAGCTCAATAGTAAGTGCTCCTTATCCCCGTTTTTAACGTTCTTCATATTTTTTAGATCCTCGTAACATGCTCTCTCTATTTCTACCTATATTTCAAGTTGGGGTTCATGTTAAAAAATTTACCCATCCATGAGAATTTGTATTTTGAAGATTTATGGAGGAATATGAGAGTTTAAAGGATAGTAAACAACTTTTACTAAGTAGTTTTCAATGGAAATGGCTTAGGGGACCATTTTGTAAAAGTTATGAAAATGTGTAGAAAAATGTGAAATGAAAGAAAATGTGGGCTGCAATAAGCAAGAAAAATATTCGGCTAGGCTTGGGCAACTTAGAAATTTCATGCATTTTCTAATACGAGCCTTAGGACTAAATTGTAAAAGTCTGAAAGGTTAGGGGCAAAGTGCTCATTTTGCTCGGGGGTGAGTTTTAAATCCTAAAATGAAAAATGTGATGTATTAATAGTCAAATTTTATTGATATAGACCCCGAGGAACCAATTCCAGAGGTCGACCGTGGAAAACGAAAGGTTTCAAAATAGTCGAAATACGAAACCGAAGCAATTACCAGGTAAGTTCGTATAACCCGAAGTAAGCTCATAATATACTTAAATATGAGTGTTCTTGATTATATGAAAATTTAGATATTCACTGCATGATAATTTATGTAATATGCTTGTGTGAATGAAAGATGATAAATGTCCTGGTTGAAATAGAAAACAAAATCCGACGGGTAAAGTATGGCTTACATGACATGAGATCCTGCATGTGTTGCAGAAAAGAATTTAGCCCGGATGGGTAATCTGATGATCTCAAAATAGAAAGGATCTTACCTGGACAGTGTTCCTTGAGTGATCAAGCTCCCGAAGAATATGGGTGCATTTAGGATTTAGCTGGACGGGTAATCCGATTGAGGACTGAATTTAGCCTGGACTGGTAATTCACATCCGAGCTTATGAGAGCAATTGTCATTGAAAGGGATTTAGCCTGGACTGGTAATCCCACCGCAAGATATAAGGTTCATGGGAGTGCGTACTAGAGATGATCACTTGCATAACTTGACGGTAATTGGGCTATCCATCAAGATTTTCGAGAAATTCAACGGGATTAACAGGAGAAATAGAAATGGAAATATTGAATTGATGAGCTCATCTAAGACTAATGATATGATGTATTGTTATGAGACTAACTTGATGAATGAGTGCATGTGATAGGGAAACTATTTAATGCTTGTTGGCAATAATGCCTAATATGGTTGTATGCCAATTAACCGGTAAGTTTACTTTCCAGTTATCCGGATTTACTAAGCATATAAATGCTTACCCCCTTCTCTTTTCCCTATCTTACAGAGCTCGTAGACTCATGAGATTGGAAGACGGTTGGAGAATCAACACACTATCGACTTGTCCTGCTTTGGTATATAGATACTTCCATTTTGTTTAATGGCATGTATAGGATTTTTGGTTATTTTTGTTATAGGTGTCATTTGGCTAGCCAATGTAAGGGCCTAAATGGTATACTTATTCTTTTGTATATGGCCATGAGATATGGCTCATATTGATGTAGGTAGTAAACCTTCCAATGTTGCATGTCTATGTTTAAATGTTTCATGAGATATGATGATGAGGTTTAACATGACTGGATGATTGAAATGGAACCTAATAATTTGAGAGTGGACATAGCATATAATGGTATATGGTTATAATATGGCCTAAGTGTAAAAAGTAAAATGTGTTATGTTAATCCCTAACAGGAAAAGGATAATTTAGCATGTACTGTAACACCCCGTACCCGAGACCGTTGCCGGAGTCGGACACGAGGGGTTCACAGACTAAATTCGCTTACTATCGCAGTCCATTTTAAAATTTTCCAGGCAGTTGGCTAACTGCGACACTGTCACCTTAAAAATCATATCTTGAGTTTCACAACTTGAAAATCAGTTTTGTAATTTTTCCCTGAAACTAGACTCATATGCCCATCTACATATTTTTTTCTAGAATTTTTGGTCAGGCCAATTAGTACAGTTTATTAGTCAAAGTCTCCCATGTTACAGGGATCGACTACACTGACCTTTGCGCATTACGACTTGGATATCTCCCTGCACAGGGCTTCAATACTGATTTCGTTTGTTTCTATAGAAACTAGACTCAGAAAGGAATCCAGACATATATGGCATAACTCCTAATTATCTCTGGTTAATTTATAATGAATTTCCAAAGTCGGAACAGGGAATCCAGAAACCGTTCTGGCCCTTTCTCACGAGAACCTGAATATCTCTTAACATACTGTCCATATGATCATTTCGTTACTTTCCTATGAAAATAAATTCATCAAGTTTCGTTTACATAATTTATTCACTATTTAATTCCAATCCTACTATTTTTAGTGATTTTCCAAATCTACATCACTGCTGCTCCCAGCATCTGCCTTTAAGGTAGACTTTACCTATTTCATAGTTTCCATGATTCAACTAGCCCTTTTTGCATAAATAGCACAAATCATGATAGCGATTAACCATTCCATACCAAATGATTATAACATTATGCTCGAACATATATAAGCCATTTTCGCATGGCTATATACATTAACCAAAATATTCTTCCGCCACTAGTCTATTTTATACATGCCATAAGACAATCCGAAACATAGCAGTACCAAACAGTGGATAGTGATAGTGTGACTAGTTGCTGACGATCCCCGAGCCTGTAGCTTCGCAATGAGATCTATAAAACAGAGGAAACAGAGTAAACGGAGTAAGCATTACAATGCTTAGTAAGTTTTAAGCAGTGTCAACAGATAACAATCAAATTATAACATAGTTGTTCGTATTTTTATTTCACTCTTCCTTCGGGCATACCATCCCTTTACCGAATCTGCACATCTCATCATATACAATAGGCAGATAAACTTTCACATAAAAGTGAGCTCATGTGACATAGATATATTGTATGATTTCACATCACCTCACACACTGATCCGATGTCACATAATCATAGGAATAGTCTCATAGATTGCTCTCGTATGCATCACATAACTACCTTATGATTTAGTGCAAATCAAGCTCACATATAAACTTGGAGTACATACCTGTTTAACCTTTCGCATTGAATATATTTATAAGCAATTCTTATTACGAAGTCTTACCCGGACATAATCTCCACACGAAGTTATCGGGTCTTACCCGGACAAAATCCCCACACGTAGTCATCGGGTCTTTAGAGGTTGATATAGTACAAGCACGAAGCTTAAGGACATTAATCAGTGATAATATTCTCGCATAAAGCCTGCGGGGTTTTAACCCGGATATAGTACTGACACAAATGCCCTTCGGGACTTATCACATTTATGCACTTTCACATCCATCACATTGGCCACTCGGCCCTGTCACATATATACACTTTCACATTCATCACATCGGCCATTAAGCCTTATCACGCATATACACTTTCACATTCATCACATCGGCCATTAAGCCTTATCACATATATATACACTTTCACATTCATCACATCGGCTATTAGGCCTTATCGCACATATACACTTTCACATTCATCACATCGGCCATTAAGCCTTATCACATATATATACACTTTCACATTCATCACATCGGCCATTAGGCCTTATCACATATATACACTATCACATTCATCACATCGGCCATTAGGCCCTATTCACATATATACACTTTCACATTCATCACATCGGCCATTAAGCCTTATCACATATATACACTTTCACATTCATCACATCGGCTATTAGGCCTTATCACAATTTAGAATTCACATATGGGTTTAATCAATAGCTTATAAGCAACTAAAACAAGTTTATCAAGGTTTACAACACAATCTCAAATTCAGCACAAGCTGTTTTTCCTGAGCAATAGTCACTAAATTATTTATAACTGGAGCTACAAAACTCCAAATCACTTTCCGTAAATTTTTCCTGAATATAGACTCGTATGTCTTCCATCCATAAAATTTCCAGAATTTTAGGTTTGGCCAATCAATACCAGATTTTTTTCTTAAAGTTTTCCCCTGTTTCACTGCTTGACTAATCTGACCACTCTTCACTACGAATCAAATTTCTCATTATCAGAAATTCCTTTGCTTACACGGTTTCTTTTATAAGAAACTAGACTCATTAAGCTTTAATTTCATGTCTCATTCAGCCTCTAATTCAAATCCATGAATTTATGGTGATTTTCTAAATTCATGTTACTGATGCTGTCCTGAGCAGGTTTATCACAATTTTACTCTTCTGACATATCCTTTCAGCACTTCATAATATCATATCCATTTGGCAACATATCATATCAATAACTTACCTATACTTCATAATAACCATTAGGCTATATGCATAAAGATTTACAATAGAGTTATGATTCTTTTAATATGTGCTTAACATATCATACTCAATCACATTATAGGCTTTAATACTTAAAACTTACCTCGAATACTTTGAATAGTTGTGGATAGACTACTCGATCACTTTTTCCTTTCCTTTATCAGATTTTGACCCTCTTGGCTCTTGAGCTTGATTCAACAAGTAGATTTTATTAAATAACTTATCAATTTAGCGATTCGATTTAATACATGTATACCATACAACTAAGTACAAAAGATGTTATTAACTAGATATTAAACATCAAACATATACTCTACTCATGTACCAACGAACATGATACTAGCTCAATACCATGCATAATCGAATTTATTTAGCATCATTTAGTTTTATATAAATGCACATATCATCCCAACTCGACACAAGATCAAATTCATCACTCAAACATTCACACCAATCTATTTGAATATCTTGGCCGAAACCCTCAATTGGCTAACATAGCCTTAATATTTCAATATAAACATGTATACATCAAAGGCAATTTAAAACACTTAGCCCTTATACTCAATAATGAAACCAAACCGTATACCTAATTATTTAACACATCACCTCCAAATGGATGTATTAACTAACATATATCCAATCCACATGCCAAGTTACCATGAATAAATTTAACTTATATATATAGATAACCTTTCATACCCTTGTATCTAGTGTCATGAGAATAGCCGAATGTCCAAATTAACCAAGCTTAAAGATTTAACCTTCAACACTTTAATGATCCACAACCTATTCTTCAAGGCTTCAATTATAAAGTAATTAACATTTATACTCTTGTGCCGAATTAGCTAACACTTATAGTCCATAGCCGAACCTCTTGATGATTAAGCCTCCAATTATTCATTTCAATTACCCTTATATTTTTACTTATCAAAGCCGAAACCCATACATGACATTACTCATATCATTCAAACTCACCTTCTAAAAAAAATATGAACAATGCCGAATCCTTAAGTGTTCAAACCCCTAATTTACTCAACACATTCTTCATCAAAACTTAAAGGAAATAATCAAATTCCTTCTTTAATAACCATAGCCGAATGCTCCATCCATCCATCAAAAATTCCAAGTTTTCAAATGGGCTAATATGGAGCTAGCTAAATGACTTAAACTAAGCTTAAAATTTCAAAACTAACAAAATTTTACTAACCTTCTCAAGCTTCAAGTGACCGAATGCTACCCTCCTATCTTCCTCTCTACAATCGGCCAAGAAGAACAAGGTGATAACCTCCCTCTTTCTTTTTTTTTCTTTTAGTATCCTTAGTATTTCTTTTATTATTTCTTTTCTTTTACTTAAAATAATGACCACTTCATGGAAATTTACCACATAGTCTAATATATGCTCCATCATGGCCGACCACTATGCATACAAAAGGAGTATTTGACATGCAAAGCCAATATTTTCACTACATGCTTAAATAGGTCCTTATAAATTAACCTATCGCATTTCAAAAGTGTCACACATAAGTCCTATTAACTAGGTTCACATGCAATCGACTAAATCGAAGTTTAAAACTTTCACACATTCATATTCACATATTCTAGACAATAATTATCACATCCAAATACTTCGGTGACTCGGCTTAGCGGTCCCGAAACCACTTCCCGACTAGGGTCAATTTAGGGGTGTCACATGTACTAACCGATGAGATGAGGTTAACATGAAATGAGTTATGTCAAGGTTGTTTAAGAGTATAATTAGGCCATGTTAAATACCATTGAAGTCTCTAAGTGTGTATGGATGATAAAGGGTGACTAAAGGCTTGGAAAATAGCCCTAAAAAGTTCCACACGGGCATGTGTCTAGGTCATGTGTGACATGCGGTCAGCCCCCATGGGCGTGTTGCCCGGCCGTGTGTCCCTTGCACTTAAAATTTTAGGTCAGTTTGCATGGTAGTAAACACACGGGTAGAGACACGGCCGTGTATCTCAACTGTGTAGAGGACATGGCCTAGCACACAGGCATGTGCCTCAAAATGAATGATGACATAATAAACAGAATGTTCAGGTTTTTGGACACGGGCAATGACATGGGGGTGTCTGGGCTGTGTGAGGGACACGGGCCAGGGACACGGGCGTGTGCTTGGTTATGTGAAAATCCTTGTAGGTTCGAAATGAAAAATAAATCCAAATAATTCAACACGGGTGTGTCACTAAGCACACGGGCGTGTCACTAAGCGCACAGGCGTGTGCTTTGCTTCCACACGGGCGTGTGAGCCATAACCCTAGTAATTTTTCTAAAATTTTCTATAGTTCTCGGTTTAGTCCTGGGTCACTTTTAATGTATGTTTTGGACCTTGTAGGTCCATAATCGGGACACTATGATGTTGTTTAGTCGATTTTAAATTATAATGAAATTTTATAACTTGTATTTTCTGAAAGTGCCTGAGTATGTATCTAGTAATGCCTCGTACCTTATCCCGTTGCCGGGTGCGGGTAGGGGTGAGCAAAACTCGATTCGACTCAAAAAAATCAAAAAAAACATTCAATTTCGAGTTAAACGAATCGAGTTATTCGAGTTAATCGAGTTATTCGAGTCAACTCAAATTTTTTTTCGAATTTCTAGTTCGAATAGAGTTGAGTTTTCGAATTCGAATAACTCGAATAATTCGAATATCAAACTATAATATTTTACATTTTTACCCCAAACTCCTAAACATTTTTACTTTTCCCTTAAAACTTTTACTCCTTCCCACTTTCCCCCCAAAACTTTTACTCCCCTTCAATCCCAACCCCCAATCTACCCAAAATCCATTTCCCACTAAAATTTTACTCTCCCATTTACTTTTTTCTCAAAATTTTATTCCCAAAAACACTTAAAACTTTTTATTTTCCCCCATAATTTTTACTCCCTCCCATTTTCCTCTTAAAATTTTTACTTCCTTTTAATCCCACCTCCCATCTACCCCAAATCCACCCCCAATTTTTTTTAATATTTTCCCTCCAAAATTTTACTCTCCTCTATTTACTTTCCCTCAAAACTTTTATCTCCCAAAACTTTTTATTTGCCCCCTAAATTTTTACTTCTCACCCTATACTCTCAAATAAAAAATTAAAATTATCGAAAAAAATCACTAAACATAAATAGTAATAATTTTATTTATATCTACTATTTATATTATTAAATTAAATTTCACATTTTATATTATTTATATTATTGGATTGTTTAGTCATATTGAATATTTATATTAAAATTAAATTATTAATTATTCTATTAAATATTCATGTTAAAATTTTATATTGGTATCAATTTCACATTTTATCTTTAAAATAATTTTTATTAAAAAGTCACATTTTTACATCTAATATATTTTTTAATTTGAAAATACATAGTGACAAGAATCTGAAGATAATTGAAGCAACTAAGCTAACAAAGAAGCTAACCCGTATATAAAAGATTAATAAATAAATTATGAGGTGATGAAAGTTAATAAAAATTTTAATTAAAGTGGATAAATTTTATTACGATGGGTGACAGTGGTTACAAGGACCCAAAATTATTTTTGAAAATTTAACTCTAACAAATATATTCAATTCGAATTCCATCTCACTCGACTCGATTCGAGAAAATTTCAAATAAAGTTAGGATGATAAAATAAGATTCGAAAACTCGATTAACTCGAAAATTTTCGATTCGATTCGATCGAATGCTCACCCCTAGGTGCGGGTAAAGGGTGTTACAGCTAAGGCCAACTGAGTGTTCATATCCCTCAACATGAACAAGGATTTCCTACTCGAGGCATTAGTGACCATGTTCACCTTTCTCGGGTTATAATCAATCACTAGGTCATAGTTTTTTATCAACTCTAACCATCTCCCATGCCGTAGGTCAAGTCCTTTTGAGTCATCAAATACTTCATACTTTTATGGTCAGTATACACCCGACATTTCTCACCATACAAATGACGTCTCCAAATCTTCAACGCAAACACAATGGCAGCCAACTCCAAAATGTGTGTTGGATAATTCTTCACGTGTAGTTTCAGCTGCCTCAAGGCATAAGCTATTGCCTTGCCTTCTTGCATAAGCACACAACCCAATCCATTCAAGGATGCATCACTATACACCACAAATTCCTTTCCCGGCTCAGGTTGTACTAAAATTGGAGCCTCAGTCAACAATGCCTTTAGCTTCTCAAAACTCTGTTGGCATTTTTCCGTCCATTCGAACTTAACATCCTTCTGTAACAGTCTGGTCATCGGAGTAGCAATCATGGAAAATCGTTTAACAAACCGTCTGTAGTAACTTGCTAAGCCTAGAAAGCTTCTAACCTCTGACACATTTCTCGGTAGTTTCCTTTCAACAATAGCCAAAATCTTACTCAAATTGACTAGGATACTATCACCCGAAATAATGTGCCCTAAGAATCCAACTTCTCGAAGCCAAAACTCAGTCTTACTAAACTTAGCATATAACTATTTCTCTCTCAAGGTTTGCATAACCGTTCTCAAGTGCTCGGCATGCTCAGTCTCATTATGAGAATAAATTAGGATATCATCAATAAAATCAACAACAAATTTATCCAGGTATGGTCGAAAAATACGATTCATTAAATCCATAAATACAGTGAGCGCATTCGTTAAACCATAAGGCATAACCAAAAATTCGTAGTGACCATACCTCGTCCGAAATGCAGTCTTCGGTACATTCGAATTTTTGGCTCTCAACTGGTATATTCGGACTTTATGTCTATCTTCGAAAATACTGTCGTCCCCTTCAATTGGTCAAACAAGTCATCAATTCTTGGTAAGGGGTACTTGTTCTTTATGGTTACCTTATTGAGCTGTCTATAGGCAATGCACAATCTCATCGAACCATCTTTCTTGTTCACAAATAACACCTATGCACCCTATAGAGAATAACTAGGTCTCGTGAAACCTTTTTCCATCAACTCTTGTAACTGAACTTTCAACTCCTTTAACTCTATTGGATCCATCCTATATGGAGAAATCAAAATAGGTGCAGTGCCCGAAACTAATTCGATGCCAAACTCAACTTCCCTAATTAGAGGCAATCCGGGCAATTCTTCTGGAAATACATCTGGATATTCACTTACTACCAGTATTGACTCAATTTTCAACTCAAACTCCTCCATATTCAACACAAAGGCAAGAAATGCTTCATAACCTTTTCTCATATATCTCTGAGCAGTCATAGAAGAAATTACTATAGGCAAGCTATCCGATTCATCCAATTCTACCCGAAGGATATCACCACTTTCACATTTCAACTCAATAATTTTCTTTCCACAGTCTACCACTACATCATGCATGGTCAACCAATCCATACCAAGTATTAAATCATATTCATCAAACAGAAAAAGCATGAGATTAGCCAGAAAACAATGACCTCTAATCATTAAAGGGCAATTCCTACATACTTGGTTAACTACCACATGTTTGCCTAGAGGGTTTGACACTTTTACCATGAATTTTGTAGACTCGACAGGCATATTCATACTAGAAGCTAGTTTCACACATACATACGATGGGTAGATCCCGGGTCAATCAAAGCAACAATAAAAGTATCATAGAGAAAAAAAGTACCCGTAATCACATCAGGGGATGAAGCCTCTTCGTGAGCGCGATTGGCGTAAGTCCTCGCAAGTGCTCTTCCCTGAGGTCTCCCAGCTGGTTCTCTCAGTCCACCCTTGCTACTCGTTCCATTTCCTAGATTCTTCTGTGGTCTTCCTCTAGAAGCAGTATTGCCCAACCTCGCACTCTGAAATTTTTCCTTTTCAACCATTTCAGGACAATACTTGATAAAAGGGTTATTTGAACCGCACTTAAAACATGCCTGGCTATTCATCCAACATTCACCAGGGTGACGTCTGCCACAATGTTGGCACTCAGATCTATTCGATCGAGCGTTACCCACACTCACTATCAAGGTAGTCTGGGCCTTATGACCCGAATATTGTTTCCCATGGTTCCTAGTTGAAAATCCAGCCGAAACACTCGATCGAGTATTAAATTCTTTTGATTTCTTAGTTGAGGACTGAAATGATTTACCTATCTTTCTCTTCTTCGATTCTCAAAACTATAATTTTGCTTTTCTCTTCTCTTTAGCCAATTCCTCGAATTTACAAGCTCTCTCCACGAGCACAACAAATTCTCTCAGTTCAATTACACCAACCAATAACTGGATGTCTTCATTTAATTCATCTCCAAATCTTTTGCACATGATGGCCTCAATCGATACACACTCTCGATCGTATCTGCTCAGTCTCACGAATTCAAGCTCATATTCTGTTACCATCATTCGACCCTGCTTTAACTCGAGGAATTCCTTCCTTTTCTGATCAATAAATTTATAGCTAATGTACTTCTTACGGAATTCTTCTTGGAAGAACTCCCAACTAACTCTCTCCCTTGGTACCATCGACACAAGGGTGTTCCACCACTGGTAGGCCGAGTCTCTCAGGAGGGACACAACACACTTCATGAATTCCTCAATAGTGCATGATAACTCATCAAACACCCTAATGATATTCTCAAGCCAGAACTCTTCCCTCTCAGGGTCATCATCTTTACTAGCACGGAATTCTTTGGCTCCTTGTTTCTGAATCTTGTCCACTGGAGGTCTATTCAGTCTCACAAATTCCATACCTTGAGTGCTACAGGGATAGGTTAAGGAATAGATGGGGGTAGAAGGGGTTGAGTGTTCAGGTTCATTCGAACGAACTCCGTATACCACGCGTCCATCATGTGGAGAATAGCTTCTTTGCCTCCTTCTCCTCTACTAACAGTTTCGGGTCTACTCTCAGCTGACACTACCCCTTAAATGGGAGCAGGCGCGTTACTTTCTACATTATCCGCCACTACTCTGCCAGGATCCATTGACTATATGAAAACACATTATAAAATCGTTAAGAGTCATCACACTATCTTAATATATATATAGCATGTATAGCTAAACTCGTACACATGCTACGCTAGTCCAAGAATTGACTAAATCGTAGCTCTGATACCACTAAATGTAACACCCCTTACCCATTTTTGATGCCGAGACAGGGTTCGAGGCATTACTGAGCTAAAACATTAATATTCTCACAAAACCGACCATAAAATTTCATTCAAATTTTAAAACTTTTCAATTTCATTCAAATTATCCCTTCTAAGGGCTTATGAGGTCCAAAACATACATCGAAGGTAGTTTGGGACTAAACTGATTACTTTAGAAAATTTTAGGATAACTTAGAAAAAATTTCCTACTTTGGGGAGTCATACGCCCTTATGGGTAGGCTGTGTGGTTACACACACCCGTGTGGCTTGGGGCACACCCGTGTCCTCAGCCCATGTAACTCTCTGACTATGACATCATCATGCAATTAGGGTCACACGACCAAGTCACACGCCCATGTGCTTAGGCTATGTGGCGAATTAAATTCACAAAATTAAGTGCAGACTTCAAACGGCCTGGGCACACACCCATGTTCTAAGGCCGTGCCTGCCACATGGCTGAGACACACGACCGTGTCTCTACCCACGTGTTTACTACTGGGCATTCTGTTTGCATTAATTGGGTGCAGGGGACACATGGTCTAACCACATACCCATGGGGTAGACCGTATGTCACACACGGCCTAGACACATGCCCTTGTGTCTACCCTTATGGAAAAATTTTAGGCTATTTTCCAAGCCATTTGTCACCCTTAAATGCTCATTTGCTTATTCATCTAAGATGGCATGCAACCTAGTATATTTAGTCACCTGAAGACTCATAAACATGATTATTCCATGCCTTTGTAATGACAACATGTCACTTATCCAAAACATCATACTTTCTTATGGAAATCCACACCAATTCCATATTCATTCATTAGGCTAACCCTACTTTTAAATTACCTAATCATACCATCGATTTGGTATACTTATTAAACATGATTCATTCACTTAGCACATGTGCAATTTAGCACACATATCATCCACAAACAAACACATCAAACATAAAACATTGCATGCATGTATAATTGATTAGGATTAGAACCTAAATGATCAATATGGATCATATCACATGGCCATATACAAAATAAATCAAATATTTCCATAAGCCAACACATTTGACTAGACCAATATGACATATAGCAAAAATGACCAAGTCCCTATACATGCCATACTCAAAATATTGAGACTAACTATACCCCAAATGTCCAGTTAATAATGTGATCGGGCCTCCGACTTCCTTCGATTCCCGAGTTGGCTTGGGGATACTATAAGAAAGTATGAAAAGGAGGGGAGTAAGCATAAAGCTTAGTAAGTTCACATGCAAATTAATAGCAACATGATCATATATATATACACATTTATGACATAACCTAGATTTACTTAAGTGTTATCATGAATTCTTAAATATAACTCAAATTTGTAAACATAACTTATACATTTTCAATCTTACCAAACATTCATCACATATCGAGCTCATTCAGATGAGTTTATCGTACATATCTGTACCAACTCAAATCACACTGTCATACTCTCTGTTCATTGATTTACTCGTCGATTAACTCATAATTTTACCTGTTCAACTTTCGAAATATTATTGGATACGCGGAAGACTTGCACATAGTGCATCAAATGTAGCCACGTGCTACCTCATATCACAATCACATATTGTTTGCTCATGAGCTACTCACGGGCTTCCTCACACAAGCTGACAGTCAAGACATAACTACGCAGTGCTGCTCACACAAGCTGACAGGTACCCGCAATACATACAGGGCTACCCAGCCACCAGTAGGACGTACAAGACCAGCACCCGGATTCACATATCACATATACACACGTATTCATGAGCTCATATCCCCATAGTTCCTAGTGACATGTCACATTTTATCCTAAACTATTCCTAATGTTCAAATGGGATTTTCTCGACATCTCATGTTCGTCGAATTCATTCATAATCTCGTGCTCATTGGTTACAACATCATTCATACACTTGACATAATAAGTAATCATATAAACTCATACATTAACAAAATATTAAAAACATGATATATTATAGCATTATTTACACATGAACTTACGTCGGTACAAAATATGGATAAATTATACGATTTAGTCCAAAATCTTGTTCTTTCCCCGGTCTAGGTTTAGACTCCATTTTTCTTGATCTATAATAGTAAATTCAGCTCATTTAATCATCACATTATTCAAAGTAATCCATAAATTACAATTAGGAAAAATTATAATTTTACCCCTAAACTTTCACATAATTACAACTTAGTCTCTAAGCTCGTAAAATGAAATGTGTTCATTTTCTTTGATACCCAAGCCTAGCCGAACTTATAACACACTCATACCAGCCCACATTTTCTTTCAACTTAAATTTTTAACCACTTATTTTACAACTTCTACAAAAAGGTCCTTTTTAGGTGTTTTTATGAAAAATCACCTAGTAGAATATGTTTATCACACACTAAACTCTCATATTCCTCCAAAAATCATCAAAATACATGTATGTCAGACATGGGTAAATTTTCATACATAAACCCTACTTCAAAATAAGGGTGGAAATAGGCAAATCAAGCTGCGGGGACTTCAAAAATGTAAATAACATTAGAAAGGGGCTCAGGAGCACTTACAATCAAGCTTGAAAGTTGAACAAAACCCTAGCTATGGTGTCTTAAGAGTTTCAGCCAAGCATGAAGAAGATGAGCATATCTTTGCTTTGATTTTCCCTTTTTATTCTTTTAATTACCAAATGACCAAAATGCCCTTAGGGTCTTTCCTTAAAAATTTTCCCACATGTCCATTTTTTTCCAAACTTTTAGAAATTGGTTAGATTGCTAATTAGAACCTTATAATTTATAATCTAAAGCAATTTCATGCTAAAAGCTTCTTGAACAAAAGTTTTGCATCATATTCAATTTGGTCTTTAAAGTTCAATTGGACATTTTATGCATAGAAATTTTTTATTGCACACAAGCATGCAATCATATCATAGACCACATGAGAATCATAAAATAATTATTTCTATTTCAGATTTGTGGTCTCGAAACCACTATTCTGACTAGGCCATAATTCGGGATGTTACAATTAAAGCATACTCATCAATGGCAAAACCCTAATACTTGAATAGTTTTGCAAATTAATCCCCGAACTAGCTAGATTAAGCTACTACGATCTCAGAAACATAGAAATCATCAAAAATGGGACAAAGATTCATGCCTAATTGAGCAAAATAAGCTTGCATAAATTTTCAAGCTTTCATGGCTAGGTATCTTTTTTGGGGGGGTGGATGATGATGAGAATAGATTATTTTATTTTATTTATTATAACTTTAATCACTAATTTCCAAAATTAACCTTAATATTTCATTCAATTTCCAATGTTGACTATTCATACTTATCCACCAAGCAATTTAATGGCCTATTTACAATATAAGGACCTCCAATTTAAAATTCTATAGCTATTTAATACCTTTAGCTATTTGAACACAACCTTTGCACTTAATGCAATTTAGTCTTTTTTATCAAATTAGGCATGTAAATGGTAAATTTTCTTAAAAAAAAATTTATATGATATTTCTATCATATTGTAGACAAAGGTTTGTGGTCCCGGAACTACTGGTCTGATTTAACTGAAAACGGGCTGTTACAACTCTCCAACTAAAGAGATTTTCATCCTCGAAAATCTTACCAGAAACGAGGTTCGGATATTCCTTTCTTATAGCTTCCTTAGGTTCCCAAGTAGCTTCTTATATTCTGTGTTGTTGCTAGAGAAATTTTACTAAAGCTATATTTTTATTTCTCAATTCTTTCACTTCTCGTGCCAAAATTCTGATCGGCTCTTAACTGTACGTCATGTCAGGCCGAATCTCTACATTCATCAAGGAGATAACATGTGAAGGGTCAGACTGGTACCATCGTAACATAGACGCGTAAAAGGCATTGTGAATCTTTTCTAGGTCTGATGGTAAAGCTAATCGATACACAACAGATCTAATTCTTTCAGTAATCTCATATGGCCCAATAAATCGCAGGCTCAGCTTTCCTTTACGACCGAATCGAAGAATTTTCTTCTAGGGCGAAACTTTTAAAAATACTTTGTCGCCAACTTGATACTCTAGAATTTCCACCACACACTTGGACTGACCATCAGTCTAAGGGTGAAATGTGGTGCTAAAATGAAATCATGTACCTAGAGCTTCCTGTAACTTTTTCCAGAATTGCGATGTGAACTACATATCTCTATCTAAAATAATAGAGAATAGCACTCCGTGTGGTCTGACAATCTTTGAAACATATAACTCCGCTAATCTGTCAAGTCAGAAATCTGTATGTACCGGAATAAAATGTGCAAACTTCGTCAAACGATCGACGATAATCCCAATGGTATTTTTTTCGGAGATAGGGGTAGCCCTGATACAAAATCCATAGTAACTCTATCACATTTCCACTCTGGTATCATTATTGGCTGTAACAGTCCTGAAAGTACCTGATATGTCAGCTATCAAACATCTAGATACAAAATCTAAAATATCACATTTCATTCTCGGCTACCAGTACATTTGTTTCAAATCATTGTATATTTTATTACTCCCAAAATGAATAGACAAGCTGCCCCTATGAGCTTCATGCAAGATTTTCCATATAAGCTCTGGATTCTTCGGTACACAAACTCTACCTCTGAATAACAAACAATCATCGGGTCCTATCTAAAATTCTGAGTACCCGTTTATTTAACATTTCACTATCACATTTCTGAGCTTTGCAGATTTATTGTAAAAATGTTGGTTTAGCTTTTAACTTGGCTAAAATCGGGCCATCATCAGATAGTGACAATCTGGTATTCATCGCTCGCAAAGCAAACAATGATTTTCTACTCAAAGCATCAACAGCTATATTTGCTTTTCCTAGATGATAATCAATAACTAACTCATAATCCTTCGATAGTTCGAGCCGTCTACGCTGTCTCAAATTCAAATCTTTCTACGAAAACAGATACTTTAAACTCTTATAATCGGTGAACATATGACATTTTTCACCGAATAAATGGTGTTGCCAAATTTTTTATGCAAATAAAATAGCTGCCAACTCTGAGTCATGTGTCGGATAGTTCTTTTCATGTATCTTTAACTGTCTAGAAGCATAAGCTATTATTTTACCTTATTGCATCAAAACACAGCCTAAACCGTTCAATGACGCGTCATTAAAAATCACAAATTCTTTACCCGATTCAGGCTGAACTAGAACTAGTGCTGCGGTCAACAGGGCTTTCAACTAGTTAAAACTTTGCTGACATTTATCAGACCATTCAAATTTCACATCTTTCTGTAATAGTAGTGTCATCGATGTAGCTATCATCGAAAACCCTTTTACAAATCTCCGGTAATAACCAGCTAACCCTAGAAAACTTTTGACTTCAGATAGGTTTCTCGGTGGTTTCCAGTTAACAGTCATTGATATTTTGTTCGAATTAACTCTGATGCCTTCAGTCGATACTATATGTCCAAGAAAACCAATTTCGTGAAGCCAAAATTCACATTTACTAAATTTAGCAAATAGTTGTTTATCTCACAAGGTTTGTAGTACAATTCTCAAATTCTCAGCATGTTCAGTCTCATCTTGGGAATATGTCAGAATATCATTAATAAATATCACAACAAATCTATCTAAATATGGTCTGAAAATTCTATTCATCAAATCCATAAACACTGCAGTATGTTAGTTACACCAAGCGACATCACAAGAAATTCATAGTGTCCGTACCTGGTTCTGAATTTCATTTTTGGCACATCTGAATCTTTCGCTCGTGATTGATAATAGCCAAAACGAAGATCAATCTTTGAGAATACGGGGGCTGATAAACTGTAAATTATACATATTTTGACCCAATGTTTAATGCATTTTATGGATGATTTCTCATTAGAATTGGTGAATTCGATGCTTCTAATGTTTTAATTTCATGTTTTATACTTAGGAAAGCATAGGAGAGCGAAAGGACTGAAAAACAGGCCAAAAATAAAGAAAATGGGCCAAAAGTACGAAACCAACACGGCCTGGACCTCCTCACACGGGCAGACCACACGGCCGTGTCAATCTGGCAGAATTGAAGCACGATTCACATGGGTATAGCACACGCCCGTGCCATTTTAACAGGCTCGAACATGGCCTGAAGTAATCACACATGGGCATGTCCCTGCAGAGCCCAAGTTAAGTCCAATTCGGAAAAGGCCACTTTTGAGGGCTTTTAGGCATTCCAAAGCCTATAAATACACCCTAGAGGAGGAAGAAAAAGGGGACCAAGAATAGGGAGCAAGGAATTACTCCAAGGAAGTTGATTGATCCATCTTAGAAGCTGGATTCATCATCAAGGCTGAAGATCTCTCCTCTATTTCCCTTCAGGAGTTTTGGGTTTTCTTTATGTTTTGTATTCTTTATTCTTCTGAGATGTTTTCTTATTTAGTTATGAACTAAAACCCCTAAATACCTAAGGGGAATGAAACCTAAGACGAATCTTGTTATTATTTTTTGAATCGTATGATAAATATTTAACTTGTTTTTAATTATGTGTTCTTAATTCTTGTTTTGATATCCCAAGATACTGATTCAAGACATGCTCTTATTCAGAGGAGGAATAGACCCTGTCTAAGAGTACTTTTGTCATAATTAAGCAGAGTTGATTGCACGCCTAGAAATAGGGTGACAAGATTTTGCCGGATTAGGGTGAAACCTAATAAGGGGATCCATAGATCGAGTTAATGCAACCCTAGAGTGTTAATTAGAGAAAAGTCTCAGTTATTCAATCTAGGGATTAGACGTTATTAGTCTTGAATAGGGATAATAACATAACTTAGGGATCTCTATGGAACAAGTTGAATGAATAAATCGTCCGATTCGGAGCCAGAATAACAAGTAAAGTCTAGGTGGATTTTTCCTTAGGTATTGTCTTAAGTCAATCGATTTTTCCCAAAAGCAATTCCCCAATTCTTTTCTCTATGCATTCTTAGTTTAGATAATTAGTTAATTAAAACAAAACCCCATTATTCTTAGGCTAGATAATAAAAAGACAGTCATTACTAGTACTTTTAGTTCTTTTGGGTTCGACAACCGGTCTTGCTAAAACTATACTACTATTCGATAGGTACACTTGCCTAAATCGCGATAATAGTTAGCTTCAAGAACGATTAATTATAAATTTTTAAAACCTATCACGAAACCTCGAGATCAAGTTTTTTGGCGCCACTGGCAGGGAACTAAGATATTAGGAACGCTTAATTTTTATTACTTTAGCCATTTATTTTCTTACAATTTAATTTAATTTTCTCATTATTATTATTTATTAACCTACTCTTTCTTTCTCTTAGCAAGTTTTCATAGTTTATCACTAGAAGAAACCCGTCAGGGCCACTACTTTTTGACGAAGAAATCGATTGCACAGTTCGTAGAACCAAAGAGAAATAGGGCGAAGCTTAAGATACACAGAGAACGAGCAAGAAGACGATACTCAACCCCCAACCGAAGAGATGGCTGAAAACCAAGGCAATCAGCTACCTCCTGCAATTGCGGTTAATCAAAATCCTACTCCATGCACTGTGTATGATTATGCTAAACCTTCTTTATCAGGAACTGAATCTAGCATAGTTAGACCTGCTGTAGCTGCAAATACTTTTGAATTAAAACCTAACACTATTCAGATGATACAGCAATTTGTTCAGTTTGATGCTTTGCAAGAGGAAGATCCCAATGCTCACTCAGCAAACTTTCTGGAATTTTACGATACATTTAAAATCAATGGCGTTTCTGATGATACCATTTGTCTTTGATTATTCCCTTTTTCATTGAGGAACAAAGCTAAACAGTGGTTGAACTTGTTACCACGAGGGTCAATTACTACCTGGGAACAAATGACTGAAAAAGTTTTACTAAAATATTTTTCGCCGGCTAAAACGGCTAAATTACATAATGATATCTCTTCTTTTGTGCAGATGGATTTAGAAACACTCTACGATGCATAGGAGAGTACAACAACCTTTTGAAAAGGTGCCCTCACCATGGGTTACCGCTTTGGCTCCAAGTACAAACATTTCACAATGGTCTGAATCCTTCGACTCGACAAATGGTTGACACAACTGCTGGCGGAACCATCAACAATAAAACACCGGAAGATGCCTATGAGTTTATAGAAGCGATGTCACTGAATAACTATCAGTGGCAAGTCATGAGGACAAAGCCAATGAAAATAGCAGTGTTTATAACGTCGATTCAGTCACTATGCTCTCTAATCAGGTACAACTCTTAAATAAAAAGATTGATGGTTTTCTTAATTCTTAACAAGTTCACCCAGTAATGCAGTGCGAAGCAAGTAGCAGTGAACAAACCATTCGGAATACCAACCTTATGGCCACAACATGGATAACGAGAAATTAAATTACATGGGTAACAATCATCGACCTTAAAACAATCCATACAGTAACACTTATAATGCAAGTTGGAGGAATCACCCCAATTTCTTGTGGGGCGGTCAAGGAAATCAAAGACCACAACATCCTCCGGGCTACCAACAACCACCCTACCAATAGAAAAAAACCCAAACCTTGAAGAGATGCTCTCAAAGTTTATATCAGTGTCAAAAACCCATTTTCAGAACACCGAGACAGCACTTAAGAATCAACAAGCATCGATCCAAGGGCTCAAAACTCAGATAAGCCAACAATCCAAACTGATCTCGGAAAGACCACTAGGAAATTTACTTAGTAACACCAAATCAAGAGAGCATGTCAAAGCAGTTACACTAAGGAGTGGGAAAGTGTTAGCGGAATCTGAAATAAAGTTAGCATAAGAACCCGTGAAAAGCAAAATGAGGGAAGGGAAACCCGAAAATAGTGACAAATTAGTGCCGGACGAATATAAACCACTAGTTCCATATCCAGCAAAATTAAAAAAAGATCGCATTGATGCATAATTCGGTAAGTTTCTTGAACTTTTTAAGCAATTACATATCAACTTACCTTTTGTTGAAACCATCTCGCAAATGCCTACTATGCAAAATTTTTGAAGGAGCTTCTAACAAATAAAAGGAAGTTTGAGGACTTATCTACAGTAGAACTCAATGAGGAGTGCTCAGCCATACTCCAAAACAAGCTGCCAACCAAACTGAAAGATCTAGGAAGTTTTACTATCCTTTGCTTAATTAGTAGTCTGAATGTTGAAAAAGCACTAGCTGATTTAGGTGCTAGCATTAATTTGATGCCATATAAAATGTTCAAACAACTTGGTCTTGGGGAACCTAAACCTACTAGGATGAGTATTCAATTAGCCGATAGATCTGTTAAATATCCTACGGGTATTATAGAAGACGTACTCGTAGAAGTAGATAAATTTATATTCCCTGTTGATTTTGTTTTGCTTGACATGGATAAAGATGTGGAAGTACCCTTAATTTTAGGGCGCCCATTCCTAGCCACTGCTAGAGCTGTGATCAACGTGGGAGACGGTAAATTGGTACTTAGAGTAGGTGATGAGGAGATTATCTTTAAAATTTACAATGCTATGAGATTCTCTAGGGAACAGGATGATTCATGTTATTTTATTGACTCTATTGATCATATTACTCAAGACTCTTTTCAGGAAATTGTACAAGAGGAGACGACGGAACCGCATCCAGCTCAAGACGAGGAGACAGGTGAGGAACCTAATGACCATTCGTCAAGACAAGTAGAATATGAAGGCATTAAGATAAACGATGAACTTAAGCAAAAACCCTCTATTGAGGAGCCTCCCAAACTAGAACTTAAACAATTACCAAACCACTTAGAATACGCATTCCTTGGAAATAATTCTACATTACCAGTTATTATTGCTTCTAATTTGCAACCCAAGGAGAAAGAGGAGTTAATCCAAGTATTAAAAGAACATAAAAAGGCCATAGTTTGGAAAATTTCTAACATTAAAGGAATCAGCCCTTCTTTTTGCACCCAAAAAATTTTGATGGAAGATGAATACAAACCGTGTGTGCAAGCTCAAAGACGTCTGAACCCCAACATGAAGAAAGTTGTAAGAGCTGAGGTAATTAAACTTCTAGATGCTGGAATTATTTATCCTATTTTTGACAGTTCTTGGGTATGTCCAGTGTAGGTTGTCCCCAAGAAAGGAGGAATGACGGTTGTGACCAACGAGAAGAATGAATTAATCCTAACAAGAACAATCACAGGGTGGAGAGTTTGCATAGACTACAGGAAACTGAATGATTCCACAAGAAAAGATCGCTTCCCCTTGCCATTCATTAACCAAATGTTGGAAAGATTATCTGGACACATGTATTACTACTTTCTAGACGGACTCTCTGGTTACTTCCAAATCCCAATAGCCCTTGAAGATCAAGAAAATACGACACTCGCATGCCCATATGATACGTTCGCTTATCGTAGAATACCTTTTGGATTATGTAATGCTCCTGCCACTTTTCAGCGCTGTATGATGGCCATATTCGACGAACTCGTGGAAGATATCATGGAAGTCTTCATGGATGATTTTTCGGTATTCGGTAACTCTTTCCATCTCTGCCTTAAAATTTTAAAACGAGTTTTAATAAGATGTGAGGAAACAAACCTTGTGCTTAATTGGGAGAAATGTCACTTCATGGTTCAAGAAGGTATTGTATTAGGGCATAAAATTTCTAGTAAAGGGATTGAGGTGGATAAATTTAAAATAGAAACAATCGAAAAATTACCACCCCCTAGTTTGGTTAAGGCTAGTAGGATCTTTTTAGGACATGCTGGTTTTTATAGAAGATTTATTAAGGATTTTTCTAAAATAGCTAAGCCTTGGACTAAATTGCTAGAAAAAGATATACCTTTTAACTTCGATCAGGAATGTTTAGAAGTATTTAATACTTTAAAGGATAAATTAATTAATGCTCCAATCATAATTGCACCTGATTGGAACTTGCCATTTGAACTAATGTGTGATGCGAGTGACTTTGCAGTACGTGCAGTATTGGGACAGTGAAGAGATAAGCATTTTTAACCTATCTATTATGCCAGCAAAACCTTAACGGCTGCACAAGAAAACTATACTACTACGGAAAAAGAGTTGCTAGCTGTGGTTTTTACATTTGATAAATTTCGATCATATCTCATGTTATCTAAAATTGTTGTTTACACTGACCATTCCGCCTTTCGTTACCTTATAACTAAAACCGATGCAAAACCTTGACTCATTCGATGGATTCTCCTATTGCAGGAATTCGACTTGGAGATTCAGGATAAGAAAGGAGCTAAAAATCTCACGGCTGATCATCTGTCTAGGCTCGAGAAATCCAATGCCAGATAACTATATGACGTTAAAATAAATGATTCGTTCCCTGAAGAACAATTTTTCGCTATATCTAACTTCCAGGTACCTTGGTTTGCAGACATTGCAAATTTTTTAGCTACTAACATTATCCCAAAAGGGTTAACACACTAGCAAAGAAGCGATTCTTTAATGATGTGAAAAATTACTTTTGGGACGATCCATTTCTATTTCGTAGATATGCAGATCAAGTTATCATAAAATGCATTACAGGATCAGAAATATCAAAAATATTGGAACATTGCCACTCAGGGCCGACCGAAGGACACTATAGTGGAACTAAGACCGCACACAAAATACTTGAATCAGGAAAAAACAGGTTGATGCAGCTGAACAAGCTTGATGAATGGTGAGCCAATGCATACAAAAATTCACGCCTATACAAGGAAGCATCAAAGCGGCGCCATGACGTTAGTTTAAAGCGACGAAAACAATTTAAAGTTGGAGATCTTGTCTTACTATACAACTCAAGACTCAAATTGTTTCCTGAGAAACTAAAATCACGATGGTCAAGACCCTTCGTAATTCAATCTGTTCTTCCATATGGCACAATAGAGGTAAGTCACCCATCATACGGTACTTTTAAAGTAAATGGACACCGTCTCAAACTTTGTAATGGTGAGAATTTTAAAGTCAATGGAGAGGAGCTACGACTCCACAAACTGCCCTGAATAAACCAACAAGGTAACAGTCGAGCTTAGACTATAAACAAGTGCTTCTCGAGAGGCAACCCGAATACTAACGGTTTTAAATTATTTACATTTCAAGTTTTAAACATTTAGGTCACTAACAGAGTACTTAAAGCACAGGTTCCCAACTCCACACGGCCTAGCACACGGCCGTGCTTAAAGCCGTATGACCAACACGGATAGAAACACGGCTGTTTGATATGGCCGTACAGAAACAGGGTAGAAGATTTTCCCAAACACAGGCTGCAATAAAATGACACGGCCGTGCGACATGGCCGTGGTCGAATCTGCCAAATAAACATGGGCGTGCGATACGCCCGTGTCTAGCACCCGTGGACAACACTACTAGAATGGCACAGGCGTGCGCCAACCTACACGACTATGGGAGAAGCGAACCACGCCAGACACGGCCGTGCGACACGATCTTGTAGCCACACGGCCTATACACACGGGCGTGCGAGAAGGCCGTGTGACGACATCAGAATTCGCGATGAACACGGATAGGACACGAACAACACGGGCGTGTGCACCGACCGTGCCACTTGAAAAATTAAAATAATTATCTTATTTTCTTTTATTTTTCTTTCATTAAGTTTTTAAGACTCATTTTTTTTTTAACATTCATTTGTTTTCCTTTTTAAAAAAATGGCTTACCTTCTGAGTCAAGCTTGCCATCCAGAATTATCTCTAATACTCGATCTCGTCAATCCAAGAATATCATCCATTCTTAATACAGGAAGTTTCACTTCTCTCCCTATCTTATTTTTATACTCTAATATCTATCTTTGTACATTGAGGGCAATATACATCTTAAGTGTGGGGGGTATTTATTTCATTATCAGAAAAATCCCTGAATAATTACCTTGTTCTCTTGAAAAGCTCTCATATCATATTTAAGATAAATTTTAATTGATTTATGATTTTGATCGATATAACTTGAATTAAAACATAGACATTTATGCATTGATTGTTTATAAACTTTAAGACATTAGAGAATCAAGCATGATAAGTTGATTTTTAAGAATTTAAAATTATAGGTTGTTTCCCCAAGTCTAGGTATTACTTTGAATTGGAATTCATGAGTCTAAACATCAAAAAAGCCATAATTTTTGTGAGATTTTTGAGCCTTTTGAGCATTATTAATTCTTTCATACTCATTTTTATCATTGCTTTGAGTTCGTCAGTATTGAACTGTTATTCTAGAACTTGCTTGATTATGCATGTCGATACCATACCGTTTGATTTGATATGTCAAAATGATTAAGGCACTTAGGATTAACCCACTCATTCCATGAAAAGCCTACCTCCACGATTAACCCCTAGTAAACCCCTTTGAGCTTAACAAGCCATTTCTTGTATTACCCTTAATATTAACCTTTAACCCATTATTGTTGAAATCCCTTAAATTAATCCTTATTTTTTGTCGAGATTTGAGTTGAATGGATCACCTAGCTATGTTTTGTTCTTGATAGTTAGTCTATATTATTTTAACTTGTTCTTAAAAAAAACTATGTATACATATATGTAATTTCATATTCTGAGAAGAAGCTCTGTTGTACGCAAGTAAAGATTAACTCTATTTCTAGTTAGGTAATTTTTCAATTCAATCTCGATTCTAACCATTTCTTTCAGCTTGTGACCACACCCCCTAACCAAGCCTCGTTACAACCCTCTAAAGACCTTTTGATTGATGTATCATCTTAAATTATAGTGGTGGAGATTTGATTTTCATGCAAGCCTATGGTAATGACTTTTCATAATTGACTATTGAATGCTTCATTTATTGTCCTTAAACACCTCGAGTGATTTGAGTGAATCTTTAGTGAGGATGTGAAACTCTGTGATATTTTGAAATCAAAGGTAATTACTTAGATGCAGAGAAACACCTATGCTTGAATCATTAAATACTCAACTTGGAATTTTTGAAACTTTTATGTTCTTCTTAGTTGAATTCTCAATGTATGATTACCTATGGATTATTCTGAGATATTATCGATAAGAATTGCAAGTTGAGAAGAATTTATTTTTATTATGAGTTGAGAATTTTGCTTGAGGACAAGCAAATGCTTAAGTGTAGGGGTATTTGATAAACCGTAAATTATACACATTTTGACCACATGTTTAATGCATTTTATGGATGGTTTCGTATTAGAATTGGTGAATTCGATGCTCCTAATGCTTTAATTTCATGTTTTATACATAGGAGAGCATAGGAGAGTAAAAGGAACAAGAAACGGGCCAAAAACAGATAAAATGGGCCAAAAGTACGAAATCAACACGGCTTGGACCTCCTCACACCGGCAGACCACACAGTCGTGTCAATCTAGCAAAATTAAAGCACGATTCACACGAGTATAGCACATGCCCGTGCCATTTTAACAAGCTCGAACACGGCCTGGAGTAATCGCACATGGGCGTGTCACACGGGCGTGTCCCTACCGAGCCCAAGTTAAGTCCAACTCAGGAAATGCAACTTTTGAGGGCTTCTAGGCATTCCAAAGCCTATAAATACACCCTAGAAGAGGAAGAAAAAGGGGACAGAGAATAGGGGATAAGGAATTACTCCAAGGAAGCCGATTGATCCATCTTAAAAGTCGAATTCATCATCAAGGTTGAAAATCTCTCCTCAATTTCCCTTCAGGAGTTTTGGGTTTTCTTTATGTTTTGTATTATTTATTCTTCTGAGATGTTTTCTTATTTAGTTATGAACTAAAACCCCTAAATACCTAAGGGGAATGAAACCTAAGACGAATCTTGTTATTATTTTTTGAATCGTATGATAAATATTTAACTTGTTCTTAATTATATGTTCTTAATTCTTGTTTTGATATCCCAGGATACTGATTCAAGACATGCTCTTATTCAGAGGAGGAATAGACCTTGTCTAAGAGTACTTTTGTCATAATTAAGTGGAGTTGATTGCACACCTAGAAATAGGGTGACAAGATTTTGTCGAATTAGGGTGAAACCTAATAAGGGGATCCATAGATCAAGTTAATGCAACCCTAGAGTGTTAATTAGAGAAAAGTCTCGGTTATTCAATCTAAGGATTAGATGTTATTAGTCTTGAATAGGGATAATAACATAACTTAGGGATCTCTACGGAATAAGTTGAATGAATAAATCATCCGATTCAGAGCCAGAATAACAAGTAAAGTCTAGGTGGATTTTTCCTTAGGTATTGTCTTAAGTCAATCGATTTTTCCCAAAAGCAATTCCCCAATTCTTTTCTCTGTGCGTTCTTTGTTTAGATAATTAGTTAATTAAAACAAAACCCCATTATTCTTAGGCTAGATAATAAAAAAGGCAGTCATTACTAGTACTTTTAGTTCCTTTGGGTTCGACAATCCAGTCTTGCTAAAACTATACTACTGTTCGATAGGTACACTTGCCTAAATCGCGATAATAGTTTGTTTTAAGAATGATTAATTATAAATTTTTAAAACCTATCACGAAACCTCGCAATCAGTGGCACATTTCAACTAATCAAACAAATCATTAATGTGAGGCAGTAGATATTTATTCTTAATTGTAACTTTGTTGAGCTGATGGTAGCCAATCCATAATCTCATCAATCCGTCCTTTTTCTTAACAAACAGAACCGGTGCACCTCAATGTGAAAAACTAGGTCGAGCAAAACCCTTATTAATTAACTCTTGCAACTGTACTTTCAACTCTTTTAACTTTGTAGGAGCCATTATGTATGGTGCTATCGATATCGGTGTTGTTCTTGGTACAAGTTCTATAGCAAATTCAACTTCTCTAACCAGCGGTAATCCAGGTAACTCCTCTAGAAACACATCAAGATACTCGCAAACCACTGGCACTGATTCAAGATTTGACTCAGACACTTTAGTATCCAATACATAAGCAAGGTAAGCATTACAACCTTTCTCACATATTTTTGTGCTGACATAGTTGATATCACGATAGGCAACCCATTCAATTTATCTGATTCAATGTGAAGTATCTCACCATTCTGGCATTTCAATATGATATGCTTTCGGCTACAATTTACCACAGCATAATGCAGAGTTAGCCAATCCATGCCTAATATCACATAAATTCATCGAACGGTAATAGTATCAAATCAGATGGAAAATAGTAACCCTGAATCATTAACGAACAGTTCTTGCAAACCTTATCAACTAACACTTACTGACCTAGAGGGTTCAATACTTTAACCACAAACTCAGTTAACTTAACAGGAAATTTTTTACTAGACACTAAATTCATGCAAACATATGAATGATTCGATTTTGGGATCAATTAAAGCAGTTACGTCAGTATCAATAAGAGAGAAAGTACCAGTAATAACATATAACGCAGATGTATCTTTGTGCGCGCGAATAGCATAAGCTCTAGCTGGTGTTTGTGCCTCAGACCTTACAGTAGATTCTTTCATCACACCATGGCTACCATTCACATTTCCAGGATTACGAGGTGGTCTACCTCTCACAGCTATGTTGCTCATCTTTAAAATTTGAATATTATCTTTTCAGATTTCTCCAGGAAATCCCTAAGATAGTGATCAAAGGAACTACATCTAAAACAAGCTCCACTCTTCATTCGACACTCACCTAAAAGTAGTTTGCTATAGTGCTTGCACTTGGGTCTAGTGTTTCTAGCACTACCTACACTAGCTACAAATATAGCATGAGATTTAGGACTGGAGTGTCAAATACCTCTGTCTCTACTGGAGTATCCCGTAGAAGTTGTAGAATACTAGTGTTGTTCTTTAGATTTTTTCGATGCTGACTAGTATGACTTTCCCATCAATCTCTTTTTTGAGTCTCTAGCTTCAATTTCAGCATGTCTTTTCTCTTTACTCAGCTCTTCAACTTTATATGCTCGATCAACTAGCACAACAAATTCTTTCAAACTTGAGGATTCCAACTAATAGTTTTATATCTTCGTTTAAGCCATCTTCAAACCGCTTACACATTTCAATTTCAGTCGGAATACATTCTCGAGCATATTTGCTTAATCAAATAAATTCCTGTTCATATTTGAACATTGTCATACAACCTTGTTTAAGCCCCAAAAATTCTTTACATTTCTGTTTGAGAAACATATGATTCATGTATTTTTTTCGGAATTCAGTTTGAAAGAATTTTCAAGTGACTCTATCTCTTGGGACAAAAGAAATCAACGTATTCCACCACTGATAAGCTAAATCTTCTAATAGAGATACCGCACACTTAAGACATTCAGCCAGTGAACAAGATAATTTATCAAGAACTCTAATAGTATTTTCTAACCAAAACTCAGCTCTCTCAGATCATCCTCAGCTGTAGCTCGAAATTTTTCAGCACCATAATTACGAATCTTATCAACAGTAGGCTTACCAACACTAATAGGTTCTGTACTTTCAGGAATAACAAGAACTAGTTAAGGAACAGGAAGGGGTAGAGGTTGTTGAGCAGTCGTGCTCGTCCATACGAACTCGATGAACCATTCATTCATCATCTGGAAGAAGGCTTTTTTAGCCTCTCTTCTCTGGCCCTCAGATAAGGGCCTTGTACCACTCAAAGCTACTCCTTGAACGGAAGCATGAGCGTTACTCTTTACATTATCAGAATCAGCTCAGTTGGATGTCATTGCTATATAAAAACATGTTTTAAAATGGTCAGGAGATATCAAACTATCACAGGTTATATAATCGCATGTATAGCTAAACTCATATATGCTACATTATTCTAAGAATCGACTAAACCATAGCTCTGATACCAATAAATGTAACACCCCTAACCCATATACATCGCCGAAACAGGGTTATAGAGCATTATCGGAGTTTATAGATCAAATAAATACATTTCATATCATATAACATCATATCAAAAACCAATCCAAATCAAACATATTGTCCCTTATGCAAGCCCTCGAGGCCTAAAATATGCATTAAAAACAAGTTGGGACTAAATAGAGTACTCAAAGAATTTTTCAGAAAACATTAAAATTTTTCAAAGTTGCAAGGTCACACGGTCGTGTTACTCACATCCAAGAGACACGCCCGTATCTTAGACCGTGTAGACATTCGAAATAGGGACACACAGTTGTGTCCCAACCCGCGTCCGTGCCCATGTAACTCCCTAACTTGGGCCACACGGCCAAGCTACACATCTGTGTGCTAGGCCGTATAAGCATACTTACTTGTGTAATTTAAAAGATACAGGGGACACACGGCCGTGTCACTTGGCCGTGTGTCACACACAACTGAGACACACACCTGTGTCTCTACCAGTATGGATGAAAATAGGTCAATTTCCAAGCTAAATTTGTCACCCAATTTGACATCAACCTAACTCAACCTTTTTGCACATCAACAAACTATAACAAGGCATTCAAAATAAGCCAAAATCATGTCTTAAACATGAAATATCACCACATACAACCAATATGCCCTTAGGCACCTCAAATGACAACTTAAGGGCATGTCAACCAAGTATCTCAACTTACCTAAATGACCAAATTCATATATGCATATTCATACCACATTTTACTTTCTTTCATTCTATCATATAAATCACACATCAAACATGATAAGTTCACTTATATACACATCAAAATATACCAAAGACAAGCCATATAAATGGTTAATCTCAACAAAATATTTATATGCCAACATTGGCCAAAATAACCTATATATGTAACACCCCTATCCCGTAACCATTGCCGGAACAAGTAAGGGGCATTACCGGACTTGTAACTCTTGACAGAACGGTAAAAAATTTTTTTTTTGGATCATTCATTTGGATAAACACTAAACACAGCCAGGGATAAAATGTAAACTTCTATAAGTAAACATTCAAAAGATGCCATTTTCATATGGCTTATATACAATAGTCAAAATATCATTCTACTATATTGTCTATCCTATACATGCCATAAGCTAAGTCTAATTACATAGTTGCCGTAATGGTAGATAGTGTGACGAAGTGCTGATGATCCCCGAACTGGAAGTCAGAATCCACAACCTATAAACCAAAACATGATCGAACAGAGTAAGCTTTTGTAAGCTTAGTAAGTTTTAAGCAAAACAAAGTGTTCTCATTCACTATCATTGGTCATTCATTTCAACTGTTCGATGAAGTTAATCTAGAGCTTCATCTCGAACTATAATATCAATAAACGCATCACTTGGATGTCACATATATACTTTCGAATAATAATGACCTAGATGGTCAAATATTTCCAAAGCACATTCTTCATCAATTTTCAACTTTCAATAATCCTTTCCACTTGTTCATAATCACATCCATATTTTTAAATATTTCAACATGACAAGTACTAAATTACCGTAGGCACATAAAGAACCAAACATATTCCTTATCACATATACGTAAGCTTACAAAACATAATCCTTACCTTGTACTGGCACATCTAGCTGAACCCAACCCATACTCAAATCATAAGGCTTTTGGGCAGAATATGCACTAATACATAAGAATATTTCATCACATACTTCATTATACAAGCATACCATTACCAATTAGATCATTCTCATATTTGGAGTTATAATATTAATCACATTTACCTACTCTTTGATACTGATAATTCACCTCGAAATCACTCCACCGATGTGTAAGTAATACATACCTGAACATCTTAAATACATAATACTTATTTGATGGTAACTTATTGCAGATACTCAATATCAAAGTCTTACTTGAATCCTAGCATTTAGCCATCGGGTCTTTAAAGCTCGGATATAGTACGAGCACGAAGCCTACGGACATTAATCAGGATAATATTCTCGCATAAAGCCTACGAGGTTTTAACCCGGATATAGTACTGACACAAATGCCCTTCGGGACTTATCACATTTATACACTTTCACATCCATCACATTGGCCATTCGGCCTTATCACATATATACACCTTCACATCCATCACATCGGCCATTAGGTCTTATCTCATATATACACTTTCACATTCATCACATTGGCCATTCGGCCTTATCACATATATACACTTTCACATTCATCACGTTGGCCACTCGGCCTTATCACATATATACACTTTCACATTCATCACATTGGCCATTCGGCCTTATCACATATATACACTTTCACATTCATCACATCGGCCATTTGGCCTTATCACATATATACACTTTCACATTCATCACGTTGGCCACTCGGCCTTATCACATATATACACCTTCACATTCATCACGTTGGCCATTCGGCCTTATCACATATATACACTTTCACATTCATCACATCGGCCATTAGGCCTTATCACATATACACACCTTGTACATCAATTTCATCATAACAAAATTGACTAGGTATACTAGTCATTTACGGCTTATAGCTTCACTTTAATACGGATTTGGTACTTTGATTACCAATATTTAATCGATAGCTTATAAGCAACTCAAATAGTTTTATTAAGGTTTACAACATAATCACAAATTCAGCACAAGTTGTTTTTCCTGAGCAACAGTCATTAAATTATTCGTAAATGGAGCTACGAAACTCCAAATGAAGTGCCGTTAATTTCCCTTAAAATATACTCATACATATTTTATCCAACAAATTTTCAGAATTTTTGGTTTGTCCAATCAATGCCAGATTTTTCTTAAAGTTTCCACTATTTCACTATTTGACTATGCTGACCACTCTTCACTACGAATCAAATTTCTCATTGTAAAAAATTCAAAATATGTTCTAGTTTATTTCATTTGAAACTAGACTCACTAAGGCATCTAGAATATAAATTTTGTCTTTTAAAAATTTTTGTACAATTTATAATGATTTTCTAAAAACAGAACAGAGGATTACAGTGTCATTCTGCACTGTCTCCCACAACTTTAAATATCTCATTATCGGAAATTCCTTTGCTTACACGGTTTCTTTTATAAGAAACTAGACTCATTAAGCTTTAATTTCATGTCTCATTCAGCCTCTAATTCAAGTCCATAAATTTATGGTGATTTTCTAAAGTTACGTTACTGCTGCTGTCCTAAGCAGACTATTTCAAATTATACTTAAATTCCCAAGCTCAAACACTTAAGAACTTACCATTTGAGCTTAGAACATATCATGGCCACATCATATCTTATTAAATCAACTCATCATGTCCTATTATGATTGAATATACTCAACGTTTAATCACTTAAAACTTACCTCGGAAGTGGTCGACGACTAGATATCCACGGCTATTCGTTTACTTTCTCTTTATCCAAAATTGCCCCTCTATGCTCTTGAGTTTAACTAACAAAATTTAAACTATTTTAATCACCTTGTTATATCATTAAAAACAACAAGGTAAATCTTCTCAATGAAACTCATACATAAGGCAACACCTCGATACATCTGCACACATTCGGTATTTCATAAAAACCATCCCAAATACATTTACCTAGGTATCACCATGTCGCCTTATATACATATACTAGTTATGTGGTCAATTTTACCGATGACCTATGCATATAACTAATTACACCTTTAATAATATTCACAAAGCCGATTATCCACATGACTACCTTAGCATATTATTAGTTAGCTTCTTATCCAAATTTGCCATAAAGAAAATTAACTCATATACCCTCAAGTGCATAAGCAATTGCATCCAAAGGACACTTTAAATGCATGTTATGAAAGTAACTGAATGCACATATATTTATACCAAGACATCATATACTTCAAAACCAACTATCAAGGCATAAAGCCGAACCTTCAAAATCAATTATCAGTACACGTTCAAACATGCCCTCCTACAAATATACAAGTTCTCCCTTGGTTAAACTAAATCATGCTTTAAGGTTTAACACATTTAACCATTAGAGAGTTAATCAAATTAGCATTCAATTATTCTATACACCCACCATTAACCGAATCTCATTTAATCAAATTTATTTCTTGACAATTTCATCACATTCGGTCATTGGTAATTTAATCCTATAAAGAGTCAAATTTTACTTCAATTCACTAAGGTGAGGTTATTATAATTTAACCTCTATTTCCGAATGCCCCCTTCTCCATAAAACCATCAAATTTTCAAATTATAATAGGTTCATAACTCATTTAACCACTAATTCCATGCCAAGCATAAAAAGGCCATGGGTTTTACACCTAACTTACAAGACCATAAAACATAAAGGTTTAATGTTCATCTTTAACACAATTACCACACTTCAAACTAAATTTTCAGCTTCATATATCCCACACCAGATTTTTTTTTCCATGCTCAATTTCCATGGCCGAATGAAATTATGCCCTAATTCATGAACTTAAACAACATTGGCCAACTTTCCAAGCTCATTTGAGCCATCAAGCATATTTAGTTTGTTCATACTCAACTAGAATCAATTATCCTCCCAAAATCATCAAACATACAAAATATACCCCATTAAGCTCATGACCGATTACTACATGCTTCATGAACACAAAAATTTTCACATGGGTCTTGTTGCAAGCTTCAAAACCAACCAAAATTCACAACTTTTCAAAGAAAATAACATGAACCTTACCTTATTTGAAGCCTTCTTTTGCCGAATGCCCTAAGCTCAAAGGTTTCTATTTTCTTTCTCAACTCACGGCAAAAAGAAGAAGAAATGGCCTTGTTATTTTCACCTCAAACATGTTTTATTCATTTATTTCATTAACTTTTATTATTTCTATTTTATGAAACCATTTTCTTTAATATAAACAAATATATTATTAACATTATTTACTAACATATAAAGCACAAAATGCCAAAATGTGTCATTCATGCCCATCCTTGCCGTCCACTACCAAGAAAAAGGAATGTTTGACATGCAAGTCCCTCATGCTTCAAACCATGCAATTTTTAGCCACTTCCAATTAACCTATGACATTTTCAAGATTTTTCACATAAGCCCCTTTTTATTTATTTCACATCCAAATGACAAAATTTAAAGCATGAAATTTTCACACATACTTATTCATAAATAATAAGCATAAAATATAACAATTAATTATTTTTGTGACTCGGTTTTGTGGTCCCGAAACCACTTTCCGACTAGGGTCAAATTAGGGGTGTCACAATATATGCCATTATAATCGAAATTAATTTACTACAAGTACCAAAAGGACTGATGGATACTGTGAAATAGCTCTGACTAGCTTCCAACCTGTACGAGCTTTCGAATTACTATAAAGCATGGAAAACAACACAGAGTAAGCATTTAAACTTGGTAAGTTCATATAACACAGAATTTAACTTACCATATATCCATAAAATAGGTGAGTAAACAAAGCATTTCTCAACCAATTTGGCCAAAAGCCTAAACACATGACCACTAACATATAAGCCATGAAAATCACATATAAGATCCAACACACATGGTTGAATTCATCAAATAATCATATTTCATGTATTTCATGTAAATACCAGTAATAGGTCATATCGAACTTATATAATCTTGTAACAAAACTGTGCCCGTTGAACCATTTAAAATATCATCGGATACACGGGTAGTACATACGAGGTGTACTAAACTGTAATCCATCAATTCATATTCATGTATGCTCATACGAGTTATGAATCAGTATGCTCTCACGAGCTACGAATAGGGAAGCTCATACGAGCTGTGGTGTGTCCACAACACATGCAGGACCCAAACCAAATCGGTAACCCTAAAGACATGTCATTTGTATCCTACGAATTTCTAAGGTTCAAACAGGACTCAATAATCGTCAGATATGCAATCAATATTTATACATGGCAATTATACAAATCACATACGTATGATTTAATTAAAACATACAAATACTCAATTTAATTACACGAACTTACCTCGACAAGTGTACGTAAACACGAAGGCGACTAATCTGATATTTCCTCTTTAACTCAATCTAACTCTGTACGAGGTCTGACAGGATCTATACGACTAAATTTAACTCATTTAAATATAATTCTCATTATACCAATTTAATCCAACATGGAATTTTAACAAAATTACCATTTTTCCCTACACTTTTAATTCCTTTGTAATTTAGTCCTTAGGCTTGACAATTGAAATTCATACAATTTAATCCTTACTCAAGCCTAGCTGATTTTATACATATTAATAGCAGGCCATATATTTCACAAAATTCACAAATTTTACCATAAATTTATCATCTTTTTCAATTCAATCCTAATTGATAATTTCATCAAAATTCTCTTTACAAAAGTTATTTATCCAACAACAACCATTCATTTTCTATCATCAAAATTCAAAATTCAAGCATATTCATCAATGGAAAAACCATAATACTTTAACAGTTTTGTAAATTGATCCTTATACTAGCTAGATTAAGCTACTACGAACTCAGAAACATAGAAATCATAAAAAACAGGACAAAGATTCATACCTAATTGAGCAAAATAAGCTTGCCTAAATTCTCAAGCTTTCATGGCTAGGTTTCTTTTCTCTTTTTTGGGTGGATGATGATGAGAATGGATTATTTTATTTTATTTATTATAACTTTAATCACTAATTTCCAAAATTAACCTTAATATTTCATTCAATTTCCAATGTTGACTATTCATACTTATCCACTAAGCACTTTAATGGCCTATTTACTATATAAGGACCTCCAATTTAAAATTCTATAGTTATTTAATACATTTAGCTATTAGAACACAACCTTTGCACTTAATGCAATTTAGTTCTTTTTATCAAATTAGGCATGTAAACGGTAAAATTTCTTAACGAAATTTGTATACGATATTTATATCATACTGTAAACCATAAAATAATATTAAACCAAATTTTCTAACTTTGAATTTGTGGTCCCGAAACCACTGTTCTGATTTCACTAAAAACGGGATGTTACAGAATGTTTCATTAACACTTAACCAACAAACCAATACCTCATCGATTTCCCAAAAATAGACAGATAATCTCAAAAATTAGGGCATAACCACTCTTTCTTGATTCAAAAACCCAATTATACTAACCCCTGATTTTTAGCATGTGTCGATTTAGCTGTCACGTAAATTAAATTAATTATTGAATATTGAACGCATTACATGTACAAACTTGCTGTACATAAGTAGAGAACATAATTAAAATTAATAAATGAATTTGATTCACATAAAAATATTAATTGAATATAGTTTACTGAAATTATTAAAATAAATAGTTATTATAATTCCGGTCAATATAAAAGAATATGGAAGTTAATATTATTTTGGAAACACTATAATATTTTAATACTTTCCATATGTTTCTCTAAAAATGAAAAAAATGAATTATTTCGTTTTTATTATGTGATATTAAAAAAAGTACAATCCCAAAAGTGTGTAGGTTACCAAAAAGAAAGGGAAAAATAGGGTCTAGCAGCAGTTTTTTAAATTCTATCTAAAAGGTTCGAGAGAATTTTGTTGTTCGTTCTTTAATTGGGTGGACTACGTAGAGGTTAAGACAATTTTTTTGTCGCTTGGGATTGACATTGTGCAGGGGAATCAGATCAAAAAGATATATTTTCAACCCTATTTCAACATGATTCATTCCTCGTACTTAAATTTATGGTTGTTGATTGCCCGAATAATTTTTTCCGCTGCACCAACAATGGGGTTGTTGATTTGGATGTTGGGCCAAAGGCACGTATTATAGGTACTAAGCTGTCCCATTGTAATGGGGCTTTGGAGAAGAATAGGAAGAACGAGGAGAGCCATGATGATTCAAGATGCTTTGAGACAAATATTGATCGTAGAAGGTTTAGAAAAGTTACGTTATTAAATGAGATAGGTGATGCCCAAAACATAAAAAAAAATGTGCATAGGGTATAAACCAAAGGAGATCCAGTGTGAAAGCCATAAGAAGAGCAACAAGTGTTTGGCGGCTAATGCGTCAATTTCGGACTCAAATTTCAGGAATCGAAAAATGGTCATCTTAAAAGAGACGGAGGAGATATTACAGTTTGCGAAGTTTTCGGTCTCCAAACGAAAGGAGATGAGGAACTTATAGTGAAGGATCTTGTCTCTGTCTTGTAAGCCAGAGGAGATCCAGAGTGCGAGCTCAATAATTAAAGCTTTTTGATTGAGTGTGGAAGAGAACCTTGCCTATTCTTTCTTAGAATATTAGAGGTGTGGGTAAGTCAATGTTATGGTTTGAAGTTATTTATTCAAAAGCATAAAGTTGATTAAGAGTCTTAATTGGAGAAGTTTACGTCATAGTGGTTTGAAAAGGTATGGTCTCTCACCATCGTCAATGTAGGGTGGGATGTTTGTTTTGCGGAGGAAGGTTAAGCGTGACAAATGATAAATTGGGCCGTGCAATGCTTGTATTAGGAAGGGCCAGCGATGTGAATTCATTTTTGATTTGGTTGTTGTACCATATATGCTTCTTGTGGTGTGAAGGTTCATTTGTATATTTATTTTAAGATGTCAAATTTTGTAAGTTCCTTTTAAGAATTGAAAAGATATGACCAATTCTTGGGAATTATTTTTTTATGGATTATTGGTTTTTAAGCCTTGAGAGAAAGACAATAATGGAAGGTTGTGATGTTCTTTTAAAGGATAAATTCTGATGGTTTTTTTAAAGTAAGGGCGGGAATTCTTTTTCCAATTTTCGGAGGTGGTGTTTGATAGTGTGGAGATGGGAAAGTTTAATCTTGTATGTGTAGATGGTAGAGAATCGATATGACTCGTTGTGCTGAATTGTGAACTTACAATCCAAATGTTGAGTGCTGGTGATCTTGAAATAGGAGTAATGAGTTTTTTTTTTTTTTTTTTGGTTTTCAACATGGTTGGTTTGACACAACCTTAATCAATCTGAGTGAGTTTTTTATATGATTGTATTTTTCTGTTGTTGATATTATTCAATCTTGAATAATGTACTTTTGGAAATTAAGAAGATATAATGGTACAAAAATATATATTTATTTTGTGATTTTTACTATTTAATCTTAAATTTCAATTTTAATATCACATAATTAAGCTATTTAAATGAATAATGTACCATTAGCAGAAAAAATGAATAATGAACAATTAACCTTTTTTGACCATTTACCGTTTTAAAATTTGAAAAAAATTTCAATATACGAAGCGTTGACATTTTCTCTATACAGGAGTCTCTAAATTCCACCATTTTGTGATATGTTTGTAGCACGATGGACAAGAGGCATTGTTTACGTCGTGTCACTCATCTTCTAATCAAACCATTGTTGACTTCTCAATTTTCAATGTTTACAGGAACATATTCACGCACACACTCATGACCTATCTTGAGGAGGCATTTTGGAAATGTAATCATATTCTGGTGTATCTCGAAGTTAAGTTTGTATTCCAATAACAAGTTAATTGTTTTTTGCTAATCATTTGAACCCGATTTAAAGAATGAAGACGTGAAAATCAAGGAGGCTTAATTATGCTAATTTGCTAATCAATTTATCCATAGTCTTGTATGTTTCAATCAGGTTCGTCCAAGGTCTATTGTAATTTTGTGACCTTATATCAGAAAAAAAAAAAAAAAAAAGCTTGATAGAAAAAATAATGGTTATCCATATAAAAACTTCGATGAAACCAAAGGGGAAAATTAGTGTCGGATAATATAGGTTTAAAGAATGGAAGAACATAAGACAAACGATTGTGGATGTTTTCTTTGAATTTAGTTTTCTCTGAATGGAGATAGCTGACAGATTGGCCCTTTGTGCATGCTTGGTTTTTACCATTGAAACTTTCTGGTGTTATACGCTCGGACATGCCAATGATGCTTCTCAACGCAATTCAAATGGCCAAAATCACTGTATAAAATTATCGAGTTTTGAGTTTTTTCTTTTACGAAGAAAAATTATAGGCAAAAACAGCCCAAAGCTGATCCTGAGAAACACGACAGATTGCATTGATTGTTAATATAACAATGGATAAGTTTCCAGAAATTTGATTTCAGAAAGCTTACAAGTGAAATGACATTGTGAATTCAATTCATTTTCAAGCATTAGAACCAAATTCTGGGTATTCTATACGCTTGGCAAGGCATCCATTTTTCACAATTTCATAAAATACATAAACTAAAACACAAAGTAACATGTTCAGACTATATTCCATGTATCTCTTTGCTTATATTTGCATGTAATGGAGTTTTGGAGGGGATATATTACTAACTAGGCTTATGAGAACTTAAAAGAGCTTTCCCAGAACCTGCTGCTGATGATGAATATGTATGAGTAGAGCAGCTACTACATGAACACTGAGTTCAACATTTCTCCGAATCTGTGACCTCTGTTGATGATGATGTGTAGGAAAATTTGCAGAGACTCATTGGAGGTGCGTAATACATAGGTACTGGTAACTTGGGTGGCAAGCTAGGCAATGGAGCTTCAAAGTTTAGGACATTTATCACTTGCCTTATAGAAGGGCGGCGAGTGTAATCTGGATGGCAACACCATAACCCAGTTACCATCAAACATTCCATTTGCCGCTCATCAAAGACCTTGCCTAGTCTTTTATCAACAGCTTCAGGAAGTTGGCCTTTTCCATATAGGTCCCAGACCCATTCTAATAGCCTTACCTTGCTTGATTCTTCCCTTGGTTCAACTGGCTTTCTTCCACATGCAATTTCAAGTGCCACAACGCCAAAACTGTACACATCGGATTCCTTGCTAGCCTTACCCGTAGTGACGCATTCAGGGGCTAGGTAGCCCATTGTGCCGGCCAAAACAGTTGTTTGTGAACCCAGGTCATGGTCCACAAGTCTTGCAAGACCAAAATCTCCAAGTTTGGCATTGAAATTTGAATCCAACATTACATTGCTAGACTTTATGTCTCTATGAACTACACACTGTTCCCACTCTTCATGAAGATACAATAAGGCCGACGCCAAACCGAGTGCAATTTTGTACCTTACAATCCAAGTTAACATGATTTTACCTCCAAATAAGTGAGAATCAAGGCTTCCATTAGGCAAGAATTCATAGACAAGGAGGAGTTCACCTTTTTCATGGCACCAACCAAGGAGTTGAACCAAATTCCTATGTCTCAATCGGCTAATAATCTTCACCTCTGATATATACTCCTTTTTCCCTTGCTTTGATCCTCTTGAAACCCTCTTTACTGCCACTTGTGTGTTGGAATCACTTAATAACCCTTTGTAAACTCCTCCAAATCCTCCTTCTCCAAGCTTCCCTGCCTTAGCAAAACTATTTGTCGCTCGACATAGTTCATTATATGTGAACCTTTTTGGCCCCGTCCCTTTCTCGAACGCATCCTCAATGGTGACATCAATGGCTTCACTGTCCTTCAAACGTGTCCTTGCTCTCAACATGATGAAGCAAACCAAACCTAACCCACAAGCCACTAGACCGAAACCTGCACCCAAACCAACAATCAGCCCCAAGTTCTTCCCTTTCCCACTTGTCTCCAAGCTTGACTGGAAACTCCAAGAAAGAATATTGTGAATCTCAACCTGACGCCCAGTAGATGCTGAGAAACCTATTCTAACCCATTCTGGCAAAAACTCCCTCAAATCTACAACATACGCAAGGCTTGAATTCCCAATGTAGAGTGGTTGATCAGCATAGGTTAGAAAAACACTGAGATTTCTTGTGGTAGAGTTGTAAGTCACCCATGCGTTGGCTGTTGATCCATTCTTGATGCTACTTCTCCATGGCACTGTTTTTACTGAACGGATGGAGTTGATGTTGATGCCTACATGATCGTCACTTGGATCCCATATGTTTTCGAAACTACCAAACTCCACGGCAACGATGTTATTGGTGGAAGAGTTTGAGTTAGAGTCAGGATCGAACAGTGCAAGGTAGCCGTCGCTGGAATTGGAAGGGATTTTGGAATCGTAAGGTGCAATAAAGAAGGATATCCCGTCACCATATTCACTGAGATTTACTGCTTTTATGATGAAGGAGAAATGGGTGGTGAAATTCGTTAGCTTCCCATTACGAGCATCCCAAAGGCGCAGCGGTTGATTATAAGAGGCTCGTCCAGTGCTACCAGTGAGAGTGCCAATAGCAGCGTTCTTGGTGAGTTGTAGAACATTATATGAGGAGAAAGCATCGCCTTCGAAGTGAATGTTTGGTGTGTTAGGATTGAAACTGGGGAAGTTAAAGGAAAGTGGCTCGGCATAAGCGATTAACAAAAGAAAGGACATTAAGAGGTTGATAAGAGGAGAGTACTGGTTTTGTTTTGCAGAAGAGAGAGCCACTGTAGATAGGCATAGAAGAGATCAGCGAAGGTGACAAAGGGTTTTCGAGGCCTATATGAGTAGTTCAGCATATTTTTATTTCTTACAAATTTTAGTTAATTAATTAATTCCTCTGGTTCAACGATCGGCGCATATATATAATTAATTAAAAATTGAAGCTGCTAATATCACAAAAGGGGTAAACTTTACCTGAACAGATGCATATGTATACAAATTCAAGGCTCACCAAACTGCAACAATTGGCCTGCATCCTGACCATTCAAGGCGAGTTTTGGACAATTCTAAACAACTTTCTAGGGTTGAATCCTTTTGTCAAATGGAAAGCTGACTGATCAATTTGCTGAGACGGCATGCTAATATCGTATTCGGCTAATATTTTAAAAATTTTCATGTTATTATGGGGGCTGCGATCCCGTATTCTAATTTGACATATAAAAAATGATTAACAAAAATAACTCATCAAAAACAAGAAAAAAAAAAAAAAGCCGGTGCTCAATCTAGCCTATCCAGAAAGCTCATATCATTGTTTAAAAAGTAATATAACATTAAACATATATTATTTTATATTAATATTTATATATTTTAATAAAAAATTAATAAAACATTTTAAAATTATTTAATTTAAATTTGATTCAAATTGATTTAAAAATAAAAAATATTTATCTAAACTTAACTTAAATTAAACTGGACCAAAAGAGTCACTCAACTCATGAACAACTCTACTTATATATATAATTCTCCAAGTAGCATTCTTTTAAAATATTAATAACTCAAGTTATAAATATTTATTTGTGGTTGGTTCATTTTTGTGGTGTTTTAGTTATTTAGAATTTATTTATTTTCTTTGACTAAGCTTATTTTTAGCCTTGTCCAATTAATCCATCCGAATTGATTATGGATTTAATATAAAATTTATAGTGGTATTCATTATTTATTAATAAAATAGTAATTTGGCCTGGAGCGGATTCAGATGAAATAAAAATTTTCTAGTTGAAATTGAATCCGACTCGTATCGAGCTTATCAGGGCTGCCTTGCGGCTACACTTATTTCAGCCTTAAAAGTTTTGGAATGTTTTGGTTTACATGTTTGGTGATGATTATTTCAGCCATAAGATTTGGGTGTTATATGTTTGGACTAGGTTATGATGCGGCAAGGGACGGATGCAAACAAATATAAAGTAAACAGTACAATGAAATATTTCATGTTCATATTAGTAGCCAACTTCATGTTTTAAAAAAGTTGATACTGCCGTCTTGCTGTGAATATTCTTCAAATGCTGGACATTAACAGTTCTTATTCATTAAAAATTGCAGGCCGACTACATTGCTGCCCTGCAAACTTGACCAATCTGAACCTAGTTAATTGGTTCTGCTTTTTGTCATGGATAATGTTTAAGGAGATGAAGAGTAATGCAGAATTAAGATCACAGCTATAGGGCTGGTGACATCATATATATATATTCTATTGATTTGGATAGTATTGGAGTATATTAACAGTCCCATACCAGGTAATTTAGATGAGTCAACGGAAGTGTTCACCGTAACTACGAACCTCGGCCTTTGGAAAATTGTATCACCAGATAATTATGATAGTTTGTGATTTTTTTAAATAATAATTAAAATCACATATTTTTATTTGTCCAGTTAAATAAAAAATTATGTGATTATAATATTAATATATGTTGTAATTTGTGGAGGGAAAAAGTGAAAATTTGGCTATAATTCCTTTGGTAAAAGGCTTTTCCATAACAGAGGTTAATTTAAGAGTGTTACTCTTTTTCATTACTTTTGTACCTATTATTATCTATTTAATTACGGTTCATAAAAATGACTTAAATACATGAAGATAATCAGTTCATATTTTTTTTACAATAAAGCTTTAATTCTTATAAAAACTTTATACATGCAACTTAAATTATGATGTTCAAAAATTAAGTTTTTAATTTATTATTATGAGAAATTTATAATATTTTGCAATATTATAACAAATATAATTTTAAATTTAATGATTTCTTGCTCGAATTCTTTATCATCGAATCAAACTAAACTGCTAAAAGAAATTTACTTATCCAAAGTACAAATTAGTTTGTAAAGTCTTTGAATTTTTTAATATAATTGTAAATGTAGTTTAGTTAACTTTTGGAAAGTTTATAATTAAAATTATATAGAATAAATTTCCATATACCTTTCCTAGTGTTTTAATTTTTACTGTAAATATCTATATTATTATTTAAATTTTTGACGGAATTGATGTAACAAGTCAATTAGACATGCTAATTCAGTTAAAAATAATTAAAAACCCACTTTAATATACTAATGTTTTGTCTTTTTATATAAAATATCATTTTGATAAAATGTTTTTTGAATATTGTTATGGTAAGATTTGAATATAAGTTATTATGTTTTTTAAAGTTTCAACTAAATTATTTCTTTCTTCTTCATCTTCTTATTTTTTTGTAAATAAAGGAACTAGATGTCATTAACCGGAATTACTAAATTGTTCGATACAATACACTTCCTTGCATACCTGTAGCTGATAAGGAAGTTAAACAACTAGGAGGAGTCCTACATAAATAAAATAAATTGTGGGATGTAATGTCCTCAGCTATTGTAAGATCAGGTTGAGAATTGCTTCTAAGACGTCCTAAAGTATCCACACACTTATTGTCTTCTCGAAAGAAATGCTTTGTTGACCTAGAAGTCATACTACTTAGGAGCATCCTGCCGCCAATGGCCAAAGAAGATAAATGAATATTAGAAATTGCATCAGTAGATATGAAATGTATAATAGTAGTGGCATCCACATCTATCTCTAAATGAGTAATGTTTAGGTCCCTAGAAAAGTTTAGTTTATCCACTTCTATGTGATATGTCAATACGCTCCAATTACCCAATTCCTAGAATGGTTTCTTATGAAAACCCCAACACTCGTTCTACCAGAGTTTCCTAGAGAAGATCCATGACACATCCCAAAAATTATATTAGGAGAATCGAATCGTTAAGTTGAGGGTTCAAGTCGGATACGGAAATAAGAGTCGTAAATAATTAATTACAATAATAATGAGATTTCGGTGTAACATATTAAGTAAGAAAATTAAAAATATTTAACAATTGATAATTAATTAGTTTAAAACAATATTTAGTTACGAGGTCAGATTTGAAAATAGTGAGTTTTAAATTGATTTGGGATTGATTTGAAAAAAGGATGAAATAGGAAGGGGTTTATAGGGCAATTGCCCAATTTTTGAAAAATGGTTGGCTATATAAGCAACAATATGTCACCTTCCCTCTTTCATCTTCTTCATTTGAAATTTCTCTCAAATCTAAATATGAGAGTTTCCTTTAAAACTAATTCATCCTTTTAGATATTTAACTTCCCAAACACCAAAATAATCTTCAATTTTAAAGGATAACTATGATTTCTTCTCCAAATTCACCATTGTTCATCGCTTGTAAAACTTTGAATTAGAGTTGTAGATCACCGTTTTCTACAAATCAATGTAACATTATGACTTTCTATGATTGATAAATTGTTTTGTTTAATTAATTTGAGCTTTTAACGACTATATGGAGAATTATTTAGATCTCATGTTTTTAAGTAAGCTTTGATTCAAAAATGGAAAATCTTGAAATCCTGAGTAAATTTAATGTTTTAATGTGAATTTTGATTCATTTTTAAACCTAATTAGAAGATATTTTACTTCAATCCAATAGATCATTACCGAATTTTTAAGAATCAAGCATTTTTTATCTTTTACATGTTCATACAAGCTTGAATTTCTGGAAAAGTTAAATCGGAGTTAATTGATGAAATTGATGGTTTAGATCTAAAACTAAATGATATTTAGGATGTTTGAAATTGAAATTGAGTATTAGAAATGAGATTAGGGTGTCAAAACTTCTATTTCGGAAAAACTATCTAATTTTCGGTATTCTGAATAAGAAGCTTAGATATATGATTCTAGAGTGATTTGATTGTGCTTGCTGCTATTTGTAATGTATTTGCATTGTGTTTGATGTGTATGTAATGTGTCAAATCAGTTGGGACTTCTACAAGTAAGGACAAAGGCAAACAAAAGCTTACATGAGCTTTTGTCATCGAAGCAAAGGTTGCAAAGATGAGTGTTTGGAACTATCATTCAAGGAACGATGTTATGCGTTATTAGAGAGCTTCTATTAGCCTAAACCTCTTCCTTAAGTTTCGAAGTTAATTATCTCTAATTGATCAATTACCGATATGAAAAACATGATTACAAGATGAGATATGATGTGTGTATGTTATGTGTTTTGTAGTTGAATATGTTATGAGTTTGTTAGATTTATGCACATTGTATGAGATATATATGATATGACAATTTGAGCATTACATGAGCACTTGACAATACATTTTATGAGATTCAGTTATGTGCTATGACATGTGAAATATGATGTGAAAGTACGCATAAACCAGTAAATAAAGTATGTTCAAATGGATATATTAGCATTGTGATTGCTTGGAACCATTGGATATAATTGACATGCCATAGAATTTTGAGTACTCATTGCTTCATGATTGTGTTTGGGTGTTGAGGCCCCGAGATATGTTGGTTGTGTTCGGAGGGTAATAGTTATATATTGGTTGTGTTTGGAGGGTAAAAGCTATATGCTGATTGTTTTTTTAGGGTAATGGTAATATGTTGGTTAGGTTTGGAAGGTGATAGCTACATGTCAGACTCTCTAAGTCATTTTTTTTTGTAATCCATTTATCCAATGTATTATGCTTATACATGTTTCACAGTCACAATATGCCAATATATAATTGTGAAATGCTATGAATTATGTCAACAAATTGTCAATATATATCATTATGATTGCTATGAGTTATGCTTAATGATATACCATGAGTGAAGGATATAGTATGCTTTCTCATTGTAACACCCCATACCCGTATCCTAAATAGTGAAGGAATACGAGGCGTTACCCAACTTTAAACTCAAGCTTTCATTCATTTCTGAGTTACCGAAACTCTGTTCAATTTTAAAACTTATCAACGTACCCTGAATATGGGCTTACGAGGTGCAAAACACACGTCATAAATCATTCGGGACCATTTCGAGCCATTTTTCCAACTATAGAAAATTGTCACTTAACACAGGGACACACGCCCGTGTGGATGGGTAACACTCCCTTATGACCATTTTGACATGGTCGTGCTGATGGCCCATGTGGTTCACACGGCCTAAGCACTCTGGGACACGTCCATGTAGAATTATTTTCTAATTCACACCTACAAGGGTTTTCTCACGGCCAGACACACGCCCGTTTCAATGGCCCGTGTCCCTCACACGGCCACGACACGCCCGTGTCCTAGCCTGTGTGTAAAAACATGGACATTCTATTTCTGACGTCAGCATGCTTATAATGTCACACGACCAAGGCACACGCCCGTGTGTTAGGCCTTCCCTCCACACAATTGAGACACACGGTCGTGTCTCTGCCCGTATGTTTATTACCATGCATATTTACTTGAAATTTTCACGTACAGGGGACACACGGCCGGACCACATGTCCATGGGGCAAACTATGTGTCATACACGGCCTAGACACACGCCCGTGTGCCTACCCATGTGGCCAGTATAAGGCTATTTACCAAGCCTCCTTGCCACCCTTACATATATAGTTCTATACAAATACCAACCAATATTGAAACAAGTATAACTCCTATAACTAAATCAGTCATAATAGACATTCATTCAACCATGAGAATGCCTCTTTTATAGATTGAAAATGAATGTTAGCCATCGTTTAAGGCTAAATACAAATTGAAAGGTTTCCAACCCAAGCTAACACATATGTCCAAGCCTCAATAACACAAAATAATAATATCTAAGTCTTATACATGCCATATTCAAAAACATAAATCCAACTATATTGAATGCTTCGGTTGATAGTGTGATCGATATCTCTGACTTCTGGAACCTTTGAGATAATTAGGCGGCACTGTAAGGAAATGGAAAGGAAAAGGGAGTAAGCATAAAGCTTAGTAAGTTGTATATAAATAAGTATACAACAACAATTTATCCATAATCAACATGCTCATAACACTAAAGTAGGCATAAGTGTAACTTACTCAATACCATCCCTACAAGACACCTATTATATATATACTAAGCTCATATCTCATACGTACCAATTAGGTACCTGTGCCATTCACAACACGGTTATACTTTCCTCATTAGCTTAAGAACATAACGTTCACCGTTGAACCATTTGGAACACTACCGGATATTCATTAAGCCTCAAACTTGGGTAAGGTGCCGATGCCATGTCCCAGACATGGTATTACACTGGCTCATATCTCAAGTCGATGCCATGTCCCAGACATGGTCTTATACTGACTATCATCTCTAGCCGATGCATCTCCTAGACATGTCTTATACTGGCTTATGTCTTGAGGCTGATGCATGTCCCAAACATGTCTCATACTAGCTCTTGTTTCAATGTCGATGTCATGTCCCAGACATGGTCTTACACTGGCTCTTATAATGTGGCCGATGCATGTCCCAGACATGTCTTACACTGGCTCACAAATAAATGACACAAACGTCATGGCATGAATATCTGATTTACTTCTTAAGGTTACAACAGAATTTCCACTGTCTCAATTATCATCTTATATTCTCAATTTCACAACTAAACAATTCATGTTATATTAGCTCAATACAATTCAATACATGCATTAACAGTGTAGTTGTATTATTTACATATTACTTACCTCGGATTACAAAACGTATACGACTAGTCGGTTTAGTCGATTTGCTTGGCTTTCCCCCGGTCTAGGTTCAAATTTGACAATTCTTGATCTATATTAGCAAAATACACTCATTTAGTCACTAAATTCAATTAGGTAAATCAAAATTCACATCTTCGGTAAAATGACCATTTTGCCCCTAGACTTTGGCAAAAATAACTATTTTACCACTATGCTCGAAAATCGATTTTTATCGAATTTCTTTGCATCTTAAGCTTAGCTGAACTCTTTTTACTCTTATGTAAACTCCAAATTCATCATATTTTGCACATATATCAACTATTTTACAACTTCTGCAAAATAGTCCCTTTAGGTGTTTTCATGGTAACACCTTTCACAAAAGTTGTCTATTACACAACTAAGACTCATATTCTTCCATAAAATTTCAGAAAGCTCCCTAAATGCTCTCATGGAAAAACCTTAGACCTTCAACCATTTTGCAAGATATACCCCTCATTTGAAAGCTCATGCTTCAAGGGTCTCAAAAATACAAAAATCATCAACAAAGGACATGGAAATCACTTACTTGTGAGTCAACTAAGTAGCTAAAAATTTTGAGCTTTCGAACCCCTTCAATGGCTAATTTTTGGTGGTGTATGGAAGAAGAAAAGAAAAGATGTCAACTTTTCTTTATTTTACTCAATTTGTTAATGTCATCAAAACCTAACACTTTGACTAATTGATTTCCTTGTCTCATGGCCGGCTATGCTTTCTTTTAAGGGTCTATTTACCCTATAAAGACCCCCAATTTTGGTTCTCTAGCTATTTAACATCTTTAGCTATCAATTTAATACTTTTGCACTTTATGCGATTTAGTCCTTTTTCATAATTGGGCTTATAAACGTTAAAAGTAATCTACCAAAATTTTCATGCACTATAATAACCATGCTATGACTCTATTTTGATAATAAAATAATTTCTCTAACTTCGAATTTGTGGTCCCAAGAACACTATTCCGACTAGCCCTAAAATCGGACTGCTACATTTCTCCCCCTTAAGGATTTTCGTCCTCGAAAATCTTACCAGTGAACAAGTTCGGGTACTAATCTCTCATAGTCTCTTCGGGTTCCCATGTGGCTTCCTCAACTCCATGTCTATGCCACAAAACTTTCACAAGTGCTATACTTATATTTCTCAACTGTTTGACTTCCCGAGCTAAAATCTTGATCGGCTCTTCACCATAAGTCATGTCCGGATGAATCTCAACCTCTAACGGCGAAATCACATGTGAAGGGTTTGATCTATATCGACGTAGCATGGACACATAGAACATATCGTGAATCTTTTCCAATTCTGATGGAAAATCTAACCGGTAGGTAATCGGTCCTACTCTCTCAATAACCTCATAAGGCCCTATAAAACGAGGACTCAGCTTGCCTTTTCTACCAAATCTGAAGACTTTCCTCTACGGGGAAACTTTCAAAAATACCTTATCACCGAATTGAAATTCAATTTCCTTTCATTTCAAATTCGTGTAGGATTTCTGTCTAGCTGAGGTGGTCTTCAAGCAGTCATGAATTACTTTAACTTTCTCTTCAGTCTCTCTAACTAAATCGACTCCGTGAACCTGACTCTCTCTGAGCTCAGTCCAATATAAGGGCGTTCAACACTTTCGCCCATACAAAGCCTCACAAGACGCTATTTTTAGACTTGTCTGATAACTGTTATTATAGGCGAATTCAACCAACGGTAGATACTTTTCCCAACAGCCTTGGAACTCAAGGACGCAACACCGTAACATGTCCTCTAATATCTATATTACTCTCTCTGACTGACTATTGGGTTACGGATGGAAAGCTGTGCTAAAACTCAAATTTGTTCCCAATGCCTCTTGTAACTTTTTCCAAAACCTCGAGGTAAATCTCAGGTCTCTGTCTAAAATAATCAATATGGGCACCCTATGTAGTCTCACAATCTCGAAAATGTACAATTCGGCTAATCTCTCAAGGGAGTAGTCGGTACGCACAAGTATGAAGTGTGCCAACTTTGTTAGCCTATCCACAATAACCCAAGTAGCATCCTTTTTCTTCGGGGTTACTGGCAAACTCGTCATAAAATCCATAGTGATCCGATCCCACTTCCACTCGGGGACCATGATAGGCTGAAGTAGACCCGAAGGTACTTGGTGTTCAGCCTTCACTTGCTAACACACTAGGCACTTAGTCACAAACTCTGAAATGTCTCTTTTCATACCTGACCACCAATACATTTTCTTAAGGTCATTGTACATTTTCACACTGCCCAGGTGGACGGATAAACAACAACTATGTGCCTCTCTCAAAATCTTTTGAATAAGCTCATTGCCTTTGGGTACACAAACTCTGTCTTTGAACATTATACATCCATCGGTACTAATACGAAAATCTGATTCAACTCCCGACTCACACTGAGTTTATTTGGCTTGTAATTTATCATCACCTTTCTAAGCTTCTTGAATTTCTTGAAGAAATGTTGATCTGGCCCCCAACTCTGCTAGAATCGAACTATCATTAGACAAATCCATATTAAAATTCATTGCTCTCAGCGCAAATAATGATTTTCTACTCAATGCATCGGTAACCACGTTCTCTTTTCCCGGGTGGTAGTCGATAATCAACTCGTAATCCTTTATTAGTTCTAACCATCGTTGTTGCCTTAGGTTTAACTCCTTTTGAGTCATCAAGTACTTAAGGCTCTTATGATCAGTGAACACTCGACACTTCTCGCCATATAGATGGTGTCTCCAAATTTTCAACGCGAATACTATGGTAGCCAACTCTAAATCATGTGTAGGGTAATTTCTCTCATGTGGCTTTAATTGTCTTGAAGCGTAAGCTATGACCTTACCTTCTTTCATAAGCATGCACCCCAAACCATTTAAGGAGGCGTCACTATATACCACAAACTCCTTGCCTGACTCCGATTGCACTAACACTGGGGCTTTGGTCAACAAAGCCTTTAATTCCTTGAAACTCTGTTGGCACTTTTCTGTCCATTCAAACTTGACATCCTTTTGCAGCAGCCTTGTTATCGGCAAAGCTATCATAGAGAATCTGTTTACAAACTGTCTATAATATTCGGCGAAACCCAAAAAGCTTTGAACCTCAGTTACATTCCTCGGTGATTTCCACTCAACAATAACTGAGATCTTGTTTGGGTCAACTCTAATCCCATCACCCGACATAATGTGCCCCAAAAATTTGACCTCTTTAAGCCAAAATTCACTCTTACTGAACTTGGCGTAAAGCTGCTTATCTCTCAAAGTCTGTAACACAATTCTCAAATGCTTCGCGTGTTCATTCTCATCTTGCGAGTAAATTATATGTCAACAATAAAAAACACTACGAACTTGTCCAAATACTGTCGAAAGATTCCGTTCATCAAATCCATAAACACCGCCGAGGCGTTAGTCAAATCAAAGGGCATGACGAGGAATTTATAATGGTCGTATCTTCTCCGAAAAGTAGTATTCGGTACATCTTACTTTTTAACTCTCAACTGCTAATAACCAAACCTCAAGTCTATTTTGGAGAACACCGTGGCTCCCTTCAACTGATTGAATAAATCATCTATCCTTGGAAAAGGATACTTGTTCTTTACATTTACCATAACCTCATCGACCTGTCTTTCTTTTTCACAAAAAACACTGGCGCGCCCCATGGTGAACAACTAGGTCTCGCAAAACCTTTATCTGTTAGCTCTTGCAGTTGTACTTTCAACTCTTTCAACTCTGTAGGGGGCCATTCTATACGGAGCAATAGAAATGGGTGTCGTACAGGGGACTAACTCAATTCTGAATTCTGTTTCCCTCACCAGAGGCAATCTGGGTAATTCTTCCGGAAACACGTCAGTAAACTCACAAACCACTGGTACCGATTCAATCTTCAGTTCAGACACTTGAGTATTCAACACATAAGCTAGATAAGCCTCGTATCCTTTCCTCAAATATTTCTTGGTAGTCAAAGACGATATTACTACAGGCAGATTATCTGACTCATTTGGTCCAACTCAAAGAACATTACCGTCTTCACATTTCAGCTCAATAACTTTTCTCTCACAATCCACTACAACACTATGAGAAGTCAACCAGTCCATCCCAAGTATTATATCAAACTTATTAAATGACAATAACATCAAGTTAGCCAGAAAACAATGACCACTAATTGTCAAAAGGCAATTCCTACATACTTGGTCCACTAGTACATGTCTGCCTAAAGGATTGGACACTTTTATTACAAACTCAGTGGACTCCACTAGCATACTCATACGAGGTATCAATTCCATACAAATATAAGAGTGGGTAGATTCTGGGTCAATTAAAGCAACCACAGATATTTCATGGATAGAAAAGGTACCCGTGATCACGTCAAGAGACTCTGCCTCTTCCCGAGCTCGTATAGCATAAGTCCTTGCAGGCGCTCTGCCCTCAGACCTCACCATAGCATCTTTTGGCATGCTTCTACATCTAGCACCACTCCGGGGTTCTTCTGTGGCCTACCCCTAAAAGGGGCACTACTCGCATTCACATCTTGTTTTCTCTCTCTCTCATCCAATTCAGGACAATCATGGATGAAGTGTTCTAATGATCCACACTTGAAATAGCCCCTTTCATTCCTTCAACACTCATCAAAATGATGCCTACCACATTGCGAGCATTCTGGCCTATTTGGTCGAGTGCTACCAACACTTGCGACTGAAGTGGTCTGGGCTTTAGAAGTTGTGTTTTGCTGGTTCTTGTTCCTATTCGAATACCCCACCGAAGCATTCGATCGAGTAATAAACTTTCTCGATCTTTTAGATGAGGACTGATGTGATTTCCCCATCTGTCTCTTCTTTGAGTTTCAAAACTTCAAAGCCGCTTTTCGTCTTTCCTTAATCAACTATTCTGCTCTACAGGCTCTTTCGACAAGTGCTACAAATTCCTGTAGCTCTAAGATGCCAACAAACACTTGGATGTCTTCATTAAGCCCATCCTCAAATCTCTTACACATAGTGGCCTCTGTAGACACGCACTCCCGCGCATACTTATTGAGCCTCACCAATTCACGCTCATATTCTGTCATTGACATTCAACCTTACTTTAGCTCTAGGAATTCCTTCCTCTTTTGGTCTATGAATCTTTGGCTAATGTACTTTTTCCAGAATTCCTCCTTGAAAAATTCCCACATTCTCTCTCTCGGTACGGCAGACACGAGAGTGTTCCACCACTGATAAGTCGAATCTTGTAGAAGTGACACTGCACATTTCACGCACTCTTCAGCTGTGCATGATAGTTCATCAAATACCCTAATGGTATTTTCTAGCCAAAACCCTGCCCTCTCCGGGTCATCATCTATGCTAGCCCAAAATTCCTCAACCCCTTGTTTCCGAATCTAGTCTACTGAAGGTTTCTCTTTTCTAAACATGTCCGCGCCTTACTGAGCTACCGAGGCATACTGAGGAATCGGCAGAGGTGGGGAAGGTGGACTGTTCGGTTTCGCACAAGCAAACTCCATATACCAAGCGTCCATCATCCCGAGGTAGGCTTCTCTAGCCCCTCCACCTTGGCCCATAATCATGGGCTCACTCTCAATTGGCACGGTCCCTTTGGCAGGAGCCGACGCTTTACTCTCTATGTCATCCGCCATAGCTCTATCAAGTTCCATTTACTATATAAAAACATAATTTATAATCGTAAGAAATCGTCACACTATCAATATATGACTATGGCATGTATAACTAGACCCGTACTCTCGCTAGGTTAGTCCTAGAACCAACTAAACCATAGCTCTAATACCAGTAAATGAAACTCTATTCAATTTTAAAACTTATCAACATACCCTGAATATGGGCTTATGAGGCCCAAAACACACAACGTAAATCATTCAGGACCATTTCGAGCCTTTTTCCCAACTATAGAAAATTGTCACTTAACACAGGGACACACGCCCGTATGGATGGGTAACACGCCCGTGTGACCATTTTGACATGGTCGTGCTGATGGCCCGTGTGGTTCACACGGCATAAACACTCTGGGACACGCCCGTGTCCCACACCCGTGTAGAATTAATTTCTAATTCACACCTACAGGGGTTTTCACACGGCCAGACACACACCTAAGTCAATGGCCCATGTCCCTCACATGACCACGACACGCCCGTGTCCTAGCCCGTGTGCAAAAACATTGACATTCTATTTCTGATGTCAGCATCTTCATAATGTCACACAACCAAGGCACACGCCTGTGTGCTGGGCTGTACCCTCTACACGATTAAGACACACGGCCGTGTCTCTGCCCATGTGTTTATTACCATGCATATTAACTTGAAATTTTCCCGTGCAGGGGACACACGGCCGGGCCACATGCCCATGGGGCAGACCATATGTCACATACGGCCTAGACACAAGCCCGTGTGCCTACTCGTGTGGACAGTAAAAGGCTATTTACCAAGCCTCCTTTCCACCCTTACATATATAGTTCCATAAAATACCAACCAATATTGAAACAAGTATAACTCATATAACTAAATCAGCCACAATAGACATTTATTCAACCATGAAAATACAGCATTTATAAATTCAAAATGAATCTTAGCCATCGTTCAAGGCTAAATACAAATTGAAGGGTTTCCAAACCAAGCTAACACATATGGCCAAGCCTCAATAACACAAAATAATAATATCTAAGTCTATACATGCCATATTCAAAAATATAAATCCAACTATACCTAATGCTTCAGTTGATAGTGTGATCGATATCTCTGACTTCTGGAACCCTTGAGCTAGTTAGGCGGCACTGTAAGGCAATAGAAAGGAAAATGGAGTAAGCATAAAGCTTAGTAAGTTGTATGTAAATAAGTATACAACAACAATTTATCCATAATCAACATGCTCATAACACCAAAGTTGGCATAAGTGTAACTTACTCAATACCATCCATACAAGTCACCTATTATATATATACTGAGCTCATATCTCATACGTACCAATTAGGTACTTGTACCATTCACAACACGGTTATACTTTCCTCATTAGCTTAAGAACATAACGTTCACTGTTGAACCATTTGGAACACTACCGGATATTCATTAAGCCACAAACGTGAGTAAGGTGTTGATGCCATGTCCCAGATATGGTCTTACACTGACTATCATCTCGTAGCTGATGCATGTCCCAGACATGTCTTATACTGGCTTACGTCTCGAGGCTGATACATGTCCTAGACATGTCTTATACTAGCTCTCGTCTCAATGCCGATGCCATATCCCAGACATGGTCTTACACTGGCTCTCATAATGTGGTCGATGCATGTTCTAGACATGTCTTACACTGGTTCACAAATAAATGACCCAAACGTCATGGCATGAATATCTAATTTACTTCTTAAGGTTACAACAGAATTTCCACTATCTCAATTATCATTTTACATTCTCAATTTCACAACTAAACAATTCATGTTATATTAACTCAATACAATTCAATACATGCATTAACAGTGTAGTTGTATTATTTACATATAACTTACCTCGGATTACAATATGTATACGACTAATCGATTTAGTCGATCTACCTGGCTTTCCCCCGGTCTAGGTTCAGATTTGACAATTTTTGATCTATATTAACAAAATACACTCATTTAGCCACTAAATTCAATTAGGCAAATCAAAATTCACATCTTCGGTAAAATGAACATTTTGCCCCTCTACTTTGGCAAAAATGACTATTTTACCCCTATGCTCAAAAATCGTTTTTTATCAAATTTCTTTGCATCTTAAGCTTACTTGAACTCTTTTTACTCTTATAGAAACTCCAAATTCATCATATTTCATACATTTATCAACTATTTTACAACTTCTGCAAAATAGTCCCTTTAGGTGTTTTCATGGTAACACCTTTCACAAAAGTTGTCTATTACACAACTAAGTCTCATATTCTTCCATAAAATTTTAGAAAACTCTCTAAATAATCTCATGGTAAAACCCTAGATCTTCTACCATTTTGCAAAATATACCCCTCATTTGAAAGCTCATACTTCAAGGGTCTCAAAAATACAAAAATCATCAACAAAGGACATGGAAATCACTTACTTGTGAGTCAAATAAGTATCTAAAAATTTTGAGCTTTCAACCCCCCTTCAATGGCTAATTTTCGGTGGTGTATGGTAGAAGGAAAGAAAAGATGACAACTTTTCTTTATTTTACTCAATTTGCTAATGTCATCAAAACCTAACACTTTGACTAATTGATTTCCTTGTCTCATGGCCAGCTATGCTTTCTTAGGGTCTATTTGCCCTATAAAGACCCCCAATTTTGGTTCTCTAGCTATTTAACATCTTTAGCTATCAATTTAAGACTTTTGCACTTTATGGGATTTAGTCCTTTTTCGCAATTGGGCTTACAAACGTTAACATTAGCCCACCAAATTTTTCATGCACTATAGTAACCATGATATAACTCTATTTTGATAATAAAATAATTTCTCTAATTTTGAATTTGTGGTCCCAAGACCACTATTCTGACTAGTCCCAAAATAGGGCTGCTACATTCATAATCTTGATAGTGTGGCTTGGTTGTGGCATTTATGTGCACTCACTGAGCTTGTAAAACCTAAGAATAATTTGTGAACAATTTGTAGGAAAATATCTTATGTGAGGAGGAGAAAGTGTGCAAGTTGATCCATAGCTAGGAAATCCATGGAATAGGTGATTTGGTTTGGTTTTGCAAATAATGAAGGTAATGTGGGACTATTTGAGGTCATTTTAAGGACTATCCATGGACTTTTTATAACTGATTTTTGTTTATTAGTATGCTTGAGAATGTTGACTTGAAAGTGCATGTTTGATGGTTAAGTGGTATATTGAATGATATGCATGCTTCTTGGTGAAATGTTGTTAATAATGCTTAAAGGGTATGTTGGTTGTTTAGTAAGTATTGAAAATAGCCTATTGGTATGAAATGAACTCATTTTTCCTTTAGAAATGCATAAGATGCAAATTTGTCATGTCAAGTAATTGTTTGGTGATTTTAGAAATGCATGCTAGCATAGATAGTCAGATGGAATGTTAAACTATGTTAGTGTTTGTTTCAATGATATTAAACATGTTTAATATGATCTATGAATGTTATATGATATGTTGGATTAGAGAAATTAGGCTAATATACGAAATGGTATGCTTGGTAAAATTTCAAAGTGTCTGATACATGCACAGATGTTGCGTGTAAATAACTAATGAAATTGAGTAAGTGTACCTGTAACACCTTTAACACGTATCCATCGTCGGAACAGGGTTTCAGCTATTACCGAAACTTTCAGAAACATTTATAGATAAATCATGCAAGTTACAATTCAAATTTCAAAAGCATTCATAACGTCCTCTAAGTGGACCCTCGAGGTCTAACACGAGCATTAGAATCGAGTCAGGACTTAATCGAAACCTTTAAGGATTTTTTGCTACATTTTAAAAATTTTCAAGGTGCAGGGCTCACACACCCGTGTGGTCCAAGGGACACGCCTGTGCTAGAGGCTGTGTATGACCTCGTGTAACTCTATGACTTGTGCACACGGCCATGCCACACGCTCGTGTGCTAACCTCTGTGCTTAATTAATTCAATTTGAAATTAGGTGCGGGTTTCACATAGGCAAGACACATGCCCGTGCTTTAGGCCCTGTAGCACACACAGCTGAGACACCCACCTGTGTCTCTGCCCATGTGCTCAATTCTGAGCATTCTGTTTCTCCAATTTAAGGTGTAGAGGATACATGGCCTAACTACACGCCCATGTACTCAGCCGTGTTTCATACACGGCCTAGACACACACCCGTGTCTCTACCCTGTGGGCAAAATAAAGCTATTCCTAGCTTCATTTCTCAACCAAAATCACACCCATGACCTGCACTTGAAACACTCAACTAATACCAACCATTCTACGCATTCAAATTACACAAATTTCATCATTCATCATGGCATTCCATTACATGCTTACATGCTTACAATCTTACCTTGGTTCAATCCATATACTAGATATAATTTGATCAAATATTTAACATATATTTAGCTACCATAGCATGACATTACAAGTAAATCAAGACAACCCTTACTAGCCATTCCAATTGCTAGTTTACAACCATCATTTACATTTACATGCCAATATAGCGAATAACCTATACATGCCATTGCAACCATAATTGCTTTACCATATTACCGACATGGGCCGATGGATAGTGTGAGTGATCTCCACCGAGCTTCCAATCCAACTAGCTTCCAATTTACTCTAAAACAAGGAAATAAAACTAAGTAAGCATATAGTAAGTTTGTATAACATGGTACTTAACTTACCATTCATTCTATTTGAGGGAACTATGTAAGGCATAATCAATCAATTTGACTTCAAGCCCTACACACATTCTCATTGCCCTTGTTAGTCATATATTTCATAATATCATCAAACATACATGGGATCAACAACCATCAAGTTTTCATGCACATATGCTTTTCACAACATATATTTATTTAACATGTATAAATCATCTATTTATATTACAAGTAAAATTTCATAATAGTTCATCTCGAGTTTAGATCATTTCATATCAGAACTTTACTCATATTACTCAGAATATCAAGGTCACGATTAGTACATTTAAGGTGTACAAGTCCATAATCAAGAATGAACATATATTCATCAAATAAAGTCCAAGTACAAATTTTATACTCTCATGTTTTCATATATCATTTGTCATGTATCATTATTTTCTTGTATTTCAGACGGATACATATAATAACTTATTTTATCATTCATATCATCTCATGTCTGGAATTGTCACCCGTTGAACTCATTCAGAATATCAAAGGATACGTAGGTAATACACTCAAGGTGTACGAATTAGGATCTGTCAATTCATGTCCAATGCTAACCATAAGGTACTATATCAGAGAGTACACTCTCGAGCCACACATGTGTTCAACAATATTACCAGTCTAGGCTAAATCCTTTTTATGACATATGCTCTAAGGAGCTTGATCTGGATTACCTGTCCGGGCTAAATCCAATCTATAACATATGCTCGAGAGCACTTATATTAGGCTTACTCGTCTGGGATAAATCCTTTCTTTAATGAGGTCAATAGTATTACTCGTCCGAGCTAAATCTCGTCAACAACAAATACAGGACCTCATTCATTTCGGGAAATCACATATCCATCGATTTTTCATTTTATCCAATCGGGATTTAAATATTTTCTCAAGAATTATTAGGCATGTGATTATTTCACACATCCACAACATTCATATGATTCAAATAAACACATTCCACATTCATCTCAAATATATAAGTAACATTCTCATCGTTTATCCTTTATCATCTATCGGGTATTATCATTTAATTTAAACACTTTTATTTATGGGGCTTGATCGGATATGTAACCATTTCACATATTTATGACCTTTTTACAGTTTTCATAAACATAATCAATGCAAGCATGTAAATAAACACAATTTAATTACACGAACTTACCTCGACAACGTTTGTGCACATAAAATCTACTAATCTGACATTTTTCTCTTTCCTTGTTCTAGTAACTAATTTGGTCTATCTAGATCTATACGAGTAAATTTAACATCAATTTATCATATTTTACATTCTAGTGGACTTAATTTTCATCCTAGGCAAAATTACCATTTTGCCCCTAACTTTTCCATAAATTCCCATTTTGTCCTTAGGCTCGGAAAATAAAATTTGTGCAATTTACTCCCTATTCCAAGCCTAACCAAAATCCCTTTACAAAATTTACAGCACATGTATTCACAAAAATTTAGAATTTTTCATCAAATTTCACAACTTTACATTTTAGTCCCTAAATCATGTTTTCATCAAAAATAACTTTGTAAAAGTTGTTTATCTATCAATAACATTTCCTTTTCTACCATAAACTTCTAATTTTCAGCATATACATCCATGAGATAACTTCTCAAATTGATTCCCCAAATAGATAGATTAAGCTATCCTGGTTTCAAAAATATCAAAATTACTAAAAGCGGGGCTTGATTACTTACCCAAATAAGCTTGATAAGTCTTCTTCCTCTCCCCTAGGGTTTCCATGGAAATATTTGGGGAAGATGATATGAAATTGTTTTCTTTTTCATTTAATTAAATTGTCTTTTAATAACTTTTCATCTTTCCAATTTAGTCTTTAGCCTTTTCTTATTTTTACATGGATGAGTCACCAAAATATCTACATACTTTTTATTAATGGTCTAATTACCATATAAGGACCTCTAGTTTTGAATTCCATAGCTATTTAATCCTTATAGCTACTCGAATTCAACTTTTTCATTTTATATGATTTAGTCATTCTCGTAATTAAGCACATAATCGGTAAAATTTTCTTATTAAAATTTTCACATGTCATGTCTATCATATTACGGACCATGTAATAAAATAAAAATAAATTTTATTTTTGGGTCAGATTTATGGTCTCGAAACCACTATTTTGATTTCACCGAAATTGGGCTGTTACAACTCTCCACTCTTAAGGAATTTTTGTCCTCGAAAATTTTTACCAGTAAAGAGATTCCAACATTACTTCCACATGTTTCCATCTAGTTCCCAGATAGTTTTCTCTATGTCGTATCATTGTGAAAGAACTTTCACTAAAGCTACCTTTATATTTTTCATTTCTTTCACTTTACATTTCAGAATTTCAGCCAGTCCCTCATTGTAAGTTGTGTCAGGTTGAATTTAACATTTATCAAAGCAATAACAGATGATGGGTGTCATTGATATTGTCATAACACATATACTCATAAACACATTGTGAATTCTGTAGAAGTCTGATAATAATACTAATCAATAAGCAACAGGTCTAATTCTTTTCAATGATCTCATATGACCCATTAAACCACAGAATTAGTTTGCCTTTATTGCCAAACCGAAGAACTTTCTTCCATGGCGAAACTTTCAAAATATTTTATCGCCAATCTGAAACTCCATTTCTTTTCATTTCAGATTCATATCAAATTTTTAACGATCAAATACTACTTTTAAACTGTCTCTGATCATTTTCATCTTTCTTCGATTTTAAAGAATCAAACCTACTACATATATCTTTTCTTGCTGAGCTCAGTCCAAAATTATGAAGTTTTGCACTTGTGAACATATAAAACCTCATACGGTACAATTTTATGCTTGACTATTAACTCTTATAATAAGCAAATTCAGCCAGAGGTAAATACCTTTCCCAGTTACCTTCAAATTCAAGTACACAGCATCGAAACACATCTTCCCAAATTCTGAATCATATGTTCAGATTGATCATCCGTCCGAAAATGAAAAACGGTACTAAAATGTAACCGTATACCCAAAGTTTCTTATAACTTGTTTCAGAATCGGAATATGAACTATAGATCTCTATCAGAAATAATAGAAGCTAGCACATCATATAATCTGAAAATCTCAAAATAGATAATTCAAGAATCTATCAAGTGTGAAATCCACTTATTCCAGAATGGAATGTGCAGTTTTCATTAAACAATCGATAATTACTCAAATAGTATCTTTCTTTTTCATAGATAAGGATAATCCCTATATAAAGTTCATAATATCTTTGTCTCATTTCCATTTCGGTATCTTCGCTGGCTATAATCATCCTGAAAGTTTCATCCTTATCTTGGTGATACATCCAACATTTAAACACAGATTCAGAAATACCACATTTCATTCTGAGCTACTAATACATCTTTTTCAAATCATTATACATTTTATCATTCCCCAGATAAACAGACACAGTACGACTGTGATCATTCATGTATAATTTTCTGTACAAGCTCCAAATTCTTTAGTGCACAGACTCTGTCTTTGAATTACAAACATTTATTAGATCTATTCTAAAATTCTGACTCAGAAATTATTTCACACTGTATTCATTTAACTTGCAATTCATTATCACTTTTCTAGGTTTCACAGATCTGTTGTAGAAACATTGGTTTAGCTCTATGCTCAACTAAAATTGAGCTATTATTAGGCAATCATAATCGATATCCATAGCTTGCAAAGTATACAGAGATTTTCTACTCAGAATATCTGTAACCACGTTCGCTCTTTCCAAGTGATTCAATTATCAAATTGTAATCTTTCAAAAATTCAAGCCATATACGCTATCTGAAAGTCAAATCTTTTAGCAACATCGGATACCTCAACTTTTATAATCGATGAATATATGAAATTTTTCACCAAACAAGTAATATTGTTAGATTTCAATGCAAAAACAATAACCGTCAATTCTAGATCATGTATCGAGTAATTCTTTCCATGTGAATTTTTTTTAACTATCTAAAAGAACAAGCTTTTACTTTGCCTTACTACATCAAGACACAGTCTAATCCTATTCAATGATGTATCACTGTGATAATAAATTCCTTACCCAATTCAGACTGAACCAGAATTGGTGCTTCGGTCATCCGGGCTTCGAACTGATCAAAACTTTACTAACATTTTTCAGTATATTCAAATCTTAAATCTTTCTGTAATATCCATATCATTGATGTAGCTATCATAGAAAACACTCTCACAAAAATTAAAAAGGATATCGAAGCTTTAAATTATTTCGAGTTCACAATCATCAGATAGGTTAAAACCATAATACTATAATAGATCTGACGTTTCCACAATATAAATGGAACAATACCTCAACCTCAATAATATTTTTTCAAATAAAAGAGGAAAACCAAGGGTGGCTCTAATATCAACCAGTGAAATAATACAATTTTAATAATCTGTGTTCCATATTACCAAATTCCCATGCTCAAGTCAGAATTCATAATAGTAGTAAGTATAGTCACCACTGACCAATGAATATCTTTCACAGATAAACCATGTTTGAACAATAAAGAGATTGATGATATCTCAAAGAAAATTCAGAAGAGTAATATCACGCATACTCAGTAGAAACAACTGTGACAAAGATAATATAATTTTGCATATCCATAATTCAGGGCTTCAATCAGTAGAAGTAGAAAGTGATATTATATGAACCTTATCATCCAATCTTATATCGATCATGATGAATTAGAAAACCCAAATAAGATATAGCAATACCGTTCATGAATCAACTAGACTTTCAGTAATTCCATCTATTATAATTAGCCAGCCTTTAAATATGATAAATATTACATTTGAACATGAAAAATTTCATATGCCTCTGAGAATAATGGAACTTATAGAGTACCCAGGAGATGTTGTTGTAATATACTCAATTATAACAGCTATGTTCACATATCTTTACAATTTTATTGCTTTTCTACTGACTAAGAAAGTCATCAATGAAAGAGTCAATTAAAAATTTTTTTGGCTAATTCATTCTGTAAATATCATATCTGGGTAAGTTGATTGGTCATGAATAATCTTCTTCCTTCACAATGACATCACTATTTAGAATAATCTTCGGAAAAATCTGACATCTCTTTTAATACCATCTTTACTTACTAACCAATTCTCAATTCTGACTACATCATTAATCATTCAGCCTTTGAACTCTTTAGTTCCACATTCATGAGCTTAATCCATATAAATCTTATGAATTTCATTGTATAACACTATACTGGTAAGGGGGTGGAGATCGTAAGCCTCACAATTTAGTTTTCATGTATATACTCATATAACATAACATTCATCATTCTCATGTACTATAAAACATTTATTCATACCTTTTCTAATTCTATTTCATCATAAGTAACATTTTTACTCAGGCATGGGAGTATCACTTTCAGCATTATCAAAATTAGCTACGCTGGAAAGCATCTTTGTCTAATTGTAAAATAATTTTCATCAAAGTCGAGAGATATCACACTATCACAGGTTATATAATGGCATGTATTTCTAGACTCCACATATGCTACGTTCAGTCTGAGAACTGACTAAATCGTAACCCTAATACCATTAAATGTAACACCCCTAACCCATATCCATCGTTGAAATAGGGTTTCAGAGCATTATCGAAACTTTCAGAAACATTTACAGATAAATCATGCAAGTTACAATTCAAATTTTAAAATCATTCGTAACGTCCCTTAAATAGACCCTTGAGAGAACCGAGTAGAGACTTAATCAGAACCTCTAAGAATTTTTCGCAACATTTTTAAAATTTTCCAAGCTGCAGGGCTCACACGCCTGTGTGGTCCAAGGGACATGCCCGTGTAACGCCCCAATTTTTGGGTTTTCTGTGCTTCCGTGATTTTTAAAATTTGTGTGTGTTTTGGGTGGTTAAAATATATATTTTAGTAGGTTAGTGGGCCTTTAGAAGGCCCAAACTTAAGTTAAATCTGTGGTAGTCTTCAGAATTTTAATTTTATGAACAGGTGATGCAATTGGCGTTTGGGCTTTTAGGAGTAAAGGGGTAAAAGATGACACAAAAAGGAGTGTGGTGTAGTGGGAAGGTGGTGCCACTTAGGGGACAAGGAAGTGACGCCATAGAGGAAGCAAGGGGTCCAGGGTTCAAGTCTTGGCTCTTGCAATATATTTTGGTTTTTCTTTTCAATAAATCTGGAAGCAAGTAGGTGCGCTTTAAAGTTTAATGTGTTGGATTTATGACACAAATGAGTTGATGGCCTAGTAGTGGTGGCGTGAGTTGGCATGTGAGAGGACTTTGGTTTGAATCCCTTGGAACGCAAAGGTTGATTATTTCGCTATGTTGGGACGCCAAGAGTTGGTGTTGGTTTTAAACTCTGGTGATGGAGGGATCCCACATCGGGAAGCTAACATAAGAGTAGATGGAGAGCTGGCTTTAAATAGAGCAAACCATGAGGAGAGTAGGCATACCCTTCTTGGCTGATTCCTTTCGTTTTGTGACGTGCTCGTTTCGGTTGGGCGTCAGCTAAGAGTGTTTAGAGCATGGATTAACTGCAGTCTCCTAACAGGATTATCGCATGAGAGATATCGTCATCAATCGTCATCAACCAGGTGTGTAAACGACACCCTCCCTTAGACTGAATCGGTAAAAGCCAGAATACCAAAACGTTGGTATTTTGTGAACTCGCAAGCGTGCGAGCACTCGCGAAACAGCTGTTAATGAATATGGTGCATTTGGATGATTAGAGTGCAGAGTGTGCATTTTCGTGCACAACGGTATTTTTGGGCTTAATGGGTCGAAAACGGGCCAATGGGCCAATGGGCCCATTTTGGTAAAAAGATAGGGTAAGTACTTCTGATTACTTGGTAAACATTAGAATGAGCATGACACCTTAGCAATAGGTAATAATTACTGAAATACCTTTATGCATGCAAAATTACGATTTTACCCCTAGGGTTATTTTTTTCTAAAAAGCATAATGTTCTGTTTCTGTATACGTATGCCATGACATATTATTTCTGTTGCATGGGACATGGGTTTATATTGATGGAGGAAGCGTTTTGGCAGCCTCGCTGCAATCTGGTGGCCTCGCCACATATATATAGCTGTTCTGGTGGCCTAGCCATAATATCTGTATCTGGTGACTTTGTCACAATATCTGGCAGCCTCGCTGCAATTTCTGTGGTGTGTAGCGGTTGGGTGGGTCGAGTAGTCTCCCCAAATGGTGTAACGCTGGTACAGGGGTGTTATGGATGGCTCTGGGTTCGGATTTCTGCATTCATGATATATTTGTTCTGCTATGGGCCTATGGGTTTCATTCTGATTTCTGTATTGGGCCAAGGCCCAGATAAGTCTGACTCTGAGGTTTGATCTATTTTGGGCTATGGTTAGGTTATGTTACACACTGAGTTTACCGAACTCACCCTTTATTTTCATCTCTGCAGGAAATCCCCAATCATAGTTGGCTTGGAGCTGTGAGGGATTCGGAGTGGCCACATCATCTGCAAAGTTGGTTTTTCTAAGTTAGTTTTTTTTCATTATTTTTATATTCTGATTTAATTTTGGGTTTTAAGTTGTAATAAGGCCGCTATTTAAATTTCTTTTTTCCGCTATGGTTTTATTTTCTGATTATATTTATACTATGATGAAACTGCTAGTGTTAGACTGCGCGGGTTTTCAAAATTAATGAACATTTTCAAGACTCAATAAGCACAACAAATGGATAGCCTAAAGATTGATAAACTGGTTTTTCATGCAACCATTGTTTTTACAAAGACCACCCCAATCACTTAAACCAGCAAATGCATACTAAGTCGTAAGTCCATGTGACACTTCAGATCTGGCCATAACGTCTGGGCTGGGTTTGGGGTGTTACATTTAGTAGTATTAGAGCCAAGTTGCAACAACTCGACTGTGGAACGGGTATAAAAACGGGAGTTTGTAAAGAAACACTGAATAAAGGTTGTCGAAAATCATTTTTTTTTGGAACTTGATTATAAATTGTTTTCGAGAATGTTTCCGATATTTTCTCTTTACAAATAGATGATTTTAAAGATTAAAATTGGTTTTCTAAAATTAGATTTTTTAGAACGTGGCACACCAAATCTCCGGCCCAAGTCTGTAAGTTTTCTGAGCCTTTCTGATTGTTTCTGAAATATCTGTTATATGCTTGTACAAAACCTTATCATGGTACTTTAGTTAGGGTAACACTGGAACCGTAGTAACTATGATAAGTAGACTGAGACTGTAGCTAGGCTACCGCAAAAGGAAACAAACTCAAACTCTGAATTATTATTATTCATAAGACATCTGTAATAAACACTGAAATATTAAACTGACTCATAAAATTCTTAATCAGATAATACGAAATGAGTACACGAGCAGCTCGTGGAAGAGGCCGTGGACATGGCTGAGGTAATGCTCAGGCTGAATCTTCATCTTCAGGACATGTGCCGGCAGCAGATGCACCAGTACCACCGGCAACGGAGGTAGAGTCTCATGATCGAAGTGCCGGGGACGATGCTCTATCCCAGGCAATGCTCCAAGTTTTGGAAAGGGTTGTTGGGGCAAGTACGGGAAACAGAATTTGGGGGTCTATTTCTGAGCGGCTCTGGGCCAATGGAGCAGAGATATTTAGGGGCGTATCTGGTGTAGCTCCGAATGCAGCTGAGTATTAGTTAGAAGCCGCAGAGCGGATTATGGATGATCTGGACTGCTCTGTAGAGCAGAAGCTGAAGGGAGCCATATCGTTACTCAGGGATGAGACTTATCAGTGGTGGCTCACGGTGAGAGATGGAACTTCTGCTGACAGTGTGACTTGGGAGCTGTTTAAGATAGCCTTCAATGGAAAGTATGTTGGGGCTAGTTACGTGGACGCTCGCCGAAAAGAATTTTTGAACTTGGTCCAAGGGAGTAAGTCATGGCTGAGTATGAGTCTGAGTTTCTGAGACTGAGCTGGTATGCTTCTGGGATTGATGCTACAGAGTATGAGCGTAGCGTACGCTTCAAGAATGGTCTGAGAGATGAACTTAGGGTGCTGATTGCTCCGTAGAGGGAGCATAACTTCACTGCTTTAGTGGAGAAAGCTAAGATAGCTGAAGAAGTGAAGCATACAGAAAGACAGAATCGTGAGAAAGATCGGAACCGTTTTAGGAGAGATTCAGGACTTTCAGGTGGTATGAACAGGAATGTTAAGAGAGCAAGGGTAATGGAGCCAGTTCAAGCAGTACCGATGAATGCTGTTAGACCACAGGGTTGTAGGAATTGTGGGAAGATGCATATGGACGAGTGTCGGAAATGTTCTAGTGCTTGTTTCTGATGCGGATCTATGGAGCATAGGGTTAAGGATTGTCCCCAGGAACCAGATCATGTTCAAGTTTTAGAGCAGAGGGTTGCTCAACCAGTGACAGGTGGACCACAGTTTCTAAGAGGACGTGGGCAAGGCAGAGGTGGTAATGGAAACGGTCAAGGAAGAGGAGCGCCTGGCAAGGGTGCTAGATTTGCTGGGGCTCGTCAACCGGCGTTAGTGTATGCAGCTCGTCGCCGAGAGGAGGGTGATGCACCTGACATCATAACTGGTACGTTTCTGATTTCCAGTATGCCATACACTGTGTTGATAGATGTTGGATCTACCCATTCATATGTTGCATGTGCTATATTTGGGTCGTTAGGTGTGCGCTCTGAGGAGACCGTGAGTGGGGTATCTGTACTAAGTCCTTTGGGTCACTCGGTTAGGGTAGATAAACTGTCTAGAGATGTGCCTATAGAAACATAAGGAAAAGTTTTCTCTGGAGATCTGATGGAGCTACCTTTCGGAGAATTTGATCTTATTTTGGGAATAGATTGGCTTGTTAAGCATAGGGCTACTCTGGATTGTGCTGCTAAGCGAATAATGTTAAAGACTACAAAGGATGAGGAGGTTTTGGTGATAGGCGAGTGTAGGGATTATCTATCTAATGTGGTGTCGGCATTGAGAGCCAAGGAGTGGATTCGAAAGGGATGTGAGGCTTATTTGGCATTTGTAAGCCAATCGAAAACTAAGGATCTGATAGTGGATAAAGTTAGAACGGCAAGGATTTTCAAGATGTTTTTCCAGAGGAGCTTCTGGGTTTGCCCCCGAACTGAGAGGTTGACTGTGGCCCATATTCATCCTCATTAACATCTTCTGCATCTCTATTCATCCAATGAGATTTACCGCAAACATGACAAGACTGTTGATTTCTCTGATCACCCTAATACAACATGCAATCATTTGGGCAACTATGAATTTTGTTGTACCCAAGGCCCAAATCTTTTATCACTTTCTTCATGTCTTTACATGATTGAGGGACTTTTGCAAACGGGAACATTTCACTCAAAAGCTCTAACAGCATTGTCAAAGAGTTCCCGGTCCACCCTCCCAAACATTTTAAGTGGAAAAGGCGAATACAGAATGACATTTTCGAAAATTTTGATCCCTCATAAAGTTCTTCATTCATTTCACCAAGTAACGTGTAGAACTTCGCCGCTTCTTCATTCGGTTGTTCATCTGGTACACTTCTTCTCGTTTCCATAAAAGTATTCCCATCGATATTATAATCATCAAATGCAACATAGTTTGGTGGAAATGATTGGAAACCTTCACTCCGCATATTAAATGCATCCGCATCATACCTTCCATGTCATCTTCTCTAACATACTGACGGTAACCACTATAAGGATAACCTGAATTAATCGTCGAAGAGGCTCCACTAGGTGTACACTCTACATGGAAAATCCATTTTTTATACCCCCGAATGAAGCCATCAACAATTAGATGTTCGTAGACAACTTCACGATAATGCCAATAGATATTGCCACACTTCTTACACGGGCAAAGAATCATATTCTCTTGGCTTGAATTATGAAATGAAAAATCTAAAAAAGATTGCACTCCATTTTGATATTTGTTGCTTGCCCTTGAGAAATTCATCCAAGACCTATCCATTTCGTAGTTGTTGAAGTCTAAAGTTGGCAATAAGTTACACGGGTAAGTTGTTTATTATGTAAGTCTTGATATGATATATTTTTATGTTTTATGTAAGTTATGTAGATTATGTAAGTTATGAAATTTGAACTTTAAACTATATGCTTTTAAGGAAATTATTAGATTAAACTACATGTATTAGTTATGTAAGTTGTTATGTACGTTATGTGAGTTATGTAAATTATGTAACTTATGTAAGTTGTTATGTAAATTATGTAAGTTATGTGAGTTATGTAAGTTGTTATGTAAATTATGTAAGTTATATGAGTTATGTAAGTTATGTAATTTATTTAAGTAATGATCAATATTAATACTATTTTGATAAAAATTAGTTATAACTTTTAAAGACATTTAAAAATATTAAATATTAAAATCAAACATTATTAATATAAAAAAATAGTAATTTGAATATAATAATATCAAAAAATAATCGTAGTTTAAGTTTTATAAGTAAATTGGAAATAAATTAAGGTTATATAAATATTCAATAGTAAATGAGCTCGATAGAACCTTTTTCAAGTCTTTTTGAATTTTTTAAGATTCATCATACGTGGCGTTGTTACACCTAGGGAGGATATCTTACAGCTCGATATAAGGCAACCCGTCAGGTTTCCAGCCTATATACTTTGAATCTTTAAAATATTTAAAATAAGGTTGGAGAGAAGGTCAGCTATTGTTGTAAGTTTAATGGACAAGCAAGCTACATGGTAATAAAATTAATTAGTAAATGAGCTCGATAGAACTTTTTTCAAGTCTTTTTGAATTTTTTAAGATTCATCATACGTGGCGTTGTTACACCTAGGGAGGATCCATTATATCTTACAGCTCGATATAAGGCAACCCGTCAGGTTTCCAGCCTATATACTTTGAACCTTTAAAATATTTAAAATAAGGTTGGTGAGAAGGTCAGCTATTATTGTAATTTTAATGGACAAGCAAGCTACATGGTAATAAAATTAATTCATACTTATTCATACTTAAGTTGAATCAAGTAATAATTAAGTTGAACCAAATATAAAAACTTATTCATACTTCAAATAATAAAGAAAACATATCAAATTAAAAACTTATTATAGTGTAACTAATTTAAAAATACTTTCAAAAGCCAAAAATTTAAAATTAATTTGGAAACAAAATAGTTCTGCTCCAAACAGAACTAGCAATTAAATCTTTACAAAATCGCAACCCCAAAATATTAATTTTTCCAAAATCATCATGATAAAACTATTATTGATTAGAATTTTGAAATAAAACGTACCTTAATAATTTCAACAACCTGGTCTACTCCACTCTCACCAGCAAACAGAGGCTGGAGTCAACAAAGTAATATTTGTTAAGTAATTTAAAGTGAAAATGCATAGAAATAAGGAAAAAATTTAGCAACGAAACCTGTACCTAGAACAGATGTCAATGGCTGTGGTGTATTTAGTTGCCCCAAATATTAATTCAGGTGCTCGATAGTACCTAGAACAGATGTAAGATTATAAGAGTAGCACCAAATATATTTCAATTTAAGCAAATATAAAAACTTTATCTATATCAGTACCAAGGAATTAAAGTATATGTACCATATTTAGTATACAATATAATTTTACTTCATAAAATAGTTGGTCATAAAATGTGCTTCATTCTTATTAGTAGAGATTAAAAACTTAACTATATGATTAATGAATAAAATGAGCAACCACCACACTATACTTTATATTATTCTTTTTGATATCCGTATAGACTCGATTCAGCTACCACTCCCCGTGAAAATGCCTTTGCAATTGTACAAACATTAATTGAAATTTTTGCAAAAATAAAACATTCCAGTTGTTTCTGCACAAATTCAGAAACATGAGATTCTTTTTTGATAATTTACTCGAGCAAATTACTATTAGGCACATATATAAAATACAGACAGATAATCTCTCTAACTAAAACCCTGCACCCCATAAGTCAAACATGAGAAATTTAAAGGTTATGTAAAACATCAAGTTTCCCAAATACCTGTGCAAACATTTATCTATGCCAATGGGGGAGTACTACTGATACTTGGTGTTAAGGGCAACAACACATGATTAATTATTCAGCATATAGCTATCCAAATGAAGAAGAAGAAGCTGACCTGAAGATAATCTTTTAGTACAGCGACCAAATTGATTCAGACTTCCTCTATTGAAGTGTTGTCATTAACATCTATATCATTCTCCACACCTTTCTCACCCAGTTTGAAGCAGTTGGCAAATCTGTTATATTAAAAAAACAGATTAAAAAAGAAAAAAGCAACTGTTACTTATAAACGCAAAAAGCAAAAAGCAATTCTATAATTGTACAGGACATTCCTCTTACACAAATCTGTCCTTTACATATTAAGTAATTTATATCTGTCCTTTTAATAGCTGAGAATGTACATAGATTATATACAATTAAAGATTTAATGTACATAGATTTAATGGCTGAGAATAGACTAATAAGGAAGACTCCACAGGAGATTCCTCTTACACAAATCTGTCCTTTTTCAAGGCAAAATTACATGCATGATTTTCTTGGCTTCAAAAACGAGTGTGAAATCGTTGTTATATTCTGATGTTAAAAGAAATACAGACAATTTCAATTTTAATTAGGTCTAGGATGGTAACCATGTCCACTTCTAGAATATCTTGTTTTATTCACAAGAAAAGGGTGATGTAAGAAGTTTTTTACAATTTCTTTCTTTTTTTTAATTATTCATAGCTTTATTTTCCAAGTCATTAGATTTACTTTTGCATTCATTTTAATAAATTTTCTGGCTGCTCTTGTCATACTATTCAATATACAATATAATTAATGGCTAAAAATTATATACAATATCATTTTTCTTTCATATTATTAATACCAAGCAATATTATTTAAAATAATAAATGAGTACCAATAAAAAGTTCCTAATCATTACTAAAAATCTATACAAGTTATAAAAACTTAATATATTATAAATTAAACTCTTCGCTATTCAATTTTTATTTTTTCTTAATAAGGAATAAATTATTCATAGATAAGGTATAACTATAGTATATTTGTAAAATTATATATATAAAATTAATAATAATGATGAAGATGATGCTACATTTAATTGAGAACCACTAAAATTTCTAAGTTGCCCATGAACAAACACCATAACTTGTAGTAAAAATGGACAAACAAGGAGATAATACATCCCAACTATGACATCCAAGTCAACAAACATGCTCCATATGAAACACCCAACTATATCTCACCCTATCACAAACCAATCTCAAATTTAAAATACCTAAAAAACACACAAATGCACTTCACACATCTGAAAAGGAATTTGGGTTTTAGATTACCATAAATTATAGTGGTGAATGAATTTGAAAATCAAATATTTGCGAGTCTTAATTAATTATTGTATAGTGGGTGCATTTCATTCTCAAAAATTAAAATAAGTAATGGTAACATCTTCTTGTCAATAGTCAAGCATTAAAGTTAGAAGCCTTTGCAAAAAAATATCAATCGATTATCGATATATATACACACATTTATTTAATCATATTGGATATGCACAGTCTGGAGATACAAAACTTTCCACTATGGGATATAACTTCAATTTCCATGTACTCTATAGAAGGGATGAGAAGAAGGGGAGGGGGAATAAGACAGATATGTCTTTCCATAAGTGCACTTGCAACCTGTCAATTTACATGCTGACTGTAGGGCAGCTTTTAAGATTATCTTGTTTTTCTGCAGCAAGGAATACAATGACCTATACCAGCATTTCCATAGATAAATCAAAATTTTCAAATATTTTTAGAAATAATTCGTACCAAAAGCAGGGCTTAAGGGTTCCTTTAGGAATAAACCATGAATGTTGTCCCCTGATCAACAGCGAGAGACGACATATTCAACCCATCATGGCTTTAGAAGCAAAGTATTGATGCCTCCAACATTGGCCATGAGATATTCTGAGAAAGCAACAAGATATTTCTCAACATTAATTCCATATGTTGCTGAAATAAGCAAGTATAACAATTGTACATCATCATGATATGATGTAGAACAGCTTCACGTACATAAACGGGGAATGTATGAAACACAAAACCTGAACCCTCAACTCCCAAAATTTAAAAGTTGAAATAGGAACACAAAATCCTAAAACTTAAACACTATGAACATCGAAATTAAAACTCCAAAATTTAAAACTTAATTTTTAAATCTACTTTCACAAAAAAGGAGAAGAAAATATCCAAATTATTCCAATCATGGTTGAGGTTATTAATAACAGTAACTTAATATACATCAATATAACAACAACTGTAATCACAAGATTGAAAAAAACAGTAACATCACATTGTAGTCACAAAGATGACATTCATTATCCATTTTCAAAGAGACTAAATTAAACTAAATAAAGTGTCCATATAAGTAGTAACAATACCTATAGGACTTGAAATTCCAATGACAGCAGCGGAGAGAAGAGGCAGACACAGATGCAGACGCAGTTAGGGTCCAAAAATCAAAAATTTAAAATTTTGATTTGGGGTTATGGGAAAACTAATGATAGTAGAGCAAATCAAAGGGACTTCGGGGAAAACGATTTGAGGATATCTCTTTGGGGGAAATTATAGGGGATTTTTGAAATTAGGGCTTGAAAGTAATGGGAAATTTTAAGGGAAATTTGAAACAGACAAAGTAAAAGGAAAAGTAGTCGGGGTAAACTGAACTGGGGAAAAGTAAAAGGAAATTGGTGTTCCAAAAAACGACACCGTTTTCAATCTATTAATAAATATTTGTGGCGTTTTTATAGAAAGTGCCACTATTAACAATGTACTAACGACGCCGTTTTGCAATCTGTTAATAGATTTTGTGGCGTTTCTAGAGAAAACGTCGGTATTTCACACCTTTTGTGGTGCTTATTAAAGCGCCACTAATAAAAGACAACGAAACGACGACGTTTTGAAATCACTTTAAATGTTTTGTGGCATTTTTATATAAAGCGCCACTAATAACAAGGTAATAACGATGCTGTTTTACAATCTGTTGAAAGATTTTTGTGGCGTTTCTAGATAAAACGCCAGTAATTCTCACCTTTTGCGGCGTTTATGGAAGCGCCACTAATAACAACGGTGTAGACGATGCCGTTTTACATTCTTTTAATAGATGTTTTATGGCGTTTTTTAGAAAGCGCCACTAAGAACTAAGCTTCAAAACGACATAGTTTAAACTATACATATTGGCGGTGTTTTTTGCTAAAATGCCACTAATTATGACAATAATTTTTCCTCCCTTTTTTTTCTCTTTTATTATTATTATTATTATTTCCTATTAATACATGGTTAAATTTTAATTTGGTCTCTCTAATATATTTAAATTTTAGATTTATTTGCATATACTTTAATTTTTAATATCATTTAGTCTATATATTTTTATAATATTATTAATTAATCTAAACAGTTAATGTTATTGACTTTTTTAATAAAACATTACATGGTAATATATAATTTGAATATTTAGAGAATAGAGATTGAAATGTGGTTTCCATTTTTTATATGTTTGTGTCGTTCTTTTACATTAATATCTATATATATCAATATATATATCCATATATATATTATTTATTCTTACAGGTTAATTTAGGATTTATATAGTATTTAAGTGTTTAAGGGTTTGTTGTCTATAGTTTAAGGTTTTATGGTTTTGGATTTAGGGTTTATAGTTTTAAGTTTTATAATTTAGGGCCTAGTGATATTAGGTTTATAGTTTTATGATTTAGGAATCTATATTTAAGGGCTTAAGGGTTTAGTGTCTATAGTTTAGGGTTTTATGGTTTTGGATTGAAGATTTAATGTTTAGGGTTTAAGATTTACAATTTAAGGTTTATGACTAGATATTTAGGGTTTGAGATGTAAAAGGGTTATTGATTTTAGGGGTTAGGGGTTAATTAAGGTTTAGAGAAAGCCATAACATTGATTTTAACATCTTCGTAATTTAATTAAATGAAAACTTCTAAATAGTTTATTTATCAAAGTGTAACTTTTCATAATTAAGTAACTAAAATGAAATTAACTTTCCCATAGTTAATTCATATTGTGTATTTAATCTTTTAGCGGCGTTTTTTAGAAAACGCCGCTAATGCAATTGGTTGTTAAGAAAACGACGTCGTTCTCTTTAATCTTTTAGCAGCGCTTACGTAAAAACGCCGCTATAGCTCGATCTATAGCGGCGCTTCTCTAAAAACGCCGCTAATGCTTGATCTTCAGCGGCGTTTTTCGAAAAGCGTCGCTAATGAACTGAATCTTACATAATGCAACGTCGTTCGCATTAAACTTTTAGCGGCGTTTTTAATAAAGCGCCGCTATAGGTGGATCTATAGCGGCGCTTTACTGAAAATGCCGCTAATGCTCGATTTTTTAGCGGCGTTTCTAATACTCAATCTATTCGATTTTTAGTGGCGTTTTCTATTCAAACGCCGCTAAAAATGCCGCTAAAACCCTATTTCGGTGTAGTGTACCCATATCAATAAAATAAACCCATTTCTAGCTTCAATTTTCAACCAAAATCACACCCATGACCTGCACTTGAAACACTCAACCAATACCAACCATTCCAAGCATTCATATTACACAAATTTCATTATTCATCATGGCATTCCATTACATGCTTACAATCTTACCTTGGTTCAATCTATATATTAGACTTAATTTGATCAAATACTTAACATATATTTAGCTACCATAGCATGACATTACAAGTATATCAAGACAACCCTTACTAGCCATTCCAATGGCTAGATTACAAGCATCATTTACATTTAAATGCCAATATAGCCAATATAAGCTATACATGTAATTACAACAATAATTGCTTTACCATATTGTACCGACATGGGCCGATGGATAGTGTGAGTGATCTCCACTGAGCTTCCAATCCAAGCAGCTTCCAGTTTACTCTAAAACAAGGAAATAAAACTAAGTAAGCATATAGTACGTTTGTATAACATGGTACTTAACTTACCATTCATTCTATTTGAGGTAACTATGTAAGGCATAATCAATCAATTTGACTTCAAGCTCTACACACATTCTCATTTCCCTTGTCAGTTATATATTCTATAATATCATCAAACATACATGGGCTCAACAACAATCAAGTTTCCATGCACATATGTTTTTCACAACATATATTCATTTAACATGTATAAATCATCTCTTTATATTACAAGTAAAATTTCATAATAGTTCATCTCGAGTTTAGATCATTTCATATCAGAACTTTACCCATATTACTCAGAATATCAAGGTCACGATTAATACACTTAAGGTGTACAAGTCCATAATCAAGAATGAACATATATTCATCAAATAAAGGCCAAGTACAAATTTTATAATCTCATGTTTTCATATATTATTTGTCATGTATCATCATTTTCTTGTATTTTAGATGGATACGTATAATAACTTATTTTATCATTCATATCATCTCATGTCTGGAATTGTCACCTGTTGAACTTATTTAGAATATCAAAGGATACGCAGGTAATACACTGAAAGTGTACGAATCAGGATCCGTCAATTCATGTCCAATGGTACCCATAAGGTACTATATCAGAGAATACACTCTTGAGCCACACATGTATACAACAGGATTACCAGTCCAGGCTAGATCCTTTTATGACATATGCTCTAAAGAGCTTGATCTGGATTACTCGTTCGGGCTAAATCCAATATATAATATATGATTGAGAAGACTTATATCCGGATTACTCGTACAAGATAAATCCTTTCTTTAATGAGGTCAATAGTATTACTCGTCTGAGCTAAATCCCGTCAGCAACAAATGCATGACCTCATTCATTTTGGAAAATCACATATCCATCGGTTTTCCATTTTATCCGACTGGGACTTAAACATTTTTCTCGAGTATTATCAGGCATGTGACTATTTCATACATCCACAACATTTATATGATTCAAATAAACACATTCCGCATTCATCTCAAATATATCAGTAACATTCTCATCGTTTATCCTTTATCATCTATCGGGTATTATCATTTAATTTAAACACTTTTATTTATCGGGCTTGATCGGATATGTAATCATTTCACATATTTATGACCTTTATACAATTTGCATAAACACAATCAATGCAAGCATGTAAATAAACACAATTTAGTTACACGAACTTACCTCGACAACGTTCGTGTACGTAAAATCTACTAATCTGACATTTTCCTCTTTCCTCGTTCTAGCTCCTAATTTGGTCTATCCAGATCTATACGATTAAATTTAACATCAATTTATCATATTTCACATTATAGTGGACTTAATTTTTATCCTAAGCAAAATTATCATTTTGCCCCTAACTTTTCCATAAATTCCCATTTTGTGCAATTTACTCCCTATTCAAGCCTAACCAAAATCCCTTTACAAAATTTACATCACATGTATTCACAAAAATTTAGAATTTTTCATCAAATTTCACAACTTTACATTTTAGTCCCTAAATCATGTTTTTATCAAAAATCACTTTGTAAAAGTTGTTTATCTATCAACAACCTTTCATTTTCTACCATAAATTTCTAATTTTTAGCATATACATCCATGAGATAAGTTCTCAAATTGATCCCCCAAATAGATAGATTAAGCTATCCCGATTTCAAAAATATCAAAATTACTAAAAACGAGGCTTGATTACTTACCCAAATAAGCTTGATAAGTCTTCTTTCTCTCTCCTGGGGTTTCCATGGAAATATTTGGGGAAGATGATATGAATTTTTTTTCTTTTCCATTTAATTAAATTGTCTTTTAATAACTTTTCATCTTTCCAATTTAGTCCTTAGCCTTTTTTTATTTTTACATGGATGAGTCACAAAAATATCTACATACTTTTTATTAATGATCTAATTACCATATAAGGACCTCTAGTTTTGAATTCCATAGCTATTTAATCCTTATAGCTACTAGAATTCAACTTTTTTTATTTTATGCGGTTTAGTCCTTCTCGTAATTAAGCACATAATCGGTAAAATTTTCTTATCAAAATTTTGACATGTCTTGTCTATCATATTATGGACCATGCAATAAAATAAAAATAAATTTTATTTTCAGCTCGGATTTGTGGTCCCAAAATCACTGTTTCGATTTCACCGAAATTGGGATGTTATAGTACACATCATTCAAGTAACAAAGTGATAAGTAATGTCTCCACAAGGATCAGAAATTGGTAAGAGATTGATTAAGTTATTATAATCCAATTAACTATATTAAATAGCAAGAAATACTCTTAATTTGAATAAGATGTTGGTATAATGAATTAATGTAATTTAATGCGCAAATTATAGAGAAAAGAAAAAGTAATTCTATTGTTGAATGAATAGGGCTGGAATTATTTAGCTGAAATACTCATATCAAAATAATGTCATGGAAAGTATTGTTTAATCAACTGCTCAAAGAGTTATTACTGTAACCTACCTCTTTCAATAGCTAGATTTTAAGCTAAAAATCTAAGTTACTGTATGTCTATAGAGATTTGGATTAATAATTGTAATGAACGTTCTTCTCTGCACAACTTGCAATATCTATGTCTAAAGTGCTACAAATATTCTGTCAAATATTCTCTTGCATCAAACGATTCTAGATCCAATATATTTAACCTTCTCAGAATTAAAAATACATCTATGAACACAACATACAGTGTAACACCCTTAACCCGTATCCGTCACCAGAATAGGGTTTCGAAACATTATTGGAGTTTACAGTTCAAATACAATTAATTTATGTCATTTACTATTAATTTTTGAAAATCAATCACAATCAGTCATAATGTCCCTTATATGGGTCCTCGATGCCTAAAATACATATTAGAATCGAGTCGGGACTAAACCGAGATCATATAAAATTTTTCATGAAATCTTAAAATTTTTCTTAGGTACAAGGGACACACGCCAGTGTGGCCAGGCCGTGTCAGCATTCGATGTAAGGCACACGGCCGTGTTCCAGCCCGTGTCCTTACCCACGCAACTCTCTGATTTGGGTAACACTGCAGCCACAGGCCTGTGGGCTAGACCATGTGGACAATTTAATTTTTTGAAAATTAGGTGCAATGGTTACATGACCAGGACACACATCCGTGTCTCTGCCCATGTGCTCAATTCTGAGCATTCTATTTCTCTAATTTTAAGATGTAGGGGACACACAGCCAAACCACACGCCCGTGCGCATGGCCATGTGTCACACATGGTTGAGACATATGCTCGTGTGTCTGCTCGTGTGGACAGAAAAAGGCCATTTTTCAAGCCTTATGTCTCACCCTTTTTACTTTGCACCTACATCAACACTTCAATATATTCACCAACCAATTCAAGACATATAAATCAATCTAATGATCAAGTTTTATACATGACACATTTACTTATGCTTTCAAGTATCATCTTACTTTTTTTTAAACATATTCTTACCTAAGTGTGATTATATCTAAGATACTAATCCATGCATACTCACATACCAAGCATAGTATAACTTCATGCATAAATATATTAAATATGTTATCAATAGCCATTCCAATGGCTACATACGACCAAAACATTTACATGCCCTCACTTGACACTATTAGCCTATACATGCCATTTTACCAAAATAAGTTTCCTATTTATACAAAAAAGGGTTGGAGGATAGTGTGATGATGCTCTAACCGATTCCAAACTTTACGAGCTTCCGAGCGCTATAAAATAGAGAAAGAAAATTGAGTAAGCATTTCAAATGCTTAGTAAGTTTGTATAACAGGAATTTAACTTTGCCATATATTTACATTTAAGATAAGCATACAAAAATGCATTCAAGCAATTTGGCTAATAGCCTAAAACACACAACTTCAGCAATCATGTTAGTCAAGTAATTCACATAATGCCAAGAACTTGGATGAGCTCATCATTTAATGATTTCATATATATGTGCTTTCCATATCATTATTCCATATTACATGTACATTAACTCATTTCAAGTTCAATTTGAACTTTATCCGTTGAATTTATTTGAAATATCGATGGATACACTCATGTAGTACACTTAAAGTGTACAAAACTGAAATTCGTCAATTCATATCCAGGGGTACCCAAATAGGGTACATAATCAGGAAGCACTCTCTCGAGCCATGTAACAGGATGCTCATGTGATTCATGCATCAGGAAGCTTATCCGGGCTAAACAGGAAACTCATAAGAGTTTAGAATAGGAAGCTCATTGAGCTTCATAGGTAACTCTGAAGAGTTATTAAAAGGGAGCTCCGGATAGCATAACAGGGAGTTCAAGCGAGCCATATCAGGAAGCTTGTAAGAGCCTATATCAGGATGCTCATGAAGAGTTGCGCTTGTGTCTTTAATAATTGCTGGATCACAACCGATCGAATCGTGTAACAGGACACTCAAAAGAGTTGTGGTAGTGTGCAACACATGTAGAATCAATATCGATCAGGATGCTCGCAGGAATTATATAATAGGATGCTCGAGAGGCTTATAACAGGATTGCTCATCCGAGCTATATTCTGTCCGCAACATATGCAGGACCACATTCAACATAGGAAATCATGTATCCATCGAATTTCATTATTCAAACGGAACTTATCATTTTCTGAACATTAACGGGCATGTGATTCTTTCATACATTTATAATGTTTATATAATTCATGCAAACACATACCACATTCAATTCAAGTATAAAAATAAACACAGATTAGTTACACGAACATACCTCGACACTTGTTCGTATAAGTAAATCTATTAACCCACACCTTTTCTTTTCATCAATCTAACTCTTTATTGAGTATTTCTGGATCTATATAAATGAATTTAGTATCAATTGAATTCACTTTACACTCAATTGAATTCAATTCACATCTTAAGAAAAATTACCATTTTGCCCTTATACTTTTCATTAATGACAATTTTGTCCCTAAACTCGAAAAATGAAACTCATGCAATTTAATCCTTATTTCAAGCCTAACCAAATTTTACATCTTACAATAAAAGCCCATGAATTTCACAAAAATTAGAATTTTTCCATAGGTTCTACCATTTTTCAATTTAATCCCTAAATCATAATTTTATCAAAATTCTCTTTGTAAAAGTTGTTTATCTATCAACAACCTTTCATTTTCTACCATAAATTTCAAAATTTCAGCATTTACATCCATGGAAAAATTTCTATACTTTGATATCTTTACAAATTAATCCTCAAAATAGATAGATTAAGCTATTCCGAACTCAAAAATATAAAAATTACTAAAAACGGGACAATAATGCTTACCCAATTAAGCCAAGAAAGCTTTCTTGAATTTTTTTCTCTTTCTTAGGGTTTCCATGTTTTAATTTGGGGAAGATGGTGAAAATAAGATGATATTTTCTATTTAATTTAATTATCATCTTTTAAATTTTCCACTTTCCAATTTAGTCCTTTTCTTTTTCTAATTTTCCATGGATGATTCATCAAAAATATCTACTAGCTCCATTTAATGGTCTAATTTCCATATAAGGACCTTAAGTTTTGAATTCCATAGCTATTTGGTACATTAGCTACTAGAACTCAACTTTTGCATTTTATGCAATTTGGTCCTTTCCATAATTAGACACATAATCGGTAAAATTTTCTTATCAGAATTTTCATATAACATTCCTATCATAATGTAGACCATGCAATAATTTTAAAATAATTTTTCTTTTTGACTCGGATTTGTGGTCTTGAAACCACTGTTCCAATTTCAGTGAAAATGGGCCGTTACATACAATCAGCTATGTCTAGAGCTTACATACATGTATTTAAAATAGGAATAAATCGAATAAAACAGTGATATAGGCAATCTCAAATCATGAGCATTAAAGATGATAAACATCCACCCAAATAACTCCAACTCAAAAAAGGTTTAGTTGATGGGTGGAAAAGTAAATACCAAATTTAAATCATTCATCAACATTTAAAGAAGTTTGAATCACATAAATCAAGAAAACTAAAGGAAAAACTTTAGGATTTCTCACCACACTCCATTGACTTCATTGAGGTCACGTTGTAATTTCGTTGCAAAACTAGCAAGATTTTCGATGGTCACTAGTGGTGTGTCACTCTAGTCATCACTCCTTTTGCCACTACGAGACATTGTGATAAATCTAAAAAAAACACAGCACTCAAAAAGAAAAAAAATTAAACAAATCTCACTGTTATGCACTAAAAAATAAAATTGAATTCTCAATGAGGTAATAATTAATCTTGTGAGTCCTTTAGGAGTATTTATGACAATCAATCAGGATGTTAAAGAATCTGGCTACCAAATATCTTAACGGCACTAGGAGTACAAAAGTGGCTAGACACCAACAGTTTGTGTTGCATGGATGAAGGAATATGCAACCTACTGTAACCTAACAAGACAAGAAACAATAAAGTGTTAGAATGCATATAGGAAAAATAAAAAGAAAAAACAAATGAAAACCTAAGGCTAAGAATCAATGAATATTTCTAAAACCCAAAAACCAAAAAAATTGTGAAGCAACTTGACAAACTTCGTTCGAGGTGTTTTCGATTTCCAAAAATCACGAAATTTAAACTAGAGCCTACTCAAATAATATAGATCTGATTTGGAAAGTTTTGGAAAAAATAATCAACCAACAGATTTTTTTTTACTTTTTTCTTTTCTTTTCATTTTTTTGTACTTTTTTATCACTTTTTTTGTGGAAAATATTTTTTTATATATAAAATTTCAAATCAATTGAAAAACTTTTACCCACTCAAAATATTTTTCCTTATAGGCTGTTTGCAATGGAAATCAGTTTAGAAATCAACCATGAACACCCAAAACACCCAAATCTAATACCAAATGATAAAGAATGATGTGGATGAATGCAAAAGTGGATCATAAAGTTTGCCAAAGTCACGAATTTACCCTAGATCTTTAGATGAACGTAAACTGAAACAAGAAACAATGAAAATAGATTAGTTGTCACAAAGGAGAGTCAAATAAAATTAAAATGAAAGAAAGATGAGCCGGCTAGTAAAGATTCCAAAAGAGGACGAGTTAGGGTTTCTTGGATGGAAAGAAATCATCCTTGGACCTTAAGAAAACGCCCCAACTAGATCTGGAAAAGTAAAACACAAACAGATTTGTTAGAACTGATTTTAAAGATAAAAGCAAACTGTTTTGTGCAAGAATACTTGAAACAACAAGAAAAGATTAAAACAACAAGGTAAGAGAATGTCTTTCTTGAAGCAACTTTAACCTAGAATGAAAATCAATAAATTTAGCAAGCCAAAACAGCAAGAACTAACTTAAATAAGCAAGAAATGATAAATTAAGGATAGAAAAGAGAAGATGGTGTCCTAAGAAGCCTTGGAAACGTTAAGAATACACAACTCCTTTCAATGGCTTTAATTCCCCCTCCAAGAAAGAGATCTTTGCAAGAAAAAGCTTAAAGATGATTCCCACAACCTGAAAGATTGTTGAAACAACTTTTAAAAGAAACTCAAGAGCAATTCTTGAAGAAAAACTTAAAGAGAATTATTATTAATTCAAAAAACCATAAATCAATTGTATATATATAAGGGTGAACATCCATGCTACTTATAGGCCCCCAAAATAAGTTTTTCTAACCCTAATAGAATAAATAATATGACAACTCAACAAATAAAAAAATAAAATAATTCTAAGTGTAGACTTTTAATGAGAATTCAACCAAAGAAATTAAATGGGCTATTTGGGCTGAATTCTTACATGATGATCCACCTATTAAAATAAAATTGGACTTATATTTTAAATATTTTACAATTTGGGCCACTTTGATAATTTAGCCTGATATTCAATTAAATTACTGTCCAAACTTCAGGATGGGCTTGTAGACATCTTAATGGGTCATTTTTTTCAAGAACTTGGTCTTGTGATATGTTTGCTCTCGAAATTGGCTCGTTCAAGCTCGTACATGAAATCTAATGCGCCTTGGCTGCAAGATTTGATTTCTTGGACCAAGATTTTTAAGATTTGAAATCTTAATCTTCTTGATTCTTGAAATTGTCTGAAACAACAAAATTGGACCAATATTTGGCTTCTTGATTTTCTTGAAAATAAGAAATTGAATCTTGATTTTCTTTTTCGGTCGTGTGTGCATCTAGTGCCTTAGTAACGAAGTCTTGGATGGTTCCGTTCAATCTTGCTCGGATTAGCTTAGCTTCAACCTTGTTATTAGGCCTCGAGGAAATTTGTGCCCATCACGTTCATGAGCCTTATTTTGGGCCTTGAGACTCACATCACTCCAACTTCTCTTTTATCTTCCAATCGTACATGAATCCAGGATAGATGTATCTTCCCCTTCTTCACATCTATATTTTGCTCACTTTAGCTGCTACCCTTTCTTTCTCTGAAATTCTCTAATGGAGTTTTTCTTTGTGCAAAAATGCTGTCACCAGTCTCTTTCTCACATAAATTCTCCTCTATTTTTTTCTTCTTCTCTCTCCTTCTTTTATTGGGTAGATCTGTCCCACCTTAGCACACTTTTTTAATTCCTCTTTTCAAGTTAGATTTGCTAGTACACGCTCAACTAGCTAAGAATGATGTGAATAAAGTGCTAAGTCATCTTCTCAGAATTACCATGGCAAATCTGTTGGCAATAAATTTCACCATTTGTCACGACAAGATTTCACTTCTTTTATTTTCCCTCTTTATCTTCTTGCTCTTCCTACACCTATATTCACACAAAACCACATCTTTTCTCCCTAAGTGATAAAAGTAACAAATAATGACCATTATAACACCATCCAAGCTTTGTTACGCAATGTTCTAAAACTTTCCTAAAAATGCAAATGTATTCACTTAATTACAACCAATTAATTTTATTTAGAGGCCTTAAACATAACTCTTTTTAAGAGTTATCACACCCCCAAACCTGAATTATTGATTGTCTTCAAGCGAATGATGTTTGAATATGCATGAATACATTGAATTGCCAAAACAATTAGTCACCAAATGTACTGCCAAATCGTAATAAGCATATTATGTACCTCTATTCTCAGCAATCTTTTATTGAAAGAAAGAAAAAATGCTTACAATTGTTGTAAACCTATTTAGCAAATGTAGTGCAAAAAATGGTTCCTAAAAGTAAAATTTTCTAAATATTTCAATAATTAAAACTATAGAAAATCTCTAAATATACTTAGGTTATCTCTCTCTTAAACTCAGTTTTTTTAGGCACTTATTCAATTTTCAACACAAAATTTCCTAGGGAATTCATATTGTACATATATATATTTTAAACAAACACTCATATTTAAACTCATTTTTCTGGTCAACAATATAATGGAGAAAACAAAATATTACTGACCTACTCAACAGGTTCAAACATTGGATTATTAATATTATTATACCATGACAAAATTATACCCTATTACTATACTGAAATTAAGTTAATAAGTCCTAAATTTATTCAAAGAATGCTACTATAACCTAATTGCATTTACATTTCAATTATTATACTTTTAGAAATTCATTTTCAACAACTGTCTTATGCTAAATATGCCTAAACAATTGTCACCCTATTTTCTAAGTTTACAAAAAAGAGTTGTTATCCTCATTGAACATCATTGATAACCACCTCGCTCGATGAGTCTAAAACTGATGCAATCTACCCACAGTAATACTAATGTTGTAGATATGCCGAGCCTCGAAACCAATGACCATGAAATGGAGTTTCAACCATCCACGGGCTATGAATGCAACCAACGAGATTGTACATTCATGATGCCTTCGGAGAACATATTCTGAGGTCACTTAACATTGACAAACAAGGAGTATTAGACACGCTATGACCAAATCCGTCATCGACCACTCCTGATTTGTTAGAATATCTCATTCTCTATGTGACAGCCCAAAGTTGACCCTAGTCGAGAAGTGGTTTCGGGACCGCTAAACCGAGTCACCGAAATGTTTGAATGTGATACTTATTGTCTAGAATATGTAATTATGAATGTGTGAAAATTTCAAGCTTCAATTTGGTTGATTTCATGTGAATTTAGTCAATAGGACTTATGTGAGAAAATTCTAAAATGTGATAGGTCAATGTGTGAGGACCTATTAGTGCATGTGGACAAAGGGGGGACTTGCATGTCAAATTCCCCCTACTAGTAGTGGCCGGCCATGACAAGCATGGTAGACAAAGTTTGATGGCCAAGACATGTCATAGACATGTTTTGTTGGTGCATCATGGGTGGAAAAAATTAAAATAATAGGCATGGAAATTAAATAATGAAAAGGGGTATGATGAATACACAAAAAAAAAAAGTGTGTAGTTGATTCTTTTCCCCCCCCCTTTGCCGTGAGCTAAAGAAAAGAGAGGAGAAGATCTTTGTTCATCCTTTTCTCACCTTCATTTAGCCTAAATTAGAAAGAAAAACAAAGAAAAATTTTCTCATCCTTTGGTTCATCCTTGGCCAAAAATTTTATGGAGGAAAGAAGAAGAAAGGTGAAGAGATTCGGCCATGCATGTAGCTAGGCTAAGGTATGTTTGATGATGTTCCATGAGATGCATGCATGTTTTAGTTGTTAGCTTGAGTTCTACCTAGCCCATGGTCTAAATCTTGCCATGTGATGGAAATGGCACTTGACCATGGATGCATCATTCTTGGTTGTTGTTTGATGTTGTGGTGATGAGGCATGAGGATGAGTTAAGATTCGGCCTAGGTGGAGGTTGTGTTAATGCCATTGCATGCAAAATATGAAGCTTGTTAATGATACATGTGATGATGGCTTGATGATTCTTGAACCTCCTTTTTAGCATTTTTGTGTGAGCACATATGTGCATTGGTTGCTAAATGGAGAAGAATCGGCTAGCAAGATGTGTGCTAAGGCCGAATGTAACTTTGCATGTTGATGAGCAATGCATGTGTTAAATCGATGAAAAGGGGGAGGATGCTTTACTAGTGTGTATATGTGTGTATTAAGTGTTGAAATCGACCCCAAAAATAGACATGCATATTCGGCCAAGGGGAAAGAAATTAGCTAATATGTTGTGTTGATGCATGATTTTTGCATGTATGAGACTTTAATGTCTAATGTATAAATATGGGCTAAGTGCCTTGTGTTCATCTTTTTGATGCCTAAATGATGAAATCAATTTATTTGTTTAATTAAGCTCAAGAGCAAAGGGGAAATAAATCCGATAAAGGGAAGGAAAAAGTGGTTGAATAGCTAGCGGAATCGTTCGACAACACCCGAGGTAAGTTCTTGAGTAAGAGAGCTTAAATTACAATGTGATTAAATCATGCTCTATGTGTGGCTATTGAGCCGAATGTGCAAGGACGATATGTGCCTTGTGTTTGAGTTTCGCAAATGAAAATGAAATATGAATGTGCATGATTAATTGAATGCTGTCCGGGCTAAGTCCCGAAGGCTTTGTGCTAAGTGAATATATCCGGACTAAGATCCGAAGGCCTTTGTGCGAGATACTAAATCCGGGTTAAGTCCCGAAGGCATTCGTGCGAGTTATTAAATCCGGGTTAAGTCCCGAAGGCATTCGTGCGAGTTATTAAATCCGGGTTATGTCCCGAAGGCATTGTGTGAGTTACTAAAACCGGGCTATGTCCCGAAGGCATTTGAACGAGGAGCTATATCCGGTTAAATCCCGAAGGTACGTGATTTGGTAATGAATGAGCTTGCTGTAAAATTCCAGCGAACACTCGAAAAACATCCCAATACGGGGATATGTTACGTATGTGTTGAATTTAATCGAGCCCTTACAAATAAATGTTCGCTCAGTTGATAAACGAGCTACCGGCCTTCGGCTAAGTTAGTCTATTGTGTATGTACATAAGGGTTGTTAATGTTGTGAAGCAAGTTTGATATCGATAAATTGCGTATTATGAAATATTCCATTTGGCTAAATGTGTGTTATTCTTTGTTTATGCTGGAATTCCTTGCTCAAAACTTACTAAGCATAAATTGCTTACTCGTTACACTGCTCCTCTGTTTTATAGATTTTTGGATCTCCAGATATCGGACTCGGGATCTTGAAGTCGAAGTCGCCCACACTATCAAAGGCTCTTTTGGGTACTATTTTGGTTGAATCTTGATATGGCATGTATAGGACTACCCATTGTTGTTTTTCGAGTACTTTATGAAATGTATAAGTGTACAGCCATGCGAAAATGGCTTGTAGAAGTGGAGTATGGCATTAGACCATTCGTGTTTATGAATGTATAGATGGTCTCATGATGTAACTATAGTTGGAATGGAAGTGTTGAGCAAATGATCAGCCACTGGAATGGCTAAGTATGATCATATGTGGGCTTATGTATGACAAGGCCCTAGTTGGTCCATGAAACCCCAAAATAGGTAAGGTTTACTTTGAAAACAGAGGCTGATAGCAGCAGTGGTGTGGATTGGAAAAATCACAAGAATTCGTAGGAGTGGAATTAAATAGTGAATAAATTATGTAATCGAACCTTGATGAATCTACTTTCATATGAAAGTAACGAAACAATCATATGAACAGTACAGTAAGAGATATTCGGGTTCTTGTGAAACAGGGCCAGAACAGTTTCTGGATTCCCTGTTCTGCCTTTGGAAATTCACTATAAATTGACCAGAGATAATTAGGGGTCATACCATATATGTATGGATTCCTCCCTGAATCTAGTTTCCATAGAAAGAAACGGCATCAGTATTGAAGCTCTGTGCAGAGAGATATCCAAGTCGTAATGGGAAAAGGTCAGTGTAGTCGACCCCTGTAACATGGGAGACTTTGACTAATAAACTGTACTAATTGGCCCGACCAAAAATTCTAGAAAAAAATACATAGGTGGGGACATGAGTCTAGTTTCAGGGAAAAATCACAAAACTGATTTTCGAGTTGTGAAACTCAAGATATGATTTTTGAAGCGACTAGTACTCAGACTGGGCAGTGTCTGGAAAAATTTTTCAAAGTTTGTTAACATCTCGTGTCCGACTCCGGTGTCGGTCTCGGGTTCGGGGTGTTACATTTTATTGGTATCAGAGCTACGGTTTAGTCGATTCTAGGACTACCGTAATGTTTTGGGTCTAGCTATACATGCCATTTTATGTGATTACTTGATAGTGTGGTGATTTCTGACAATTGTAAATGTGTATTTATAGTAATGGATCCCGATCGTGACCGAGAGGTAGCTGATGATCTTGAGAGTGTAGCGCCTGCTCCCGCACAAGGGACAGTGCCGGCAGACTCTCAACCTAATGCTAGTAATCCGAATGATGAAGCTAGACAAGCATTCTATAGCGTGATGAATGATTGGTTTAACCAATACATTCGAACTAATATGGCTGTTCCACAACCTCCATTCCCGACAAATACTACCCCCGCACCTACAATACCACCGGTAACGGACCAAATAAGGTCAAATAAGCCCCCAGTTGACAGAATCCGAAAACATGGGGCTACTGAATTTAAGGCTATGGATAGCGATGATGCCGAGCAACCTGAATTTTGGCTGGACAACACTATCCGGGTACTCGATGAGCTATCTTGTACACCCGATGAATGCCTAAAGTGTGTTATCTCCTTGCTACGTGATTCTGCCTACTATTGGTGGAGTACTCTGACTTCTATTGTGCCCCGAGAGCAAGTAACTTGGGAGTTTTTCCAAACTGAGTTTCGGAAAAAGTATATCAGTCAGAGATTTGTTGATCAAAAACGGAAGGAATTTCTTGAGCTTAAGCAAGGCTCCATGTCGGTTACTGATTACGAGCGAAAATTTGTTAGACTTAGCAAATACGCTCGGGAATGTGTTTCGTCCGAAACTATTATGTGTAAACGCTTCGAGGATGGGCTGAATGAAGATATAAAAATGTTCGTTGGCGTTCTTGAAATACGAGAGTTCGTGGTACTTGTTGAACGAGCTTGTAAAGCCGAAGAGCTTAGAAAAGAAAAGCAAAGAGTTGATGAGGGAACTGGAGAGTTTCGTAAAAGATCCTCGGGAAGGTCTCTTCAACAGACATTGAAGAGATTTCGAGATGATGCGGGCCAGTTTAGAGGCACTCCGGGCCTTTTTAGACGAGATCGTGATCGACCCCCTGTGGGTACACGAGGCACTTCGGTCGCCAGTGTTGGGAATGAACGTCGAGACAGGACGAAATGCCGATATTGCGGTAAATGGCATTCGGGGAGTTGTAGATTTCCTGACCGCTCCTGTTACAAATGCGGATCAGTTGACCACTTCATTAAAGATTGCCTGAGGTTGTCGGGACAGAATGCAAATCAGAGTGGGAGACCGGGTGCTACCACTGCTCGAGGTAGACCATCTGGAAATATAGGCAATGCTAGTGGTGGTCAGAGAGGATCTAGAGATGATATAACCAGATCCGAAGCCCGTGCGCCTGCTAGAGCTTATGCTATACGTGCCCGCGAGGATGCTTCTTCGCCTGATGTTATTACCGGTACATTCACTCTCTTTGATACTAATGTAATTGCTTTGATTGACCCCGGTTCTACTCATTCTTACATATGTGAAACCTTAGCATCCAGTAAGACTTTACCTATTGAGTCTACTGAGTTCGTAATTCGGGTGTCAAATCCCTTGGGTCGTTACGTGCTTGTCGACAAAGTGTGTAAGAAATGTCCCCTGGAAATTCGAGGTTCCTGTTTTCCGGCGGACTTGATGCTTTTGCCGTTTGATGAATTTGATGTTATCCTTGGTTTGGATTGGTTGACCGCGCATGATGCGATTGTGAATTGCAAGAGCAAGACTATTGATTTGAGGTGCGCAAATAACGAAGTAATCCAAATTGAGTCTGCGGACTTGGAGGGGATGCCAACTGTAATATCAGCAATGTTGGCACAGAAATATGTAAGAAAAGGGTGCGAAGCATACCTTGCGTATGTACTTGGTGACAAAGAATTAGAAAAGAAACCCGAATTTGTGCCGGTGGTTTGTGAATACCCGGATGTTTTTCCGGAAGAATTACCGGGTTTACCACCTGTTCAGGAGGTAGAGTTTGGTATTGAGCTTGTACCTGGGACTACGCCGATTTCGATAGCTCCGTATCGTATGGCACCAACCGAGTTAAAGGAGTTGAAAGCTCAGTTGCAAGAACTGACGGATAGAGGTTTCGCTCGACCAAGTTTCTCACCTTGGGGTGCACCAGTATTGTTCGTGAAAAAGAAGGACGGAACCATGAGGTTGTGCATTGACTATCGTCAGCTGAATAAAGTGACGATAAAGAACAAATATCCGTTGCCGCGCATCGATGATTTGTTCGACCAACTGAAGGGAGCCTCAGTGTTCTCAAAATAGATTTGAGATCGGACCTTTTTGGGGCTCGCCGGTTATTACCGACGATTTGTGAAAGGTTTCTCGATGATAGCCACACCAATGACGAAGCTACTTCAAAAGGACGTTAAGTTCGAATGGACGGAGAAGTGTCAGAAAAGTTTTGATCAACTGAAAACTCACTTGACTGAAGCTCCAATTTTAGTGCAACCCGAATCGGGTAAAGAGTTTGTCATTTATAGTGACGCATCCCTACTTGGGTTGGGTTGCGTATTGATGCAAGACGGTCGAGTTGTGGCCTATGCGTCGAGACAATTGAAGCCACACGAGAGAAATTATCCGACCCATGATCTCGAACTAGCCGCCAACGTATTTGCTTTGAAAATATGGCGACATCATTTGTTTGGTGAGAAGTGCCATGTATTTTCGGATCACAAAAGTCTCAAATATTTGATGACTCAACGAGACTTGAATCTGCGACAAAGACGTTGGCTTGAGTTGTTGAAAGATTACGAGCTTGTCATTGATTACCACCCGGGAAAGGCTAACGTGGTTGCGGACGCCTTAAGCCGGAAGTCATTGTTTGCTTTACGAGCGATGAATGTGTGTTTGTCTGTTCTACCAGACAATGTGTTGGTAGCTGAATTAAAAGCTAAACCATTATTGACTCACCAAATTCGTGAAGCCC